>NC_064637.1:150066109-150691109 GCF_023864275.1 Schistocerca cancellata | reverse complement strand
AACATGGCCGTTGTGTGGCAAGGGCGGATAGCAACTTAAACTACAAAGTATCTTCTTCGCTCAAAATGTGCAGCATTTGGCTCTACTACATTATTCAGATGGTCGTAAGCTCTTGATAATAGCTGTGCACTATTAAGAAGGCGTCAGTTTTAGCTCTTACCTTGTAGTTGTTGCTTCCAAAGCTGAGAAACAGTTACCATAGCGATACACGGAGCTTGGCCCCATACTACAGTTAGCGATTGGCGTGCAGGTTGGTGTCGCGATCTGTTGAGAGCCGGCGGAAATGCCAGGTTTAGGCACCTCACCTCGATAGGCATCTCTCCCCGATCTACTCTATATCATCAGCGCTTGAATTTCCGCTGACACTGGGAACACTTCCTGGTATATTTACACACGGCACTGCGAATAGTTTGCGTTTTCTTCGGCGGTAGATTAAGAAGTCCTGCTCGCAAGTCACATAGATAATCATCTGATGTGAAATGTAATGAACCGACGGTTGACGTCGCAACATTGAAGCGATCTTTTCGGTGGCACTTCATTATCCAGACCTTCTGCACTTTAACGTATTTTGGTAACGAGTGATAAGTTATACCCGTGCCTTTTGTCTCTGTACGACAGACACCCTGTTACAATACACAGACATTTTAAAGCAAAACTTTTACAAAACACCGCAATAACACCACAAACTAAAGCAAAACAACACTACGAAAAAAGCTCTTTTGGCGCGTCGACACAACGTGCTCCTATGCTGACGTTATGCACAGAACGACGACATATTCGCCTATCTGCGTAGGCCATTTGCCCCCAACCCCACCCCCACCCACAGCATGATGGCGACCAACTTCTGCCCTGGAGCGACTAAGATGTTACAAACCCATATAAACTTACGTTACAAATATGTAACTGGTGGTACCAGAGGGTTAAATTAAGCTCTGTGCAGAATTTTACCAGGTGACTTCCTCATTCCTGTTCCCCAGTCCATATTCACCCACTATTTTTCTTTCTCTTCCTTTCCCTACTAACGAATTCCAGCCCCCAGCGTTATTAAATTTTCACCTCCTTAAATATTTGTATAATTTCTTGTACCTGACCATATATTTCCTCCTGAGTAATCCCTGTCCATAGATCCAAATGGGGGGACTATTTTACCTCTAGAATATTTTGCCCAAGAAGGTGCCATCATCACCTATCCATACAGTAGAGCTGCATGTCCTCAGGTAAAAATTACAACTGTAGTTTCCTCTTGCAATCAGCCGTTTGCAGTACCAGCACAGCAAGACCATTTTATTTGATGTTAAAAGTCTAGATCAGTCAATCATCCAGACTGTTGCCCCTGCAGTTACTGAAAGACTCTTGCGCCCCCCCCCCCCCCTGCAGGAGTCACACGTTTGCCTGGCAACTCAACAGATACCCCTCCTTTGTGGTTTGTGGTTGTACCTATAGTACGGCTCTATGTATCGCAGAAGCACACAAGCCATCCCACCAACAGAGAGGGAGGGAGAGAGGAAGAAGAGTAAATAATTCCAAGGAGAATAACAATTACGATTTCAAAAAAAGCCCTTGGTGACAGGTGTGAATACTACAGAACTATCGGTTTAATAAGTCATGGTTGCAAAGTACTAACATAAATTCTTTACAGATGAATGGCAAAACAGGTAGAAGCTGACTGTTGGGAAGATCAGTTTCGATTCCAGGGAAATGTAGGAACATGCCAGGCAATACTGACCTTACAACTTCTCTTAGAAGATAGGTTAAGGAAAGGCAAACCTATGTCTATAGCATTTGTAAACTTAGGAAAAGCCATTGACTGTGTTGACTTGCAAACTTTCTTTGATGTTATGAAGGTAGCAAGGGGTGAAATATAAGGAGTGAAACCAGACGGAAGTTACAAGAGTTAAGGGACATGAAAGGCAAGCAGTGGTTGACAAGGGTATGAGACAGGGTTGTAGCCTATTCTAATTGTTATTCAGCGTGTAAATTGAACAAGCAGTAAAGGAAACAAAAGAAAAATCTAGAGTAGGAAATGAAGTTCAGGGAGTAGAAGTAAAAACTTTGAGGATTGCCAATGACACTATAACTGTGTCAGAGACAGAAAAGGACTTGGAATAGCAATCGAATGGGATGCAAAGTCTCTTTGAGAAGGATATAAGATGAACATCAACAAAAACAAAGGAAGGATAATGGAATGCAGTCAAATCAGGTGATGCTAAGGGAATTAGATTAGAAATGGGACACTAAAAGTAGTAGATGAGTTTTACTATTTGGGCAGCAAAATAACTGGCGATTGCCAAAGTAGAGAGGATAATGAGGAAGTACTGAATAGAATTGGGGAGACAAGAAATTAGTGGCACAACTTGACCAAAAGAAGCAATCAGTTGATAAGACACATCTGAGACATCATGGCTTTTTGATATCACATATTGTATCAAGAGGAAGCTTGTTATAAACTGTTGTTTCACACTGGATAACTTTTTTTTTTTTGAATTTGCCATCTTGAAGTCTGCAAATTTTGTGTCTATTCTGAGAGGAAAAGAAAATGGCAAATAGTATATGGATGTGTATAAGAAAGAGGTATCCATGTGTAACTTCAGTTGTTGCATGTATTTACTACTGAAATGTTTCTGTAACAATTTTCTGAGTGTGAAAAGTATAATACATAAAACTGATTTCATTTCATTGAGAGTTCTTAGCTATTTCAGGCTGTGCTGCATAGTTGACAGATATGTCTTTGATGCTTAATTGTAAAGCAGAGAAATCTGTCAGTGAGTTGAGAGTAAGTTACTGGTTTGCTTGTTTGCACATCAGTTTTAAACCTTCATGTTCACTAATCATGAAACTCAACATTGAGAACAACTATTATGGTACTAGTAATATTGAAACTATCCTCATCTAAACATGTTTAATCGTAATGTAAACCTGTAATTCATTATTGTATTTAGCATATGCTCATTGTAGTCCGATAGAAGCAGATTAACAAATAATTAGTTGTTTTCAAGACAAGTGAAGTTTTTTTTATGTGGAAATGGAGGAGTGTGTCAGTTTAGCATTCATACTGAGTGTCTGCAACTTGTATTTGAAATATGCTCTACTTTTAATTATATTTTGCAGCATGTTTGTTGTATCTTGAGTGTTATGTAATTGTGTATTAAGTTGATGGTTCATTTAAGAAATTTACTTAAGATACATACATAGTGATACATTTTTCCTCTCCTTTTTTAATTTTTGATGATAAAGTGGATACTGGTTAAAACAGTAATAAATTTCTGAAAATCAGTATTTAACATCATGTTTTAATTTCACAGTCACTCAGTTTTTGTTTCTTTGATTGTATGGGGGAAACTTGGTTCTGTTTTGCAATTCAAACATCAAATAACTGCATCATTTCTTTTTATAGTATGGCATATTTTCTGATGATAAAAAAGTCATATAAACCTGCATGTGTTTTATTTATGTAATTTTATAAGAAAGAAAGATATGAAGAAAAAACTGTTTATGGCAAAGTTTTACTGAAGATTGGTACTAGCTCGATTTTCTAGATATTATTGAAGATATAAATAGTATACTGTTTACATGAAATGTTTTAATGCTAAAGTTTTGTATCACGTGATATGTTTTTTCCCTAAATGTGTTTTACTTTGTAAACAAAAGGTATCTGGCAATAAAAAAGATGGTTTGCACTGAATATATTTTCTTAAAATTCTACATAACCTTTCAAATACTGTTCCCAAATATTTCTGTTTCTGTAATTGAGTAGTTAATGTTAGATCACTGGTAGAGTGCGTGATGGCAATAATTTGAGATTTTTGTTTCCTGAGTACACAGCTCTTATGCTGGGTAGCAGAACTGTTGCATCTGAAGTATTGAAGTGTGAAAGGTAAAGTGTAATTCAGCATCTTATTAAATTTACAGGTTCCTATACAGTAAACCTAATGCCAAGCTACCTCTAGTCAATTTCTTTCAATATTCAAAATTTATCAGTGATATGAGGGATTTAAGTTTATTGTTGTTGGTGTCATCTTTTTGGTTATCTTCAGTCCAAAGACTGCTGCAGTTCTCCATATTAATCTAGCCTGTGCAAATCTCTCTATATATTTGTTACTACTGCAACCCACATGCATTTAAATCTGCTTCCTGTTTTCGAACCTTGGTCTTCCTCTGCAGTTTGTATCCTCCCCCCCCCTCCCACACACACCCACTTCCCTCTTACCAAAATGATGATTCTTTGATGCCTCAGTATTATCGTAAATTTCTTTTTGCCCCAAGTAATTTCAGTATCTCTTCATTAGTTATTTGATCACCCATTTAATATTCAGAATTGTTAGGTAGCATCAAGTTACAGAAGCTTTTATTCTCTTCTTATCTGAACTACACTCCTGGAAATGGAAAAAAGAACACATTGACACCGGTGTGTCAGACCCACCATACTTGCTCCGGACACTGCGAGAGGGCTGTACAAGCAATGATCACACGCACGGCACAGCGAACACACCAGGAACTGCGGTGTTGGCCGTCGAATGGCGCTAGCTGCGCAGCATTTGTGCACCGCCGCAGTCAGTGTCAGCCAGTTTGCCGTGGCATACGGAGCTCCATCGCAGTCTTTAACACTGGTAGCATGCCGCGACAGCGTGGACGTGAACCGTATGTGCAGTTGACGGACTTTGAGCGAGGGCGTATAGTGGGCATGCGGGAGGCCGGGTGGACGTACCGCCGAATTGCTCAACACGTGGGGCGTGAGGTCTCCACAGTACATCGATGTTGTCGCCAGTGGTTGGCGGAAGGTGCACGTGCCCGTCGACCTGGGACCGGACCGCAGCGACGCACGGATGCACGCCAAGACCGTAGGATCCTACACAGTGCCGTAGGGGACTGCACCGCCACTTCCCAGCAAATTAGGGACACTGTTGCTCCTGGGGTATCGGCGAGGACCATTCGCAACCGTCTCCATGAAGCTGGGCTACGGTCCCGCACACCGTTAGGCCGTCTTCCGCTCACGCCCCAACATCGTGCAGCCCGCCTCCAGTGGTGTCGCGACAGGCGTGAATGGAGGGACGAATGGAGACGTGTCGTCTTCAGCAATGAGAGTCGCTTCTGCCTTGGTGCCAATGATGGTCGTATGCGTGTTTGGCGCCGTGCAGGTGAGCGCCACAATCAGGACTGCATACGACCGAGGCACACAGGGCCAACACCCGGCATCATGGTGTGGGGAGCGATCTCCTACACTGGCCGTACACCACTGGTGATCGTCGAGGGGACACTGAATAGTGCATGGTACATCCAAACCGTCATCGAACCCATCGTTCTACCATTCCTAGACCGGCAAGGGAACTTGCAGTTCGAACAGGACAATGCACGTCCGCATGTATCCCGTGCTACCCAACGTGCTCTAGAAGGTGTAAGTCAACTACCCTGGCCAGCAAGATCTCCGGATCTGTGCCCCATTGAGCATGTTTGGGACTGGATGAAGCATCGTCTCACGCGGTCTGCACGTCCAGCACGAACGCTGGTCCAACTGAGGCGCCAGGTGTAAATGGCATGGCAAGCCGTTCCACAGGACTACATCCAGCATCTCTACGATCGTCTCCATGGGAGAATAGCAGCCTGCATTGCTGCGAAAGGTGGATATACACTGTACTAGTGCCGACATTGTGCATGCTCTGTTGCCTGTGTCTATGTGCCTGTGGTTCTGTCAGTGTGATCATGTGATGTATCTGACCCCAGGAATGTGTCAATAAAGTTTCCCCTTCCTGGGACAATGAATTCACGGTGTTCTTATTTCAATTTCCAGGAGTGTATATTGTATTACTCTCGTTTTACCTTTGTTGGTGATCATCTTATAACTTCTTTCCAAGACAATATCTGTTCCATTCAACAGCTCATCAAAGTGCCTTTCCATCTCTGGCAGAAATATGATGTCATCAGCAAATCTTAAAGTTTTTATTTCTTCTCCCTGAACTTTAATTTCTTTTTCAAAATTTTTTTTGGCTTCCTTGAATACTTGTTCAAAATACTGATTGAATAACATTGGGGATAGGCTACAACTAATGAGATAGAATGCCATAAAAAGGCAACAGCATAATCAGAGTGAAGCAAATTGAACAGCCCTCTGCCATGTTTAGAAGTCAAAAGAAAGGGGCATGATAAAGGCCAGTGTCAAATAACTATGAAATATCACTTAGAAACGTTATGTAATGACATCCAAATTGCTGCTATAGGAATTTGGTGTTTTATTGTGATGGATCCATTTCAGTTACACTACTGGCCATTAAAATTGCTTCACCAAGAATAAATGCAGATGATAAACGGGTATTCATGGGACAAATTTATTATACAACAACTGACATGCGATTACATTTTCACGCAATTTGGGTGCATAGATCCTAAGAAATCAGTACCCAGAACAACCACATCTGGCCATAATAACGGCCTTGATATGCCTGGGCATTGAGTCAAACAGAGCTTGGATGGCATGTACATGTACAGCTGCCGATGCAGCTTCAACACCATACTACAGTTCATCAAGAGTAGTGACTGGCGTATTGTGACGAGCCAGTTGCTCGGCCACCATTGACCATACGTTTTCAATTGGTGAGAGATCTGGAGAATGTGCTGGCCAGGGCAGCAGTCGAACATTTTCTGTATCCAGAATGGCCCGTACAGGACCTGCAACATGCGGTCGTGCATTATCCTGCTGTAATGTAGGGTTTCACAGGGATCGAATGAAGGGTAGAGCCATGGGTCGCAACACATCTGAAATGTTTCGTCCACTGTTCAAAGTACCGTCAGTGCAAACAAGAGGTGACAGAGACGTGTAACCAGTGGCACCCCATACCATCACGCCGGGTGATACGCCAGTATGGCGATGACGAATACACGCTTCCAATGTGCATACACCACGATGTCGCCAAACGCTGATGCGACCATCATGATGCTGTAAACAGCCATTAGTGGACCCAGGTTTGTCGTTGAGTACACCATCGAAGGCACTCCCATCTGTGATGCAGTGTAAGGGGTAACCGCAGCCGTGGTCTTCGAGCTGATAGTCCATGCTGCTGCAAACATTGTCGAACTGTTCGTGCAGATGGTTGTTTCCTTGCAAACGTCCCCATCTGTTGATTCAGGATCGAGACGTATCTGCACGATCCGGCACAGCCATGCGGATAGGATGCCTGTCATCCCGACTGCTACTGATACGAGACTGTTGGGATCCAGCACGGCGTTTCGTATTACCCTCCTGAACCCACCGATTCCATATTCTGCTAACAGTCATTGGATCTCGACCAACGCGAGCAGCAATGTCGCGATACGATAATCCACAATCACGATAGCCTAGAATCCGACCTTTATCAAAATAGCAAACGTGATGGTACGCATTTCTCCTCCTTACACGAGGCATCACAAGAATGTTTCACCAGGTAACGCCAGTCAACTGCTGTTTGTGTATGAGAAATCGGTTGGAAACATTCCTCATGTCAGCACGTTGTAGGTGTCGCCACCTGTGCCAACCTTGTGTGAATGCTCCGAAAAGCTAATCATTTGCATATCACAGAATCTTCTCCCTGTCGGTTAAATTTCACGTCTGCAGCACCTCATCTTCGTGGTGTAGCAATTTTAGTGGCCAGTAGTGTATATTGCAATCTTTAGAACATCTGTGAAAGTTACATAAAATTTTTATTTTATTTTAGTATTCTATATTGGCAGATTAACAAATTTGGTACTTATTTATTTAATCATATGGTTAGGGACACCCCCCCCGTCAGGCAGACCGGTCGTCAGGTGCCGGTCTTTCAATTTGACGCCACTTCGGCGACCTGCAGTCGATGAGGATGATAGGATGAGTATGAGGACAGCACGCTACCCAGTCTCTGGGCAGAGAAAATTCCCCAACCCAGCAGGGAAACGAACCCGGGCCCATAATTTTGACAATCCATCACGCTGACCATTCAGCTACCGGGGGCGGACAATTTGGTACTTAAATCCATATGTCATCAGTGGTCACTGTAACTCTGTATTGCATTAGAATGTGGTGTACATTTAGGACTCTTATTTTATAATTAGTTTTTTGGCTTGTGGTTGTTACTCATCCTGTCTCATCATTTTGATAATTTCACTTACTATCGCCATATTTAACAGACTGGCAGTTGTGAGAGTTTAGTTGCATATGGTTACAGCTGCTATTGTGTGTTGATGTTATCGTTTTGGGATATGTGTATGACCTTTTTAGTCAATGTGTCAGTGTGTAGTTGTTTGTGTCTATCCATTATCTTTATTTAGGAATTAAATAAAATTTTGTATGGAATGTTTGTTTTAAATCCATAGATAAAAAAAATGGTTCAAATGGCTCTGAGCACTATGGGACTCAACATCTTAGGTCACCAGTCCCCTAGAACTTAGAACTACTTCAACCTAACTAACCTAAGGACATCACACACATCCATGCCCGAGGCAGGATTCGAACCTGCGACCGTAGCGGCCGCGCGGTTCCAGACTATAGCGCCTAGAACCGCATGACCACACCGAAATCCATAGATCCATCACAATAAAACACTCAACTCCTGTAACAGCAGTTTGGATTTCATTACATTATGTCTCTAAGAGATATCTGCAATGCTGCATGCCAGTTGTGTCTTAAACTGTTAAATAATTTCTATTTGTTTAATGTTTAGCATTTACAAGCGAAGTGGAATTACCCTAGATAATGATGGATAAGCACTTGACATACATTGTCTTTAACAATGACTGTAACGAATACTCCAGTCCCATATGATATGTTGTGCTACATTCAGAATAAGAATACATGGTCTGGAAAATTCAGTGTATGATCAGTCTTTGTGCGACTGAATACACTCTACGGTGTACATAAGACACATCCAGTGCAGAAAAATTCCAGTATGAAATGGAGATGTGTGTAACCATCTAGTCTGGAGAACACAGTTAAGAGAAATACATTCTGGAAAAAGTGTTATTTTGTACGAATTTTATGTAGTATGTAGTTAAAACTGTGTAAGAAGTTAATCAAATAAACCTTATATTAAATGGATCAAATATGGAAATTCCGATTCACATATCAGGTATACATAACGAAGTTGTTGTATGATCAGAAGTTTATGAAATTAATACTTAAGACACTGCCTACCTAAACTAGCATTCTCCTTAATAAGTTTAGCATCTGCTCATTATATACACTGAGATGGTAAGCCATGGCATAGCGATCTGCACATATGCAGATGGTGGTAGTACACAAGGTATAAAAGGAAAGTGCATTGGTGGAGCTGTCTTTTGTACTCGGGTGATTCATGTGAAAAGTTTTCTGATGTGATAATGACTGCACGACTTGAAGTAACAGACCTTAAATGCAGAATGGTATTTGGAGCTAGACACATGGGACATTCCATTTCGGAAGTCGTTAGGGAATTCACTATTTTGAGATCCAATTTGTCAATAGTGTGCCGAGAATACCGAATTTCAGGCATTGCATCTCACCACAGACTAGACAGTGGCTGATGGCTTCCACTTAACGACCGAGAGCAGTGGCATTTGCATAGCGTTGTAAGTGCTAATAGAGAAGCAACACTGTGTGAAATAACCGCAGAAATCAATGTGAGACATGTGACGTATGTATCCGTTACAATATTGTGGTGAAATGTGGTGTTAATGGGGTATGTTAGCAGACGACTGACGCGAGTGCCTTTGCTAACATCACGACAGCACCTGCAGCACCATTCGATGAAAACAGCCCACACCATTATAGAGCCACCACCAACTTTCAAAGTGCCTTCTTGACAGACTGGCTCCATGGCTTTGTGGGATCTGCACCACGCTCGAACCCTATCATCAGCTCTTACCAACTGAAACTGGGACTCATCTAACGAGACCACAGTTTTCCAGTCATCAAGTGTCCAACCGATATTGTCATGAGCTGAAGAGAGGCGCTGCAGGCAATGTCTTGCTGTCAGCAAAGGAACTCGCATCGATCATCTGCTGCCATAGCCCATTAATGCCAAATTTTGGTTTACTGTCCTAATCGATACATTCGCTGTACATCTCACATTCATTTATGGCCAACAGTCCAGGGCGTCTCCAGACACTCTTCAGCCTGGGAACTCATTCACATCAGTGATGAGTCCCATTTCGCACTGAGTGATGATGATCAGTGAAGACATGTCTGAAGATGCACCAAACAGTGTTGGGATACCAATCTGACTGTCCCTTGCCGTACAGGCCAACAACCAATAGTGATGGTTTGTGGTACCATTTCTTTTCGCAGCAGGACCTCTGTGATTGTCATCTATGGCACCCTTACAGCACAGCTGTACTTATAGTATATTCTACGCTTTGTTTGGTCACCCTTCATGGAAAACTGTCCTGGGCATACATTTCAGTAAGATAATGCCCACTGCACACAGCGGGAGCTGCTACTGCTTGTCCTCGTGTTTGCCAAACCCTACCTTGGTCAGCAAGGTCACTGGACCTCTCTGAAGTTGAGAACATTTGCAGCATTATGGGCAGGGCCCTCCAAGCAGCTTGGGATTTTGACCATCTAACGCGCCAATTGGACAGAATTTGATATTTTATCCCTGAGGAGAACAGCCACTAACTCTATCAACCAATGCCAAGCCAAAAAAACTGCTTGCATAATGGCCAGAAGTGAACCAACATGTTATCGACTTGCTCAATTTGTGAAGCTCTTTTGTTTTAATAAAACATCCTGTTTTTCTGAAACTGTAATCATTTGTTTGGGTGTTCATGAACATCACCTCTACTGTTCACATAATTCCTTTGTGATATATCTTTTTTTGTATTGTAGTGTATCTAACTTGGTATTCAACTAAACTCTGAGTCGCTGGTTTTTGATCTATCAGTTATTTGATGTTGAATGTTTTCCATATTGGTATACTTTGTGGTTACTTTGAGATAGTGGGACTAAAATATGTTTCATCTACATATGGTTAATAGCTCACTCCATCTTTAGAAACATCAATTACTATTTAGTAATGCACCTTGGAAAAATACATTTTAACATCAGAAGTATCGTTTCTCACTTTTTTTACTTCCCACAATTTGAATACATCTCCAAATGTATGTACTCATTACATCAAAATTTTCACATGAAGTCAGTTTGAAAACAGCCTTTTTCTGCATACATCAAGGTAAAATCAAACTCAGTGATAATTAATTATCTCTGCAATAATTTCAGCCAGGTTTAGCAACCATGAAAGATTACAACATTGTGATGTATTAAATAAACTTTAGCTCTCATAATCAAATAGAACTTGGCCCAGTTGTGGCCGGAAAGAGACTGTATTCAATGTTAATGACATTCAGTATGTTTCTTAGAATTCAATAATTTTCACTGTACAATAGTAATCACTGGAGGAGATGTGGCAACACTTCAGACACTCTGTTGTAATGATGGTCATTGACCAGGTGAATACTGAATCCAACAATGAGGTAATCGTGTGCTGGGTGAAGAACAAGAAGTCATCATACCTCCATGAACGTACATGCAACTGAAAAAAAAACACTTTGCAGTTTTACAGTAACAAATATTACTATGTTAAAATGATTAAATTAATTATACAGAGTGAAACGGAATGGTATGTTCAAACTTCCAGGAAACATTCCTCATATGTAGCGGAAGAAAATATGTTACACGGGCATGGACACAGAAAATACATCACTTCCATTTTAGAGCTCAGTTTCTACTTCTGTCCGCATTCACATTAATTATAGCAAGCACACAAGAAAAGAATGTATCATCACAGTATGAAACACTTCGCTAATGAAACGTTCTAAATGCCTACTGTTAAGGAGACATGCATCTCCCCATGACGCACTGGATCCCTGATGCACCCTGGAGAATTGTGTGTTGTTTCACAGCCTTTCACATTGCGGGCACAGAGATTCTGCATATCTTGTACCAGGCTCCTTACACAACACCTTTTAAAATGCTCACACAAATAAAAGTGTAGTGGTTTTAGGTCCACCGAGCGTCTAGGCCAAAGGTAGGGTCCACCTCTACCCCCATCTGTCACATAATCAGCTATTTAGAAGCCTACAAACATTAACACTGAAATAATGAGAAGTTCCATAACCAATGAAGTACATGTTTTGTTGCACTCACAAAGGCACATGTTCTAGCAGAATTGGGAGAGTATTGTCTAGGAAAGCATGGTTGAGTCTGCGTGATAGAACATGAGGCACCCAAGGCGTCTATAGCAACGCCACCTAGATGACAAGGCTTTATAAATCACTGAGAATCTGTGACTGGATTTAAGAGATTTTGGTAGAAAGGTCGAAGTTCGTTATTTCGGATGGATTAATGAGCTTGCAGACAATAGTAACCTCAGACTTTTTGCAGATGATGCAGTTACCTATAATGTAGTACTGTCTGAAAGAAGTTCATACACAATCAGTCAGATCTTGAAAGGAAACTTGCGTTAAATGTCCAAATATGTGAGACTGTGCACTTCACAAAACTAGAAAATGTAGTATTCTTTCACTATGATATCAAGGAGTCACTTTTGGGATCACGCAACTCTCACAAATGTCTAGGTGTAACACTTCGTAGGGGTATGAAATGGAATGGTCACACAGGCTCTCAGTCGTATGTAAAGCAGGTGCTGTACTTCGGTTTATTGGTAGAATACTGGGCAAGTGCAATCAGTCTGCAAAGGAGATAGTGGATGTAGTGTCAGGCTGTGACGTCACAGGCTCCAGGCAATACAGCCAGAGCCACTGCTGCAATCAGTTCAGGAACAAAAGCACCTACTCCCAATCCTCTGCCCCTGCCCCAACAGGAAGTTACTTTTCCCATGAACGGAGTTTCTTGTTTCAAACTGTTAACTCTCCTGGTTGTTCCGTGCTATTGAACTGACCAGAAATCGCATTTGGAATCTGTGTTCTTTTCTGATATGTAGTGTTTCTGAGGCATAAGCTACCTTTAACAGCTCAGTACTAATCAGTATGATGGTGAAAAAGTGTTTTTCAACTATACCGATAAGAACAAAGATCACATTTTCACTGTTCCTTCTGATGAAGAAATGCGTACTAAATGGTTATCTGCCTTCAAAAGGGATAATTTCATTCCTAGCAAGCATTCTATGGTAAGAAGCTTTCATTTTAAGCATAGAGATTTGAAAAACAGTATACTGCTTCATATTTTATTTAAGCTTATTTTGGCTTTACTGCCTTCAACTGCACATGTCCTGTCGTTGTAGATGGACATACACTGAAAGGCCAAAGAAACTGGTACACTTACAGAAGTGCCACAACACGACATGGCATAGTCTCAACTAATATATGAAGTAGTGCTGGAGGGAACTGACACCATGAATCCTGCAGCGCTGTCTATAAATCCGTAAGAGTACGAGGGGTGGAGATCTCTTCTGAACAACATGTTGCAAGGTACCCCGGATATGCTCGATAATGTTCATGTCTGAGGAGTTTGGTGGTTAGTTGAAGTGTTCAGATTCAGAAGAGTGTTCCTGGAGCCACTCTATATGGCAATTCTGGACTTGTGGGGTATCACAATGTCCTGCTGAAGTCCGTCGGGATGCACAATGGACATGAATGGATGCAGGTGGTCAGACAAGATGCTTACATACTTGTCACCTGTCAGAGTCGTATCTAGACGTATCAGGGGTCCCATATCACTCCAACTGCACATACCTCACACCATTAAAGAGCATCCACCAGTACATGTCCATCCACTCGATACAATTTGAAACGAGCCTCATCTGACCAGGCAACATGATTCCAGTCATGAACAGTCCAATCTCAGTGTTGACGGGCCCAGGTGAGACGTAAAGCTTTGTGTTATGCTGTTATCAAGGGTACACGAGTGGACCTTCGGCTCTGATAGCCCATATCGATGGTCTTTTGTTGAACGGTTCACACGCTGACACTTGTTGATGGCCCAGCACTGAAATATGCAGCAATTTGCAGAAGGGTTGCACTTCTGCCATGTTGAACGATTCTCTTCAGTCGTTGTTGGTCCTGTTCTTGCAGGCTCTTTTTCCAGCCACAGTGATGTTGGAGAGTTGTATTTTTATCGGGTTCCTAATATTCATGGGAAACTCATTAAATGGTTGTACGGGAAAATCCCCACTTCATCGGGAGATGCTGTGTCCCATCGCTTGTGCGCCGAGTATAACACCACATTCAGGTTCACATAAATCTTGATAAACTGCCGTTGTAGCAGTAGTAACCGATCTGACAACTGCACCAGGCACTTGTTGTCTTATATAGGCGTTGCCGACTGCAGCGCCGTATTCTGCCTGTTTACATATCTCTGAATACGCCTGCCTATACCAGTTTCTTTGGCGCTGCAGTGTATGTCAACTTTGAGTAAAGCATTATTGCTGTCTGTAGTGCTGGTTGTAATATTATTTTCAGCAACGTTTTGAAGTTGTTCGATAATTTTCTGTTGCACAAATATTATAACTGTCATATAGTAAAAGTGTAGTGTAATATACGTGCAAAAAGCTGATTATCGAACAACTTTAAAATACTGCTGAAAACAATATTAGAACCAAGATTACAGACGATCATAATGTTTTACTCAGAGTTGATATATGTCCATCTACAACGTTAGTACATGTACCAATGAAGGCAGTAAAGCCAAAACAAGCGTATAAAATAAAATAAAATATCAAGCAGCAATAAAAATTGATTTGGTTTATGTTTTAGACAATGCTCAAACGTAAAAGAGGAGGAGATCTTACCAGTTCTGAAGCAAATCGGCGAAAACAAAAAGAATAGCGAAAAAAACGAAACAATGAAGATCACAAAGCACGTGTAAGTTTCCAGTGGACGAGAATAAGCACCGTGAGAAGCAGAGAAACTGAAGACCAACGAAATGAACGGATTGAAGAATCAACAGTTGTGACACAGTCTGAAAATGAAAGACTGAGAAGTCAAGCCAGCCATTAAAATCAGCTTTCAATGACTCCTGCTCCTCATATGGACAACTATACATAGTTTGCTGTAGAGTAGAACATTCGAAAATTTTTTACATGTATACCCCAGATAATAAAATGAAAAATGTTGTTTACAAGCAAGTATTGCAAACAGTTAGAAAATGTTTTCAATAAATAAATTTTACCTCATGCTTTAAAGTTTATTCTTTTATTCCATCTACAACAAAGTCTCAGATCAACTCCCTGAGCAAATCCAGATACCCCAGCTAGCAATGTTTATAAATTCATAATTTTCAATATCATATACAGATCCCAACTCAAGTAAACTACACTTGATGATATTGAAAATTTTGCAAAAACGCTTCACATTCTGTTTGTCGAATGAACATAGCCACAGTGATTTCAAGCTTAAGCCATAGCCAAATTTTCATAATTTGTTGCTTTCAATTTCAAATAATGGTCTTATGGCAAAAAAGGAAGCTTGCATTGCAACAGATGTGTTTTCAACACTGAGAAAGGAGAATTCAGGTTAACACAATTATTTCTGATGCATTTGAAAATATTAACAGTGGCTACAACATAGAACAAGAGCCTGAAATGATCTGCAGGCCGTCAGTAAGCAATACTAGTTGTGATGAAGTTGCGAAATTTGAGGCAGCCTTCTTTTAATTGAGGTCTTGTAGCTAATAATACAGATAACTCTTAACTCTAAGTTTTCTAACCCAATTCGTACAATTTTGATTACACAGAACAAGCTACTAGCAGTTGTCTTACTTACAGACAGGATGTGACCAACGTCCTTGAATGATTACATTATACTTTACAAATAAATACATGTGCTGCTGTTGTACAGCAATGCTGTCATGTGCAATTGCAACCAGATTCCCACCTTTATAATCCATGGATGATTTAATGTATATCTCATCTAAAATCAGTGTCACAAAACTCATAGGAGATTGCAGACTTGATATTTTCTCCATAACATAAGCCAAGAAGTTTAAACTACCGGGGTTAACATCAACATTACACAGATGTTCCTGATTGTATTGGGATGAGGCAGAATAATATTTCCAGTGCTACATATAAACTTGTAGGCACAGCTTGAAATAAAATGCAACAGTGATGCAAAATTTAATAGTTGTGGCGCAAATATATGTCTTTTAGGAGGGGAAAAGCTCAGTGAAGCTGAATTTTCATAAAGTCTACAGAAGTTTTAGTTCTGTCATTGCAGTCTAAATTGCGTAGCAACTCGAGAATAACATAATGTATGTGACTTCCTTCTTGACTGTATAAAAAGACCTTCTGCAAGTTTTAAAATGTTCTGTACATTGGGAAGAGTACTTACAATTTTTGCAGCATTTTTGGACGAGATTTCTTGGCCATTTACAAAAACACTTAACTTGGACTTGCATTAATTTCTCAGTATCAAAATAAAAAACAAAATATATGAATCCTTCTTCACTAGTTCATGAAATGAGCTGAAATATATCTTCTGATTATATTCCTCCAGCGATTTAACACTGGAGTCTACTGCTGCCTTCAGTGCAGTATTTTCGCACTTTTTATCACTTGTCAAATGGGAATTATCTGTTGATAGGAATTGCTTGGATAAGTAAGATGGACAACATACAGTGTGTTTGGGGAGTAAAGATCAGTATTTGAAACGCTGATAGTATAAGTAATTCTGAACAAAAATCTTATACGACCATTGTTCTGCAAATGCTTCGATAGGGAGGTATGGGTATTGAAATGAATTTTAATTCTGCAAAATTGATGTGCACAACATGAACGTATATGCAATACAACTGGACCGTAACGTGATTTTCTTGAAAACAATGTTACAGAGAAGAACAGTTATGTTACACATCTTACATAATATAATTTCTGTAAAGCAAACATGCTTTATAAAAAAAGGAGAAACATACTTTTCGAAATCTAATACTTTGTTTTTACAGTACCTAAAGAAATAAATATCGAAGAATTGGGTTTAATAAAAACAAACAAAATTATTCCATTTTTATCTAGAAAAAGAATAAATAACCACACCAAACTTTATCGATATTCCATTAAAAAAATCGAACCAATTAATACACCATATTTACAATCTACTAAAAAACGAGAACAAGAACTAGAAAATTTAAATATACAAGAAACAAAACTAGAATATTTAGATAAAACACAATCTTTAAAGTATGAATACAAAAACATTTTGGAAAACGAACAAAAAATAAGAGAAACAGAAGAAGAAATTTAAAATTATTTTAAACAACAATGGATAGATTCCCTACAAAAATTTAAAATTTATGCTTTTGTGGTAAACGATAAAAATAAGTTTACATGTGTTAGTGTATTGGGTGAACAAAATGGTAAAAATCTGTATATATTGTTAAATGTTACAATAAAAATAAATTTTTAGAAATTAAGAAAAATAGAGATATTCTTAAAAATGAAGGATTTATATGTATTCCATATAGCAGTTTTAGACAAGAATTAGAAATTTTTAATTGTCCTGAAGAAGAACCATTTCTGGTAATAAAAACAGATGGTATTACAACGTTTAAAGGAAACTGCCTAAAATACTTTACTTAAAAACATTACAAATTTTCGAAGATAAAGATACTGTGTTATATAAAGAAGAAGATAAAGTCGTAATAGAAAATATAAAAATGGGCGATATACTTGGAAAGATACAATTTAAGGATTGCAAAAGATTAGAAGATGTACAAGATGGTTTAGATTTAATTATTTCCAATATTTCTGTAAAGACGTATCGTGGAAAGGAAAGATATATTCTTAAATTCGAAAATATACAAGATTATTATTGTTCTAATTATTGGTTAGAGAAAGAAATGGAAGACAGGAAAATTGATCTAAATTATAAGATTAAAGTTAAACTAGATAAAGTTAAAACAACACCAAGTAAACATCACGAAAGATTAGTGTTTGCTGTTTAATTTTTAGGTACATATTACAAAAACGTCGGTGATTGACCGACAGTTACTTTGTTATATATTTTTAAGAATCTAATTTAATTGTTTCGAATTTATCTGGAATAACTATATTATTCTGTTTAAAAAAGTCTAGCATTAATGGTGGATATTCATAGCTAAGTCCAACTAAACTTATATGTATTTGCGAATGTAATAATTTTATTAATAAAAATAATTTTTACAAATCTAATGAATTTTTTTGTATTAAATAGAAGAGCAAACTAATTGATTCTTAAATTTACAATAAACTACTTGTTTAAAAACTAATTGACTGTTAAACTAAATAATAAACAAATTATTAAAAACTAATTGATTGTTAAACTAAATAATAAACTAATTCTCTTTTTGATTAAGTATTTATTAATTAATAATCCGTATCTATCTATTAAATAATTATCATTTTATTTAAAAAATATTTTTTACAAATCTAATAAATTTTTTTGTAATAAATAGAAGTTCAAAATGGAAAGATACACTGCTGTTCAATTAGAACAAATTGCGTATTGACTACAACAACATACTGTTGCAAGACTTCGTGAATTTTGTAGAATAAGTAATTTACGAGGATATTCAAATTTACGTAAAGGTGATTTAATTAGATTTATTATTATATATCTTTCAATTATTACTAGCAATCTTCCAAAAATTTTTAGAAGTAATACAATTTAAAATGATACAAATATTGTTCAAAGTAATACGCCTTTAAATGATACAAATAATGTTGTTGAAGAAAGTAAAAATTATATAACTGAATTACGAAAAAATTATAAAAATGTTGTTAACATTTATATACCTGAAAACAGTTTTAAGACTGCAACAGCTGTAGCTGAAGAAGTAAGTGATAATCAAACAAATATTATTAAAAATAATAAAGCTGAATTTAGTGAAAATCGTTGGAAAAAGTTACCATTTTTGATATTCATGATGTTTTTCTAACTGAAGAAGATAAACCATTAAAAGGAATATTACCATTTTCTACTAATATATTTCAGAAACCAAGAGATGGAAAAACAATTAAAGATTACTTAGTTGAAACGGCATTTGGAAACAGATTCAAACTATAAATTTAAAAAATAATATATAAGTACTTGATCCTAATCATTTCTTAAATGTTGTAAAAACAAAAATTTTTAAGATTGTTAAAGACTATTTGAAAGTACATCATGGTGTAAAGATTAATTTTAATTTATATTGTGAATATAAACTACAAACAGATGAAACAACTAAAAAAGTTTAAGAATTTGGACAACAGACATCAAACTATACTATTTTAACAGAAAAAGATTTTAAAAACATTCAAATATGGTAAAAGACATATTTTAGAAACATATCTAATTTTCAAGCACAGGGATGTGGATGGTCCTTAAATAGAATAATTGGTTTACAATTGACAATTAACAAATATATTGCACTAAGAGGATCATCTTTCATTGATTTACCAGATAATATTAAAAATAGAAAAAGGATGTGGTAATGTGAAAAATAATGATCAAAAATGTTTTCTGTGGTCTATAAAATCAGCTTTGTATCCTGTAGATGATCATTCTGATAGAATAACAAAATATAAAAATGTTGGTCTTGATCTTGATAAAAAAACTTGTAAATATTGAATTTCCTGTACTAGTTGATCATATTCCAAAAATAGAAAATGTAATTACTGTATCTATTAATTATTCATTTGATGATGAAGATGAAAATTATCAAGTGTATCCATTAAAAATTACAAAATGTAAAAAGGAAAAACATGTAAATCTACTTAATTCCAAGGAAGATAATAATTCACATTATTGTTATATAAAAAATTTATCTAGACTTGTATCAAGTCAAATAACTATACATACTGAAGTAAAATTTATTTGTGATTTATGTTTACTACATTTTAATAGTAACGAAAAATTAGATAATCATACAACAAACTGTTTAACTAATAATCCATTAAAAGTTGATATGCCAGGTGAAGGAAAATGTGTATATTTTAATAATTATCAATTTATACAAAAAGTTCCATTTGTAATTTATGCTGATTTTGAAAGATGGATAATTGTGAACCAAATCCCGAAACACCATATACCATGAAATATCAAAAACATGAAACAAGTGGATTTTGTTATTATATTAAATATATATATGGAAGTTATAAAGATCTTGTTTATAGAGGACCAAATTTATAGAAATTTATAGAATGTATATAACAAGAAGTAGAAGATATTGGAAGAATTTATTCTGAAAGTGAAGAAACGAAACCACTTACGCTTGATGAATACAAAATGTTTCATAAATCTACAGATTGTACAATAAGTAAATACTCTCATACAAAAAAGAATTAAAAAGTACATCATCATGATCATTTTACTGGAAAATATATTGCTCCATTATGTAATATGTGTAATGTAAAACTACGACAACCTGATTTTGTACCTATTTATTTACATAATTTATCTGGTTATGATTCACATATTTTTGTAAAGGAGCTCGGTTATGACAATAAACAAATAGAATTAATACCAAATAGGAAATTAAATATATTACTTTTAGTAACCATACAAAAACTTTATAAATGAGAATTGTTGATACATTTAGATTTATTGCTTCTTCACTTGATACACTTTCACCAAATTTAATGAAAAATGAGTTAAAAATATTAAAAAGTATGTTTCTCCAGAATTATTTAACTTAGTAATTAGAAAAGGTTTTTATTCGTATGTTTACATGGATTCTTGGTAAAAATTTGAAGAAACACAAATACCAAAAAAGATAAATTTTATAGTGAATTAAATGATTGTGACATAAGTGATGAAGATTATGAACATGCAAAATTAGTTTGGGAAAAAATTCAATATTAAAAATCTTGCTGAATATCATGATTTATATCTTAAAACTAATCTATTATTGTTAAGTGATGTTTTTGAAAATTTTAGAAAAACATGTATAAATACATATAATTAATATCCATCTTGGTATTTTACAGCACCAGGTTTATCTTGGGATGCAATGTTAAAAATTACTAATTAAAAAGTTGAATTATTGTGTGACTATGATAAGCTTCTAATGATTGAAAAAGGAATAAGAGGTGGAATTTCACAATGTGTTAAAAGATATGTAAAAGATAATCAAGATAATCATAAATATTTAAAAGAGTTTAATAATAAAGAAATATCAAATTATATAATGTATCTAAATGGAAAGAATTTATATGGTTATGCTATGAACCAATATTTGCCATATGGCGGATTTAAGTGGGAAGAACCAAATAATTTTAATTCTACAAAAATAAGTGAAATGTCACGCAATAGTCAAGATGTTTATATATTTGAAGTAGATCTAGAATATCCAAAAGAATTGCATGTTTTACATAAAGATTTACCACTAGCTCCTCAATTAAAACTTCTTCCAGATACAAATGAAAGTAAATTAATAACTACTTTAGATAAAAAACATAATTATGTAATACATTATAGAAATCTTAAACAATATTTATCTTTAGGAATGAAACTTACAAAAATGCATAACGTTTTAAAATTTAAACAATCTAATTGGTTGAAGAAGTACATAGATCTAATCACACAGTTAAGAACTAAAGCTATAAATGACTTTGAAAAAAGATTTCTATAAATTAATGAATAATTCTGTATTTGGTAAAACAATGGAAAATAAAAGAAATAGACAAGATATTTAATTAGTTTTAGGTACAAAAGTATGTGAAAACTTGTAGCTAAGCTAAACTTTAAACATAGAATTATATTTCCGGAAAATCTTGCTGCTATTCATATGAATAAAACTAAAATAATATTTAATAAACCTATTTATGTCGGATTAATTACACATGATTTATCTAAAGAATTAATGTATGATTTTCACTACAGAGTTATGAAATCTAAATATGGAGAAAATATTGAATTATGCTCTCAAGATACAGATAGTTATATTTACAATATTAAAACCGAAGATTTCTACAAAGATATGAAATCAATGATTGATTATTTTGATACAAGTGATTATCCAACAGATAATGTATATATATATATATATATATATATATATATATATATATATATATATATATATATAAAATGTTCCAATAGTAACCAAGAAAGTTGTTGGTAAAATGAAAGATGAATGTAATGGAAAAATAATGGAAGAATTTTGTGGTTTAAGAGCAAAGACATATGTTTATAAAGTTGGTGACAAAATAGAAAAGAAATCTATAGGAATTAAAAATGTGTTGTTAAAAACAAAATAAGTTTAGAAGATTATAAAGATTGCTTGTTTAACAATATAGAACAATATAGAAAATTCAATTAAATTAAAAGTGAAAACCATAAAATATATACAATTCAAGTAAAAAAAAAGCACTATGTCCTCATGATAATAAAAGATATGTTTTAGGAAATAGAATAGATACATTACCATATGGTCATTACTCATTATTGAAAATCTAATAAATAATTATTATATATAAATTTAATAAATTTTTTTCTCAATAAATGGAGACTACTTTAATCAAGAAGCTAAATAATTTAAGTATTTCTAAAGAAATTAGGAAAGTAAATGAGCTAGAGATAAATGTATTATATAATATTACAGACTGTGAATAATGAAATACTAGATTTGAAGAACAACTTTGTTTAGAATTTAATAATGATTTTAAAGTTATTTTACCAAGCAGATTTTCTAAATTAATTGACAATTTTGATTTTGATATAATTAAAAGAGGACAAATGAAATTAAAATATAAAGGAATGAAGAAACTTAAAAATAGAAATAATGAATTTCATGATATAGAGTTCACAATGTGAAAAATTTATTTCTGTTAACTAATACATTTACTTATGTTCACACGGTAAAATTATTTTTCTCATTAATTTTATTTTATTTAAATGGACAACACTAAGCCACAATTAAGACAGTGTAGTGTATGTATGATTAAAAAAAGTATTGAAGAATTTTATAAAGATAAATATCGAACTGGTAGACATTCTTATATAGGTAAAGAATGCTGGAATGAACGTCAGAAAATTAAAGTTACTTGTAAATGTGGTAAAACTGTAAATAAATCTTCCTTACAAAATCATTTAGGAACAACAGTTCATAATAATCTTATGGCTGCTAAAGTGGAAAGTAAATAATTTTATATATTTATTTTTATTATATATTTATTGCTTCACCTATGGGAAATGTATGTAAAAATGATTTTTTATTATAGCTGTTATTGTATTATTATATTATGTTGTATTATAATATATTATTAGGTAAAAGGGATAGTAGTTAGATTTTCTATGTTCTGGATCATTAGATCTATCTTATGGAAAATAAAAACTTGGGAGTGTTAGCAAGTAATTTTTAATTTTTTATAAGATTGGTCTAGTGGTCCAGAACATACAAAATCTAACTACTAAGGAGGCAAGCTGGCCGCGGCTCCATTTTGTTCTTGGGAAGATTCACGTACACATCCATAGGTCTAGTGGACCTCGTGCAAGGCACGGTGACAGCCAGGGAGTTTTGTAAGAGGGTCACTCCAAAAGAAATGCACTCTATTTTTTTAAAAATCCATCTTTTATTCTACATGTTTGAAAGTTTCACAGTGTGTAGATACATCCTTCAGGAACAATATTTTCATTTTTCCACATAATTTCCATCCCTCTCAACTGCCTTAAGCCATCTTGGAACCAGCGCCTCTTTACCCGCACAGTAAAATTCTGGACTTACCTGTTGGAGCCACTGTTTGCCAGCATGCACAAGGGAGTCATCATCTTCAAACCTTGTTCCACAAAGAGAGTAATTCAGTTTCCAAAGAGATGATAGTCACATGAAGCCAGGTCAGGACTGTAAGGTGGGTGTTTCAGTGTTGTCAAACTGAGTTTTGTGAATGCTTCCATGATTTGTTGACTGACATGGCCGTGCATTGTCGTGCAACAGCAAAACATCCTGCTTTTGCCGATGTGGTCGAACACGACTCAGTCGAGCTTGAAGTTTCTTCAGCGTCGTCCACAAGCAAGAGTCCTTCGGAATCGAAAAACACTGTAGCCGTAACTTTTCCAGCAGATGTGTTCTTGATTTTTTCCCTTGGGTGAATTTGCATGATGCCACTCCACTGATTGCCTCTTCGTCTCTGGTGAAAAATGATGGAGCCATGTTTCATCACCTGTCACAATTCTTCCAAGAAATTCATCTCCACCATTCACGTACTGTTCCAAAAGTTCGCTGCATACCGTTTTTCTTGTTTCTTTGTGAGCCACTGTCAAGATCCCGGGAACCCACCTGGCACAAACCTTTTTTAACGCCAACACTTTCAATCTTCTGCAAACACTTCCTTCACCTGTCCCAACGTAATGCGACAATTACTGAATTAAAGGAGTGAATTGTGCAGGAGTTTTTTATTTACTTACGAAATAAATTTATTTACCCCTTTACTGGCGGAGAGCACCACTTAAGAGTACGCTACTACGTTAGTAACTTAAGGAGGAAGTAAGGCCAAAATTTGCTCCTAGGCAGTAGTAGGAGTACAGTAAGAGAGTAAGGTGCGATCTTCGAGTTATGTGTTTTAAGTGTCGAATTCTATGGATTGCCTGGACTATGAAGAATATATGAAGATGGAGGAAGAGGTGAACATCCCAAGAATGTGGGTTGTAATGGGGAGAAGAGGCCGTATAGCGACAGTGATTTCGAAGAGCGCTTTGGGTTTCTTAAGGAATCTTTTGAGTTGTTGCTTGGTATGCTGGAGCCATTACTGCAGCATAATTCTGACAGGAACTGTGCCTTTTCACCTAGGCTGCAACTTCTTTGTGGACTGCGAATCTCTCACACAGGTACTTATCAACTCATAGCAGGGGATCTCATCGTACTACTGCTGGAAGAGCTTTTAACAGTTGTCAAACAGTTTAATTGCCTTAAAGCCACTTATAAGTAACCTATTTATATGTTTGTATGTTGCCAGCGCTTTAGACTGCATTAATATCACTGACAACTCTGTGCGCCCTCTGTTAGAGACTCTGTGGCTGGTCAGACTCGCAGTTAGATGTTAGTAGTTAGCAGTGATGGAGGGTAGAAGTGACGTGAGCGCGAGCGGACGATTGGGACGTGTGTCCATCATGGAGATTTAATATTGGTTGGACATGGGTTGTAAAATGTGGGTACTGGAATTATTGACAATCATATAATATTTGAGCTGGATGTCACATGATTAACGGAAAATCTACCAAATACATTGTTTGCTCTGCAAAAAAATCTTTCCTTTGCTAACCATATGCCTGTTAGTAGTTAGAACCTACAGTTGTTAGAATCTTTTTATTTAGCTGGCTGTATACCTGCTGTATTTGCTGTAGTTCGTGTCATGAAGATTTTCTGTGAGGTAAGTGACCTACGAAATGTATGGGTTATTGTTAGGATTCCTTCTAATGGAGGGTCATTCTTTTGCGTTAAATAATAGTCAGATTGGGTCATCCTTGTATATTGTGGGTCATTAATGAATAGAATAAGTTTGAGCTGCATTTGTCAGGGAAAATTCTGTAGGAAAAGGATATAAGGATGGCAATAAAGAAAGGAACTTTATTTAATTTCTGTAATAATGTGTAAGATCTCCAACAAGTTTAATTTTTGCACAGTTGCCACCACCTTTCACTTAAACACATGCTGACTCCCTCTCACTTATTTTTCGATGACTCCTTGTTCGTAGACACAGTGCTGTAGATGCTATGTAATATGACCTTGCCTTTATTCTGTCATAAAATTCACTTTCCTTATTGCCATCCTTGTGTCCTTTTCCCCTTGAAAAAATACTTATATGAACTTGTAGTAGCGCCGCTCTGAGTTCCATGTGGTTCGGCAGTTGCGTAGCTGTTCGCAATGCATGTTGTGCGGGTTGCTGTATCAGCCACTGCCGCAGCCGCCTTTAGTTCAAACGATAAAGACAAGCAAAGAGACAGTACATTCAGTTTCACTCAACAGTTTCAGAAGATTCAGTTGTGTTCAGCAATTTAAGTAAAAACGTAGAAGTTTCACCTTCTCAGTTATTTCAGTTTAAGTAAGTAATATATATATATATATATATAGAAGTTTCACACTGTATGTGTCCATGCCATAGAGCCAAGAAAATGAATCGAAAAATTAAAGGAAATTCTACCGAACTGGTGGATTCCCAAATGTCATAGCGGCCATACATTGTGTACATATACCCATACTTTGCCCCTCTGGAGCACAAGCAGAACTACACAGAAATCGCAAGAATTTCCTTCCTAATCATACACAAATCATCCGTGATCCCAATATGAAGATTCTGAAAGTGGTAAGCCATTGGTCCTGTTCCACGCATTATGCACGCATTTGGGACAATAGGAGAGTTGCTGCAGAATTTGAAAGTGGACAATATGGTGGGTTGCATTTTGGAGATAGTGGATATGATCTCTCCAAACATCTGATGACGCCTGTGTTCGGAGTCCACACAGGAGCCGAACGGCGCTACAATAGAGCCCATATTGCTACCAGATGTGTAACAGAGCACACGTTCTGTGCTTGAAAGAAACTTTTCCGAACTCTCCCTAAAACAATGCAATTTAAACCACACAAGTGTGGGAATGTTATTGTGGCTGCTGCAGTTCTTCACAACTTTGGAATAGAAGTTAGAGATGTCTTTCACCCTGATGCTGTGGAGGTGAATGACATCGAACAACATGCATTTCAGCCAGAAGCAGATGCTGCAGGCCAAGATGTCAGTAGGTCTGTTATACTAAACTTTTGCTAGTAAAATTAGACGTTTGTGTAAAGACTTTTCCTTCTTAAATGAGTAAATATGCCACCGGATTGTCACTGCTGCAGTGAAAAGTGACTCATTTTATTTATGTGTAATTTAATAGTTATGTTCTTTTCTTCTTTCTTTCTTTTTTTGATTTGGGATTAACACTCTCATTTTATTTATTTATTGAGTCATTCAATGTTCTGATTATTTCTAAAAAAAGACTTATTTTAAACTATTGCAAATTCACGTAAATATTAGAACATTGTATTAACAAAAATTAGTACTGATGAGAAATGATAAACACAAATGTTATGCCATACAAGAAACAAGAACATATTAACCATTTGAAAAATCAAGGAAATAAAAGAAGTTTATACAAATGAATATTCTTATTCATTCACAAAAACCCACATTTCTCGAGCAAATTGCATGAAGAACTGAAACTTGAAGTATGCTACGTTACGGTCTTGAACTTATTCATAATTCCCATTTTAAGATTATGCTCTTCTTGCATGATTTCTCTTTGTCTTTCTATTAATAACATTTTTGCATTGTATTCACGCATTTTTAAGGAATTAAGCTCATCTGATATTTTCAACAACTCTCAGTTCTTCACTACAACCGCATGTTCTCTCCCTCTTTTGCTGGACGCATCTTCTGATAAGCTCCCACCAGAGAATGCAGGCTGAGGGTCATGACTATGGGATAAAGTTCCACCTCCACAGTTTCATTGCTATCTTCAGAGCAGTTATCAAGAAAGTATCACATTGTCTTCAGATGTGTTATTGTCGTGAACTCCAGCTATCCCCTCGTAAAACTTGTGGGATCATATCAACAACCATTTGGCTTATACCGTCGATCTTCGTCTCACTTACGCCACCGCCAGTTTGAAATTGTTCTCGATTACATTTAGCTTTCGTTTTCTTTGCTTTCGCTTTCATGTCCTTCCAAATTATTTTAAGCTGCTCTTATGATCTTTGTGTAAGAGCTTCTGCATTGTTTTCAACGTCTATTTTTTCCCAAGCATCCTTATTCCTTTTTAGCGTGTTGACATTGTGCTTTTTAGATTCAATAGTAGTTTTGTACTTTTTCATTATTTCAGCAAACCGCTCTTCTTCATCTTCTGGTATGTTTTTTGAACACTTCTTGGCTACCTCCATGTTACTGCTAGCTTGTATATCAAACTGGCACTTAATTTAATACGTGTCACTAACCAACAATGGACATTGGTAGCTGTAGATAGTGCAGTTACCAATACATTCATCCATTAATAGCACATTTATTTTCATAATACACAGATCTTATCATTAATTAGTACAATAGCATTTAGATTTTCCAATTTTAGGGGCACATTGTATGTCCTATGCCGCCAATGTTAAATTATCGAATTTTATGACCCATTATCTTGGAAACTTTTTAAGACACCAACTTACAATTTCCCATAATTATTGAATGCACCTTTCTAGATGCACTGAATTAGAATTATTACTAAAATTGTATTGTGGGGCATGTTATCTTTTTTTTTTCAAACACTCAATTTTTTGACAGAATTTTGTAAATAAATGAACATAAAAGCAAAACAACTCATGATATTTTAATTATTCTAGTTTCATATGTGTTGAATCTCACACTTGGCTTGTTGTGAAAATTTCATGTCTCTACGATCAGTACTTTTTCAGAAAATGGGTCATTTATTGCAAAAAATGTAGTTCACAGATGTTGAGGTTTAAAACATTTTTATTACAAATTCTTATGCAGACTTACATTTATGCGTCTTTTATGCGCTATAATTGCCCTGGCCCATAGTCTGTGTCTTCTTCAATGTCACTACAGTCCAGTGCTTGCCTCCTCCTTTTCTTTCTTGCTTCTTTTGTCATTGGTGAGCAGCTAGCCCTGCTTCACGTACATGTAGCTCATCCAGTTCTCACAGTCCTATAACTGTGTTCTGTCCAAATATTACCCCTAACTCCTCCAAAACCTTAAGTCTTTTATAGTTCCCACCATTAAAAGTTATTACAACATCAGACTTTGGAGTTATAAGGCCAACAAATACATTTTTAGGCACTCAGCACCACACAAAATTATTGAAGGTCTCATTAACATTCTGGGTCTTCACATGTAAACACTTCTTTAGTAGCTCAGGATTTGCCAAACCGCTGTTAATAGGTTCGATTGCCTCCATTACTGCCAAAGGAAGAGAATTTTTATGTGCAAATTCATGCAGGGCGCCAGAAAATTCAGCTTGCCTATATTTACACCAAGTGTTTGGTGGAGGTGGACACAAAGCATACCATGGCTTTTCATCAGTTGATATTAAATGAAAGACAGTGCTCCACACAGCTCTTTTCATCTTCTCTAAATTGTCACAGTTAGCTCTAATGGCCTTCCCATGATATCCCTGTAATTCATCAATTACTTTGTCTGTTAGTCTTCCAGCACATTTTATTGTCTTGTCATCAGACAGTTTTGTGTTACCCAGCTCGGTTTTTAGGTTTATTCATAATGCCAGCTTCTGAAGCGTAGCAGTAGGCACAAAATAAAGCAATTCACAGCCTTCTAGACTGTGTTGTTCCCAAGATATGACTGCTCAACTGTGGCAGTATATGCGTAGCTGCAAAATTTGACAGTCACACGTCAACATTCAAAATACAATTTGAAGGCCTCACAATTGTCTGATTTGAATGTATTATATACCAAAATGTTCAGTAAAGTCCAAAGTACATTATGGAATAGAAAACGGAAAATGTCATATTTCAATGAATTTCATGTACAATGTCCCCTTAATAATTCAATTTAATAATCCTTTCTATCTTCTAAAATTATAGCGGTGAGCACAAATTACGCAAAAGGTGATGCAGTAATGTCTGCCGTGAGGGAACGTAATGCATGTGCCAGCAGTATGCAGAAATGGCTTACTTCTTTAGTAAAAAGGCGTTACTACTTTAGTTACAACTAAAAATACACTCCTGGAAATGGAAAAAAGAACACATTGACACCGGTGTGTCAGACCCACCATACTTGCTCCGGACACTGCGGGGGGGCTGTACAAGCAATGATCACACGCACGGCACAGCGGACACGCCAGGAACCGCGGTGTTGGCCGTCGAATGGCGCTAGCTGCGCAGCATTTGTGCACCGCCGCCGTCAGTGTCAGCCAGTTTGCCGTGGCATACGGAGCTCCATCGCAGTCTTTAACACTGGTAGCATGCCGCGACAGCGTGGACGTGAACCGTATGTGCAGTTGACGGACTTTGAGCGAGAGCGTATAGTGGGCATGCGGGAGGCCGGGTGGACGTACCGCCGAATTGCTCAACACGTGGGGCGTGAGGTCTCCACAGTACATCGATGTTGTCGCCAGTGGTCGGCGGAAGGTGCACGTGCCCGTCGACCTGGGACCGGACCGCAGCGACGCACGGATGCACGCCAAGACCGTAGGATCCTACGCAGTGCCGTAGGGGACCGCACCGCCACTTCCCAGCAAATTAGGGACACTGTTGCTCCTGGGGTATCGGCGAGGACCATTCGCAACCGTCTCCATGAAGCTGGGCTACGGTCCCGCACACCGTTAGGCCGTCTTCCGCTCACGCCCCAACATCGTGCAGCCCGCCTCCAGTGGTGTCGCGACAGGCGTGAATGGAGGGACGAATGGAGACGTGTCGTCTTCAGCGATGAGAGTCGCTTCTGCCTTGGTGCCAATGATGGTCGTATGCGTGTTTGGCGCCGTGCAGGTGAGCGCTACAATCAGGACTGCATACGACCGAGGCACACAGGGCCAACACCCGGCATCATGGTGTGGGGAGCGATCTCCTACACTGGCCGTACACCACTGGTGATCGTCGAGGGGACACTGAACAGTGCACGGTACATCCAAACCGTCATCGAACCCATTGTTCTACCATTCCTAGACCGGCAAGGGAACTTGCTGTTCCAACAGGACAATGCACGTCCGCATGTATCGGGTGCCACCCAACGTGCTCTAGAAGGTGTTAGTCAACTACCTTGGCCAGCAAGATTCCGGATCTGTCCCCCATTGAGCATGTTTGGGACTGGATGAAGCGTCGTCTCACGCGGTCTGCACGTCCAGCACGAACGCTGGTTCAACTGAGGCGCCAGGTGGAAATGGCATGGCAAGCCGTTCCACAGGACTACATCCAGCATCTCTACGATCGTCTCCATGGGAGAATGGCAGCCTGCATTGCTGCGAAAGGTGGATATACACTGTACTAGTGCCGACATTGTGCATGCTCTGTTGCCTGTGTCTATGTGCCTGTGGTTCTGTCAGTGTGATCATGTGATGTATCTGACCCCAGGAATGTGTCAATAAAGTTTCCCCTTCCTGGGACAATGAATTCACGGTGTTCTTATTTCAATTTCCAGGAGTGTAGAAACTGAGCTCTCCGACAGTAACTAAAAGAGTATATTGCTACAGAAGTAATTTACTAAAGTAGTCCAGACTAAAGAAGTAAGAGTTACTACAAGAGTAATTTATACTAATTTGGTGCTCGCCACCCTTAGAGTAAACAACAACACTCGTGACGTGACGCAGTTCTCAACAATAGAACGGTCCCCGCAGCAATCCACGCCGTTGCTGAGTAACAGTTTGAGAAGAAGCGACACTCGAACAACACGGCTGTGTACTTCCCTAGTCGGCAAAATCTCAAGAAAACCGCTAAGTGCCTTAACAGCACAGGGCAGCCGTAGCAGTGATGTCTCAGAAGGGAATCTATCAACAAACATCGGAAATCCGCCAAGCCATTTCACCGGAAGACAGGCGTCAAATCCACTGCGCCTTTCTGCGGACGTGTAACGTCGTTAAGTTCTCACAGGTATGCATATTTAATAGATATGGACATACGCGACACTGCAGTATTCGGTGTATTTTGATTTTTTCAAACCAGTCACCCAGACTGTTGATCAAAGTTTGTCTCTGGCGGTTTCTGTTGGACAAACATCAGCTCTGTATATCTTGTAATCACAGGAACTTCAGAATACTACACGTAAACAATGTCGTATTGAGTTTCCATGCTAAGAGATCTCTGTGTTCGTCCGCATAGACATTATTCGACGTGTCAATTGTGCCATAGTGCTCTCTTAAAACATACACTACTGGCCATTAAAACTGCTACACCACGAAGATGACGTGCTACAGTCGCGAAATTTAACCGACAGGAAGACGATGCTGTGATATGCAAATGATTAGCTTTTCAGAGCATTCACACAAGGTTGGCGCCGGTAGCGACACCTACAACGTGCTGACATGAGGAAAGTTTCCAACCGATTTCTCAAACACAAACAGCAGTTGACCGGCGTTGGCTGGTGTAACGTTGTTGTGATGCCTCGTGTAAGGAGGAGAAATGCGTACCATCACGTTTCCGACTTTGATAAAGGTCGGATTGTAGCCTATCGCGATTGCGGTTTATCGTATCGCGACATTGCTGCTCGCGTTGGTCAAGATCCAATGACTGTTAGCAGAATATGGAATCGGTGGGTTCAGGAGGGTAATACGGAACGCCATGCTGGATCCCAACGGCCTCGTATCACTAGCAGTCGAGATGACAGGCATCTTATCCGCATGGCTGTAACGGATCGCGCAGCCACGTCTCGATCCCTGAGTCAGCAAATGGGGACGTTTGCAAGACAACAACCATCTGCACGAACAGTTCGACGACGTTTGCAGCAGCAAGGACTATCAACTCGAAGACCATGGCTGCAATTGCTCTTGACGCTGCATCACAGACAGGAGCGCCTGCGATGGTGTACTCAACGACGAACCTGGGTGCACGTGGCAAAACGTCGTTTTTTCGGATGAATCCAGGTTCTGTTTACAGCATCATGAAGGTCGCATCCGTGTTTGGCGACATCGCGGTGGACGCACATTGGAAGCGTGTATTCGTCATCGCCATACTGGCGTATCACCCGGCGTGATGGTATGGGGTGCCATTGGTTACATGTCTCGGTCACCTCTTGTTCGCATTGACGGCACTTTGAACAGTGAACGTTACATTTGAGATGTGTTACGACCTGTGGCTCTACCCTTCATTGGATCCCTGCGAAACCCTACATTACAGCAGGATAATGCACGACCGCATGTTGCAGGTCCTGTAGGGGCCTTTCTGGATACAGAAAATGTTCGACTGCTGCCCTGGCCAGCACATTCTCCAGATCTCTCACGAATTGTAAATGTCTGGTCAATGGTGGCCGAGCAACTGGCTCGTCACAATACGCCAGTCACTACTCTTGATGAACTGTGGTATCGTGTTGAAGCTGCATGGGCAGCTGTACCTGTACACCCCATCCAAGCTCTGTTTGACTCAATGCCCAGGCCTATCAAGGCCGTTATTACGGCCAGAGGTGGTTGTTCTGGGTACTGATTTCTCAGGATCTATGCACCCAAAATGCTTGAAAATGTAATCACATGCCAGTTCTAGTGTAATATATTTGTCCAATGAATACCCGTCTATCATCTACATTTCTTCTTGGTGTAGTAATTTTAATGGCCAGTAGTGTACGTTTTCCATGCGTGTATATAATAACAGATTTTTAATAAGAACTTCTGAAGTTTACATACGAATTTCAAACATCAAGCTACGTTTAGGTCGGAATCCTGATTTGACTTTTAAGTAATCGATGTCTAATACACGGAATGTAATGCGATTTGACATTTTTGTTTCTGCTTATGTGCAACTAGCTAAGCGGCCGCTGCGTCGCTCGCGTGGACTGTATGGCTTGCAGAGATTTTTTTTTCTTTTTATTTGATCGAATTTTTATGTTGTTCACAAATTGCAACACCTTCTAAGCTTTGCACGCTAATCAAGGCCATATGAGCGTGGTCTTTTCCGAACGTACTTCTGACCAAAAAACGATTCTGGTAGCTAGAGACCAAAGTTTTTGTTAATCGTGCGTTTTGCGTTCTTGTGGAGATATTTCCGTACCAACTTTCATCCCCTAACAAATACGAAGTGTAATACCAATGTTCATAAATTAGCTGTAAAACTTTGTAATGTAACGAAATGTTTTCTTAAAAATTTTCATCCCCTATTGCTCTCCCTTAGGGGTTGAATTTCCAGAAACATTGAAACACTTTTTTTTTTTAACTTCTAACCGAGAAGTCAAATACCAACTGCCATAGATGTAGCTTTAAAGATACAGGGTGACACAGAAAAACGGGAATCCACAATCCAATAAAGCTAGAAGTGATGATGGAAAGAAATTGCATTCATAGTAATTGAAACCTTACAACTTTGCCATTTACCAAACATTGATGGCATTTATCATGTTTTTAAAAATTACGTCCTTTACGCGGCTTCCTCCTGCGCGAATACATTCGTGATATCTGCTGTTGAGATTCCTCTCTGACCGCCGCAACATCTCAGCTGGGACAATGTGAACTGCATCACGAATTCTCTGTTTTAACTCAGCCTCGTGTAGACTTTGCTCTTGAGGCATTCCCACAAGAAAAAAATCACAAATGGATAAATCTGGCGATCTAGGGGGGCCAGGGAATGTTACCGAATCGTGAGGTCACACGGTTGCCAAACAATTCTCGCACATATGTCATTGATTGTTGTGGAGTGCGTGTATGTTGCTCCGTCCTGTTGAAACCAAGCTTCTTGAACGTTTGGAAAGTAGTTCAGTGCAAGTGTAACAAAAGTTGGTAACATCTCCACGCAACGATCGGCATTGACAGTTACTGTGTTTCCCTATTCATTTGCGAAAAAATACGGTCCGATAATCCCATGTGATGACACCACACAATACTGTCACTTTACTAGCGTGTAAAGGGCGCTCATGAACGTTATTAGGATTTGTGTTTGTCCAGTAACGGTAGTTATGTTTATTCACATAACCTGTGCGATGAAAATGTGCCTCATTTGATATCCACAACCAAGGGCGTACCCAGGATCTGAACTGGGGGGGGGGGGGGGGGGGGGCAGGTCATACTAGTCTCAGGAAACAAGGACTCGAGACAACATACAGCACTTCTTATTAAATAGAACAGTAAACCAGTGAAAAACCTGGTTTTAATAAACATTTTAAATACAAGAATGCACTTGTACAATCCGAGAAAACATGCAGCATTTCTTATTAAATAAAACAGTAAACTAGTAAAAACCGGGGAATATCTTTAAAGAGGGGGGGGCAGCTGCCCCCCCCCCCCCCTGCCCTTCGCTGGGTACGCCCATGTCCACAACTCGTTTAGAAATTTATCGTCATTGTTTATTTTTGTTATCATTTGTTGACAGAATCCTAATCGTAACCGGTAATCGTTGTCTTTCAATTGTTGTAGTTTGTACGGATGAAATTTTAAATCAAGATGAAGAATTCTGCGAACACACTCTCTTGGGACATTCCAACCACTGCTGCGTGCTTTCGTGTTGAACGCTGTGGGCTCCGTAAGACAGACTCGCGTACAACATGAATGTTCGCTGGAGAACGCACACTTCTTGGTCGTCCTACTGGTTTCTTCTCGAGCGCAGAGCCAGTCTCTTCAAAATTATTAATCCAACATTTTATCGAGTCTTTCGACGGAATGGCATCGTGACGTACACCGTAATTACTGAAATGGTGGACTGTTTATTCACTAACTGTCACGAACGCTTAATGCTGCCACTAGCCTATGGCTGCCACTACTCATTTAGAACATTCCCGTTATTCTGTGTCACCCTGTACTTTAGTAGTTCTTTAGTAATTATTTATTTTCAAAAAAACTTTCACCCACTATTTTACACCCATAGTGCTCGAATTTCCACAAATGTTGAAACACGTATGTTTTATTTTGTGACTGTGAAACCAAATACCAGTTTTCGAACTTCTACCGTCAAAATTCCCTTAATAGTGACGTATTTCCAAAAATCCTTTCATGCCCTATTTCACCCACTTAGGAGTGTAATCTCGGACAACACCTGCAGTATGCACCCACACCCTCTCCAAACTTCGAGTTTCTCTCCTTAGTGGTTTGGACTGGGCGATGATGAAGTCAGCGAATCAGTCTGACCCTATTTCACTTCCTTAGGGGCTGAATTTGCAAAAACAATGACATGCATATGTTTTATTTCTAACAGAGGAACCTAATATAAATATTCATAGATTTAGCTTCAAAAATGCTTGCACAATGAAATATTTCCATAAAAACTTTCTTCCCCATGTTACCCCTATAGAGGTTGAATTTCCAAACACAATAAAACACGTATTTTTTATTTCTAAGTGAGAAGCGAAGCTTAAATTTCCAGGTTTAGCTTTAAAAATGCTTTTATAATAAAGTAGTTTTATAAAAAGACTCATCTCCTATTTTAGCCCCTTAGGGGTTAAATCTCCAAAAAACCATTGTAACACATATTTTTATTTGTAACCGAAAAGTTATTTCACCCTCATAAAGCTAAATTTCCAAAAGTGACGAAACACGGATGTCTCTATTTTTGATCAAGAAACCCAATTTTCGTATGTCCATCTTCAAAATTTCTTTAATCGCGACATTTTTCCAAAAAAAAAAAAAACCTTCATCCCCTGTTTTATCCACTTAGAGCGGGAATTTCGAAGAATCCCTTGTTAAATGACGCCTACGGTATAAGATCAACGCCTTCTCCAAATTTCTAGTTTCTATCCTTAGTGGTTTGGGCTGATGAGTTAGTGAGTCAGGTCATTGCCTTTTATAAATAGAGACTAAATAAGGTAAAGTCAGCTTTCGTCTTTGGTGTACTGCAGTTCGTATCCTCTATCCCAGTGCAGCGCAGCCACATTTTCTAGGCTTTCCGTCTCCCCAGTAGAGGAGAGCTGGGTTACAAGTTCCGATTTTTAGTTCACCTCGAAATTTTAGTATTCATGCGATGCAATCATAGTTGACTTATGTATGTAACTTTGATATTAAGACAGTCATTTGGGTCATCTGTTGTAAGATTTTTTTAGTAATAATGTTTTTATGTCTAAAGTCGTAAAATAAAAGCTTTCCCCGGCTTGGGGCAATTTGTTAACAAACTGGGGTAAGTTGTAACCGTATTTGTTAAAGATGTTAGTTGTGAAATAAAAACCAATACATGATTAAACCATGTCTGTTTATTTAAGTAATGATCGCCAATGTCGTACGAATCATCAGGTAAATATTGGGATGTTATATAACAAGTAACTACAATTTGTACCTAAAGAATTATTAACCCTTTAGTAATTAACAACTTATCAAACAACTTGTAACTACTCAGCCTTGATAATTCAGTCTTCTATCATATTGGCTATGTCTTAGGCTGAAAATATCTATCATATTGCCGTCCCACACAGAAAACATATATACTAATAATTAATTAATCAATCATAAGAAGATATATCACAATCACAGTTCGGGCATAGGTAGGTTAATAAGGCTTGATTATGCCTACATCAGGAATGGGCCTTGACATTTAACTCATTCTTCCCCATAACGTGAATTAGAGCAACTGTCGCAGCACGTTAGACAATTATACTCTAAACTGTCCTCTTCACTCTCAGGCCCTCCACTAATCGTTTGTAAAACCTGTCGTTTAACAGACTACCCCTTCCCTTCACCTTTGAATTTTTCTTTTCCATCTCCTTGTGTTGTTTTACCTTTCCCTTTTCCTTTATTTTCTCTCACTTTTTCATTGCTGATGTTCACTTACCTTTTCTTACTTTGCTCTTCTGCTAAGGTTTGTTGTACTGGAGTATCGGTTAAAATAGCGGATTTTCTAAGGTGTGTCTTGTTTGTTCCAACCCTTGGCGGTGCCTTTGGAAAAAGACGTACTGTTTCTGGAGAGAAAGGGACTTGATCTCTGAGTTGTTATTCTATGACACCAGAAGATGCAGGCAGATTAACACCCCTTATGGCCCTGGCGCATCAACGATTTGTCTCTTGTATCGGTGCTAATGTTTACAATTTCAGATGCATTAGCATCTATGCCAGTAACAGTCTCTGATACTGCTTCCGACCTATTGATGACGTCATGTGAAATGCCTAAAGCCACATCTGATGAGTTTATCAAAGCCAAAGGGCGAGTTGTAACATACGATGGAGCATTGTTGTTTTCTGTAAAAACGTTGGGGTCATAAGGCAAAATGCCAGCTTTTTTGAGAGCGCTCATTACGTTTATGGAAGTCACTGCACGAGGTAGCGCGTATCTAAAAATTTTTGCGATTTCGTGTGTCGACATTGTTTTGCCAGGATTACTGCGTAGCCAACTGCCCCGAGCCTTTGCACAATAGGTTTTGAAAGGTGCAATTACTCCAACATCCAATGGCTGTAGGCGGTGTGTACAGTGAGTCGGGAATGACAGCATTATAATGGAGTTAGGTTTCCCTTTTTTCACCTCATTGATACCCGTATTAGATTGGTGATTATCGAGCAACAACAAAATTGGATCTGCAGGTGATCGTTTAGTATGCTTGATAAAATGATCCACATATTTGACGAACTGTAAAGGATGAGCCAGACAATAAGGGATTTTACTGTATTATATGAACCTCCAACCGGTAACTTCATTTTTCCATTACGGCCAAGCCACGGCCGGCAGTGTTAGCTGCCTGTAAATTCTTTCATCCCACGGTCTAGTAACAGGAAGTCAGCACCGATGAAGGGCACCTTGTTCCCGCGCCTCTCTCATGTGCTTACGAGGTAACGCTGCCCCAGGCGTCGCGTAGCAGGCAACTCTCTGGAAAGTTCCATGCCGCCCGCACGGTTTGCTCGGTCCTGACCAATCAGGGCGGAGGAAGCCGCGTGGTGCGTCGAACATACCCGGCCGCCCGTCACCGGGCCCGCTCTCTTGTCTTCTTGCTCACCCGCGAGTCGGATGCGCGCCCTGTAGCATTGAACATCTCCCGCTTCTCCCGGTGCTGCGGCACTGTGGACTTAGTTTTGGCAGACAACCACTTTAGGTAGCTTCGAGAACAATGTTTCCCCAAACTCTAAGGTCTGGCTCACCCTCACCTCCCTACGCCTATGTAGCCCCTTTTCATCATACTTTAGCCTAAATGGCCTTTCTCTAAAAATTACCCTATTATTCCACAACGCACACCGCCTGCCCATACGCCCCATCCTGTACAGAACTGCTTAGCTGTCATCCATCTTCAACTGTTTCCTGCGCCGACAGATTCCGATGGTCCACCTTTTATAAATAAATCCCTACATTTAAGCCTTGGGAAAAATAAACGTGGGAGGAACTGCATGAACTAATGCATTCACTGCCAGTTCTACTGCCGGCCGGGGTGGCCGAACGGTTCTAGGCGCTTCAGTCTGGAACCGCGAGACCGCTACGGTCGCAGGTTCGAATCCTGCCTCGGGCATGGACGTGTGTGATGTCCTTAGGTTAGTTAGGTTTAAGTAGTTCTAAGTTCTAGGGGACTGATGAGCTCAGATGTTAAGTCCCATAGTGCTCAGACCCATTTGAACCATTTTGAACGAGTTCAAATGGCTCTGAGCACTATGCGACTTAACTTCTAAGGTCATCAGTCGCCTAGAACTTAGAACTAATTAAACCTAACTAACCTAAGGACATCACACACATCCATGCCCGAGGCAGGATTCGAACCTGCGACCGTAGCGGTCACGCGGTTCCAGACTGAAGCGCCTTTAACCGCACGGCCACACTGGCCGGCTTGAACGAGTTCCACTGCACACAATGTCCCTCGTTCAGCAGATACTATGGCTCCCTCTTGCTTCATTCCCTTCTTGGTAATAATTTTCCTCGGCTTTAGCACTGTGGGAACGCCTGTTTCATCTAAATTATGTCTTCTTGAAGGTGGAAATTTATATTTATCCAACACTGTGCTCAGCTCCGTAAAGAATTCGGAAACATTGTGTTTGTTAAATGTCGCCCTGCCGGAACTCGTTGACTCTGGTGTTCTTATTGACAGGCGAGGATGTCTTTTTTTAAAAAAAAAACAGTTAGCCACTCTGGACCTGCTTTTTTATTTTCGTGCCACGATGGTGGAATATTGCGAGCATTGAATTTCAGTGCACATTCGTATGCTACCTTTTAGACTTCCTTGGCAGAAGACCTAAGAAAATTGAAGCACATTGCAACCGATATTCTGCTAAGTTCCCTTCCCGTTCTTCAGTAAAGACCAACTTACTTTTTTGTAACCAGTCGCGATATTTTCTACCCCAGATCTTTTGAGTAATCTGTATAAAGTCATATGACAAATATCTAATTCTTTGGCTACGATTTTTGTTTCCCTGCCATCGTTGAGTTCTGAATCTGCTGCTTTTTTTTATCAGCTACTGTGACACAGAACCTCACGTTGTTTTTCGCGTATACGTCCTCATACTACAAAAGAAAAAAATGACATTTATATTCCATTGGTGGTACGAATTAATTGGGGCAAGTTGTTCCGAGGTCACAACGTACCCCCGACAAACGGAACATCGAGCCGCAATCACACATGTTGAAGCAAGATATGGGTTACGTTACGGAACATAGGTAATTTGCGCACTCTGTACCAAAGCAGTATATAAATCCTTACAATAAAATATTGAAATACTAAAGGTTGCGAGCTAACATACCAAAGCTGTTCGGGCTCACATACGGTTCCTGTCTTGGCTCAAACTCGCCTAGGGGTTGAACCGCACGTGTCGCATTACACGCCCTAAATTAGATACTTGTGAACCTTTAGTTAAATTGTCTGGCTGATGGCAAGTTTGCGAAATTCAAAGTTAACACACCATATGTTGTTGTTGTTGTGGTCTTCAGTCCTGAGACTGGTTCGATGCAGCTCTCCATGCTACTCTATCCTGTGCAAGCTTCTTCATCTCCCAGTACCTACTGCAGCCTACATCCTTCTGAATCTGCTTAGTGTATTCATCTCTTGGTCTCCCCCTACGATTTTTACCGTCCACGCTGCCCTCCAATACTAAATTGGTGATCCCTTGATGCCTCAGAACATGTCCTACCAACCGATCCCTTCTTCTGGTCAAGTTGTGCCACAAACTTCCCTTCTCCCCAATCCTATTCAATACTTCGTCATTAGTTACGTGATCTAGCCATCTAATCTTCAGCATTCTTCTGTAGCACCACATTTCGAAAGCTTCTATTCTCTTCTTGTCCAAACTATTTATTGTCCACGTTTCAGTTCCATACATGGCTACACTCCATACAAATACTTTCAGAAACGACTTCCTGACATTTAAATCTATACTCGACGTTAACAAATTTTTCTTCTTCAGAAACGCTTTCCTTGCCATTGCCAGTCTACATTTTATATCCTCTCTACTTCGACCATCATCAGTTATTTTGCTCCCCAAATAGCAAAACTCCTTTACTACTTTAAGTGTCTCATTTCCTAATGTAATTCCCTCAGCATCACCCGACTTAATTCGACTACATTCCATTTTCCTCGTTTTGCTTTTGTTGATGTTCATCTTATACCCTCCTTTCAAGACACTGTCCATTCCGTTCAACTGCTCTTCCAAGTCCTTTGCTGTCTCTGAAAGAATTACAATGTCATCGGCGAACCTCAAAGTTTTTATTTCTTCTCCATGGATTTTAATACCTACTCCGAATTTTTCTTTTGTTTCCTTTACTGCTTGCTCAATATACAGATTGAATAACATCGGGGAGAGGCTACAACCCTGTCTTACTCCCTTCCCAACCACTGCTTCCGTTTCATGTCCCTCGACTCTTATAACTGCCACCTGGTTTCTGTACAAATTGTAAATAGCCTTTCGCTCCCTGTATTTCACCCCTGCCACCTTTAGAATTTGAAAGAGAGTATTCCAGTCAACATTGTCAAAATCTTTCTCTAAGTCTACAAATGCTAGAAACGTAGGTTTGCCTTTCCTTAATCTTTCTTCTAAGATAAGTCGTAAGGTCAGTATTGCCTCACGTGTTCCAGTATTTCTACGGAATCCAAACTGATCTTCCCCGAGGTCGGCCTCTACTAGTTTTTCCATTCGTCTGTAAACAATTCGTGTTAGTATTTTGCAGCTGTGGCTTATTAAACTGATTGTTCACATACCATATAATAACCATATAATAACAGTAATAATAATATAATATATATAATATAATATATATAATAATATAATAACAGTAATAATAATATTGGGAACTAAATTAACGACCCATAAATTATGTAGGCCACACAGTTGCGATTTGGTTAGGATAATGTTTATTCAGAAAGCAAACTAATAGCGAAAGTTACTGTTACACTCGAGCGCATATCCATTTGACACAGTTCGATCATTTACAATCTCATCGCGAATTACCAGCCCAATACTCCACATCGTTAATTATGCGAAAAGTTAAGAGTTCCCGCCAGGCGCGCTGCTCCTCACCGCGATACCACACAACGCGAAATTTTCCAAGTCGTTTCACGTCCCTGCTACGTAAAGATCGACCGTCCGCTTTCGCGACTCCACCAGCACTCTCTCTGCCCGTCCCTAGGCCGCGTTATCCCGCGCGCCGAATATCCTCGCTCAACTGGCTATGGCAGTTCGCTTTCCTAGAGGCCGTCCACCTGATTGGCTACAGCTCATTCTATTGTACATTATTTTACAGTTTAACATATTTATATAATCAAAGCTTGACCACTTTCACGTTCTAAATAAAGTAACAATAATATCCATTACCCAAAAAACGTTAAATTCTTTTACATAAAACCAATATAATTTCCTTCTTAATTTTGAATGTCACGGCCAGTAGTCTTGCAGCAATGTGCTTTCTGATAAATAAATAAAGAACAAAAGTAACTACTATGCACTTTTATTTAATCATATGGTGATTTTATACAATATACAATTGATATAAGGCAAATGATTTTATACAATATACGAGGGCAGTTCAATAAGTAATGCAATACATTTTTTTCTGAAACAGAGGTTGTTTTATTCAGCATTGAAATACACCAGGTTATTCCCCAATCTTTTAGCTACACAACGCTATTTTTCAACGTAATCTCCATTCAATGCTACGGCCTTACGCCACCTTGAAATGAGGGCCTGTATGCCTGCACGGTACCATTCCACTGGTCGATGTCGGAGCCAACGTCGTACTGCATCAATAACTTCTTCATCATCCGCGTAGTGCCTCCCACGGATTGCGTCCTTCATTGGGCCAAACATGTGGAAATCCGAAATGGCTCTGAGCACTATGGGACTCAACTGCTGTGGTCATTAGTCCCCTAGAACTTAGAACTACTTAAACCTAACTAACCTAAGGACAGCACACACAACACCCAGCCATCACGAGGCAGAGAAAATCCCTGACCCCGCCGGGAATCGAACCCGGGAACCCGTGGAAATCCGACGGTGCGAGATCGGGGCTGTAGGGTGCATGAGGAAGAACAGTCCACTGAAGTTTTGTGAGCTCCTCTCGGGTGCGAAGACTTGTGTGAGGTCTTGCGTTGTCATGAAGGAGAAGTTCATTCAGATTTTTGTGCCTACGAACACGCTGAAGTCGTTTCTTCAATTTCTGAAGAGTAGCAAAATACACTTCAGAGTTGATCGTTTGACCATGGGGAAGGACATCGAACAGAATAACCCCTTCAGCGTCCCAGAAGACTGTAACCGTGACTTTACCGGCTGAGGGTATGGCTTTAAACTTTTTCTTGGTAGGGGAGTGGGTGTGGCGCCACTCCATTGATTGCCGTTTTGTTTCAGGTTCGAAGTGATGAACCAATGTTTCATCCCCTGTAACAATCTTTGACAAGAAATTGTGACCCTCAGCCACATCACGAGCAAGCAGTTCCGCACAGATGGTTCTCCTTTGCTCTTTATGGTGTTCGGTTAGACAACTAGGGACCCAGCGGGAACAAACCTTTGAATATCCCAACTGGTGAACAATTGTGACAGCACTACCAACAGAGATGTCAAGTTGAGCACTGAGTTGTTTGATGGTGATCCGTCGATCATCTCGAACGAGTGTGTTCGCATGCTCCGCCATTGCAGGAGTCACAGCCGTGCACGGCCGGCCCGCACGCGGGAGATCAGACAGTCTTGCTTGACCTTGCGGCGATGATGACACACGCTTTGCCCAACGACTCACCGTGCTTTTGTCCACTGCCAGATCACCGTAGACATTCTGCAAGCGCCTATGAATATCTGAGATGCCCTGGTTTTCCGCCAAAAGAAACTCGATCACTGCCTGTTGTTTGCAACACACATCCGTTACAGACGCCATTTTAACAGCTCCGTACAGCGCTGCCACCTGTCGGAAGTCAATGAAACTATACGAGACGAAGCGGGAATGTTTGAAAATATTCCACAAGAAATTTCCGGTTTTTTCAACCAAAATTGGCCGAGAAAAAAATGTGTTGCATTACTTATTGAACTGCCCTCGTATTACGGAATAAGCGTTAAATTCTTTTACATAAAACTAATATAATTTCCTTCATAACTTTGAATTCCACGGCCAGTAGTCTTCCACCGATGTGCTTTCTGATAAATAAATAAAGAACAAAAGTAACTACTATGCACTTTTATTTAATCGTATGGTGATTTTATACAATATACAATTGATATAAGGCAAATGATTTTATACAATATACATATGATATAAGACAAGATTATACCTTAAAAAGTCCGTGTTTTTCAACCAGTTAATTAAGCTGGGTGTGAGAGTGAACACGTCATCGGGAATTCCAGGGTATGAATGAAGTGGACAGCGCTGGACTAAATGTTCAGTTGTCTGCTCTTCTTGATTACATTCACACATTGGTGAACTGATCTAGCCCCATTTGTGCCTGAAGTAGCTACAACAACCATGTCCAGTCCTTAACCTGTTGAGGCGGCACCAAAGTTTCCTCAGTAGGTCAAAACGTTTTGGTTTCTTTGTAGGATCAAGGTGATGGGCTCTTGTTCCCAATGTTTTTGTTGACCATTCATGCTTCCAGCTTTCATTTAGATCAAAACCATCCGCGGTGAGTTGCCCTGCAGTAGCACTTGCTGGTCTTCTTGATCGCAATCGTTGCTGTGGCGGATGGCAGAATTGCTGGTGCAGTGGTAGAGAGGGTGATGCAGAGATTTTCTTGGTCTCCCTCAGTAGAGCTTGTTTACGCTTAAGTGAGGTGGAGGGATGTGACTCAGTACAGGTAACCAGCGGCATGGGGTTGATTTGATGGAACCAGTAATGCAGCGCTTTGTATCGTTCAGTTTTGTTGTAAAGTTTAGTGCATAGTAGTATGTCATAGGTGATATACTACTATGCACTAAACTTTACAACAAATATTCTATTACCTAATGATTCAATAAGGGCCGGCCGGGGTGGCCGAGCGGTTCTAGGCACTACAGTCTTGAACCGCGCGACCGCCACAGTCCCATACTGCTCAGAGCCATTTGATTCAATAAGGTGTCATGCTGTCATCGTTCAATGTGTTTTATGTGGAGGAAATGATGATCTGATGCTTAACTGAAACTACTGATAATTTAAATTTTGCTATATCTTTTAAACAAATAAAGTCACAGACTTGATATTACAACGTTTATCATTTTAATGATGCGCTTCTATATGAAATGTCGATGGTGAAGATCGACCAAAGCGTTCAGACTTTACCATTTGTTTCATTGTTACAAAACTTATTAATTTCACTTTAACAGTAAATCCTAAACTATTATAAATATGATCAGTATTCACGTTTTATTGGGATCACCTTGAAAATTTATGGAGGATGGCGGATTAAAATTACTGTGGCTTGATTCCCTGTATTACTACATAATTAAATAGTTTTCATCAATGTTTCCCTTTATGGCCGATCTTCGGCCCACCATATTTATCACTGCTACGTCTCCTCGGACACAACCGGATTATACTGGGTTGGGTTGTTTGGAGGAAGAGACCAAACATCGAGGTCATCAGTCTCATTGGATTAGGGAAGGACGGGGAAGGAAGTGGGCCGTGCCTTTTCAGAGGAACCATACCGGCATGTGCCTGGAGCGATTTAGGGAAATCACAGAAAACATAAATGACGGTGGCCGGAGGCGGGATTGAACTGTCGTCCTCCCGAATGCGAATCCAGTGTGATAACCACTGCGCCACCTCGCTCGGTGAGATTGTACTGGGTTTCCCTACGATGTAGGTTGTCGCCTGTCTCACTCGCACACTACAGCGCTTAGGCCTCAATAGACAATAGTTGCCTGTGAGTTTCCCCATCTCGTGGCGAATCTGTGCCCTTTGTGGCACGCGGTCCTGGACGATAGGGTTCGTTTCACAATTCCTGTTGGCTGACTCTTTCGGCCATATACTTAAATGAGAACGCAATGCTCGTTAACTCACACGGCTAATCGTTAAAATTCGTGAGACAGATCGAAAATACCAAATACGAAAATGTTTACTTACGTGAACCAGTATCGTACTTGGTGTCGTTCCGATGTTCCGGGGACCACAAGCCTGTTTATGATGGCTGCCGTCGATGCGCTGTGGCGTTTCATTTCACGACGTGTTTACTTGATATTCATATCTCTTTCCCTCGCGGAGCTATTTCAATTGGAAGAACTTATCTCGCTAACTTCTAGCCCCGCTCTCCCCTACTGAATCGGTGGATATTCTAACAATACCACCACTTGCAAAGTAGGTTAGAAATCAGATTAATAATGTTGCTCACGCAGTATATGTTCGATTTATTGGGCAACAGCAAAGTTATTGACTGTGGATGGTATCGCCAGAATGAAAATAATGAGGCCACTGTAAAAAAAGTCATTAATTTGGCACTTATCTTGAATGGATTCCCACGTAGATTTCGTCGAAGTTGTTATGGCTCATCTTGTTGATTCTAGGGTGATTCCACTTTGACTGCTAGAAGGTCCAGATCTGTATTTTAGCAATATCTGAAGACCTAACAAATGCGTTTTTCAGGAAATTCTTAATGATCAAACAATCCCAGATCAAAACAATGGTATGGTCGAAATAATTTTTGACTTGGTGTTCACGATCCACATTTTTATTAAACTTCTTGTAAATTCACATATACATGTCCTTAATTGTCACATCAACAAGAAAACAGTTTTGTATCAATCTTCATATATTTAATTTCCACTTTAACCAAACACAAGACTTGACTGTTCTTTTACAAAGCGAAATAACAACTTAACTTCTGCCAAAGTGAAACAAAGACTGCTCTGTGCGCATTCGCGCCAAATCAGTTACAAGTAAGTCAAAGATTATGACAGTCTCACAAAAATGAATACACACGAGAACCATATCACTGTAATATATCGATACATCGAAGTACCTATACATTAATACAGGGCTTCTCAACCTTTTCAGCTGGTGGACCCCTTCTTCAGTCGAAAATCCATGGCGGACCCCTAGTCAGTCAAGAGCACAGTTACTTTAAATTTCAGAGCGAAACCTATCAGAACTTAAACCTTCTTAATGTAAGTTCCACGTTCCCATTGATCCCCTGCCCGGAAGTATCAATAGTCTTTGGTTCAGAGATGAATGAAAACAACTTGAAGGTAAAAAATCGACTTATGAAATAGGTAGTGCACTGACAAAGCAAGTTTAACATTTAACGATGCCTGGGGCCGCATACGTGCCAGCGAGCGCTGTGATTGGTCGACAAAGCTCGCTCCGCGCATGCGTAAAAGGTTTCAGCGCATCTACCGCCGTGAGCCAGCGCACAAACGACCCTCGTATTGTTGCGAAACAGTCGATCAGAGACGCCGCATTCTCCGGCACTAAACTGTGCATGCGTTCTCACTCAGGAACCGCAAAGGCTGCTTGGGAACACGACCTGAAGTGAAAGTACACACGTTTTTCACATGAAAAAAAATAGTGATGTTTACACGATTTGGTGAACGGTGGCCGTGTACCCTCTAGAAAGAGCCAGCGGACCCCTAAGGGGTTCGCGGACCACACGTTGGGAAGCCCTGCATTACTAAAACCAAATGTGAATATTGTCGCAAAAATACGTCTGTTACGATATATATAGTGGTACGATATTATTGGTATCGAGAACTGGGGTTGGAGTGCCGTAATGGTCACGAAAATAGAGAACCATTACAAGGTCGATGGAATTCTGGCTGGTAGTACGCAGGGTGAAAAAAACTACAGAAACACAAAAGAAACACGCCGCCATACCTAATACGGTCAACGACGGGAAAACCACTGACATTCAAAGCAGCCTCCAGTCGGCTCGGAATGGACAAATAAAGTTCCTGCATGGTTTTAAATGGACTCTGATACAAATCCTCCGGCAAAATAGTTGGCGATATCAGGTAACGATGGTGGAGATGGATAGAAATCAAACACCTTTCCCTCCAAACTAGACCACAGAGATATCGAAACTGAGATCTGGTGTCTGTGGCGACCGGGGTGATAGCGAGAGTTCATCCTGGTGCTCACAAAACCAGCCCTGGACGATGCGAGTGGTGTGGAGAGGAGCCGTGCCGTCTTGGATCACAGCATCACCAATGAGGAACAAACACTGTACGATTGTGTGAACCTGATCGGCCAAAATCGTGACGACCTTGCAGCGTAACCATGGAGCCAATGAGCAGTTCTCTTAGGTTGTTCGCAGACGATGCTGTAATTTACCGTCTAGTAAGGTCATCCGAAGACCAGTATCAGTTGCAAAGCGATTTAGAAAAGATTGCTGTATGGTGTGGCAGGTGGCAGTTGACGCTAAACAACGAAAAGTGTGAGGTGATCCACACGAGTTCCAAAAGAAATCCGTTGGAATTCGATTACTCGATAACTAGTACAATTCTCAAGGCTGTCAATTCAACTAAGTACCTGGGTGTAAAAATTACGAACAGCTTCAGTTGGAAAGACCCCATAGATAATATTGTGGGGAAGGCGAGCCAAAGGTGGCGTTTCATTGGCAGGACACTTAGAAGATGGCAACAAGTCCACTAAAGAGACAGTTTGCACTACACTCGTTCGTCCTCTGTTAGGAATATTGCTGCGTGGTGTGGGATCCTTACCAGGTGGGATTGACGGAGGACATCGAAAGGGTGCAAAAAAGGGCAGCTCGTTTTGTATTATCACGTAATAGGGGAGAGAGTGTGGCAGATATGATACGCGAGTTGGGATGGAAGTCATTAAAGCAAAGACGTTTTTCGTCGCGACGAGATCTATTTACGAAATTTCAGTCACCAACTTTCTCTGCCGAATGCGTAAATATTTTGTTGAGCCCAATCTACATAGGTAGGAATGATCATCAAAATAAAATAAGAGAAATCAGAGCTCGAACAGAAAGGTTTAGGTGTTCTTTTTTCCCGCGCGCTGTTCGGGAGTGGAATGGTAGAGAGATAGTATGATTGTGCTTCGATGAATCCTCTGCCAAGCACTTAAATGTGAATTGCAGAGTAATCATGTAGATGTAGATGTAGATGAACAGCACGACATGGCTGCCCAGATGACGACGGAGCCCCCGCCATGTTTCACTCCTGGGACGTTAACTCCTCCAGAAGTTGGAAAGAGTGAGTAGCAAGCCTCATCCGACCAAATGTCTGTCATCCACTGCTCCAGAGTCCAGGTTTTATGGCTTCGGGAGCACGTTTTCCTGTTACGGGCGCATGCGCGACTGGTGTGTGGTTTTGGAATTCTAGCTCGCTCTGTATTTCCCTGCTTCTGGAGCGGATGCCGGACATTTGCGACGCCGGACATTTGCCACACTTGCCCTTAGCCAGGTAGCGATCCCTCAGGTAAGGGACACCCTTCCTCGTACTTCTGCCCGCTTTCAAACCACCGTTTCCACATCTTACTCGATACAACCAGTACGTAAGGGACCTTCTTCTTCGACATCTTGGCGAAATACAGAGCTTCTTTCCCGAAATCGAAATATTTATATCTTTTGGGAAACGAAAGCAATTCCGACGATTATGTCAGTATGTAATTAGTTCTGCCAAGTATAAATATAGATCCCTCTGCCTGTACGGTAGCTTCCTTTCACGCTTACTGATTGCGATAGAAACAGTCCATCGCCATGGGAGCAACAAGAAAGCAAAGATGTAAACAGAATGCGAATGTACGCTAATCATTTCTTTTTGATCGCTGCATTTGTGCCTACTTTAATTACTACAACTGCATGCCCAAAACACAATAAGGAAAGAAAAAAATGGGTATTGAAAAGAAGAACGACATACTCCATATTAATTTACTCTCTAAAATCCGATATCGCTTGCGGCGAAACATTAGTTAATAAAGTGTAGCGGGACAATGTTCAAAACATGACTGAGAGTGCGTTCATAAACAGAGATAAAAACATCTATGATAGACATGTCATCTAAAGTCGACGTACAATTTTAAAATGTTAGAAATAAGGAAATGAAGTAATACACAATGCTACGCTTGTACCATACGTTGTTGTTCTACATTTTTTAGCTCTGTTATTTACAGGGTCACAGACAAAGCATCCTAGGTTTTGGAGGGAAAAGCCGTAATTGTAATGATCTCCACTACAACAGAAACAAGAAGCACAACTTAAGGAAAAATAATGTAATGTGCGTTCCAGCCCACAAGCGACATTGAAGCACGTAGTTCCTGTGACTTAGTGTGGGCAGAGGTTATATTCGACAACCGGAATAAATTAATGACTGGCTCCTTTTACCGACCCCCGGTCTCAGATGAAACAGTTGCTGAACAGTTCAAAGAAAACTCGAGTCTCATCGCAAATAGGTACCCTACTCATACAATTATAGTTGGCAGTGACTTCAATCTACCTTCCGTATGTTGACAGAAATACTTTAGACCCCTATTGTAGATAGAAAACAACTTCCGTAATTGTTCTAAATAATTTTTTTAAATTTATTTTGAAGAATTAGTTCACGAGGCCATTCAAATTGTAAATGCTTACGAAAACACACTTGATCTCTTGGCCACAAATAATCCTGAGCATCACAACGGGTACAGGAATTAGTGAACACACAGTCGTAGCGAGGCTCAATTCCGTAACAAAGAAATTCACCAAAACTAAACGCGAAATATATATATTTATAAAAGTGTAAGTAGGCTGTTTATGTTTCCTTATTGGCAACGTTACGTAGCGGTCTGTATGAAAATCACTGGCTGTGCCGTGTGCAGTCTGTGGCTAGTTTGCATTGTTGTCTGCCATGGTAGTGTTGGGCAGCTGGATGTGAACAGCACGTAGCGTTGCTCAGTTGGAGGTGAGCCGCCAGCAGTGGTGGATGTGGGGAGAGAGATGGCGGATTTTTGAGAATGGATAATCTGGAAGTGTGTCCATCAGTAACAGTACATTTGTACGAATGGATGTCATGAACTGCTGTATATATTATGACTTTTGTGACTGTTGAGGTAAATACATTGTTTGTTCTCTATCAAAACCTTTCATTTGCTAACTACGCCCATCAGTAGTTAGTGCCTTCCGTAGTTTGAATCTTTTATTTAGCTGGCAGTAGTGGCGCTCGCTGTATTGCAGTAGTTCGAGTAACCAAGATTTTTGTGAGGTAAGCAATTTGTGAAACGCATAGGTTAATGTTAGTCAGGGCCATTCTTTTGTAGGGCTTTCTGAAAGTCAGATTGCGTTGCGCTAAAAATATTGTGTGTCAGTTTAAGCACAGTCATGTATAATTGTTCTAAGGGGACGTTTCAAAAGAAACTAAAAATTCGGTTGACGTCTTTCTAAGAGGCAGTCTCCAATCCTTCCAAAGTATGTAAGTGAAGACTATATGTGGGTTAAGTTCAAAGAAATAGTATCAACAGCACTCGAGAGATTCATACTGGTAAATTAGAAAGAGACGGAACTGATCCCCCATGGTACACAAAACACGACAGAATGCTGCTGCAGGAGCACCGAAAAAGACACGTATAATTTAGACGAACGTAAAATCTGCCAGATTGGCGAAGTTTTACTGAGGCTCGAAATTTGGTGCCGATTTCAATGCGAGATGCATTTAATAGTTTCCACAACGAAACTCTCTCTAGGAATGTGGCGGAAAATCCAAAGAGATTCTGGTTCTGTGTTAAGTAAACAAGCGGAATGGCTAAGTAAGCGATTGGGGTGGGGGGGGGGGGGGAGGAGGAGGAGGAGGAGGAGGAGGAGGAGGGGGAGACAAGGGACCCAACCCTTCGGAGCAGGGAAAATCGTGGCAAATGTCCGCACACCTCTGGAGCTCGTCACAGGGTTGACGAGATCCATCTCCAGTCCTGCAGTGATTTTCGCAGCTGCCGTTGTCTTTCGTCGCGATCCTCTTCAAAGTCCGTGCGTCACAGCACACTTATTCGTCCGCGTTCTGAATTAGCGGATGTTTTTCGGCTTTCCCTGTATGCGGTATAAAAACCGTGATACGATGCTTCTTCAAACATATCACAACCACAGGTGGAAGCACAAGCGGCCAAAGACACTGCTAGCTAGGGCATAGCCACCTATGGTAAACTAACACACGCAAACAGCGACAAACGTCGGCAAGGCCCTGCATATCAGCAACACTGACTGGCAACTACCAGCTGCTATCAGAGCCGACCAACAGGCCACAGCAGGGACACCGACGAGCTCGCCCACAGACGCACAAACAATCCGCCAACATTCCCTCACACTGTGCCTCCGGTATATGACCTATCGGACACAAGATAGATAACAAACCTAACTGTTGCAGGTTGCTGACGCTGAACGAGGACTCTGTACCAGCACCCAGCGCCAGCCGCCGAGCAGCACAAACGCACAACGCCAAGGTATCGACATGCATGATACCCACTACTAACAAAGCCTATCCTTGCACGACCTATCGCAGGCAGCAAGACAACCGCTACTGCTCTTACCGCCCGACCTAACTTTCGCAGAGGTTTTTTTCCCTTGGCTCCTGCCCTGGCACTTTTTTTCCTCTGCCCTTCAAACCACTACCCTTCGTCAGATTTCGACCAATCTATCTCCAGATGAGCGCGTATTAATGGTTAATCCTAACCAGACGTACGCAAACATCGCAGCACCCACATCCTACGACACCTCACTTTAGTGAATACTAACCCTTATGCAGAGATGGCAGTAGACCTTTTGTGTTGGCCATCATGCCGGTGTGGGCGTGGAGGGGCTCCACCTCTTGTTAAAAAAAAATCTTCAAACATGTCGCCTACCTTGGCTACGGAAGCATCACCCGTACGATTACTAACATGTTGCCAGTACTGCACTTCCGCCACGCACTTCTCAGTGGTTTTGCAGAGTATCAATCTGGCTGTAAATCTCTATTTTTAAAAGGCAATGTCCCGACTGACTGACGGACTCATTGACACATCATCATCATCATGTATATAAATGACCTAGTAGATAGTGTCGGAAGTTCCATGCGGCTTTTCGCGGATGATGCTGTAGTATACAGAGAAGTTGCAGCATTAGAAAATTGCAGCGAAATGCAGGAAGATCTGCAGCGGATAGGCACTTGGTGCAGGGAGTGCCAACTGACCCTCAACATAGACAAATGTAATGTATTGCGAATACATAGAAAGAAGGATCCTTTATTGTATGATTATACGATAGCGGAACAAACACTGGTAGCAGTTACTTCTGTAAAATATCTGGGAGTATGCGTACGGAACGATATGAAGTGGAATGCTCATAAAAAATTAATTGTGAGTAAGGTGGGTGCCAGATTGAGATTCATTGGGAGAGTCCTTAGAAAATGTAGTCCATCAACAAAGGAGGTGGCTTACAAAGCACTCGTTCGACCTATACTTGAGTATTGCTCATCAGTGTGGAATCCGTACCAGTCGGGTTGACAGGGGAGATAGAGAAGATCCAAAGAAGAGCGGCGCGTTTCGTCACAGGGTTATTTGGTAAGCGTGATGGCGTTACGTAGATGTTTAGCAAACTCAAGTGGCAGACTCTGCAAGAGAGGCGCTCTGCATCGCGGTGTAGCTTGCTGTCCAGGTTTCGAGAGGGTGCGTTTGTGGATGAGGTATCGAATATATTGCTTCCCCCTACTTATACCTCCCGAGGAGATCACGAATGTAAAATTAGAGAGATTCGAGCGTGCACGGATGCTTTCCGGCAGTCGTTCTTCCCGCGAACCATACGCAACTGGAACAGGAAAGGGAGGTAATCACAGTGGCACGTAAAGTGCCCTCCGCCACACACCATTGGGTGGCTTGCGGAGTATAAATGTAGATGTAGATCAATCCCCAACCGCTAAGGGCAGAACCTTGAAATTTGCAGAGGGTCTTGATGTTATACTGTAGACGTCGTTTAAAAAGCGATTTTTCAGTATTCCATCCCTAAGGACGTGAGATAGGGGATGAAATGTTTCTTGAAAATATGTTACTGTTACAGCAATTTTGAGGCCACACCTACGAAAATTAGTATTTTCTTACTTAGTCAGAAATAAAAAAAATACGTGTTTAAGCGTTTCGGCAAATTTAAAGCCCTATGGGGATGAAATATTCGGTGAAAGCCGCTTTTGAAAATTAGCCATTATTAAACAACCACTAAAGCATTTTTACAGCTACATCTATGAAAATTCGTATTTGCGTTCTCGGTTCCAAGTAAAAAAAGACGCAAAGTGTTGCCCATAGCGAGGCCATCAGATTGCTGGTGCAGTTGTCTGTTGAATTCAAAGTAGTTGTCAACGACATTAATGAGATTCATAAAATCGGTAATCTGTTCATCAGATAGATCTTTTTTAAATTAACGTAAATTTTCTTCCACAATGTCCGTCTCATGTACCGGGACATTGGTATAAAGATTTTTAATATCTAAGAAAAAGAGCTTGGTGTCTGAACTGCATACTAAGTTTTTTATATTTTCGTGCAGAAAACTTTGAAAAATCTTTCGTTTTCGAAAATAATTATTCCGTTCCCAACAGCTACGTTTTGGTCCAAAATATCAAAAACTTAGTACGCAGTTCTGACACCAAGCTCTTTTGCTTAGATATTAAAAATCTTTATACCAATGTCCCGGTACATGAGACGGACATTGTGGAAGACAATTTACGTCAATTTAAAAAAGATCTATCAGAGGAACAGATTACCGACTTTATGAATCTCATTAATGTCGTTGTCAAGTACAACTACTTTGGATTCAACGGACAACTGTACCGGCAGTCTGATGGGCTCGCTATGGGCGACCATTTAGCCGGCATCCCTGCCAACATCTTTATCAAGTCCTTGGGAAAAAAGCTGTTTAACCGTTTCTCAGCCGCTTCACTAGGTATCCTTTCTTACACAAGATACGTTGATGATGTTCTAGTCATCTATAACGGACCCGCCGATAGCACTGATCATATATTTAAACTTTTTAACGACCTCCATAAAAAATTTGTTTTCACTATTGAACTCGAAAACGAAAACCGCCAGTTACATTATTTAGACTTGACGCTTAGAATAGAAGACAATAACATCACTTTCAATATTTTTCCAAAAGAAACGTATACTGAGCAAATCGTGCCTGCTTCCTCTTTTCATCCACAGTCTCAAAAAATGGCCTTTTCTCACTCTGCCGTCCACCAAGCCTCCTCTATACCATTTTCAACAGAAAAGTTTAATGAGGAGATTAATTTACTTAAAACCGTAGCAGTCAATAATGAATATACGCCTAACATAGTGGATGATATCCTCAAAAAGAAAACTGCAAGAACTACTACGCTCAACACCTCACGCGCTGAAGTTAACCCAAAAAAACGTTTTTCTATTCCTTTCGTAGGACCCATTTCCTATCAGATTCAGCGCATGCTTCGCAACAAATACAACTGCAGTGTTGCCTTCTCTACTATTAACAATCTGAAGAGAAACTTCATTCATAATTCGAAATCCATTCGCTCCCCTACAGAAAGTTCTGACGTTTATAAGATCATCTGTGATAACTGCTCCTCCTATTATGTAGGGCAAACTGGACGTGCTTTCACCATCAGATACAAAGAACATCTTTTGAGAAAAAACGGCACCAGTCCCCTAAATTCATCCGTTGCCGATCATCTCTTAATTACTGGACAAGTGCCTAAAGCCATTGGCGATAACAATATTCTGTATACCGAAGAGAAGGGGCGTAGGTTAGATGTTTTAGAGAAACTGGAGATTTCCAAACATCTATCTCGTCATCATGGCCTCATTCTCAACGAACAGCTGCAGCTGTGAAACAAAAACTTTTTCGACTGTATAAAGCCCTTGCTTGATCTTTGATTCAGATAACCTCATGCAGTTTGCCGAAATGTTTTTTTCCTGTTACGTCTTCGCTGTTTTCTTGTATGTCATAAATGACGTTTTTTATTTAGTTACAAAATGTATCTCTGTTTAAAGCAGATAAATATGTAACTTCATCTTATTATTATTAGTGCTTACGTTATGCCTGAATCAGCTTCATTACAGTTTCATGTGTCTAATTTTGAATGTACAGTAGCCTAGTTGTTTCTGCGGCTACTGGATGGCGCTCGTAGCAACACCATGTTTACCTGCCCACACTTTCTAATAGAGTTGGGCAACACAATTCTTTTTCCCGATTCGATTCCTACGATACAATCTCACATTGCGAATCGATTCCTACGATTCGTTCACGATTCATCTAGTCTGCGATGGCACGATTCTTACGGAATGCAAAAAGTTCTACATCTTACCCATAGATGGCAGGACATGTCGGAAATTGTCAATGGGGTTAGAATCGGACTGTGTCATGATAAGATATGCCAGAAGTAGTTTATTTATGAGTAAATATGGATATGACGTTACAAGTGTGATTCTCGATTTATACGTGTAATGCCTTAATTGATGAAATGTCACGTTTGATTTGATTGTATCTATTGTTTTATTTCAGTATGACAGGAAAGAGGAGTCGATTTGTGCGAAAGGTAGTGCAAAATTACGTGGTATGCGTTTCTGAAGAAGAGAAATTTGTTAACATCGAGTATAGATTTAAGTGTCAGGAAGTCGTTTCTGAAAGTATTTGTATGGAGTGTAGCCATGTATGGAAGTGAAACATGGACGGTAAATAGTTTGGACAAGAAGAGAATAGAAGCTTTCGAAATGTGGTGCTACAGAAGAATGCTGAAGATTAGATGGGTAGATCACATAACTAATGAGGAAGTATTGAATAGGATTGGGGAGAAGAGAAGTTTGTGGCACAACTTGACCAGAAGAAGGGATCGGTTGGTAGGACATGTTCTGAGGCATCAAGGGATCACCAATTTAGTATTGGAGGGCAGCGTGGAGGGTAAAAATCGTAGGGGGAGACCAAGAGATGAATACACTAAGCAGATTCAGAAGGATGTAGGTTGCAGTAGGTACTGGGAGATGAAGAAGCTTGCACAGGATAGAGTATCATGGAGAGCTGCATCAAACCAGTCTCAGGACTGAAGACCACAACAACAACAACATGCCAGTTAGGTTGTGTGGCTTGAACGTATCTAACTACAGACGTCTGTTTTATAGTAACAAAATCTAGCAGTGAGGCAGACGTGGTTTGGCTCATATCATCCTATGTTTTTCTGTGCCAAGATGTCTTTCCAAGTCCACATCATCCTTGTAATTCATAACGCAGCTGACAGCCCTCCCACACAGCAAATTTAGCTTAACTTTCATTTCTTCTAAGTACAAAGTATAGGTATTTTGCTTTTAATTTGTCTGAGAACTTGCCGCTGTCACTACTGTTTACGTGAGAAGACGACATACTTCTAAACAGTATGATTCAATCGTATACAGCGACGTTACTTCAATAAAATTTAATATGAATCTGAACACGATAACATTCGAAAACTCGAACTTGAAATTACTAATTAAAATCGCGTGCTGTAAGGAAAGACACATAAAGACAGATAAACATAAAAACCAAAACCTTAACTACATTCAATACGTACTAACACAGTTTTACGAGATGGTATTATAAAAACATGTGAAACAGCGTTTTTATAATATAAAATTGCGTTTTTACGAATGGAACTATGTAGGTGAACTCAAAAAGCAAAAACCAGTCTAAATACAAAATTTCACCCAAATCGTTAGGGCCGTTTTCGAGATACGCGAAATATAATACATAATCGTGTGTATAGAAGGTGTGTGTGTTTTGCATTGCATCTGCAACAAATAAGAGGTACGTATTTATTCATCATACTTGGATTTCTTGATTTTAATCGTCTGTATTGGGAGCTGTGTACTCGCTGTATATCGTTTCTGTCATCACTAGTTTGTGTATTACTCGCGCAAACCAAGTTGACGTCGGCGAGGTGGCTGATGGTAGCGATAGTAAATGGGAAATGCCTTTACGCTCGTTACCGTCAGCCACCGCCAACTGTCAGCTTGGTTTTCACGATTAATATTACGGCCCAAGTGTCAGCTTGGTTTTTACGAGTAATACTACGGCCCACGAACTTCGTTTGTTCGTTCCGAGCTTCCTTTGTTCACACGCATCCTCCACTTGACTGCCAACTGGCGGTCATAATCATTCGGCACGACTCGGAAGTTGCCTTCGAAAAATAGCGTACTAAGAATCGATGAATCGTTGGAACTTGGAATCGTCACGACTCGGAAACACGCAATCGTTCTTACGATTCTTTTGAACGACGATTCGTCCGTGTCACGATTCGATTCTTACGATTCTTTATTTAGAGTCGTTCAAATGAACGACTCATACACGAATCGCCACAATTCTACTTTCTAATGTGGACGCCTCAGTTTCGTTGCAACCCGTGTTCGCTCAGGTACGAGCAGCCCTTAGACGTCGCCTTTCTGGCTTAGATTTTTTTTTAGAATGTGACCTGTAAGTACTGCATCTGTTTCCAGTCAGTACACACTTTAGTTTATTAATGTCTTATATACCTATTGTGTTTCAGAACAGTCAGTTTAATTCTGAAGACGACGCTCACAGTATCGTCGAAACCTGGTCAATTTTGACTTAATATTTGTGACCGAGGGCTTACCTGTTCTAATACGTGTCTCACTAATTTTGGAAATTCAGCCAGTAAGGGGGGTAAATAGGGGGTCAAAGTTTTTGCCGAAATGTTTCATTTGCAAGCATTTTTGAACCTAAATCTATGAAAATGGGTATTGGATTGTCTGTTAGAAATAAAAAAAAAACCACGCATTTAACTGTTTTTAGAAATTCATCACCTAAGGGGGTGAAACAGGGCACGCAATGTTTTATGAAAATCTTTCGTTGTGAAATAATTTTTAAAGCTAGATCTTTGAAAATTGGTATTCGGATTCTCGGTTAGAGGTAAAAAGTACGTGTTTCGCTGTTTATGGAAATTCAACCCCGAAGGTGTGAAACAGGGGATGCAGATTTTTAAGAAAATATTTTGTTATATGTATTAAAAGAAGCTAAATCCATAAAAAATTTATATTTCATTTTTCAGATGTCAAGAAATATGTTTTACGGGTTGGAAGTTTCTATGGAAATATCACCACAAGAACGCAAAAGCCATGATGAACAGAAATCTTGGATTCCAGCTACCAGAATCGCTATTTGGTCTGAAGCACATTCCAGAGAGACCATGCTACTATTCCCGGAAATAGCGTGCAAAGTTTAGGTGTTGCAGTTTGTGAACAATATGAAAAAAAACACAACGGAAAAAGAAAAAAAAATATTTGGTCAGATCATACAGTCTACGCGAGCGAAGCAGCGGTCGCTGAGCTTGTGTAAACATTAAGTTTGAAAGAGACTGTTTTGCGACATGCTGCAGTTGCGAGAAGGTATAGTCGATTATCTGTAAGCTTTCGATCGTGCACATCGCCAGGAGTAGCGAACAAATGAAAACCTTATCGCGCCGTTGCGCCGTTACGGGCTGAGATTGCTCAGCGGAGCTTAGTTAATTAGGGGCGCGGCTGGCAGATGGCAGCACACGGTCTACTGGCTGGCGAGACAAGTGAGCAGCGCGACGGCCGTGAAGCGCGACGCGCCCGCTACGCGGCGCTGGGCACATGTTTACCTGCTCAGAAGCGCATGGCTCGACTTCTGCGAAGCGGGTGGCGGTTACCTAACCGACGCCTACTCGCAGTTAGATACGGATTAGGGATGGCTGTTATCTCCCAAAAAACCGGTTTTCGGGTTTCTCGTTTTGTTTTTCAACGCCAATTTAAACGGACAATGAAAACCGCTCAAAATAACCGGTTTCTGAAATAACGGAATTTTTTCCTAATATTTCCGGTGTTAGCCGTACAAATCGAACAGAGACTGAAAAAAAATTTCTCCCTCACCTTTGAAATACATAGAATCAAAATACTAAATTAAATAGGCAAAGAAAAAATAATATTCCGTCCGCCGTTCGCTGCTTTTCTCGAAAAGTGACAAGTGGTTGAATGCTACACAAACTCACCGGTATTCTTCTACTGATTCGAATTTTTTGAAACTCTGATCCAAAATCGTGTTGAAATCGGGTATCATACAACTATTTGGTTGTTACGAATTGTCAGTCCTAATGAGTGAAAACTGAGCTTGAAGAACTCTATTTTTCGAGTTAATTTGTCCGTTTTCAAGGGCTTCAAGCAGATAAAGACAGGCAGCAGATCAACTTCTTTTTAATTTTTATTGTATACTAGCTGACCCGATGAACTCTGTTCCGCCTTAAAGCCAATAAATAATCAAATTTTGGATGTTAAGTTCAATTTTTTATTAGGAAATACAAATAAAAAATTAAGTATTTTAATGATTCTTTATGTTTTTTGGTGCATAGCTTCCACTCTTCAATTAAGTGTCTTGTGATACACGACATTTTTTGTTTTATTATCCGGCGCAAGAACAAAAAACGCAGATGGTCTTCCGACACATGAACATGTCCCTATATTGTGTGTAAGTACAAAAATAAATAAATAAATACCGTGAATGTCGGAATAAATCCTCGTTCTTCGATACTGTCGGGCCAAAATGAGGTCAGTTGGAAACAACTATTGTATTTTTGGGTGTTTGCAAGAAAATGACGTGATTCGGGAGTTTTGCCACAAAGCAATGAATGCAATGGCTCAGGTGGCGGAATCAATAATGGCAATTTCACTTTCCCACTAAGGCAGCACAATCCGCGCGTTTCTCCGGAAAACTTCAGTGCGCCACAATACTCGGCAAACAACGCCCATCGGCCCAATGCAAACGCAAGGATGCAAGCAGTAATCAGTGCTGCAATCGTATCTAAACGCTGCGCGATTCCAATCATCACGTGATAAATCTCTTCTTGTGCGTCGAAAATTATATACATGTTGATCTCTGTTGTTCGCTCGACGATTTCGCATTGCCAACCGAGCCGTTTCACGGGCTGCCTCACTTTGCTCTTGTGATTGAGAAGCACCAATTGCCGGCCGCGGTGGTCTAGCGGTTCTGGCGCTGCAGTCCGGAACCGCGGGACTGCTACAGTCGCAGGTTCGAATCCTGCCTCGGGCATGGGTGTGTGTGATGTCCTTAGGTTAGTTAGGTTTAAGTAGTTCTAAGTTCTAGGGGACTTATGACCTAAGATGTTGAGTCCAATAGTGCTCAGAGCCATTTGAACCATTTTTGAAGCACCAATTCGAGCCATACTAACGCTGCGCTCTTCGCGGGCAATTTGTTGTTCTTCTTCAGTCCTTTCATTCGCAATGTTTTGTATCCTTCTTGCATTACGGCTTTGCCGAGAAATATTCGATCGTCTTGGTCGCGGCATTGTTAATGACGATTCAAAGAATATACAAATTATTTCTTTAAATTTTTAATTAATGATGTATACTGATACTTAACCATAGACGTTTAGCTGTCATTTGCGTTATGTTATTCCATGTCAGATGCGTTTTTGTTATACCACATTTTATAGTGACGTTTAGCTGACATTTGCGGTTTGTTATTCCATGCCAGATGCGTTTTTGTTATACCACGTTTTACAGCGGTCGAACGGGATAAAAAGTATCCTGTGTCCGTCTCCTGATTCTAAGCTACCTGTCCACCAATTTTCAGCCAAATCGGTCCAGCCGTTCTTGAGTTATAAATAGTGTAACTAACACGACTTTCTTTTATATATGTAGATTATTATGCAAGAATTGTTGTTAAGTTTTTGGTTTATTTCTGTTACCATAACTTTCTTCCTCTTTGATCATTTCATAGAAATCTTTGAAAGCAAATGAAGCATTGTACTTCATTTCTACATAACGTCAAAAAAGTATGTCCAGAATAGGTTTGGTGCCATTCTGCACCATAACGGATGTCCGGCGACGAAAGTGAGAAACTGCCGTATAAACCAGGTGGGGGCAAGTCTTGCTCCAGGCCCCCACAACCGCACGAGTGGTCGACTGTGAAGAGCGGACAAATTGGATAGGTGGACGGCGGTCATTAGAGTGGTAAACTGACGCGCGGAGTTTGAATGTTTATACATCGCTTTTGGTTATAAAATGCCTTCCCTTGACTTAGGTCACAAACATAATGCCTCATTTAAATACGTTACTACAATATACTTTTTAATTTATGAACAAACAGCAACTAGTCACTGTTTATGAATTTATCTTACGTACTACATCGAATCTGTCGTAGCTAAAAGTTATGTACTGGACCCCTAGCATTTTGCGTAGTTCATTTACGATAAATGTACGCAAAATGCATCAAAATACTCGAAGATTTGCCCACTATATAGATATTTTCTGACTCTACGTTGCTTTAGATTTTATGACGAGAAGTGCGTTATATATGGCATAGTGCTTTGGTAACTCACGACCAAATTATCAAGTTTCAACCTAACCTAGACCATGAAAACACTACCGATCAGCCAACTTTCTTCAAAATGATCAGAAAAAATATAAAATGGTATTCTGTCGGTAGGAAATCTTGCCTCCTGACAGCGTGTAGCCATTTTTGTAACCGCTGTGGTTTTGAGAAAGGAAACTTGCAAATAGATGCACACACATTATGCTAATACCGTGTTACAAAAACATTTATTAAGCAAGTGCACTGACATGCAAAACAACTTAAATATCCACATACCTGTGAAATGTAATATTCGTTCCTTTCTCGAATTTATTTGTACAATTAATCGCTGCACAACTCTTCACCATTGTACATCTTTTGAATGGAATGTACAGACAGTAGAATCACGAGTAACAAATACTGTATGTACGCCCCAACAAATATACAACGTTGAATCAGGGTCTTCATAAACAACAGTACTACACAACACATCAGACTACAACCACTATAATGGCGTCCAGCCGAAGGTTCGAATTATCCCGCGACTGCAGCGCCATCAGTGAGTCTAGTTATTTTTTACAAGGTCTTTGTCTTGCTCACTGCACGTTCAGCGAACCTTAAGCCACGACAAACGGCAACAAGGACGCTACTGTCTCAGGAAAGCTGTAACAATTCTTATACCATTTGTTTGTTGCTCGTTTCTGTCGGTATTGTTATTAAAATAGCTCTGATCTTTTTTCCCCATTTTCTATAATAGCGCAATATATCAAACCAATGCAAATTTTACGAAATCTTTTTTAATAAAGATTTATTTAAATACGAAAAATTTTAGCGCTGCTGCTATGACTAATTAATATTTCGATACTTTTCCTCGATTACTAGCAAGAAAATGAAAAGCACAGGGTACAAGCCGCGCGGGATTAGCCGAGCGGTCTGAGGCGCTGCAGTCATGGACTGTGCGGCTGGTCCCGGCGGAGGTTCGAGTCCTCCCTCGGGCATGGGCGTGTGTGTTTGTTCTTAGGATAATTTAGGTTAGGTAGTGTGTAAGCTTTGGGACTGATGACCTTAGCAGTTAAGTCCCATAAGATTTCACACACATTTGATTTTTTGTACAGGGTACAAGCGAGACCAAGTATTTTAGAACTAAAATCCGATATCGATTTCAACTGGTCGATTTCTCCCATTACTAGGTCCTTGTCTGACAGTACGACTACCTGCTGCCAGGGGGGGGGGGGGGGGGTGCCGGTTATCGCGGAAATAACCGTTTTTTTTCTGTCCCTAGTTTAACCGGACTATTAAAACTGCTCAAAATAACCAGTTTATGAAATAACAAATTTTCCGTTTTTTGCTGCTCTTATTTACAGTACTAAAGCTAGATTTTGAACAAATATTCAAAAACTCTAATGTAGGCGAACGACCACGAGGCCTCAGTCGGAATGGGGTGGAGGCTGTGGCACAAACTGCTCTACATTGTAAGAGGTCCATGATTAAGGAATTTGTTGCTAGCGCACTCGAGCAGATGTAATTTCGATGGATTGCTCACGCGCTGCCTGCGATATGTAAGCTGTAAGAGAATCTCAGACCAGAGAGCAGTGTTGTATGCAGTAGGAACTGTGCAGTAGTAGGAGTAAGTAGTAGCTAGCAGTTGTGTGTATCGAGATGGCTGGGCCGGTCGTGTGGAGCGATGGCGGTGCCTGAGCATTGTAGTATAAGGAAAAAGCAGCCTCGCCCGTATGTAGTATTGTTATATTAAGTCCCATGTAAATGTTTTTAAAAGCAAGTCTCATAATAATAATCTTTCTTATAAAAATTAACTTTTGACGATCATTCAAATAAATTTAAAGATTTTACTAATTTCGCCAATCCATGGTCATCCCGATTATTGTAAAGAAAAATCAGTTGTTTCCTTTTATACATGACAAATCTATCGGCCAGCATTGCACAGGGCTGTGGTAGAAAAAATTATTATAGGAGCAGATATATACGCGTTATCCGGCGACCTTATTGAGGTAAGAATTTTCAATTTATTCAGAAGGATCTTTCAGGGCCATGACGCAGCGCTGCTGACGTCCAAAATTCACCAGTTTAAATTCACAGTCATTATTGAATGGTTATAAGGAAATCGCAATTTTATTGGGTTACGGAATAATAAACTGTTGCTAGGTTACGCTGAATGTGAATGCTATAGTTATATTTTTACTGTGGGGCGGTTACACTGATTATCTGCAATTGGAGGTTTATCATTATAAAACTGAGTGTCGCTAGTATTATCGGTCAAATTATTAGAGTCGGATTTTTCACTCATTGCGCACCGCGATGTACTGTAGGCAGTTTTTCGCGGCATTTTCACAAGTCATGAGTAGGCACAAAATCAAACAAAGACGAAGCAAAAATGGAACAAAAAACAACAACAACAAAGAGCAATAAACTGCCGATGATCTGTGAAAGAAGGAGTTACAAATTAGTAAATGCGTTGCGCCAGATGCAAACTACATTTTATATTAAGAGATATTAAGAGCAGATACATAAGCGACTACGTCTCAGAAATTTACACAAAAAATACCATCCTGGCCGGTTGTCGACAAGTGTAACCTCCCCACAGTAAAAATATAAGTATAGCATTCACATTCAGCGTAACCTAGCAACAGTTTATTATTCCGTTAACCTTGCAATAGTAAAATGTGACTAACCTCTCAATAAAATTACGACTCACTTATAACCTTTCAATAATGACTGTGAATTTAAACTGGTGAATTTTGGACGTCAGCAGCGCTGCGTCATGGCCCTGAAAGATCATTCTGAATAAAATGAAAATTCTTACCTCAATAAGGTCGCCGGATAACGCGTATATATCTGCTCCTATAAGAAATGTTTCTTGCACAGCCCTGTGCAATGCTGGCCGATAGATTTGTCATGTGTAAAAGGAAACAACTGATTTTTCTTTACAATAATCGGGATGACCATGGATTGGCGAAATTAGTAAAATCTTTAAATTGAGATGAATGATCGTCAAAAGTTAATTTTTATAAGAAAGATTATTATTAAGAGACTTGTTTTTAAAAACATTTAGATGGGACTTAATATAACAATACTAAATACGGGCGAGGCTGCTTTTACATTATACTACAATGCTCAGTCACCGCCATCGGTCCACACGACCGGCCCAGCCAACACGATACACCAGACTGCTCGCTACATCTTACTCCTACTGCTACACAGTTCCTACTGCAGTCAACACTGCTCTCTGGTCTGAGATTCTCTTACAGCTTACATATCGCAGGCAGCGCGTGAGCAATCCATCGAAATTACATCTGCTCGAGTGCGCTAACAACAGATTCCTTAATCATGGACCTCTTACTTCATGTCTGCAGAAAAGACGGCTTCGGGTGAAGGAGGCGGGAGCGCCAACGGAAAGAGCGAAAAATCACAAGTTGATGATTTCCCTGAATCATTACACTTTCATCATCTCAAGCGACATGTTAAAACCTAGTGGCCATCAGCCGCCATTTCCGTACGTACGCCGGCCGCTGTGGCCGAGCGGTTCTAGGCCCTTCAGTCCGGAACCGCCTCGGGCGTGGATGTGTGTGATGTCCTTAGGTTAGTTAGGTTTAAGTAGTTCTAACAAGGGGACCTTCGCCTGCTTATTGTGCGGGTAGCCACCTGTCACTCCCTAAAATTGTAGGTACCAATGCGGCCTCGTTTTTGAAATATTGCCCGTTAAAGTTTCGGCGGCTCTTTATATACAGAAAAGTTTCACTACTGTGGCAAGTGAGCGAGTAGCCGATTATGCCGGCACGGTAGCTCAGCGTGTTCGGTCGTAGGGCTGCATTCTCTCTGTAATAAAATAAATGAGTCAAAGAATCAACGATCCACTTGAACGGATGTCTTGTGACGTCCGCCCAGACCAAACGCTACGAGCAATATCGAACAAAATGAAAGAAAAAAGTGGCAAGCGAGCGAGCCAGTCCAGGCGACCCTGGTTCGAGACCCGTCTATGCTACTTTTGTTTTCTCTTTGTTTTTTCAAATGCTTCTTTTAATTTATAATTACTCACGAAAATTTTGCAAGGAATTGATTAAAAAGAATTAAAAGCCTCTATAAATCAAAACTACAAATTGAATGTCACATTTTGTTTCAATCTTTTGCGTTTATTTTTATCTTAACAGGAAATTAACCGTAATCAAAACGTTGGCATACATAAATTTGCCTATTTACCTCAAAACTGAGAGACGTTGTTAAAATATTTCTTCGAAAATAATCAAAAAACCCGTCATACAAATGTTGGGACAGGCTCCAAGAAAATTTTATACCTGTCACATCGTTGATGCGTCGTCGCGCCTAAATCCTGTTATGGTCTGCCGGCCGCGGTGGCCGTGCGGTTCTGGCGCTGCAGTCCGGATCCGCGGGACTGCTACGGTCGCAGGTTCGAATCCTGCCTCGGGCATGGGTGTGTGTGATGTCCTTAGGTTAGTTAGGTTTAAGTAGTTCTAAGTTCTAGGGGACTTATGACCTAAGATGTTGAGTCCCATAGTGCTCAGAGCCATTTGAACCATTTGTTATGGTCTGTGGCCGTTGGCGTTCCCCTATTTGTACCTGTCGTTCCACGAATAAAGGGAATCTACTGTCTGTGTGAGTAGCGACGGTTATAACTGCCGAATAAACGTTTCTCGTCAGTTGAAAGCTTGTCTTTGAAGTGTGCAGACGTTTATCCTTTAAAATGGGTCAAAGTGCAAGTTGTTTACGAGTTGTCAGTGAGTGCAGTTTTGACAATATTAACATTTGGTGGAAGACCAAGTAGGTCTTTTGTGGGCTCCAACTAACAATGAAGAACGACAGGAGCTAACAAATTTTGACAAAATTTGACATTCAATGTGTGATTTTGATTGTAGAGGCTCGTAATTCTTTTTAATCAATTCCTTGCGGAATTTTGATGATTAATTATAAATTAAAAAAGGCATTTGAAAAAAAAGGAAACAGAAGTAGCATGGACGGGTCTCGAACCAGGGTCGCCTGGACGGAGGTCTCGCTCGCTTGCTACTTTTTCTTTTTTTTTTTTTTTTAATTTCATTTTGTTCGCTATAGTTCGTTGCATCTGCTCGGGGCGGACGTCGTAAGACATCCATTTATGTTCTTGTGTTGATCGATTGACTCAGTTTTTTTTTATTACAGAGGGCACGTAACCCTCTGACCGAACACGCTGAGCTACCGTGCCGGCGCTACTCGGCTAGTCGCTCACTCGCCACAATAGTGAAACTTTTCTGTATATTTCCAAAACGAGGCCGCTTTGGCACCTACAATTTTAGGGTGTGATAGGTGCCTACCCACACTATAAGCAGGCGAAGTGGGAGCTCATAACACGATGCACCTCCCAGAAGGTTCAAAATGGCTCTGAGCACTATGGGACTCAACATCTTAGGTCATAAGTCCTCTAGAACTTAGAACTACTTAAACCTAACTAACCTAAGAACATCACATACAGCCATGCCCGAGGCAGGATTCGAACCTGCGACCGTAGCAGTCCCGCGGTTCCGGACTGCAGCGCCAGAACCGCTAGACCACCGCGGCCGGCTCTCCCAGAAGGTCCCCCTCGTAAGTCTAGGGGACTGATGACCTCAGATGTTAAGTCTATCAAATGCTTGGAAACTAGAGTTGGCACCATCCTGCAATAAGACTGATACCTCAGGATGACAGCGGGAAACTAGCATGTAGACCAAGTGGAGGCAAGCCTTCCCCACTCAACATACAAGTGTTCCATCCAGCAGGTCATACAACACAGCAACAGGTGCCGTGTTTTACGGACTATAGGACGCCCCTTTTTCTTCGAAAAACTGCCTCCAAAATTCGGTGCGTCCTATACTTAAAATTAAAATAAAACTGTCCAGTGTTTGACTTGTAATTCACTCTTGCCTTAAAATTGCCATATATTCGATGCCGCGTGGAACCTATCTCTATCTCGCAACATTGGATTCAACTGGCAGCAGGAGTGTACCGATGCGACGAACACGAGTTGCGGGGATTCACAAGCTTGGTTGGTGACACTTTCTCCCTCCCACCCCGCCATCACGAACTCAGAACATTGTCTAGCCTACGATGCATCACTGCAGTCTACGGTGCCAGCGAAATTGAACTGAAAGTGATTTGTGTTATCGGTAACCGTACTATATTTTCGTTAGTAGCTACTTTCGTAATGGAAACAATAAAAGGTATTCATATACACTCCTGGAAATGGAAAAAAGAACACATTGACACCGGTGTGTCAGACCCACCATACTTGCTCCGGACACTGCGAGAGGGCTGTACAAGCAATGATCACACGCACGGCACAGCGGACACACCAGGAACCGCGGTGTTGGCCGTCGAGTGGCGCTAGCTGCGCAGCATTTGTGCACCGCCGCCGTCAGTGTCAGCCAGTTTGCCGTGGCATACGGAGCTCCATCGCAGTCTTTAACACTGGTAGCATGCCGCGACAGCGTGGACGTGAACCGTATGTGCAGTTGACGGACTTTGAGCGAGGGCGTATAGTGGGCATGCGGGAGGCCGGGTGGACGTACCGCCGAATTGCTCAACACGTGGGGCGTGAGGTCTCCACAGTACATCGATGTTGTCGCCAGTAGTCGGCGGAAGGTGCACGTGCCCGTCGACCTGGGACCGGACCGCAGCGACGCACGGATGCACGCCAAGACCGTAGGATCCTACGCAGTGCCGTAGGGGACCGCACCGCCACTTCCCAGCAAATTAGGGACACTGTTGCTCCTGGGGTATCGGCGAGGACCATTCGCAACCGTCTCCATGAAGCTGGGCTACGGTCCCGCACACCGTTAGGCCGTCTTCCGCTCACGCCCCAACATCGTGCAGCCCGCCTCCAGTGGTGTCGCGACAGGCGTGAATGGAGAGACGAATGGAGACGTGTCGTCTTCAGCGATGAGAGATGCTTCTGCCTCGGTGCCAATGATGGTCGTATGCGTGTTTGGCGCCGTGCAGGTGAGCGCCACAATCAGGACTGCATACGACCGAGGCACACAGGGCCAACACCCGGCATCATGGTGTGGGGAGCGATCTCCTACACTGGCCGTACACCACTGGTGATCGTCGAGGGGACACTGAATAGTGCACGGTACATCCAAACCGTCATCGAACCCATCGTTCTACCATTCCTAGACCGGCAAGGGAACTTGCTGTTCCAACAGGACAATGCACGTCCGCATGTATCCCGTGCCACCCAACGTGCTCTAGAAGGTGTAAGTCAACTACCCTGGCCAGCAAGATCTCCGGATCTGTCCCCCATTGAGCATGTTTGGGACTGGATGAAGCGTCGTCTCACGCGGTCTGCACGTCCAGCTTTACGCTGGTCCAACTGAGGCGCCAGGTGGAAATGGCATGGCAAGCCGTTCCACAGGACTACATCCAGCATCTCTACGATCGTCTCCATGGGAGAATAGCAGCCTGCATTCCTGCGAAAGGTGGATATACACTGTACTAGTGCCGACATTGTGCGTGCTCTGTTGCCTGTGTCTATGTGCCTGTGGTTCTGTCAGTGTGATCATGTGATGTATCTGACCCCAGGAATGTGTCAATGAAGTTTCCCGTTCCTGGGACAATGAATTCACGGTGTTCTTATTTCAATTTCCAGGAGTGTAATGCGGGCTATAAATTGAAATTAATAGCATTATGAAGGAGAACATCGAAACAGAGCAGGTGAGCGGCATTTCAGCATTCCACCAACCGCAGCGCGTTGTCTCGTGGTCACGTTCTCGCTTCCCGAGCACGGGGACCCGGGTTCGATTCCCGGCGAGGTCAGGGATTTTCACCTGCCTCCAGATGACTGGGTGTTTGTGTTGCCCCCATCATTTCATCATCATTCATGAAAGTGGCGAATTTGGACTGAGCAAAGGTTGGGAATTTGTACGGTCGCCGATAACCGCACAGTTGAGCGCCCCACAAACCGAACATCATCATCATCATCATCTTCATCCACCAAAAAGAAAAGTTCGCGGTTGGTGGTCTAGTAAAGAGGAACTGAGCAAAAAAATGGGGAACACTAACCGTGTAAACAGAGGACTGATGCAAAAGGGCCACAACTAGAAGACGACGTATTGAAATGGATTCAAGGAAACAGTCAAAATGGCACTGGAATTAATACAAAAATGAATCAAATAGACGCTCGTAAGCTAGCGCTAAAGTAGAACTTAACATATTTTAAGGGTGGAGTCGGCTCGTGCTACAGGTTTAAGAAGCGTCACGGACTTAGCATGCGAACCGGGAACAAAATATCTCAGAAAATGCCACAAGAGTATGAAGGGAAAATATTGTATTTTGATCGCTTTGTAATTCAGTGTCGAAAGAAAACAAGTGTGGAGCTGAGCCAAATAGCGAATATGGACGAAATCCTCTGACATTTGATGTGCCGAGTAACAGAACTGTTGCCGTGAAAGATGCTAAATCTGTGACTATGGACATGATAGAAATGCACTACACTGTTGCCCTTTCATGTTGTGGTGACGGTACTAAACTTAATCCAATGACCATTTTCAAGCGCAAAACAATGCCGAAACCTTCTGAAGTACCTCCATGTGTTGTTGTGGTACATGACAAGGAATCGGATGGACGAGGCTGGTATGAAATTATGGATTAACAGTGTGTGGGAGAGAAGGAAAGGTGCTTTATTGAAGAAGAGTTCTCTTCTTGTGCTGAATCAGTTAGGTTGTCATCTGAAAAATTCTGTGTAAAAGAAATTGACATAGGGAAATACAGAACTAGCTGTTATTCCGGGAGGACTTATTTCACAATTACAACCACTTGATGTCTCGATAAATAAACCATTTACAGAATATATGAGACAGGAATGGAACAAATGGATGATGGATGAAACCCAACATGAATTCGCGTAGACGGGAGCTTTGAAACGACCTACAATCAAACAAGTGCGTCAGTGGATAAAACAGTCGTGGTCTAGAATGAGGGAAGACGTTATTGTTAAAACTTTCAAGTTGGCACAAGTAACACTCCTGATGCCAACGAAGACCATCGTACAGGGTGTTTCAAAAATGACCGGTATATTTGAAACGGCAATAAAAACTAAACGAGCAGCGATAGAAATACACCGTTTGTTGCAATATGCTTGGGACAACAGTACATTTGGAGGCGGACAAACTTTCGAAATTACAGTAGTTACAGTTTTCAACAACAGATGGCGCTGCAAGTGATGTGAAAGATATAGAAGACAACGCAGTCTGTGGGTGCGCCATTCTGTACGTCGTCTTTCTGCTGTAAGCGTGTGCTGTTCACAACGTGCAAGTGTGCTGTAGACAACATGGTTTATTCCTTAGAACAGAGGATTTTTCTGGTGTTGGAATTCCACCGCCTAGAACACAGTGTTGTTGCAACAAGACGAAGTTGTCAACGGAGGTTTAATGTAACCAAAGGACCGAAAAGCGATACAATAAAGGATCTGTTTGAAAAATTTCAACGGACTGGGAACGTGACGGATGAACGTGCTGGAAAGGTAGGGCGACCGCGTACGGCAACCGCAGAGGGCAACGCGCAGCTAGTGCAGCAGGTGATCCGACAGCGGCCTCGGGTTTCCGTTCGCCGTGTTGCAGCTGCGGTCCAAATGACGCCAACGTCCACGTATCGTCTCACGCGCCAGAGTTTACACCTCTATCCATACAAAATTCAAACGCGGCAACCCCTCAGTGCCGCTACCATTGCTGCACGAGAGACATTCGCTAACGATATAGTGCACAGGATTGATGACGGCGATATGCATGTGGGCAGCATTTGGTTTACTGACGAAGTTTATTTTTACCTGGACGGCTTTGTCAATAAACAGAACTGGCGCATATGGGGAACCGAAAAGCCCCATGTTGCAGTCCCCTCGTCCCTGCATCCTCAAAAAGTACTGGTCTGGGCCGCCATTTCTTCCAAAGGAATCACTGGCCCATTTTTCAGATCCGAAACGATTACTGCATCACGCTATCTGGACATTCTTCGTGAATTTGTGGCGGTACAAACTGCCTTAGACGATACTGCGAACACCTCGTGGTTTATGCAAGATGGTGCCCGGCCACATCGCACGGCCGACGTCTTTAATTTCCTGAATGAATATTTCGATGATCGTGTGATTGCTTTGGGCTATCCGAAACATACAGCAGGCGGCGTGGATTGGCGTCCCTATTCGCCAGACATGAACCCCTGTGACTTCTTTCTGTGGGGACACTTGAAAGACCAGGTGTACCGCCAGAATCCAGAAACAATTGAACAGCTGAAGAAGTACATCTCATCTGCATGTGAAGCCATTCCGCCAGACACGTTGTCAAAGGTTTCGGGTAATTTCATTCAGAGACTACGCCATATTATTGCTACGCATGGTGGATATGTGGAAAATATCGTACTATAGACTTTCCCAGACCGCAGCGCCATCTGTTGTTGAAAATTGTAACTACTGTGATTTCGAAAGTTTGTCTACCTGAAAATATACTGTTGTCCCAAGCATATTGCAACAGACGGTGTATTTCTATCACTGCTCGTTTAGTTTTTATTGCCGTTTCAAATATACCGGTCATTTTTGAAACACCCTGTATATATGAAAAGGACAACGATGAAGACGAAGAGAAAGAAGAAAAAGAAGAAGAAGAAGAAAGTTCAGATGATGATTTTGAAGTTTTTTTTTAAGATTAGTTCGGTTTTATAAACTAAGAATTTTTTTTAGTACGGTCTTGCAATCTGATAATAAAAACAGTAGAAAGATTTTAAAAAATTGCTTAAAAATTAAGGTGCATCTTATAGTCCGTAAAATACAGTAAATTATTGTATCGATCCTTATGTCATGTTTCCAGAATGAGATTTTCACTCTGCAGCGGAATGTGCGCTGATATGAAACTCATTCTGGAAACATCTCCCGGGCTGTGGCTAAGCCATGTCTCCGCAATATCCTTTCTTCCAGGACTGCTTGTTCTGCAAGGTTCGCAGGAGAGCTTCTGTGAAGTTTGGAAGGTAGGAGACGAGGTACTGGCAGAAGTAAAGCTGTGAGGACGGGGCGTGAGTCGTGCTTGGGTTGCTCACAGCCAGCCGGCACGGTAGCTCAGCGTGTTCGGTCAGAGGGTTAGCTGCCCTCTGTAATAAAAAAAAAAAACTGAGTGACTGGATCAATAATGAACTTCAACGGGCGTCAGGGGATGCCCACAACGAACTATAACGAACATATTTTTTTTAAGTAGAGCCCTTGCTCGCGAAAAGTAAAGGTCCCGAGTTCGAGTCTCGGTCCGGCACACAGTTTTAATCAGCCATGAAGTTTCTTATATCATGTGTTTGTTACTAATTTAGCCGGCCGCGGTGGTCTAGCGGTTCAGGCGCTGCAGTCCGGAACCGCGGGACTGCTACGGTCGCAGGTTCGAATCCTGCCTCGGGCATGGGTGTGTGTGATGTCCTTAGGTTAGTTAGGTTTAAGTAGTTCTAAGTTCTAGGGGACTTACTGAAGTGTCGGCAGAAGTGCCAACACTGTTTTGTTTGAGGAGACCGAAATCCACGCTATAAGCTCACGCAGGCTGTCGTGAGGTCTGAAACAGGATACGTAATGAATGCTATAAAGAAAAGTACGTAGCTTCTGGAATACTTAACTTTAATCCACATTTGTAGAACATCGCTCTTGATAATACATTAATAGAATATCAATATAAATTGAATACGGCGCCTTGCTAGGTCGTAGCAAATGTAGCTGAAGGCTATGCTAACTATCGTCTCGGCAAACGAGAGCGTAATTCTCAGTGAACCATGGCTAGCAACGTCGGCTGTACAACTGGGGCGAGTGCTAGTACGTCTCACTAGACCTGCCGTGTGGTGGCGCTCGGTCTGCAATTACTGACAGTGGCGACACGCGGGTCCGACGTATACTAGCGGACCGCGGCCGATTTAAAAGCTACCACCTAGCAAGTGTGATGTCTGGCGGTGATAACACACTTATGACCTAAGATGTTGAGTCCCATAGTGCTCAGAGCCATTTGAACCATTTTTTGTTACTAATTTATAAATGCCAACGCTGTAATTAAAAGCGCACTGACCGCTTTTCCTGCTTTCTATATTAACCTAATATTTCAAAGCAATGGAAATTTTGCGAGTAAGAAAAGTTGCATTTAGTAACGAAAACTTTTAGCACTGCTAGTGTCAGACACATATTATTTTTTTAACCAGTCATTAGTAAAAAAAATGAGAAAACCTTCCATAACAGAGACACCGATTATTCAGAACTGAAACACCGGTCTCGGTTTTAATCGGCAGCATTTTCCCGTCTTTACTGTCAGGCATGGACTCACAGACGGCCAGAGACTATTCGCAACTCCCTGCTCCCCATGTATCACTCCTCGACTGTTTTCTGTTTTCGATGTTTTTAATTTCGATAGCGTAATGGAATGCAGTATTACGATCTCGCATTGTGACGTTTTTGGAGAATGAAAATCTCCTCTATAAAAATCAACATGGATTCCGCAAACAGAAACCCTGCCAAACTCAGCTCGCTATGTTCCTCCATGAGATCCACAGCGCAGTGAAGAAAGGCGCTCAGGTTGATGGCGTGTTCCTTGACTTTGGGATGCCATTTGACACCGCTCCGCATTGCCGTTTAGTGAAAAGAAAAAAAAAAGAGCTTACCGAGTATCGGAGCAGATTTGTGAGTGGATTCAACAATTCCTTGCCAGGGTGGCCGAGCGGTTCCAGGCGCTACAGTCTGGAACCACGCGACCGCTACGATCGCAGGTTCGAATCCTGCCTCGAGCATGGATGTGTGTGATGTCCTTAGGTTAGTTAGGTTTAAGTAGTTCTAAGTTCTAGGGGACTGATGACCTCAGAAGTTAAGTCCCATAGTGCTCAGAGCCATTTGAACCATTTTGAACAATTCCTTGCAGACAGAACTCAACACGTCGCTCTTAACGGAACGAAAACGACGGATGTAAAGGTAAAATGAAGAATAACCGCCTACAGTCACAATTATTATTTTTATATCAATGGACGATGCATTTCGAGCCATGTAGGGGGGGGGGGGCCTCATCATCAGGTGCTGTGACAACCTACGTCTACATCCTCATTTTTCTTTATATTTTGGTTAATTATGATCGTGATAAGATTAAAATGGTATATTGTGAATCGAAAAATACCTTACTGTTTCCAATAGTGGATACGTCATTTTGAAGCACAGTACGAGTAGACCTGTTTGTATACATATACATACACTGTCATTATGCAGCACATATGTAAACACAAGAGAAAGAATTTCAAATGTTAAGGCGCCGCATTTATACAAACATACAAGTGTTAGTATGTCAAAGAAGATGTAAGGCAGTCATATTATAACCTACACGTAGATATCATTTTTGAAATAAATATTTGTGAATATGTTAAATGTGGCTACATCGTATCACATGGGTCCATTATTAAATATTTTTTTATTTAGGAAAAAATAAACTGACAGTCCATTCGCCATGTTTTCAAATGATTTTATCTGTGTAACATTATTTCCAATTATTGTAGTAGATTAAGTTTTTACCATGGTTTCCTCTGTGGAATACACTTAGACTGATGTGGATGTCACTTACTCTGTGACCGTTACGGTACATACGGTTAGCTATTGTGAATTTGTCAGCCGGTCTTGGTGGCCGAGCGGTTCTAGGCGCTACAGTCTGGAAACGCGCGACCGCTACGGTCGCAGGTTCGAATCCTGCCTCGGGCGTGGATGTGTTTGATGCCCTTAGGTTAGTTAGGTTTAAGTAGTTCTACGTTCTACGGGACTGATGACCTCAGAAGTTAAGTCCCATAGTGATCAGAGCCATTTTTTGTGTGAATTTGTCGAAGTGGTTAAGTCTAAAAGCATCAGTGTCTTCTTTGTAACTTAAAATCGTTCTTTGTAACGTAAAATATGTAAAGGTAATTTACGGAGTACCCCGGTGAAGTGTGCTAGAACCTTTAGTGTTTACAGTGCAAATAAATGATTTAGTAGAAAACGTCAGGAGCTTTTTAAGACTGTTCACAGATGATGCGGTTGTCTATAACAAAGTAGCGACGCAGAAGACAATATCGATTTGCGGAACGACCTGCAGAGAGTTGATGAATGGAGGAGGATCTGGCAGTTGACCGTGAACGTAAATAAACGTAACATATTGCTCATACAGAGGAAAAGAAACCCACTACTGTACAACTACACTATTGGTGGCAAATCGTTGGAAACAGTATCTACTGTAAAATACGTAAGAGGAGCTATCAAAAGCTTAGCCGAGCGGTCTCGGGCGCTGCAGTCATGGACTGTGCGGCTGGTCCCGGCGGAGGTTCGAGTCCTCCCTCGGGCATGGGTGTGTGTGTTTGCCCTTAGGATAATTTAGATTAAGCAGTGTGTAAGCTTAGGGACTGATGACCTTAGCAGTCAAGTCCCATAAGATTTCAGACAAAACTATCAAAAGCGACGTTAAGTGGAATGACCACATAAAGGTAACAGTAAGAAAAATAGACGCCAGACCGAGATTCACAGGCATAATCTTGAGGAAATGTAGCTCATCGACGAAGGAAGTGGCTTACAGGGCGCTGGTATACCGATTCTTGAGTACTGGTCGTCATTCTGGGACCCTCCCCAGGTAGGGCTGATAGAAGAGGTAGAGAAGATCCGAAGAATAGCGACGCGTTTCGTCGCGGAATAGTTTAGTCGGCGCGTGAGCATTACAGGGAAGCTCAACGAACTCCAGTGGAAATGTAAATGGGAATTTGTGGCAAGTTCTGTGGGGCCAAACCGGTGAGGTCATCGGTCCCTAAGCTTACTCACTACTTAATCTAACTCAAACTAAGTTACACTAAGGACAACACACACAGCCGTGCCCGAGGCAGGACTCGAACCTCCGACGGGGGGAGCCGCGCGAAACGTGGCAAGGTAACTCCCCCCCCCCCCCCTTTCTTGCAGCGATGTACCGTAGGTCTCTAGAAGAGCGTAGCGTTCCAAAAGATTGGAAAAAGAGCAGAGGTCATCCCCGTTTTCGAGAAGGGACGTCGAACAGATGTGCAGAACTATAGACCTGTATCTCTAACGTCGATCAGTAGTAGAATTTTGGAACACGTATTATGTTCGAGCAAAACAACTTTTCTGGAGACAAGAAATCTACTCTGTAGGAATCAGCATGGGTTTCAAAAAAGACGATCGTGTGAAACCCAGCTCGCGCTATTCGTCCTCGAGACTCAGAGGGCCGTAGACACGGGTTCCCAGGTAGATGCCGTGTTTCTTGACTTCCGCAAGGCGTTCGATACAGTTCCTCACAGTCGTTTAATGAACAAAGACCATATGGACTATCAGACCAATTGTGTGGTTGGATTGAAGAGTTCCTAGGTAACAGAACTCAGCATGTCATTCTCAATGGAGAGAAGTCTTCCGAAGTAAGAGTGATTTCAGGTGTGCCGCATGGGAGTGTCGTAGGACCGTTGCTATTCACAATATATATAAATGACCTTGTGGATGACATCGGAAGTTCACTGAGGCTTTTTGCGGATGATGTAGTATATCGACAGGTTGTAATAATGGAAAATTGTACTGAAATGCAGGAGGATCTGCAACGAATTGACGCATGGTGCACGGAATGGCAATTGAATCTCAATGTAGACAAGTGTAATGTGCTGTGAATACAAAGAAACAAAGATCCTTTATCATTTATCTACAATATGGAAGGTCAGCAACTGGAAGCTGTTAATTCCATAAATTATCTGGGAGTAGGCATTAGGGATAATTTAAAATGGAATGAGCATATGAAATTAATCGTCGGTAAAGTAGATGCCAGACTGAGGTTCATTGGAAGAATCCTAAGGAAATGGAGTCCGAAAACAAAGGAAGTAGGATACAATACACTTGTTCGCCCACTGCTCGAATACTGCTCACCGGTGTGGGATCCGTACCAGATAGGGTTGACAGAAGAGATAGAGAAGATCCAACGGAGACCAGCGCACTTCGTTACAGGATTATTTAGTAATCGCGAAAGTGTTACGGAGATGATAAACTCCAGTGGAACACTCTGCAAGAGAGACGCTTAGTAGCTCGGTACGGGCTTTTGTTGAAGTTTCGAGAACATACCTTCACCGAGGAGTCAAGCAGTATATTGCTCCCTCCTACGTATATATCGCGAAGAGACCATGAGGATAAAATCAGAGATTAGAGTCCACACAGACGCATACCAACAATCATTCTTTCCACGAACAATACGAGACTGGAATAGAAGGGAGAACCGATAGAGGTACTCGAGGTACCCTCCGTCACACACCATCAGGTGGCTTGCGGATTATGGATGTAGATGTAGATGTAGAAAACAACACAACGTCCGAGTAGTAAAGTGCACTACTATGACAGTTCCGAGAAAATCGCAAGAGAAGTTCTATGCGTCTATTATGTAACTCAAGTAACTGTGCGCAGGGTGGGTCGTAAGAAGCCATTGTGGTCAAGTTGTAGCCGGCACGGTAGCTCAGCGTGTTCGGTCAGAGGTTTAGTTGCCCTCTGTAATAATAATAATAAAATAAAACTGAGTGAACGGATCAACGACGAACCTGAATGGCTATTATGGGACGTCCGCCACGAACAAATACAACGAAAAAAAAGTGGCTAGAGTCTGCGCTTTGCAAGAGGGTCATGGAGGAGGCGACGGTTCAGATCCAGTTACCTTTTAATCTATATTTTTTTCGTCACTGCTCACATTATTTAATTTATACGACATTTGTGAGACAGTACAGTGGAAAAACCCACGTACATTTCCATACACTTGTAGTGAATTTCGTATGTTATTTGACTACTTACTGTTTGTAATTAAATTTTTCGTGACGAGGAACAGGCTTGGAAAGCCCAAGTCAAACCTCGATAAATAATGATGTGAATCACGTTATTCACAATCAGTAATATACGAGGGTAACTCAATTATTATCCGCAAAGTAGTCATAAAATTTTATTGTAATCAGGTAGGAAACTTATAAGAACATCATTTTTCGACATAGTCTCCTTGCGTTTCAATGCAGTTGATCCATCGTTGTGCAAGCTTCCTGATGCCCTCACAAAAGGAGGTTCTCGGTTGCGCTGCGAGCCAGGAATGCACCGCTTCTTTCACTGCTTCGTCCGAGGCAAATCGACGGCCCCTTAATGCCTGTTTGAGTGGACCAACAAGTGATAGCCAGAAGGGGCAAGATCGGAACTATATGGAGGATGATCCAGTACTTCAAATTTGAGTTTCTGGAGCGTTTCAGCAGTGTGGGCAGCAGTATGCGGACGGGCATTGTCGTGTAACAACACAACACCTTCTGACAGCAATCCTCGGCGTTTGCTTCGAATTGCAGGCTTTAGCCTGGCAGTAAGCATCTCACTGTAACGTACACTGTTTATTGTTGTGCCCCTTACCCCATAATGTTCCAGTACTGGACCTTGTGCGTCCCAAAAAAACCGTAAGAATCAGTTTTCCTGCGGACGGTTGGGTCTTGAACTTTTACTTGCGCGGCGAATTTCGATGTTTACATTCCATTCTCTGCCGTTTACTATACGGCTCGTTATGATGGATCCATGTTTCGTCGCCAGTAATGATCCTGTCTAAGAAGTTGTCTTCTTCGTTACAATAGCGATGCAAATGTTTTTTGCTGATGTCCAAGCGTGTTGGTTTGTGCAACAGTGTGAGTTGTTTCGGGACCCATCTTGCACAAACTTTATGAAATCCAAGTCTGTTGTGGATGATTCTGTAGGCAGAACCGTGACTAATTTGCACACGATGTGCCATTTCGTCAATAATTAATCGTCTGTCTCAGAGAATCCTTTAAGGTGAACGCTCAATGGTTTCTTCATTTGTGGCGGTAAGCGGTCGACCGGCTCCTTCATCGAGTGTAACACTTGTGCGATCATTTCCGGATTTTTCAATCCGTTCGTAGACACTCCGTTGTGGCAAAACACTGTTCCCTTACTGTACCGAAAGTCTTCGACGAATTTCGGCCCCTGATACGCCTTCCGACCACAAAAAAGTGATCACTGAACGTTGCTCTTCTTTGGTGCAATTAGACAGCGGAGCAGCCATGATTAACAGCACGGCAGCGATAACCTAGCAGCTTGAAAATTGCCAAGATACAACAACAAATAAACAAAGCATACGTCATCAAGGTAAAACGACAGTACTACCAACTGAAACCAAAATATAACTAAACAGCGGATAATAATTGACTTATCCTCCTAGTAAGTCACCATGTGTCGAACCACAAGAGTAGTGTACAATTAAGCGTCGGATGTCCTCTCGACATCACACGATGCAGGATGGTATTTGTCATACAGACATGGAAAACGTAAATTGAGACTTCATGCAAACACACGTTTTCTTCATTATGTTATCTCTCAAATGTCATATAAATTAAATAATATGACCATGTGATGAAAATAGATTGAGTGGAAGTCGAACTGTCGCATCGTACTCGTTCGTTTTACGAAGCTCGATCGATAATCAGTTGACCACCATGAACTCCAACGTCCGGTACCTACACACGCGTACATAAGGCACATACGAGGGTCGTTCAATAAGTAATGCCCCACATTTTTTACCTCAGAACATATTGATTGTTAACAGTCAGAATATAGTGACAATATACATCAACATGTCTTGTACATGTCCTATTTTTCTACGTAGTCTCCATCACGTTCTATGGCCGTACGTCAACGTTGTGGAAGAGAACGAATTCCCTGTTGGTAAAAGCTCTTGTCCTGTAGGCGTATCCACGCTTTAACTGCATTACTGATGCTCTCGCCATCTTCAAAGTGTGTTTCCCTTAGAGAATCTTTAAGCGGCCCAGAGAGATGGAAGTCCGAGGAGGCCAAGTGCGGACTGTAGGGTGCATGAGGCAATGATGTCCAACCAGTTTGGCGATATGTTCCTGGGTTCTCAGACTTGTGTGTGGGCGTGCGTTATCGTGTTGGAGCAAGATTTCTGCTGGATTCTTGTCCTAACGAACAGGTGTGAAATAGTCATTGAATTTATCCAGAGTCTTCACGCATGCCTCTGAAGCGATGGTTGATCCTCTTGGCATCACATCCACGAGAGTGACGCCATCACAATCCCAGAACACTGTGGTGACGACTTTTCTGGCAGAGGGGGTTGTCTCGAATTTTTTCTTTGTGGTGAATGAGTATTATGCCACTCCATGTATAACACTCGCTTGCTGTGTCACAAACCAATGTTACCCTCTGGAAGGGTTTTTAATTTTGACCGCGTGTTTGGCTAATGGATAAAAGGGTATCGGACAGAAAATTTGAATATATTGTAGTTAATAATAAAACTAAACAGGCTTTACTTTGGGGATAATGAAGGTAGTACAGTTGATATACGAAAGAAAACTCGAACGGTCGCCAGCCCAATTAGGCAAATTAATTTGAAATATTATGTTGAAGAAAATTGAATATTAATTGTTGTACTGACTTTCATTAAGACTCCCTTTGAATAGCACTCTGGATACACACGAGTGCGGGGCAATATAAGTTGTGGGTAGCAGTATTTACCTTAAATGCAGAAACCAGTAATCATAGAAAGCACGATTGTACACCACTCATAATAATAACAGCTATAATCACTATCATTACGTGACTCAGTATTGAGACGTTACTTCAGGAAACACCGAACTAAATTTGGACATGGAGGGGCTTGTGACTTAACTAACATATAAATACCACAAAGAAAATTAAATAATACCACAACTACTCTGTTTATACTCCCATTTATAGCAATGTATCAGATTTCTTTATAGCAATAATATTCCAATTATCTTTCTAATATGAGAAGAATATGGTGGGGACGCATAAACTGACACTGTGTCACTAGTCAAACTCTATAATTATTTCAGTAAGATTCAATTCAACTAAATTTAATTCTTAGCCTCACTTGGAATAGTTATGGTTTCATCCTCCAAAGCATAGCACCCAACACTGAACTCGGATGACCTCAAAAAATCATTCATGATAGCAATCAAGGCTACATTATGTTTGAAATAAGTTTAGCTTACGTGCCTATTTCATCACCTGCAGATATTTTAGACAGCAACATTTACACAGTGAAACATCCCCTTTGAAAAATTAATGAATTACTGTGCTGATAAACCTCTTATGTTACTTGATTTTCAAACAGCTGAGCAAAACTGAACGTACTGACATTTCTCTCTTTACTTATTCTGATCATCACTAAACTGACACACAATATTTTTTTTAGCGCAATGCAATCTGACTTTCGATAATCCCTACAAATGAATGGCACTGACTAACAATAACCTATACCTTTCATGAATCACTTACCTCACAAAAATCTTCGTTACTCAAACTACTACAATACAGCGTGCGCCAGTACTGCCAGATGAATAAAAGATTCTAACTACTGAAGGCACTAACTACTGATAGGCATAGTTAGCAAATGAAAGATTTTGATAGAGAACAAACAATGTAATTACCTTAATAATGTTCAAGTCATCCAATATTACAAATTTACTCTTTCTGATGGACACACGTCCAGATCGTCCGCTCTTAAAATTCTGCTATCGCCCTCCCCACATCCACCTCTGCTGGCGGCTCACCCTTAACTGCGCTGTTGACATCCAACTGCCCAACACTACTATAGCAAATATTTCAACAATGCAAACCAGCCACAGACTTCACACAGCACAGTCAGTGATTTTCATATAGAGCGCTACGTGGCGTTACCAACATAAAAACCTTAACAGCCTACTTACAACAGTCTGGCACTGAATTTATGCACTTTTAATACACAGAAATACGTTACTTGTTTGTTTGAAACATGATACTCGGTTTTCTGAACACTTAGGAGGGGATCCTGCATAGGTTCATGATTACGATAAAAGATACGGCTCTAAACACAGGTTTACAGCACTTGGATTATTATTGTAATCACTCACACAAATTAACTGGTCCATGCTCTGATACATATCTATATGCATGAAGTTGGTGGAGCAGTGTCGAAGTAGTGGTGGCAAGCGACGTAGCGGCCTAACTGTACTCACGGCTCTTGAGGTTTGAATGCTCTGTACAATTTCCTCTTGGTGACGGATTTGTAACGTGTTGGAGCCATTCCTTATTGCCGAGAATACCATGCAACAGCTAAATCCACATCTGAGGCAAAATTATTTGCAAAGCGTCTTCCAGTTCCCTCCCTTGGCACCCTCGGTGTGTACCGTGTAACGGCTAGCCGCTGACTGGGTCCTGTTCCCACCAAGGAGCCGCCCAGTTCGACCGCCAATACCACCTTTTACATCGCTCCAAGCCACTTCCGTTGCGGAGGGACTTCCCTACACCTTTTAGATTACACAATACAAGTGTCCTAAGTATGACCCAGCTTCCAATATACAATGTTTTCTTCATAAACATACATATATTATAAAATTTCATTATTTTAAACATTATTTAGTTTTTTCCACACATCCGTTACGAACTTTAAATTTCCTGTTCAGATTAGATTAGAGTAGATTAGATTAGTACTTGTTCCATAGACCATGAATACGACACTTCGTAATGATGTGGAATGTGTCAGGTTAATAAAAGGTGTCTATACAAGATATTACCTTACACAAAATATTACATGACACTTAATATTTTTAATTTTTTTTGTGGGGGTAGGGGAAATTACCCACTTACTATATCCAAAAATTCGTCTAATGAGTAGAAGGAGTTGCCATTAAGAAATTCTTTTAATTTCCTTTTAAATGCTATATGGCTATCTGTCAGACTTTTGATGCTATTAGGTAAGTGACCAAAGACTTACGTGGCAGCATGATTTATCCCCTTCTGAGCCAAAGTTAGATTTAACCTTGAGTAGTGATGATCATCCTTTCTCCTAGTGTTGTAGCCATGTACACTGCTATTACTTTTGAATTCGTTCGGATTGTTGATAACAAATTTCATAAGAGAATATATATATTGTGAGGCTACAATGACGATTTCTAGCTCTTTAAATAAGTGTCTGCAGGATGATCTTGGATGAGCTCCAGCAATTATTCTGATTTCACGCTTCTTTTGTGCAATGAACACTCTTTTACTCACTGATGAGTTACCCAAGAATATGATGCCATACGAAAGCAGAGAATGAAAACAGGCGTCGTAAGCTAATTTACTCAGATGTATATCGCCAAAATTTGCAATGACCCTAGTAGCATAAGTAGCTCAACTCAAACGTTTCAGCAGATCCTCAGTGTGTTTTTTCCAGTTCAACCCCTCATCAATGCATACACCTAGAAATTTTGAATATTCTACCTTACCTACCGATTTCTGATCGAAGTCTACATTTATTAATGGTATCATTCCATTTACTGTGTGGAACTGTATATACTGCGTTTTGTCAAAGTGTAATGAGAGCCCATTTGCAGAGAACCACTTATTGATTTTTTGAAAAACATCGTTTACAATTTCACCAGTTAATTCTTGTCTGTTGGGTGTGATAGCTATACTTGTATCATCGGTAAAAAGTACCAGCTTTGCATCTTCGTGAATATAGAATGGCAAGTCATTAATATATATTAAGAACAGCAGAAGACCCAAGACTGAACCTTGCGGCACCCCATTCTTGATTGTTCTCCAGTTTGAGAAATCATCAATTTTTTGCATATTATGTGAACTGCTTATTTCAACTTTCTGCACTCTTCCAGTTAGGTATGATTTAAACCATTTGAGCACTGTTCCATTCATATCAAAGTACTTGAGCTCATCTAGAAGTATTCCATGATTTACACAATCAAAAGCCTTTGAGAGATCACAAGAAATCCCAACGGGTGACTTCTGGTTACTCAGAGCATTTAACATTTCATCAGTGAAAGTATATATAGCGTTTTCCGTTGAAAAATCTTTCTGGAAACCAAACTGACATTTTGTTAAAACTTTATTTTTACAAAGGTGTGAAGCTACTGTACAATACATTACTTCTTCAAGAATTTGTCACAAACCAATGGCCTTAAGCAACAAAGAACAAACACTTCATAATCACAGATAACAGTTAAATAGTATAAACCTACTTCTAATCGGTATAGGTGTTACAGATGGGCTGCCTTTTTGCCTCTGACGCGAAGTGTTGCACCCAGCTTTCGTCCCCCTAACGATCTTCTTTTGGATATTGTAACACCTCCGATTTATTTCGACCCGACCATGATCTGATCGAATAGCAGCCCAATAATTATTAATTAATGTGACCGTGTACCTAATGGGGCTGGCAATCGGAATTGACTGCTACGGAGTTGTTACTTTCCAGTTTGTCCTTCTCAAATGCTGTAATATTGAAATGTCTGGTAACAAGAAGAACACCAACACAGTTTCACTAATCAAGAACCTATATTCGTCTCAAAAACACAAAAAGGACGAGACAGCCACTGCCTTCGTCATACATATTTAATTACGGCTAATCTCGGCACAGGCTTCTTCGTTATTCATTATCGTCACACGCTAATCCAATCACTGCAATCCAACACTGCAATCCAACACTGCGATCCAAAATGATGCCGGCGCGGTAGACGCGAAACCAAAATATCGGCACAGAAATATCACTGATCACTCTCGTAATTATACTTCTTCACTTTCCCAGTATTATTCTAGCACAAAGGGGTTAAACCGCGGCGATGGCCACTCCCTTTGTCGTTAAAGCCTTGCATTACAACAACCGGCCTCCACACAGCTCGGCCCGCAACATGGGACTGACTCAACTCACACTCGCTCTCGCAACACGACACAATCGATTGTTTGCCCTATCGACCTGTGCCGAGTGCAAACTTATACGAGGGCAGTTCAATAAGTAATGCAACACATTTTTTTTCTCGGCCAATTTTGGTTGAAAAAACCGGAAATTTCTTGAGGAATATTTTCAAACATTCCCGCTTCGTCTCGTATAGTTTCATTGACTTCCGACAGGTGGCAGCGCTGTACGGAGCTGTTAAAATGGCGTCTGTAACGGATGTGCGTTGCAAACAACGGGCAGTGATCGAGTTTCTTTTGGCGGAAAACCAGGGCATCTCAGATATTCATAGGCGCTTGCAGAATGTCTACGGTGATCTGGCAGTGGACAAAAGCACGGTGAGTCGTTGGGCAAAGCGTGTGTCATCATCGCCGCAAGGTCAAGCAAGGCTGTCTGATCTCCCGCGTGCGGGCCGGCCGTGCACAGCTGTGACTTCTGCAATGGCGGAGCGTGCGAACACACTCGTTCGAGATGATCGACGTATCAACATCAAACAACTCAGTGCTCAACTTGACATCTCTGTTGGTAGTACTGTCACAATTGTTCACCAGTTGGGATATTCAAAGGTTTGTTCCCGAACTTCTCCTTCTTCATGACAACGCAAGACCTCACACAAGTCTTCGCACCCGAGAGGAGCTCACAAAACTTCAGTGGACTGTTCTTCCTCATGCACCCTACAGCCCCGATCTCGCACCGTCGGATTTCCATATGTTTGGCCCAATGAAGGACGCAATCCGTGGGAGGCACTACGCGGATGACGAAGAAGTTATTGGTGCAGTACGACGTTGGCTCCGACATCGACCAGTGGAATGGTACCGTGCGGGCATACAGGCCCTCATTTCAAGGTGGCGTAAGGCCGTAGCATTGAATGGAGATTACGTTGAAAAATAGTGTTGTGTAGCTAAAAGATTGGGGAATAACCTGGTGTATTTCAATGCTGAATAAAACAACCCCTGTTTCAGAAAAAAAATGTGTTGCATTACCCATTGAACTGCCCTCGTAATAAGGGCCTACGGACCCCTTACAATATCCTAGACTCTCGATCACTGCAGACGCACTTTCAATGCTGACCGACAACTGTAGAGCCGATTGTCGAATTGTGATGCTTCGGTCGGCACGAATAATGGCATCCACTCGATTCAGCATGTCTGGAGCAGTGGCTGTGACAGGACGTCCCAAGCGTGGCTGGTCATGGAGCTCTGTTTCTGCATTTCCTGAGGCTGTAACGTTCTTTACCCATCGCCAAACTGTACTCTTACCAACTGCAGCATCGCCATCGCCATACGTACGCTGCACACAATCGTTTGTGGATGTTCACAACGGTTTCCTTTTTTTTTTTTTTTTTGCTTCCACATTGACGCGATTTCGACGCTGTACTACAGCTAGGCCATCTGCCAGAATGGTTCAAAACTTCACCGGCGCACAGAACAAACGTCAAACGTGAAGCACCGACAACGGCGTTTGTCTACGTATGTTAATGGCTTTTTTTTTTAAAAAAAATATGGGGCATTACTTATTGAACGACCCTGCTAATAGACGCGTAAAACTTATCTTGGATTTTCCCGGAATTGCCAGAGTAGTGTACTTTAGTACTTGCACGTTACGTCGTTCTAATGGCCGGCTAAATGTGTAAATAATTTGAAGTAAATCTGTGATCGCAACGTCATGACCTCCCCTTGTCGGTTGTCTTGAAAACAGAGTGAGTGTGTGGCTCAACGCAAGTGAGGTGGGAGTGACTTAATTAGCGTAACTTTATATAGATTTCTTCGTCACTGTGTTTTAATGACTGTTGTTGTTGTTGTTGTGGTCTTCAGTCCTGAGACTGGTTTGATGCAGCTCTCCATGCTACTCTATCCTGTGCAAGATTCTTCATCTCCCAGTACTTACTGCAACCTACATCCTTTTGAATCTGCTTCGTGTATTCATCTCTTGGTGTCCCTCTACGATTTTTACCCTCCACGCCGCCCTCCAATACAAAATGGGTTATCTCTTAATGCCACAGAACATGTCCTACCAACCGATCCCTTCTTCTAGACAAGTTGTGACATAAATTCCTCTTCTCCCCAATTCTATTCGATATCTCCTCATTAGTTATGTGATCTACCCACCTAATCTTCAGTGTTCTTCTGTAGCACCACATTTCGAAAGCTTCTATTCTCTTCTTGTCCAAACTATTTATCGTCTATGTGTCACTTCCATACATGGCTACACTCCATACAAATACTTTCAGAAACGACTTCCTGACATTTAACTTTCTACTCGATGTTAACAAACTTGTCTTCTTCAGAAACGCTTACCTTGCCATTGCCAGTCAACATTTTATATCCTCTCTACTTCGACCATCATCAGTTATTTTGCTCCCCAAATAGCAAAACTCCTTTACTACTTTAAGTGTCTCATTTCCTAATCTAATTCCCTCAGCATCACCCGACTTAATTCGACTACATTCCATTATCCTCGTTTTGCTTTTGTTGATGTTCATCTTATATTGTCCTTTCAAGACACTGTCCATTCCGTTCCACTGCTGTTCCAAGTCCTTTGCCGTCTCTGACAGAATTACAATGTCATCGGCGAACCTCAAAGTTTGTATTCTTCTCCATGAATTTTAATACCTACTCCGAATTTTTCTTTTGTTTCCTTTACTGCTTGCTCAACATACAGATTGAATAACATCGGGGAGAGGCTACAACCTTGTCTCACTCCCTTCCCAACCACTGCTTCCTTCGACTCTTATAACTGCCATCTGGTTTCTGTACAAATTGTAAATAGCCTTTCACTCCCTGTAATTTACCCCTTCCACCTTCAGATTTTGAAAGAGAGTATTCCAGTCAACATAGTCAAAAGCTTTCTCTAAGTTTGCCTTTCATCTGTCAACACCTGCTTTCTTTGGGATTGGAATTATTATATGCTTCTTGAAGTCTGAGGGTATTTCGCCTGTCTCATACATCTGGCTCAGCAGATGGTCGAGTTTTGTCAGGACTGGCTCTCCCAAGGCTGTCAGTAGTTCTAATGGAATGTTGTCTACTCCCAGGGCCTTGTTTCGACTTAGGTGTTTCAATGCTCTGTCAAACTCTTCACGCAGTATCATATCTCCCATTTCATCTTCATCTACATCCTCTTCCATTTCCATATTACTGTCACCAAGTACTTCGCACTTGTATAGACACTCTATATACTCCTTCCACCTTTCTGCTTTCCCTTCTTTGCTTAGAACAGGGTTTCCATCTGAACTCTTGATATTCACGCAAGTGATTCTCTTTTCTCCAAAGGTCTCTTTAATTTTCCTGTAGGCAGTATCTATCTTACCCCTTGTGGGATAAGCTTCTATATCCTTACATTTGTCCTCTAGCCATCCCTTCTTAGCCATTTTGCACTTCCTGCCGATATCACTTTTGAGACGCATGTATTCCTTTTTGCCTGCTTCATTTACTGCATTTTTATATTTTCTCCTTTCATCAATTAAATTCAATATTTCTTCTGTTAGCCAAGAATTTCTACTAGCCCTCGTCTTTTTGCCTACTTGATCCTCTGCTGCCTTCACTGCTTCATCCCTGAAAGCTACCCATTCTTCTTCTACTGTATTTCTTTCCCCCATTCCTGTCAACTGTTCCCTTATGCTCTCACTGAAACTCTGTACAACATCTGGTTTAGTCAGTTTATCCAAGTCCCATCTCCTTAAATTCCCACCTTTTTGCAGTTTCTTCAGTTTTAATCTACTGTTCATAACCAATAGATTGTGGTCAGAGTCCACATCTGCCCCTGGAAATGTCTTACAACTTAAAACCTGGTTCCTGAATCTCTGTCTTACCATTATATAATCTATCTGAAACCTTCTTCCATATATATAACCTTCTTTTATGGTTCTTGAACCAAGTGTTAGCTATGAAAAAGTTATGCTCTGTGCAAAATTCTACCAGGCTTCTTCCTCTTTCATTCCTTACCCCCAATCCATATTGACCTACTACGTTCAAATGTGTGCGAAATCTTATGGGACTTAACTGCTAAGGTCATCAGTCCCTAAGCTTACACACTACTTAACCTAAATTATCCTAAGGACAAACACACACACCCATGCCCGAGGGAGGACTCGAACCTCCGCCGCGACCAGCCGCACAGTCCATGACTGCAGCGCCCGAAGACCGCTCGGCTAATCCCGCGCGGCTCACCTACTACGTTTCCTTCTCTTCCTTTTCCTGCTATCGAATTCCAGTCACCTATGACTATTAAATTTTCGTCTGCCTTCACTATCTGAATGGCTCTGAGCACTATGGGACTCAACAGCTGAGGTTATCAGTCCCCTAGAACTTAGAACTACTTAAACCTAACTAACCTAAGGACATCACACACATCCATGCCCGAGGCAGGATTGGAACCTGCGACCGTGGCGGTCGCGCTGCTCCAGACTGAAGCGCCTAGAACCGCTCGGTCACACCGGCCGGCACTATCTGAATAATTTCTTTTATCTCATCGTACATTACACCAATCTCTTCCTCATCTGCAGAGCTAGTTGGCATATAAACTTGTACTACTCTAGTAGGCGTGGGCTTCGTATCTATCTTGGCCACAATAATGCGTTCACTATGGTGTTTGTAGTAGCTTACGCATACTCCCTATTTTTTTATTCATTATTAAACCTACTCCTGCATTACCCCTATTTGATTTTGTATTTATAACCCTCTATTCACCCGACCAAAAGTCTTGTTCCTCCTGCCACCGAACTTCACTAATCCTCACAATATCTAACTTTAACCTATCTATTTCCCTTTTTAAATTTTCTAACCTACCTGCCCGATTAAGGGATCTGACATTCCACGCTCCAGTCCGTAGAACGCCAGTTTTTAATGATTGTAAGGGCGCTTGTAACCTCGCCGTTGAGCGCTCGTAAGCTCGAGGCACACTGACGCGGTCCCCTGGTGAGAGACACACGTGCCGCTGTCCTTTGTACACAGTGTGTTTGTTGCGCGTTGTCCACCGTGTCGCAGCAACACCGACTCCAAAGACCTTGCAAAAATAACTAGACTCACTGATGGCGCTGCAGTCGCGGGATAATTTGAACCTTCGGCTGGACGCCATTATAGTGGTTGTAGTCTGATGTGTTGTGTTGTATTGTTGTTTATGAAGACCCAGATTCAACGTATATTTGTTGGGGCGTACATACAGTATTTGTTACTCGTAATTCTACTGTCTGTACGTTCCAATCAAAAGAAGTGCAATGGTGAAGTGCTGTGCAGCGATTAATTGTACAAATAAATTCGAGAAAGGAACGAATATTACATTTCACAGATATGTGAATATTTTAAGTTGTTTTGTATGTCAGTGCACTTGCTTAATAAATGTTTTTGTAACACGGTATTAGCATATTGTCTGTGCATCTATTTGCAGGTTTCCTTTCTCAAAACCGCAGCTGTTACAAAAATGGTTACACGCTGCCGGGAGGCAAGATTTCCGACCGACAGAATACCATTTTATATGTTATGATCATTTTTGAAGAAAGTTGGCTGATCGGTAGTGTTTTCATGGTCTAGGTTAGGTGGAAACTTGATAATTTGGTCGTGAGTTGCCAAAGCACTATGCCATATAAAACGCACTTCTCGTCATAAAATCTAAAGCAAGGTAGAGTCAGAAAATATCAATTAATATAGTGGGCAAATCTTCGAGTATTTTGATGCATTTTGCGTACGTCTATCGTAAATGAACTACGGAAAATGCTAGGGGGCCAGTACATAACTTTTAGCTACGGCAAATTCCATGTAGTACGTAAGATAAATTCATAAACAGTGACTAGTTGCTGTTTGTTCATAAATTAAAAAGTATATTGTAGTAACGTATTTAAATGAGGCATTATGTTTGTGACCTAACTCAAGGGAAGGCATTTTATAACCAAAAGCGATGTATCAACATTCGAACTCCGCGCGTCAGTTTACCACTCTAATGGCCGCCGCCCAGCTATTCAATTTGTCCGCGCTTCACAGTCGACCACTCGTGCGGTTGTGGGGGGCCTGACCGACTCAAAGGAAGGCCTCGGCGCTTGTTGGTGACGTCACGTCAGCTAGGCACGGCGAACGCCAGTCTGTTGCAGGCAGAAACGCCTGGGCGTGCTTATGACTGTAACTCTCTTATTTTTGGACAAAATGTTTGATATTGTTCTGGATTCTGCAGTTTTATGTAGATGAAAGGTTCTCTTACTATCGTAAAGCTACAAATGAAGATCATAGTTCTGTGTTACTGAATCCTGTCGAAACAAACGTAGAACAATATGAGATGACGCTTTGCCCCATTGCAAGCTTCGGAAATTTTACATTCGAGTAACTATATTTACTTGATCCATTTTGTTATCGAAACTTACCCCAACCCCCTTACAATTAACTCGTTTCTTTTATTTATTTATTTATTTTCGTTTGACATCGTGGCTGGAAATGTGAACTAATTTACATGTGTAAATGTCCAACTGTTGCCAGTGATTAGATTACAGTAGTTTTCAACGAAAGGAATTCTAGAAACAAAATTAGCTTCATATTGAAACGTCGTCCCCTTTCAACAATTATACAAGACTGTGCTTAAACTGACACACAATATTTTTAGCGCAACGCAATCTGACTTTCAAAAATCCCTACAATAGAATGGCCCCGACTAACATTAACCTATACCTTTCACAAATCACTTACCTCACAAAAATCTTCATTACTCGAACCACTGCAATACAGCGAGCGCCACTACTGCCAGCTAAATAAAAGATTCAAACTACGGAAGGCACTAACTACTGATAGGGATAGTTAGCAAATGAAAGATTTTAATAGAGAACAAACAATGTATTTACCTTAATAATCATAATATATATGCCATCCAGTCTTACAAACTTCAAATCTCCTCCATTTCTCTCCCCACATCCACCACTGCAGGCGGCTCACCTCCTACTGCGCAACGCTACGCGCTGTTAACAGCCAACTGCCCAACACTACAATGGCAGACAACAATGCAAACTAGCCACAGACTGCACACAGCACAGCCAGTGATTTTCGTACAGAGCGCTACGTAACGTTGCCAATAAGAAAACATAAACAGCCTACTTACAATACATCGAAAATACGGCTGAGCTTAAACTTTTTTAAACATACACATTAGAAAAGATAAATATTCCCCTCTTGCAACTGAAAGGAGAAACTTTATAAGATAAAAAATTTCATTTGATAAAGAAGTATCTCTCTTTTGCCTCTTCTTCTGTCCCCCACCCCCTCCCCCAACGTGTACAATCGCAAGATATTTCATTAACATTCAGTGCTCCTCACCCCATAGTCAACCGAGATACCTAAAGAAGAGCACCAATGTGTTCACAGTTTCTTGTAAAAGCAACCTAGTACAAACGTAACTTCCTCAGATTTACAAATAAAGTAAAGAAGCACGAATTCTGTTGCTGCTGGACCGTGAAGTTGTTTTTGTATGTCAATCCTTAAAACAGGTGGAAATTTAAGTCCAGGAGTACACTATTTGTTAAGAAGTGTAATGAATTGCACAATTAATTGATTGCAGAAATCTCTCAGAACAATGTGTGTTGGTCTAGTACCGCCAACACTTTCACATTTTCCTGCGTCAGGGAGGGAGACACCACCATTATGAGTACGCCTGCAACAGACCTGGCGTTCGCCGTGCCTAGCTGACGTGACGTCACGAACAAGCGCCGAGGCCTTCCTTTGAGTCGGTTTTGGTCGCAGCGACTGAGGGACAATGAACACTCGCAGCTCTTCTGCGGAATTCCCCCGGCCAACGAGAGCGATGTTTGGTAGCGAGTGTGCAGTGCGGTGACGCAGCTGTTCAGGTGTCTTGTTTACCAGGCGACGGTGCGGGTAGCTGGCCGTCTGCGTATCAGGGAGGTCTGGCATAGCGTGCAGGCGGCAGATGGCGCAGCCGACATGGCGGCCGGAGAAACGCTCCGTCGAGCGTGGCGTCGATAGCGCCGCAACATATGCCGGCCCGCTGGAGCGCTATCGCTTCTGGCTAGCTGGACGGGCACGGGCACACACACACACACACACACACACACACACACACACATACGAGCTCATGTTTGTGACGACCGTGATTGCAGCTCCGTGCGTCATCTTCGGCCCCGATTTCGTGAGGCTACAGACCGTAACACATCCGTCTAGACCAGTGGGTCCCAACAAAATTTTCTCGAGGGCCCCCTCATCGAGCATGATCGGTACCTTGTCATATCACAGTATCAGGTACCTAAAAAGGCCAAATTAAGAGTCTTTTTATACGTTTTCTGTGGTGTGCGTACTGTAAGACCGTCAGCACACGCACCATCAGATTATTTGACTTGTCGCTCTAACGAAGTAGGCGAGTGTCAGCAATGTGTCTCGTGGTCTTATCGTGGCGTGTTTATCTTCTGCCGTTAGGTCAGACGATAGAAATGCCACTTGCACACTTAGACTAGCAGATTGACGGTGACCAACTTTAAACAGAACTTGATTAATTTTCACACACATTTATTAAAATTATAACAAGCATAAAAATTACTTAACTTGGTTCTCCAATTGACAATCTGAAGTTCCCTTGGTATTGGTACGTTAATCTTATTCTCACATATATCTCTGATACTTGACAAAAGTGTCTATACATTTATCTTCATGGCTATGTACAGGAATATGGTAATCTTATTAGGTGCAGACTGAAACTTGACTATAGACTGGTACAGACAAATGTAGAACTCATACAGACTGTTGCAGACAAATGCAGACTGGTTAATCGGAGGTCTGTACACTCGTTATAATACCTTGTGCTTCATGTATCACTGCACGAGTGTGATCCGTGAGGGGAAAGGGTTCTACGTTAGCAGCAATCTCATTGGCTGCGTTACATATTAATACGCAGATCGGCGGAAGCAGAATTTGGTCCGTCTCTATGGCAGCGGCATCTCGTAGTGCGGAGATGGACGAGCGCTGCGCCTGCGCTGTTGTGCTTATCGGGACGCGCTCTAGTGGGAAAGTTGTGTACGCGCTGACTACGTGGAACTATGTACACAATATTTTCTATTTTTGGTACTTAGGAAAAACATTGACATATTCATTATTGAAAAAATATTGAGCTTAAAACTTTATCAATTTAGCCATCATTGTTATTGTTAAATTTTTGATTATTGCTCAAAATCTTTGTCTTCAAATCTGGGTGTTTAGTATAACAAATGCATTATTTCCCCTTCATCTGTAGATCTTTCTAGTTTTAACGAACCACTTTTTAACCAACGGTCCATTTTTAACTACGCGAACTGTAGCTTCCCCAAAAAACAACGGTTTAGAAACACTGCTGCTTTAATACAGAATATTGAATATGTAAACAATACGGTCTGTGAAAGCGCTGGAAATAAATTAACAATGGCCGATTGTCGTCTGAAATGCGAGTTTCTGTGTAAAGTGACTGTCAGTTGTCAGCAGCAGAGGCAGCGCGTGTAGTGTAACGGCATACAGCAGAACTATTTGCATCTATCTAATTCTAGTTTTGCGCTAGAATGTGCTAGTGTCAGTTTGCTCTAGGAAGACGCTAGACGCAGAAGTTGTTGTTGTTGTTGTGGTCTTCAGTCCTGAGACTGGTTTGATGCAGCTCTCCATGCTACTCTATCCTGTGCAAGCTTCTTCATCTCCCAGTACCTACTGCAACCTACATCCTTCTGAATTTGCTTAGTGTATTCATCTCTTGGTCTCCCCCTACGATTTTTACCCTCCACTCTGCCCTCCAATACTAAATTGATGATGCCTCAGAACATGTCCTACCAACCGATCCCTTCTTCTAGTCAAGTTGTGCCACAAACTTCTCTTCTCCCCAATCCTATTCAATACTTCCTCATTAGTTATGTGATCTACCCATCTAATATTCAGCATTCTTCTGTAGCACCACATTTCGCAGAAGTTAGCGTTCGCTAAAGCTCTGTTCATGCAGGAAGCGGGCAAAACTAAAAATCTATTATAATACGAAATATGTTTGATATAATTTTTATTCTAACAGCATCTTGCGGACCCGTCTGACCACCTGTTGGGAACCACTGGTCTAGACTTTACTGCAGGAGCAAAACCGTAAAAACCGTAGGCGTTAGTCCAAGAAAATGTGCCAATATAAATTATACAGGGTTATTTTTTCCATCGCGTACGAACTCTAAGGGATTGATACATGAGAGCATACGGAACAAAAAAGGTGTAATTAACTTATTTGCGGAAATTCATTTCCATGCTAGAGACCGTTTGTTCAGTCGTACATTGTTACACAGACTGCAGTCTAACACACGCAGTACCACGCACCAACAGTTACAGTACGTGTTCAGAATGGTTTCCGTATGCCTCGACGCATCCGTGTACGCTCCGTAGCATGTTCGGTCTCACACGTTCACATCGGCCATGCTGTATACGAACAGTGTCAAACGCAACATTAATATGCTGCTCCAGTGTCTCTACATCTACAGCCACATCTACAACCATACTCCACAAGCCACCTCACGGTGTGTGGTGGAGGGTACCTTGAGTACCTCTATCGGTTCTCCCTTCTATTCCAGTCTCGTATTGTTCGTGGAAAGAAAGATTGTCGGTATGCCTCTGTGTGGGCTCTAATCTCTCTGATTTTATCCTGCTGGTCTCTTCCCGAGATATACGTAGGAGGGAGCAATACACTGCTTGACTCTTCGGTGAAGGTATGTTCTGGAAACTTCAACAAAAGCCCGTACCGAGCTACTGAGCGTCTCTCTTGCAGAGTCTTCCACTGGAGTTTATCATCTCTGTAACGCTTTCGCGATTACTGAATGATCCTCTAACGAAGCGCGCTGTTCTCCGTTGGATCTCCTCTGTCTCTTCTATCAACCTTATCTGGTACGAATCCCACACTGGTGAGCAGTATTCGAGCAGTGGGTGAACAAGTGTACTGTAACCTACTTCCTTTGTTTTAGCACTGCATTTCCTTAGGATTCTTCTAATGAATCTCAGTCTGGCATCTGCTTTACCGACGATTAATTTTATATGGTCATTCCATTTTAGATCACTCCTAATGCGTACTCCCAGATAATTTACGGAATTAACTGCTTCCAGTTGCTGACCTGCTATGTTGTAGCTAAATGATAAAGGATCTTTCCTTCTATGTATTCGCAGCACATTACACTTGTCTACATTGAGATTCAATTGCCATTCCCTGCACCATGCGTCAATTCGTTGCAGATCCTCCTGCATTTCAGTACAATTTTCCATTGTTACAACCTCTCGATATACTACAGTATCATCCTCAGAAAGCCTCAGTGAACTTCCGATGTTATCCACAAGGTCATTTATGTATATTGTGAATAGCATCACTCCCCTGCGTCACACCTGAAATCACTCTTACTTCGGAAGACTTCTCTCCATTGAGAATGACATGCTGCGTTCTGTTATCTAGGAACCCTTAAACCCAATTACGCAATTGGTCTGAGAGTCCATATGCTTGCTCTTCCTTTGTTAATTAAACGACTGTAGGAAACTATATCAAACGCCTTGCGGAAGTCAAGAAACACGGCATCTACCTGGGAACCTGTGTCTATGGCCCTCTGAGTCTCCACAACTGGAATGAGCTCTGTATACACGATACTTTTTAGATGGCCCCATAAGCAGAAATCGCACGTTGTGAGATCCGGTGAACGAGCTGGCCGTGCAACTGGACCGCTTCGTCCGATCCGTCAACCAGGCAAGGCACAATTGGGATGCGTCCGGATGTTAACGGCGTAGCGGGCTGGAGCACCATAATGTAGCATCCACATAACACTTCGAATCATCAGTGGCATTTCTTGCAGCAGGGGAGGAAAAGTCACTCGCAAGAAATGGAGAAAGTGCCGGCCTGTTAGGCGACGTGGAAGCAAGACTGATCGCAAAATAGGTCGCCAATTATCGTGGCCCACACAGTCCGGCTGCAACGATGCTGATGATTTGCCGTCACGATTCCATGGGGGGTTCTGCGTGCTATCCCACAGGTGGCTGTTATAAAAGTTGAAGACAGCATTCCGCGTAGAGGTGCACTAATCTACAGGGTGTTTCAAAAATGACCGGTATATTTGAAACGGCAATAAAAACTAAACGAGCAGCGATAGAAATACACCGTTTGTTGCAATATGCTTGGGACAACAGTACACTTTCAGGCGGACAAACTTTAGAAATTACAGTAGTTACAATTTTCAACAACAGATGGCGCTGCAAGTGATGTGAAAGGTATAGAAGACAACGCAGTCTGTGGGTGCGCCATTCTCTACGTCGTCTTTCTGCTGTAAGCGTGTGCTGTTCACAACGTGCAAGTGTGCTGTAGACAACATGGTTTATTCCTTACAACAGAGGATTTTTCTGGTGTTGGAATTCCACCGCCTAGAACACAGTGTTGTTGCAACAAGACGAAGTTTTCAACGGAGGTTTAATGTAACCAAAGGACCGAAAAGCGATACAATAAAGGATCTGTTTGAAAAATTTCAACGGACTGGGAACGTGACGGATGAACGTGCTGGAAAGGTAGGGCGACCACGTACGGCAACCACAGAGGGCAACGCGCAGCTAGTGCAGCAGGTGATCCGACAGCGGCCTCGGGTTTCCATTCGCCGTGTTGCAGCTGCAGGCCAAATGACGCCAACGTCCACGTATCGTCTCATGCGCCAGAGTTTACACCTCTATCTGTACAAAATTCAAACGCGGCAAACCCTCAGCGCCGCTACCATTGCTGCACGAGAGACATTCGCTAACGATATAGTGCACAGGATTGATGACGGCGACATGCATGTGGGCAGCATTTGGTTTACTGACGAAACTTATTTTTACCTGGACGGCTTCGTCAATAAACAGAACTGGCGCATATGGGGAACCGAAAAGCCCCATGTTGCAGTCCCATCGTCCCTGCATCCTCAAAAAGTACTGGTCTGGGCCGCCATTTCTTCCAAAGGAATCATTGGCCCATTTTTCGGATCCGAAACGATTACTGCATCACGCTATCTGGACATTCTTCGTGAATTTGTGGCGGTACAAACTGCCTTAGACGACACTGCGAACACCTCGTGGTTTATGCGAGATGGTGCCCGGCCACATCGCACGGCCGACGTCTTTAATTTCCTGAATGAATATTTCGATGATCGTGTGATTGCTTTGGGCTATCCGAAACATACAGGAGGCGGCGTGGATTGGCCTCCCTATTCGGCAGACATGGACCCCTGTGACTTCTTTCTGTGGGGACACTTGAAAGACCAGGTGTACCGCCAGAATCCAGAAACATTGAACAGCTGAAGCAGTACATCTCATCTGCATGTGAAGCCATTCCGCCAGACACGTTGTCAAAGGTTTCGGGTAATTTCATTCAGAGACTACGCCATATTATTGCTACGCATGGTGGATATGTGGAAAATATCGTACTATAGAGTATCCCAGACCGCAGCGCCACCTGTTGTTGAAAATTGTAACTACTGTAATTTCGAAAGTTTGTCCGCCTGAAAATGTACTGTTTTCCAAGCATATTGCAACAAACGGTGTATTTCTATCGCTGCTCGTTTAGTTTTTATTGCCGTTTCAAATATACCGGTCATTTTTGAAACACCCTGTATGAATAGAATGGATGACATAGATCGCAGAGTCGTGGTTGCCTGCTGAAGAAACCAGCGACAAATCTGCTCCCGATGTGGAAAGTATGTCGCTAGTAAGCCTTCCGCACGGTGTAAGTGATAAGGGTAGTAACACCTGTAATGGAAAATGTTCCACACTGTCGTCTGGCTTACCCTGCACTGGTGGGCCAACTATCTAGTACTGACACGGCGGTCACCTTCCACAGTGCTAATCACATTTTCCTCCAACACTGGTGTCCGAACATTTCGGCTACGTCCTTCATGATTTCCTGCTTCCTGAAACGACCCTGTCTCACACAAAAGGCGAAACGCCGTTGTAAACAGGTCGGGTTGACAGAGGAGATAGAGAAGATCCAAAGAAGAGCGGAGCGTTTCGTCACAGGGTTATTCGGTAAGCGTGATAGCGTTACGGAGATGTTTAGCAAACTCAAGTGGCAGACTCCGCAAGAGAGGCGCTCTGCATCGCGGTGTAGCTTGCTGTCCAGGTTTCGAGAGGGTGCGTTTCTGGATGAGGTATCGAATATATTGCTTCCTCCTACTTATACCTCCCGAGGAGATCACGAATGTAAAATTAGAGAGATTCGAGCGCGCACGGAAGCTTTCCGGCAGTCGTTCCTGCGAACCATATGCGACTGGAACAGGAAAGGGAGGTAATGACAGTGGCACATGAAGTGCCCTCCGCCAGACACCGTTCGGTGGCTTGCGGAGTATAAATGTAGACGTAGATGTAGAATACTGTGGTTGATGTCGGCGGGGATAGGTCTCCTGCTACAACCTGCCTGCCCGCCACCCATGCCATTTGCCTTTCCGTAAGTAAACACCACGTCGGCAAGCTCTCGATTCGAATACAGAAGCATTGGGTAAAATGCTGTATCACATCCACTACAAGGTGAGTCATCGAGAGAAGTGAATCGGACACAACATTACCAACGCCCATGGCAGGGGAGGGCGCTAGTGCATGACGTATGAGGGACAGTACCATCCTCTAGGAGGAAACCCTGCGTACTTAACTGTGGCTGCATTGTACAGCGAGTATTAGACCATAGTCTCTGTAACAGTGTATGACCGAATAAATGGCCTCCAGCATGGAAACCATGCATTTCCAGACATAATTACATCAGACCTTTTTTGTTTCATATCCTCTCATCGATCAGTCCCTAGAGTTCGTACACGGTGGAAAAAATCGCCCTGTATATACAAGCTGTATATACAAGCTGAGAACCCGACGTTCCCCGGGCATGCAACTATTCCAATTCTACCATTCCATAACCTCTTCCCCCCCACCCCCCTCTCTCCCCCTCCAACTTCCTCTCATCTGTCTGACCATCTCCTCTTCCCCTTACCGAGCAGGGAAGCGCAGTGGTTAGAACACTAGACACCCTTTCCGAAAGACGACGGTTCAATCCCGGTTTTCTGTGATTTCCCTGAGGTGCTTCAGGAAAATGTCGGAATGGATCCTTTAAAAGGCCACGGCCGATTTCCTTCCCCATCATTCCCTAATCCGAACTTGTGCTCCGTCTCTAGTGACCTCGTTGGCGATGGGACACTGAACACTAATGTTCTCCTCCTTTTCCTCCTCTCTCTCCCTTCTCCACCCACTTACTCCTCACTCTGTCCACCTCCTCTTCTCTTCTCTAAATTCGTCTCTTTCTGTCCCCTCTATCTCCAGTTCTCCTTATCTCTGTTCACCTCCTCCTCCTCCCTCGTCTCTCCGTCCATCTTCTCCTCTTTCCTTCGTGTATCCTTTGCCTCATCTTCATCTCCCCCTCCACCTCCTCTTCCCTTTCTTCGTCCATTCACTCCTTCTCCCGTCCCGGCCCCGTTATCTACCATGTTACCAACCCCATACCAGTAGGAAGTTGGTGGGTCTTACCTCCACAGTATTTCTTTCTAGATGGTAAGCTGTATGTCAATCAAGTTTGGCTGAAATCGATACAGGTATTTCTTGTGGTAAGTTCGTATGGGACTAAACTGCTGAAGTCATCGGTCCCTAAGGTTAAACACTATTACAGGGTGCCGCACGAAATGTGTTACCAATTTTTTCTTTCACAATTTACGACGCACATTAGATATCCCGCTGGGATCTCTACAGCAGTACCAGCAGAGCTTGGAAAAACAAATGAGTTACGAAATGACGAGTAATTCACGATACTGCCGCTAGGAGACTAGTAAGCAGCAATGGCTGACAATGGAAGACTGACGACACAGCAACGATCGGCCTTGTTGTGACTCAGAGGCGTTTTCGACAACAGTTTAACACACGATGGTTCGCTTGCAAGAAGACCATCCACAGGTTGTAAGATAAATTTGTACAGGGAGGAACAGTATTGGAAGCGAAGCGACTTCGGCCTATGCCTGTTTGTTCGCCGGAAAATATTGAAGCGGTACGAGTTGCTGTACAGAGAAGTCCCGGGGAATCGTGTAGAAAGGCAGCAGTGCAACTGGGAATATCCAGATGCTCCGTTCAACGCAGTCTTAAAAGTGACCTCCATATGTACCCATACAAGATGACCTGTGCACAGAAGCTCACTGAAGAACACAAGCAGCAGAGACTACTGTTTGCTCAGTGGGCGGAGGATAGGGAAGAAACTCTCAACAACGTTTGGTTTTCAGACGAGGCTCATTTTCATTTAGACGGTGTGGTTAACAAACAAAATGGACGCATTTGGGCCAGTGAAAACCCACAAGTCGTTCATGAACGACAACATTATGCTCCGAGGATTACGGCGTGGACAGCAATTTCCAGTCACGGACTTATTGGGCCCTTTTTTTTGAAGAAACTGTGAACAGCGAGCGTTATTTGAGCATGCTTCGCAATAGCTTCTTTCCACAGCTTCTTGCTACTGCCTTGTCCTTCAACACGAAGTGGTTCATGCATGATGGAGCAAGCCCACATCTTGCAAACACTGTGTTGGAGTTTTTATACGAGCATTTCGACATGCGAATCGTTTCACTCAGGTTTCCAGGTCGCTTCAATGACGGAAAAAATTGGCCCCACAATAGTCCAGACCTCAATCCATGTGACTTTTTTTTTTTTGGGGGGGGGGGGGTACCTAAAGGGAAAAAATTTTCCCGGAACGTCCACGTGATTTAATGGAGCTCAGAAGACTTATTCTTCAAGCTTGCAGTTACGGAAGACATGTGCCGTAGGGTAATCACTAACTTCAGTGTTCGTTTGAAGGAAGTTAGGAAACGAAATTGTGGACGTATTGAGCATGTGCTGAGTTAGAACAAATCTCCATGGACGGCTCTTCATTGTAGTATATGTTCCTTTCAGATCGTATTGACAATGAAGTTTATATTCAAAAACAAAATGGTAACACATTTCGTGCGTCACCCTGTAAATCTGACTTAAACCAACTTCAAGAGTTTTTATGGTTCAAATGGCTCTGAGCACTATGGGACTTAACATGTGAGGCCATCAGTCCCCTAGACTTAGAACTACTTAAACCTAACTAACCTAAGGACATCTCACACATCCATGCTCGAGGCAGGATTCGAACCTGCGACCATAGCAGCAGCGCGGCTCCAGACTGAAGTGCCTAGAACCGCTAGGCCACAACGGTCAGCCAAGATTTTTTATCAGCGGCTTTGCCTACACATGCACACTTCACATATTTTAAAATACGAGGGCTGCTCAATAAAGAATGATCATTTCTTTTTTGACAACATACTTTTACTCATCCTCATAATTTTGATGATGATTCGCAAAGTAGTTTCCCATGAATGCGATGCACTTATCCCAGCGTTTCTACCACTCTTCAAATAAATGCTGGAAACCATTTTTTGAGGGGTCCTTCAAAATCGCCTCCGTAGCCTTCACCACTGCTTCTGATGATTGATAAGGGAATAGAAAAAAGTCACATGGGGCTAAATCCGGATTATAGGGGGGTGAGGGATGCACTTCACGTTGATTATTCTTCCCGAGCACGGGGTCCCGGGTTCGATTCCCGGCGGGGTCAGGGATTTTCACCTGTCTCGAGATGACTTGGTGTTTGTGTTGTCCTCATTATTTCATTATCATTCATGAAAGTGGCAGACTGGACTGAGCAAAGGTTGGGAACTTGTACGGGCGCTGATAACCGCGCAGTTGAGAGCCCCACAAACCAATCATCATCATCATCATCATCATCATCATCATCATCACCATCATCACGTTGATTTTTGCAAAATATTCAGCAACAACGTTGGCAATATGCGTGGTGCAGCTACCAGCCTGCTTCACGGAAATGTGGTCTTTTGTGGCTGATACGGACATCAAGGGATCACAAATTTAGCATTGGAGGGCAGTGTGGAGGGTAAAAATCGTAGAGGGAGACCAAGAGATGAATACACTAAGCAGATTCAGAAGGATGTATGTTGCATTAGATACTGGGAGATGAAGAAGCTTGCACAGGATAGAGTAGCATGGAGAGCTGCATCAAACCAGTCTCAGGACTGAAGACCACAACAACAACAACGGACTTTCAGTGTTTTCAGGACATCCCTGTAGTATTGTACGGTTACTGATGTGTTTGCAGGTACAGCATGCTGATAAACCGTTCCATGAATATCAAAGAATGAGATGACGATAACTTTCCCAGCAGAAGCAACCACTTTCGCTTTTTGGGGGGTTGCTGATGAAGGAGATTTTCACACTGAGCTTTGCTGTTTGCTCTCAGGATCAAAATGATGTAGCCAAGTTTCATCAGCAGTGATTACATTTGAAAGAAACTGCGGATCTTCCTCTAACATGAACTTTAACTGTGGATAGACCTGCACGCGAATGTCCTTTGTTCGGGAATCAACAGTCTTGGAACCCATCGCGTACGAACACGTGTCATGTCTAATTTTTCTGTCACCAACGTGTGGGTGGCACCAAATGAAATTTTCAGTATTTCAGAAAGTGATCTTAAGGTTATTCGTCGATCCTCTCTCACAATGACAGCAGCAGTGTTGATATTTTCTTCCGCAAGAGCAGTAACTGGAACATCGGGTCAACCTTGCTTTGAAAATGATCGTCTCCCCTCATTAAATACACTCCTGGAAATGGAAAAAGAACACATTGACACCGGTGTGTCAGACCCACCATACTTGCTCCGGACACTGCGAGAGGGCTGTACAAGCAATGATCACACGCACGGCACAGCGGACACACCAGGAACCGCGGTGTTGGCCGTGGATTGGCGCTAGCTGCGCAGCATTTGTGCACCGCCGCCGTCAGTGTCAGCCAGTTTCCCGTGGCATACGGAGCTCCATCGCAGTCTTTAACACTGGTAGCATGCCGCGACAGCGTGGACGTGAACCGTATGTGCAGTTGACGGACTTTGAGCGAGGGCGTACAGTGGGCATGCGGGAGGCCGGGTGGACATACCGCCGAATTGTTCAACACGTGGGGCGTGAGGTCTCCACAGTACATCGATGTTGTCGCCAGTGGTCGGCGGAAGGTGCACGTGCCCGTCGACCTGGGACCGGACCGCAGCGACGCACGGATGCACGCCAAGACCGTAGGATCCTACGCAGTGCCGTAGGGGACCGCACCGCCACTTCCCAGCAAATTAGGGACACTGTTGCTCCTGGGGTATCGGCGAGGACCATTCGCAACCGTCTCCATGAAGCTGGGCTACGGTCCTGCACACCGTTAGGCCGTCTTCCGCTCACGCCCCAACATCGTGCAGCCCGCCTCCAGTGGTGTCGCGACAGGCGTGAATGGAGGGACGAATGGAGACGTGTCGTCTTCAGCGATGAGAGTCGCTTCTGCCTTGGTGCCAATGATGGTCGTATGCGTGTTTGGCGCCGTGCAGGTGAGCGCCACAATCAGGACTGCATACGACCGAGGCACACAGGGCCAACACCCGGCATCATGGTGTGGGGAGCGATCTCCTACACTGGCCGTACACCACTGGTGATCGTCGAGGGGACACTGAATAGTGCACGGTACATCCAAACCGTCATCGAACCCATCGTTCTACCATTCCTAGACCGGCAAGGGAACTTGCTGTTCCAACAGGACAGTGCACGTCCGCATGTATCCCGTGCCACCCAACGTGCTCTAGAAGGTGTAAGTCAACTACCCTGGCCAGCAAGATCTCCGGATCTGTCCCCCATTGAGCATGTTTGGGACTGGATGAAGCGTCGTCTCACGCGGTCTGCACGTCCAGCACGAACGCTGGTCCAACTGAGGCGCCAGGTGGAAATGGCATGGCAAGCCGTTCCACAGGACTACATCCAGCATCTCTACGATCGTCTCCATGGGAGAATAGCAGCCTGCATTGCTGCGAAAGGTGGATATACACTGTACTAGTGCCGACATTGTGCATGCTCTGTTGCCTGTGTCTATGTGCCTGTGGTTCTGTCAGTGTGATCATGTGATGTATCTGACCCCAGGAATGTGTCAATAAAGTTTCCCCTTCCTGGGACAATGAATTCACGGTGTTCTTATTTCAATTTCCAGGAGTGTATTTTAAACCACCTTCGAGCTGTGCTGTATGGAAGAACAGACTCTTCCTAGGCCTCCTGTAGCCTTATATAGGCCTCAGCTGAAGATTTGTTGAGACAAAAGCAGAATTTCAAAGCCGCTTAATGTTCCCCGCGTGTTAGCTCCATTGCAGCGGTAGGCGTTACTGAACATTTCTGACCTTGCCTGCCTCTCACAGGCGGGAGCCAGGAGTCCCAACAATGAAACTACTACGGCGTGTTTTGTTGGACATTAAGCTAACAGAATATCATAAAATGAAATTTTAGCTCGAGAAATTATGATCGTAAAAATTATGATAATTCTTTATTGAACAGCCCTCGTTCTGGACACATATTTGTGTGCATATTTCACCTGGATATCTAGCGAACTTCGCCCTGCACTTTCGTTTTCACGCAACTCGATGTTTATGACGTCATATATCCTGAAGTATATGTCATAAATGATATAATTTTGTAAATAGATTCAGTACTGCCTGCGAAATGTGTAGCGAATAGAGTTAGTAGCAAAGAAGTAATAAACCTTAATGTTAAGCATGACATGGCAGTTTTTCACGCATCTCGCTGCTTATAACGCCATATGTCCTGAACTGCGTGTCGTATAATGATATAATTTTGCTGGTACATACAGTGCTGTAAGTGATTACTGTCTGCAAAATGTGTCGCGAATACAGATAGTACTAAAGAAGTAATAAATTAAAACGTCGTGCTTCACGCGCCAGTTTTACTGCATAAGTAGCAGAAACGAAGTAACTGATACTTTTTTCTGTTCACCATTCTGCGGGTGTTGTCAGCGAGAAAAAGTTCCGTATAGGTTTGAAAATATGTGTAAAGTTTGTTGCAAGTCACTAACTGCCGTCATTTCTCAAATACTCGATGAATAGAGTATGGATATTCGCACTTCAAGGGCTACACTTCTTTTGCACCTCAACGCTCAGCCCTTTGACAACTAGGTGGTTTTTACCCCCACAACGTCCCTTTCCAGACAGTAACTGTTATCTGTATTAAGTTTGATTGAAATCAGTCCAGTGGTTTACGAGGAGGTGTGGAACATACATACATACATACATACATAAATACGTATATCCATATTTATAATAGATCTGGATACTACGACAGTCCTAGAAGTGCCCGCATCTCGTGGTCGTGCGGTAGCGTTCTCGCTTCCCACGCCCGGGTTCCCGGGTTCGATTCCCGGCGGGGTAAGGGATTTTCTCTGCCTCGTGATGGCTGGGTGTTGTGTGCTGTCCTTAGGTTAGTTAGGTTTAAGTAGTTCTAAGTTCTAGGGGACTTATGACCATAGATGTTAAGTCCCATAGTGCTCAGAGCCAGCCAGTCCTAGAAGTACACGACCTAACCAAGGAAAACTCAGAAAATTTGGGAAAACCCATCTTCACTTCTGTACATAGTCGCCTTTCAACTGCCTTGTAGTGGCTAATCTTTGCCTCTCGGAATGTATTCTTTCTATTGTACATCTCTCTCGTCATACAGAAGGCTGACCTCATCTTCTTTATCCTCTCTGTTATTCCCTCCATGCTCCTGTTCCTTCCTGTTATGAATTCTCTCAGGTATTTAAATTTGTCCACCATTTTCACAGTGCCCTCCGGTGTTTCCCGGCCTGCAGTGGTCTTTAATGTCTTTGTCTTGTTATAGGCGATCCTCAGTTCTGGCTACCTTACTTAACTTGTCGAGTTGTGTCTTTGCGTCTTCTTCCGTCTCACTTACTATTGCTATGTCGTCTGCGAAGGCTAGGCAGTCCACTTGAGCCTTGTTGTCCTTTTTGTCCCCAACATGGGTCTTTGGTATACCCATTTCCTCGTTTATTGCTCTCCACTGCCTGATCACTTCGTCCAGTGCTATATTGAACAACAATGGTGACAATCCGTTTCCCTGTTTAACACCAGTCTTGATCTCAAATTCTTCTGACAGCTCTCCTCTGAATCTCACCATTGCTTTTGTGTCTGTCAGAATTTCTTTTATGAGTTCTTGTGTAGTTCCATCAAGTCCTCTGTTCTTCAGGATCCTAACAAGAGTCTGTCTGTCGATGGAGTCATATGCTTTTGTGAAGTCCACGAAGGTTATTACTGTCTTTTTGTTTTTAAGGCCCTATGTTGCTTCAGGATAAATATCTGTTCTATACAGCCTCTTTCCTTCCTTAATCCCGCTTGGTAGTCGCCAACTGTACTTTCTACCTGTTTTTCTACTCTCTTGAGCAACAGTTTAGACAGCACCTTGTATCCGACCTCCAGTAGCGATATTCCTCTGTAGTTGTTTGCATCTCTCTTGTCCCCTTTCTTATGTATTGGTTCTACAATTGCATTCTTCCATCCTTCTGGCAACTTCTTTGTTTTCCAGACCTGGTGGATTATGTTGGTCATGTTGTCTATTGCTTTGTTGCCTCCCCACTTTATCATATCGGCTGCTATACCATCTTCCCCAGATGCCTTATTATTCTTTAGATCGCTTGTTTCATGTGCGACTTTATCCCTGGTTGGAGGGCGTCTCTCTCTCTCTCTCTCTCTCTCTCTCTCTCTCTCTCTCTCTCTCTCTCTTCTGTCTCAGTCCCCAGTTCCAGTTCGTCTTCAGGTGGTTCACAGTTCAGCAGGTCGTGAAAGTGCTCTGCAAAAATCCGACAGTTCTCCTTCGCACTAACAGCCAGCTACCGTTTCTTGTCTCTTATAAACAGTTCTCTGCGCTTGTTTCCAGTTGTGGGACATCTTGTATTATTTGTGTAATTTTCCGAAGACAACTACATATCTACTATCACATCCGAGAACTTGTACCTGCAAATGTGTAATAGGACAATGTGCGTTTACGTGCCAACAAACAAAAACAATTAATTACACATCTTTATTTTTTTTGGCTTCAATACCTGTGTGGGTGTAAACGGAACCCTTATTGGGATGACACTGCTGTGCGTCTGTCTGTTTGTCTCTCCGTCCGATGCTTAAGAACCGTTCTTCTCAACAGCGTTGTAGACGTAATAAATTGAAATTTATGTCACACACTAGCGTCTGTGGTCCCTTGGCGATGGAATAAACGTTAGCTTCGAAGTTAATTCGGTCAAAAGGTACGCCCATTTATGTCATATATTTTGATAGTCGAAAACTCGCTCACCGAAAGCAGTAGGATATATCCCGTGGATCTAGAGTCATGAAATTTTGCTACAGGCAAAGCTTCACAGTACGAATAAAGGGAAAAAAGTCGGAAAATTGTCAACTTATAATTACATCACACAAGAAAGTTTCACAAGCTGCGATACTGCCGCGAATAAAACAGTGGTCCGTAAATACAAGTTTCCTTTAATTTACGTCTATGGTCACAAAACTTTTGTTAACAGATCAGCAGTTTCGGTCTATAATGAACATCATCAGATCTGCAGCAAAAAAAGGGAAGAAACATAAATACACTCGCAGATTATCTGTAGCTTAAAAACAATTAATAGTACACTACTGGCCATTAAAATTGCTACACCACGAAGATGACGGGCTACAGACGGGAAATTCAACCGTCAGGAAGAAGCTGCTGTGATATGCAAATGATTATCTTTTCAGAGCATTCACACAAGGTTGGTGCCGGTAGCGACACCTACAATGTGCTGACATGAGGAACGTTTCCAACCGATTTCTCATGCACAAACAGCAGTTGACCGGCGTTGCCTGGTGAAACGTTGTTGTGATGCCTCGTGTAAGGAGGAGAAACGCGTACCATCACGTTTCCGACTTTGGTCGAGATCCAATGACTGTTGGCAGAATATGGAATCGGTGGGTTCAGGAGGGTAATACGGAACACCGTGCTGGATCCCAACGGCATCGTATCACTAGCAGTCGAGAAGACAGGCATCTTAACCGCATGGCTGTAACGGATCGTGCAGCCACGTCTCGATCCCTGAGTCAACAGATGGGGACGTTTGCAAGACGACAACCATCTGTACCAACAGTTCGACGACGTTTGCAGTAACATGGACTACCATCTCGGAGACCGTGGCGGCGGTTACCCTTGACGCTACATGACAGACAGGAGCGCCTGCGATGGTGTACTCAACGAAGGACCTGGGTGCACGAATGGCAAAACGTCATTGTTTTTCGGATGAATCCAGGTTCTGTTTACAGCATCATGATGGTCGCATCCGTGTTTGGCGACATCGCTGTGAACGCATATTGGAAGCGTGGCTGTAATGGTTCAAATGGCTCTGAGCACTATGCGACTTAACTTCTGAGGTCATCAGTCGCCTAGAACGTAGAGCTAATTAGACCTAACTAACCTAAGGACATCACACACATCCATGCCCGAGGCAGGTTTCGAACCTGCGACCGTAGCGATCGCCCGGCTTCAGACTGTAGCGCCTAGAACCGCTCGGCCACTCCGGCCGGTTTAGAAGCGTGTATTCGTCATCGCCATACTGGCGTATCAACCGGCGTGATGGTATGGGGCGCCATTGGCTACACGTCTCGGTCACCTCTTGTTCGCATTGATGGCACTTTGAGCAGTGGACGTCACATTTCAGATGCATTACGACCCGCGGCTCTACCCTTCATTCGATCCCTGCGAAACCCTACATTTCAGCAGGATAATGCACAACCGGATGTTGCAGGTCCCGTACGGGCCTTTCTGGATACAGAAAATGTTCGACTGCTGCCCTGGCCAGCACATTCTCCAGATCTCTCACCAACTGAAAACGACTGGTCTACGGTGGCCGAGCAACTGGCTCGTCACAATACGCCAGTTACTACGCTTGTTGAACTGTGGTATCGTGTTGAAGCTGCATGGGCAGCTGTACCTGTACACGCCATCCAAGCTCTGTTTGACTCAATGGCCAGGCGTATCGAGGCCGTTTTTACGGCCAGAGGTGGTTGTTCTGGGTGCTGCTTTCTCAGGATCTATGCACCCACATTGCGTAAAAATGTAATCACATGTCAGTTCTAGTATAATATATTTGTCCAATGAATACCCGTTTATCATCTGCACTTCTTCTTGGTGTAGCTATTTTAATGGCCAGTAGTGTAAGATTTTTTTTTGTTCTGTTACCTATTAGAGTCTCTGGTAGTGAAATGTTTGTGCGTTACTTTCCGATCCTCGCTCGTACTGGCGGCTGAAGGCCCCTTTAAGAACCAGCGGTCGTCTCGCCCCGGCTGCGTGTGGTGTAGGTGTCGTCCCAGCGGAAATCTCGCAGACGCCAGCGCCTTTATTGTTCCATCTCTGGGAGCAGCCCGCGGAAGAACTTCTCTTTCCGCTTGCGCGGATGCGGTTTCTCAGTTATTTTCGGAGATGAGGCAGCTCGGCCGCGCAGTGTTGTCTGCTGGCTGCTGTGGCTGCGACCTGCGCCCAAAGTACCTGCTGGAGCCTCTCACTGCACTCACACATTGCGTGGCTGCACCATCTCGCTGGATGTGTCAGAAAAGAATAGGCGAGTTGTCCTGTGTTCGCGCAATAAGGTGCTACTTCGCTAAGGAGCTGCCGGGACTGGGATTACTCCTATCGCTCCATCACACACGGGCCATTCTCTCAGGACAGATACGGGGGGTGTATATGATGTGTTGGCAGAAGAGCCAACACCGTGTATCTAGAGGAGGCCGAAATGCACGCATTTAAGCTCACGCAATCTGGCGTGAGGTCTGGAACAGGACAATGTAATTAATATAGCCAATAAGGTACGTTGCTGCTGGAATACTTAACTTTAATCCATAATTGGTGTACATCGCTCTTGACGGTACATGTTTTACAATCTCAGTATAAACTGGTAATGGCGCCTTGCTAGGTCGTAGCAAATGACGTAGCTGAAGGCTATGCTAACTATCGTCTCGGCAAATGAGAGCGTATTTGTCAGTGTAGCATCGCTAGCAAAGTCGGCTGTACAACTGGGGCGAGTGCTAGGACGTCTCTCTAGACCTGCCGTGTGGCGGCGCTCGGTCTGCAATCACTGATTGTGGCGACACGCGGGTCCGACGTATACTAGCGGACCGCGGCCGATTTAAAGGTACCACCTAGCAAGTGTGGTGTCTGGCGGTGACACCACAGTATACATGGTGAGTCGCGTAAGACGTAACACCCCCAGTATTCCCGGGGCGATTGCATGTATCGACATGCGGTTTTCGGCGAATCGTAGCCGACTTTGGTACATGCACAATAATCACAAAGTTTATATTGACCGAGATAATGAGGCAAGTACATGTTTTTTTTTTTTAAATGGGACGCTGTACTTTTTTTTTACCGTCATTCGAACGCTTTGGGAAAGACGCGTATAGTGATGCAACGCATGTTGCTATTGCGATTCAAATTTCGCTTAAAAGACGCTGGGAAATATTGTACGATTGGAGGTCGAGGCGGTCGGAAGCGGCTGCAGACTGTAAACATGCCTCGCGCGACCCGCAGGCCGAGTTGCCGTGCTCTCTGCAGCATGCACGGCCTACGCTAGGTGGGTAAATCCTCATCCGCCCTCTTTTAAGAAAAGTTTGAATGACATCAGCGACATGCGTTACATCACTATACGCGTCTTTTCCAGAGCGTTCGAATGATGGTGAAAAAAGTATAGCGTTCCATTTTAAAAACATGTACTTGCCTCATTATCTCGGTCAATATAAACGTTGTGATTATTGTGCATGTACCAACGTATGTGCCCCATAGTCCGCTATGATTCGCCGAAAACCGCATGCCGATACGTGCAATCGCCCCCGGAATAAAGGGGGTGTTGGGTCTTACGCGACTCACCCTATATACACGCTTCTTGGTAGAGGAGTTATAAACACTGAATCTTTCACATAACCCCACAGAAAGAAATCGCATGGGGTTAAATCGGGAGAGCGTGTAGGCCATGACATGAATTGCTGATCATGATCTCCACCACGACCGATCCATGGGTTTTCCAATCTCCTGTTTAAGAAATACTGAACATCATGATGGAAGTGCGGTGGAGCACCATCCTGTTGAAAGATGAAGTCGGCGCTGTCGGTCTCCAGTTGTGGCATGAGCCAATTTTCCAGCATGTCCAGATACACGTGTCCTGCAACGTTTTTTTCGCAGAGGAAAAAGGGGCCGTAAACTTTAAACCGCGAGATTGCACAAAACACGTTAACTTTTGGCGAATTGCGAATTTGCTGAACGAATGCGTGAGGATTCTCTAGCGCCCAGATTCGTACATTGTGTCTGTTCACTTCAGCATTAATAAAAAATGTTGCTTCATCACTGAAAACAAGTTTCGCACTGAACGCATCCTCTTCCACGAGCTGTTGCAACCGCGCCGAAAATTCAAAGCGTTTGACTTTGTCATCAGGTGTCAGGGCTTGTAGCAATTGTAAACGGTAAGGCTTCTGCTTTAGCCTTTTCCGTAAGATTTGCCAAACCGTCGGCTGTGGTACGTTTAGCTCCCTGCTTGCTTTATTCGTCGACTTCCGCGGGCTACGCGTGAAACTTGCCCGCACGCGTTCAACCGTTTCTTCTCTCACTGGAGGCCGACCCGTTGATTTCCCCTTACAGAGGCATCCAGAAGCTTTAAACTGCGCATACCATCGCCAAATGGAGTTAGCAATTGGTGGATCTCTGTTGAACTTCGTCCTGAAGTGTCGTTGCACTGTTATGACTGACTGATGTGAGTGCATTTCAAGCACAACATACGCTTTCTCGGCTCCTGTCGCCATTTTGTCTCACTGCGCTCTCGAGCGCTCTGGCGGCAGAAACCTGAAGTGCGCATTCAGCCAAACAAAACTTTGAGTTTTTCTACGTATCCGCAGTGTGTCATGACCATATGTCAATGAATGGAGCTACAGTGAATTTATGAAATCGCTTCAATCATTTGTAATAGCTATATATATATATATATATATATATATATATATAGTCACCTAACGTTATCGCTGGATATATTTCGTAAACCACATCAAATACTGACGAACCGATTCCACAGACCGAACGTGAGGAGAGGGGCTAGTATAATTGTTTAATACAAACCATACAAAAATGCACGGAAGTATGTTTTTTACCACAAACCTACGTTTTTTTAAATGGAGCCACGTTAGTTTTCTTAGCACATCTGAACTTATAAACAAATACGTAATCAGTGCCGTCTGTTGCATTGTAAAATGTTAATCACATCCGGAGATATTTCAACCTAAAGTTGACGCTTGAAACCTCCGACGTTCAGCTGCGTGTTGCAACAAACACGGGCCACGGTCGGCGAGCAGCATCTGCAGGGACATGTTTCTTTCTGTGGGGTACGTTAAAGGAGAATGTGTACCGTGATGTGCCTACAACCCCAGAGGGTATGAAACAACGTATTGTGGCAGCCTGCGGCGACATTACACCAGATGTACTGCGGCGTGTACGACATTCATTACGCCAGAGATTGCAATTGTGTGCAGCAAATGATGGCCACCACATTGAACATCTATTGGCCTGACATGTAGGGACACACTCTATTCCACTCCGTAATTGAAAACGGAAACCACGTGTGTACGTGTACCTCACCCCTCATGGTAATGTACATGTGAGTCAGTGAAAAAGACCAATAAAAAGGTGTTAGCATGTGCACGTAATGTGCTGTTCCAGTCTCTTATGTACCTAAGGTCCATCACCGTTCCCTTTGGATCCCTACGTAATTCGGTGCTCTCCGATACACACGATCGAACAGCGGAGGAGTGGTATTCATGCGTCAACTTTAGGTTACAATATCTCCGGATGTAATTAACATTTTACAATGCAACAAACGGCACTGATTACGTATTTGTTTATATGTTCAGATGTGCTAACAAAACTAACGGGGTTCCATTTAAAAAAACGTAGGTTTGTATTAAAAAACATACTTCCGTGCATTTTTGTATGGTTTGTATTAACCAGTTACACTAGCCCCTCTCCTCACGTTCGGTCTGTGGAATCGATTCGTCAGTATTTGATGTGGTTTACGAAATATATCCAGCGGTGGGCGAAGCTTGCGTAATATGCATTTCTGCCGCTATGCGTGCATAGCGGAACTCGTTACCAGAACATTGCCACCTGTGTTGTCGACCTGGCTTGTTCTATTCATCTCCAGTGATTGTTGTTGCTAGCGCTGTTTTTTCGTTGTTTCGTTCTTTTTGATAGCACGTTTAAGTGAACAACGTGCACCTGTGAAATTTTGATTTCCACTCGGTAGAAACGCTCCTGAAACTACACACATAAAAAAGAAAGTTTTGCATCACCCCGGTTCCCAGAACTCCTGAAGACAGACGTTGACTGCGGGTATTCTATCACAGACACAGTCCCTTTGACTGTTCAGAGATGTCACTAAACCCGCTCTAAGATCTAAACAACCATACATGTGCAGCGAGTATCAGACGGAGGTGGTCGGACAGCCGATCAGTTCAAGTCATTCCACCAGGAAGGAGGTACACGGCTCGTGTTGTCTGTAGTTCAACCATGCCTAGACGGTCAATACCACGGTGCGATCACGTCCGCATTGTTACTTTGTTCCAGGAAGGGCCCTCAACAAGGGAAGTGTCCAGGCGTCTCGGAGTGAACCAAAACGATATTGTTTGGACATGGAGGAGATACAGAGAGACAGGAACTGTCGATGACATGCCTCGCTCAGGCCGCTCAAGGGCTACTACTGCAGTGGATGACCGCCTTCCTACGGATTATGGCTCAGAGGAACCCTGACAGCAACGCCACCATGTTGAATAATGCTTTTCGTGTAGCCACAGGACGACGTGTTACGACTCAAACTGTGCGCAATAAGCTGCATGATGCGCAACTTCACTCCCGACGTTTTAGCAACCACGACACCATGCAGCGCAGTACAGATGGGCCCAACAACATGCCGAATGAATCGCTCAAGATTGGCATCACGTTCTCTTCACCAATGAGTGTCGCATATGCCTTCAACCAGACAATCGTTCGGACGTGTTTGGAGGCAACCCGGTCAGGCTGAACGCCTTAGACACACTGTTCAGCGAGTGCAGAAATGTGGAGGTTCCCTGCTATTTTGGGGTGGCATTATGTGCGGCCGACGTACGCCGCTGGTGGTCATGGAAGGCACCGTAACGGCTGTACGGTACGTGAATGCCATCCTCCGCCGTTAGTACAACCATATCGGCAGCATATTGGCGAGGCATTCGTCTTCATCGACGACAATTCGCGCCCCCATTGTGCACATCTTGTGAATGACTTCCTTCAGGATAACGACATCGCTCGACTAGAGTGGCCAGCATGTTCTCCAGACATGAACCCTATCGAACATGCCTGGGATGGATTGAAAAGGGCTGTATATGGACGACTTGACCCACCGACCACTGTGAGGGATCTACGCTGAACTGCTGTTGAGGAGTGGGACAATATGGACCAACAGTGTCTTGATGAACTTGTGGGTAGTACGCCACGACAAATACAGGCATGCATCATGAGAGGCACCCACATGCCTTGCTCATACTGTGGCATCAAGCAGTCAGGCCTGCAAGATGAGTGGTCTGCCAAGCGAGTGGATTCATTCTTATTTATCGAGTAACATGAACTCTCGTACTCACAATTAAGTTACAAATTATCCTCCTGTATGAATAATACGCAACGGAAACGCACATCTGACTATCAGTGATTTACAGAACTCAGACTGTTCACTACTCACTGGCAATACCACATTTTCTTTTTGTCTTTTATTTAACGGCTTTTATCAACACGTGGCCACCGCACTGAATATGAATGGCGCACACATTATAAATTCGGGACATCATGACAACATGCAATTCGAAGGAAAAGTCCACCAATCTTTTTCTTTTCACTATCTTATTTATTCCGATAAATTCTATAACCTAAACCCACAAATTCTATAACCTACAACAATAACACATGAGAAATTCCGGCCAGTGGGCATGGCTTTACATTGGTGAATCCCTATATTATGGTCTCGTAATTATTTAACGCTACAGTGCACTTTCTGGATAGGATGGTGGATCTTTTTTTGCTTTATCTCACACTTCGACTCTCACAATCATCATCACGAAACTTTCCTCCAGACCGAGCGGTACAGAAGGAACAAGCATAACCCACTAATCTTTTGAAACTACCTCGCTACTCTCCCATGCAAACCACACATACCCAAATTACATAACATACACCACACTACAATATGAAATACTACACAGGTAATAGTCACAACATTATCACTTTCAGCTTTCCCACTTCAATTAATATTTATCCCAGTTTCACACGACACTGCCCCACTTCGTAATTCTACTTTCCTACTATGAACTCTGGAGATATATGCACGTCTTCCTGTGCAATGCAAGCCAAGTGGCGTTGCTGGATAGACGACCGACTCACCTTGCTTCTCTCTCAGAGTTTGAATCTAGCGTCACACGGAATCATATCAGGCAAAGTAATATTAAGAACATATTCATCACACACGCGAGTCCTCAACTGATACCATGGACGAGTACTTCTCTTTATCTTTTGTCTCATACACAGTTTGAGACTCACACAGTACTCACCACGTAGAAGTACTCGTCTCTAATTTCAAGTCCTGCACACGCCATTTCTTAAATATTTCAACTTATGGTACACACGCTATTTCTTAAATATTTCAACTTATTGTACACACGCTAGTAATTCAGCTTAACTTAAGCACACGGAAGTATTTCAACTTGTTGCTACATGTGGTTTCATTGTGACCGTTGGTCACTTCCGAATATTACTACAATCCCATTAATATTACCTGCCTGACATTTAATTCTCCCCACAAAAGTTCCTGAAATAGAGAAATTATTATTTCAAACTACTCTTAAATATTCCACATGCATATCATGTCTCCACTCTTTCGTCATTACGAAGCACAACTAAAACAGGTCATAACAGCACAAGATCCAGCGGCAGAGTGCTGAAACGTGGCCGTTCTCTAGATCCTCTCACACCTCTGTCGAAGTGAGGGAGCTCCTTGCTACCGTATTGGTCAGCCACATTTCAGGCGCTCAAAGCTCAGGTAAGTTTCATCTCTTTGGTCCCACCAAAGGATCGTCTCAAAGATGGTCATATATTCACATTCACTATCTGCAGTTAGCAGACGACCATACATTCATTCATTTCACAGATCTCACCAAACTGGATGTAGGGATTTACTTTGTGGGAGTGTACATGTGATCAATTAAATAAATAAATTGTCATTCTTTCCCACACTGGTATCCAGCTTCGCTGTATTAATTGAAATTGAGTTATTTTACAAAAAAAAAATGTGTTGTTCTGACAAAAATAATGAAGTATGTTGTACCTATTTTCAATGTCGGGCGGTACTGTATCCTTTCAATCAATGCAAGAGGATGTGCTATGTGTATTATGGGTACCGGTGTGTACAGCAATGTGGACCATACCTCTGGGTGTCTCGCTGTATGGTGGTACAACAAGCAATGTGTGGTTTTCATGAGCAATGAAAAGGGCGTAAATGATGTTAATATTAATCTCTATTCCAATTTCCTGTACAGGTTCAGGAGCTCTCGGAACCGAGTTGATGCAAAACTTTTTTTTTGGTGTGTTTTAATATTGAAGACAGCTTAGCAAGATCACGCTATGGAAAGAACTCAAGTTTACGAGTGCTCCGCTCGATTTAAAAATGGCGACATGGCGACTGACGACAAACCTCTTTCTGGACGTCCATCAGCTGCGCGAATCGACGAAAATATTGAAAAAATTCGAGAAGTTGTGCTCACAGACCGTCAGTCAAACCTTCTGTTTGTAAGTGTTAAGAAGATTGCGAGACAGTGTTCGTCAAAAAACACCAGATTTGTGGCAGACAGGAGAGTGGTTCTTCCAACACGACAATGCACGTACACACACAGCCATCTCTGTTAGACAGCTTTTGGCTAAAAATGGCAAGTTTCAGCTGCCCCACGCACCTCACTCACCTCACCTGGCTCCTTGCGACTTTTTCTTATTTCCTCGCCTGAAAAGCGGCATCAAAGGACACAGATTTGACAACAGTGAAGAAGTCAAGAAACAAAGAGGGAGGAGCTGTCAGCTGTCCTAAGGACGACTGCAAAAAATATTTCTAACAATAGGACATCTATATTAATCGTAATGGAGAGTATTTTGAAGGGGATAAGGTTGTTTTGTAAACAGTTTTGAGGTAATTAACTTTTAAAAAGTAATTCAGGTTTATTTGGGTACCCCCTCGCAGTATACAAGGTGTCGCAAAAAATGACGCGCTTAGTATAGGATCGTAAAGTGACTACTTTGACTTAAGGATGGCAAAAACCTGCCGGTTAAAACCAATATCGGCGTTCCCAGTTCTGAATAACCGGTATTTTTCGGTATTTGCTTGTCTCGGTTATAACAGGTGGCTTCTTTTATTTTGTACTAATAACCTAGTAAAAAAAACGAAATATCAATCAGCTATAGAAGTAGTGTTAATGCTTTTCGTTTTCAAATAAGCCTTTTTTCTTTTCTTTCTTTCTTTCTTCCTTTTTTTTTTTTTTTAAAGGAATAATTTTCGTTCTTAAAATTTGCATTGGTTTCAAATATTGCGTTATAACGGAAAATGTGAAAAGTGACCTCTACTATTTTAATGACAATGTCGGCAGAAAAAGGCAACAAAAACGTGGCAAAATGGACGGTAGAGCAGTGCTGAGACAATGGCGCACCTGCTGCCGTGTGTCGTGGATAAGGGTACATGTGTTGGTGCAGTGTGCAAGACTTACACCCACATCGTCTGTACGGTACTTTCCATCCGTCGTCACCAGACATCCATTACATTGCAGAACGGCACTATGCCTAGCCTGGAAATGTTCTTACGAAGTGGCGTAGCAGTGAAGTACAGTGCTTCATTATTAACGACTTCTCTGCCATTTCTACGAAATAACAAAAGAATAAGACAATTATGGTAACAGTAATAAATTAAAAACTTGACAACAGTTGGTTTATAGTAGACAATAAAAACAGAAAGTAGCCGATCTGCTCTCTGTGTCCACATAATATGTCTGTCTGTCTGTCTGTAGCCGGCCGCGGTGGCCGTGCAGTTCTAGGCTCTTCATTCCGGAACCGCGGGACTGCTACGGTCGCAGGTTCGAATCCTGCCTCGGGCATGGATGTGTGTGATGTCCTTAGGTTAATTAGGTTTAAGAAGTTTTACGTTCTAGGGGACTGATGACCTAAGATGTTAAGTCCCATAGTGCTCTGAGCCATCTGAACCATTTTTTTTTGTCTGTCTGTAGCCATTGCAAACGGACAAATTGAAACGAGAAACAGTTCTTTAATTTACGTTTTGACTTTTTAGCACCGACTATTCGTACTGCCTAAATAGTTATATGGTCCCCGATCACAACACGAATTTTGAGCAGAGTTTCAAGAAATTAGAATCAATAAAAGAGTATTGGTGATTTTCTTGTAGCATTCAACAGTTATCACTTTTCGAGAAAAGCAGTGCACGGTGGATGGACTAACTTCTCTTTTATTTTCCTATTTAATTTAATATTTTGATGGCAGACTGCTTGTAAGAACGATGATCTGTCTCGAACCATTAACTATCAACTGAGTCAATTGGTGGTTGATGGTTCGAGACACACCGTCGTTGTTACAGACAGTCTGCCAAAACCAGTTCATAGATGTTGGCCACTGATGAATCGCGTATAATTGGAGGTAACCCCCTCTCCGTCTATATTGAGGCCGAACCTGGTAGCCATATAATAAGTAACATCGTAAGGACGACTGTAGGTGTTCTGTTTTATTACATAAGGGAACGGCCGAAGTCCCTCAAACCTCCAATCAGAAGGATGGACGTACAAGAAGTATTTACTGAAGTCTTCCATAGCCGGGAAAACACCGCCTCTCACTATCCGTGCTCTAAAGTACTGCCCTAAATTTCACAGATACTTAGATGCACTTTTACAGGGCTATTACAAATGATTGAAGCGATTTCATAAATTCACTGTAGCTCCATTCATTGACATATGGTCACGACACACTACAGATACGTAGAAAAACTCATAAAGTTTTGTTCGGCTACAGCCGCACTTCAGGTTTCTGCCACCAGAGCGCTCGAGAGCGCAGTGCGACAAAATGGCGACAGGAGCCGAGAAAGCGTATGTTGTGCTTGAAATGCACTCACATCAGTCAGTCATAACAGTGCAACGACACTTCAGGACGAAGTTCAACAGAGATCCACCAATTGCTAACTCCATTTGGCGATGGTATGCGCAGTTTAAAGCTTCTGGATGCCTCTGTAAGGGGAAATCAACGGGTCGGCCTCCAGTGAGCGAAGAAACGGTTGAACGCGTGCGGGCAAGTTTCACGCGTAGCCCGCGGAAGTCGACGAATAAAGCAAGCAGGGAGCTAAACTTACCACAGCCGACGGTTTGGAAAATCTTACGGAAAAGGCTAAAGCAGAAGCCTTACCGTTTACAATTGCTACAAGCCCTGACACCCGATGACAAAGTCAAACGCTTTGAATTTTCGGCGCTTTTGCAACAGCTCATGGAAGAGGATGCGTTCAGTGCGAAACTTGTTTTCAGTGATGAAACAACTTTTTTTCTTAATGGTGAAATGAACAGACACAATGTGCGAATCTGGGCGGTAGAGAATCCTCACGCATTCGTGCAGCAAATTCGCAATTCACCAAAAGTTAACGTGTTTTGTGCAATCTCACGCCGGCCGCGGTGGTCTAGCGGTTCTAGGCGCTCAGTCCGGAGCCGCGCGACTGCTACGGTCGCAGGTTCGAATCCTGCCTCGGGCATGGATGTGTGTGGTGTCCTTAGATTAATTAGGTTTAAGTAGTTCTAAGTTCTTTTGCAATCTCACGGTTTAAAGTTTACAGCCCCTTTTTCTTCTGCGAAAAAAACGTTACAGGACACGTGTATCTGGACATGCTGGAAAATTGGCTCATGCCACAACTGGAGACCGAAAGCGCAGACTTCATCTTTCAACAGGATGGTGCTCCACCGCACTTCCATCATGATGTTCGGCATTTCTTAAACAGGAGATTGGAAAACCGATGGATCGGTCGTGGTGGAGATCATGATCAGCAATTCATGTCATGGCCTCCACGCTCTCCCGACTCAACCCCATGCGATTTCTTTCTGTGGGGTTATGTGAAAGATTCAGTGTTTAAACCTCCTCTACCAAGAAACGTGCCAGAACTGCGAGCTCGCATCAACGATGCTTTCGAACTCATTGATGGGGACATGCTGCGCCGAGTGTGGGAGGAACTTGATTATCGGCTTCATGTCTGCCGAATCACTAAAGGGGCACATATCGAACATTTGTGAATGCCTAAAAAAACCTTTTTGAGTTTTTGTATGTGTGTGCAAAATGATAAAGTTATTGTAGAGCTGTGAAATCGCTTCAATCATTTGTAATAACCCTGTATATGCAGAACATTTGTGCGCTGCACAAGGCTCGAATACGGTGGTAAAGGCCCGTTGAATGAGCTTAGCAGAGGAAAGATGTGTGCAGTGTCAGTCATTGGAAAACAACCAGGCAACATTTTATTACTGCCGAGTGTTGCTCCTCATGCAAAGCGTTAATTACTGAAACGCGTGACTTGAAATGTAACGTGAATGTTCAGAACGCACGCGTGCCTGACTTCAGTTAAAATATACGAGTGATGCGATGACGCGTGATCGATAATTCGTTGGACGGCGTGTTGCTAAAACTTGAGTGGTTCCGTCTGTTTCCACTAGTTTTGCTTTACCAGCATTAAAGACAAAGTAGATTAATTTACATGCTCGGTATTTAGGAGCTCGTTCGATGGGTCAGTGGTAAAGTGAAGAACTCTTATAAAGTCTGGCGTTCGTTCCCAGTGACTGTGACTTGTCTTATCTTTCACCTCTGACCTCTGCCAACTTCTATGTGAAAAATGCCGAGTTACAACGTGCTTGTACGAGGACGTGCTGAAAAGCTGAGTGCTGAAAAGTCCTGAGACTGGTTTGAAGCAGCTCTCCATGCCATTCAATCCTGTGCGAGTTTCTTCATCTCCCAGTAACTACTGCAGCCTACATCCTTCTGAATCTGCTTAGTGTATTCATCTCTTGGTCTCCCTCTACGATTTTTACACTCCACGCTGCCCTCCAATACTAAATTGATGATCTCTCGATGTCTCGGAATATGTCCTATTAATCGATCCCTTCTTGTAGTCAAGCCGTGCCACAAATTTCTTGTCTCCCCGATTCTCTTCAGTGCCTCCCCATTACTTACATGATCTACCCATCAAATCTTCGGCATTCTTACGTAACACCACATTTCAAAAATTTCTATTGTCATCTTCGCTAAACTATTTATCGTCCAGTTTCACTTGCATACATGGCTACACTCCATACAAATACTGTCACAAAAAACTCCTTAATCTATATTCCATGTTAACAAATTTCTCTTCTTAATAAACGCTATAATTGCCATTGCCAGTCTACATTTTATATCCTCTCTACTTCGACCATCGTTAGTTATTTTCCTCCCCAATTAGCAAAACTCATCGACTACTTTAAGTGTCTCATTTCCCTCAGAATCACCTGATTTAATTCGACTACATTTCATTACCCTTGATTTGCCTTTGTTGATATTCATCTTATAACCATCTTTCCAGATGCTGTATATTCAGTTCAATTGTTCTTCTAGGTCGTTTGCTGTCTCTGACAGAATTACAATGACATTAGCGAACCTGAAAGTTTCTATTTTTTCTAGTTGATCATTAATTCCTACTCCAAATTTTTCTTTGCTTTCCTTTGTTGGATGATCAATATAGATATTGAATAACATCGGAGATAGGCTACAACCCTGTCTTGCTCCCTTCCTAACCACTGCTTTCGTTTCAACCCCCTCGACCCTTATAACTGCCACCTGGTTTCTGTTCCAGTTGTAAATAGGATTTCGCTCCCTGTATTTTAACCCTGTCACCTTCAGAATTTCAAAGAGAGTATAACACTCAACATATTGAAAAGTCAGATTGAAATTTTTCACTCTGCAGCGGAGTGGACGCTGATTTTGAAACTTCATGACAGATTAAAACTGTGTGCCTGACCGAGACTCGAACTTGGGACCTTTGCCTTTCGCGGGAACTTGCCAGGAAGTTTTAAAATCAGCGCACACACCGCTGCAGAGTGAAAATTTCATTCTGGAAACATCCTCCAGGCGGTGGCTAAGCCATGTATCCGCAATATCCTTTCTTCCAGGAGTGCTAGTTCTGCAAGGTTCGAAGGAGCACTTGCCCGCGAAAGGCAAAGGTCCCGGGTTCGAGCCTCGGTCCAGCAAACAGTTTTAATCTGCCAGGAAGTTTCATAATCAAAAGCTTTCTCTAAATCTACAAATGCTATAAACGTCGGTGTGCCTTTCCTTAACCTATCTATCGTATTTGTATATTTCTCCGGAATCCAAACTGATCTTCCCCGAGGTCTGCTTCTACCACTTTTTCCATTCCTGTGTAAGGAATTCGGTTAGTATTTTGCAACCATGACTTACTGAACTGATAGTTCGGTAATATTCACAGATGTTTGTATCTGCTTTCTTTGGAATTGGAATTATTACATCCTTCTAGAAGTCTGAGGATGTCTCGACTGTCTCATGCACCTTACTCACCAGATGGAAGAGTTTAGTCACAGCTGGTTCTCCCGAGGACTCGTTAAGACTCGGGTCTTTCAGCGCTATGTCAAATTCTTCACACAGTATCAAATCTCCCATATATCTTCATCTACGTCCTCTTTCATTTCTGTAATATTGCCCTCAAGTATATCGCCCTAGTATAGACCCTCTATATACTCCTTCCACCTTTCAGCTTTCCCTTCTTTGCTTCGGACTGGTTTTCCATTTGAATAATTGATATTCGTACACATGGTTCTCTGTTCTCCAAAGATCTCTTTAATTTTCCTGTAGGTGGCATCTATCTTTCCCCTAGTGATATATGCTTCTATGCCCTTACATATGTCCTCTAGCCACCACTCCTTAGCCATTTTTCAATTTCTGTCAATCTCATTTTTTAAACGTTTGTATTCCCTTTCGCCTGTTTCATTTGCTGCATTTTTATATTTTCTTCTTTCATCAGTGAAAATCATACATTTCATCAATCTCTTCGTCATCTCTTGGTATATAAATTTGTACTACTGTGGTGGATATGGGCTTCGTGTCTATCTTGGCCACAATAATGCGTTCACTATGCTGTTTGTAGTAGCTTACCCGCACTCCTATTTTTTTATTCATTATTAAACCTACTCCTCCATTCCCCCTATCCGACCTTGTTTTTATAGCCCTGTATTCACCTGACCAGTAGTCTTATTCCTCCTAGCACCGAACTTCACTAATTCCCACTGTATCTAACTTTAACCTGTCCCTTTCCTTTTTTAAATTTTCTAACCTACCTTCCCGATTTAGGGATCTGACATTCCACCCTCCGATCCGTAGAACGCCAGTTTTCTTTCTCTTGACAACAACGTCCTCGTGAGTAGTCCCCGCCCGGAGATCCGAATGGGAGACTATTTAACGTGCGGAATATTTTACCCAAGAGGATGCCAGCATCATTTAACCATACAGTAAAGCTGTATGCCCTCGGGAAAAATTACGGGTGTAGTTTCCCCTTGTTTTCAGCCGTTCGCAGTACCAGCACATCAAGTCCGTTTTGGTTGATGTTACAAGGCCAGATCGGTCAATGACCAGGACTGTTGGTCCTGCAACTACTGAAAAGCTGCTGCCCCTCTTCAGGAACCGCATGTTTGTCTGGCCGCTCAACAGATACCCCTGTGTTGTGGTTGCACCTACGGTACGAGATTGGAATAATAGAGAATTGTGAAGGTGGTTCGATGCACCCTGTACCAGGCACTTAAATGTGATTTGCAGAGTATCCATGTAGATGTAGATGTAGATTCCATGTTGACACATCACACGTCATTATGCGGCCACGACCAGCTTGCAGAGTACCTTGTTGGCTACTTGGATCCACGGTTTCGTGGGTTCTGCACCACGCTCGAACGCTACCATGAGCTCTTACCAACTGAAATCAGTACTCACCTGATAATGCCACGGTTTTTCAGTCTCATAAGAGTCCCATGGCCCCAACCAATATGTTCCCGAGCCCAGAACAGGCGCTGCAGGCGATGTCGTGCTGTTACCAAACTCACTCGTATCGGTCGTCTGCTTCCAGAGCCCGTTAACGCAGAATTTCGCGGCACACAGTGATGCTTGTCTGTTAGCACTGACAGCTCTACCGCTGCTCTCGGTCGTTAAATGAAGGCCGTCGGCCACTACATCTTCCATTTTGGTGAGCAATAATTCCTGAAATTTGGTATTTTCGGCACAATCTTGACGCTGTGGATCTCGGAATATTGAATTCCCTAACGATTTCCGATATGGAATGTCCCATGTATGTAACTCGAACTACCGCACCGCGTTCAAAATGTGTTGATTCCCGTCGTGTGGCTGCAATCACGTCGGAAAGCATACCACGAGAATCACTAAAGTACAATTGATAGCCCCTGAATCCACTGCCCTTTCATGCCTTATGTACGCGAAATTACCCTCATCTGCATATCGCTATCCCAACACGTTTGTCACTGCGCTGAGAGTGCGATATCGACCTTTTCGTTGCGAGTCCGACCTGTGTCAAACATGAATGTTGTTTATGTCTGTTATTCTGCGATCCCATAGTGTGAAGTCTGTAACCATTTTTGATTAGAAATATACCACGCCAGCTATACACTACGGGCCATTAAAATTGCTACACCAAGAAGATGACGTGCTACAGACGCGAAATTTAACCGACGGGAAGAAGATGCTGTCATATGAAAATGATTAGCTTTTCTGAGCATTCACACAAGGTTGGCGCCGGTGGCGATACCTACAAAGTGCTGACATGAGGAAAGTTTCCAACAGATTTCTCATACACAAACAGCAGTTGACCAACGTTGCCTGGTGAAACGTTGTTGTGATGCCTCGTGGAAGGAGGAGAAATGCGTACCATCACGTTTCCGACTTTGATAAAGGTCGCATTGTAGCTTATCGCGATTGCGGTTTATCGTATCGCGACACTACTGCTCGCGTTGGTCGAGATCCAATGACTGTTAGCACAATATAAAATCGGTGGGTTCAGGAGGGTAATACGGAACGCCGTGCTGGATCCCAACGGCTTCGTATCACTAGCAGTCGAGATGACAGGCATCTTATCCGCATGGCTGTAACGTATCGTGCAGCCACGTCTCGATCCCTGAGTCACAGATTCGAACGTTTGGAAGACAAGAAGCATCTGCACGAACAGTTCGACGACGTTTGCAGCAGCACGGACTATCAGCTCGGGGACCATGGCTCCGGTTACTCTTGACGCTGCGTCACAGTCAGAAGCGCCTGCGATGGTGTACTCAACGACGAACCTGGGTGCACGAATGGCAAAACGTCATTTTGTCGGATGAATCCAGGTTCTGTTTACAGAATCATGATGGTCGCATCCGTGTTTGGCGACATCGCGGTGAACGCACATTGGAAGCGTGAATTCGTCATCGCCATACTGGCGTATCACCCGGCGTCATGGTATGGGGTGCCATTAGTTACACGTCTTGGGCACCTCTTGTTCGCATTGACGGCACTTTGAACAGTGGACGTTACCTTACAGATGTTTTATGACCCATGGCTCTACCCTTCACTCGATCCCTGCGAAACCCTACATTTCAGCAGTATAATGCACGACCGCAAGTTGCAGGTCCTGTACGGGCCTTTCTGGATACAGAAAATTTTCGTCTGCTGCGCTGGCCAGTACATTCTCCAGATCTCTCACCAATTGAAAACGTCTGGTCAATGGTGGTCAAGCAACTGCCTCGTCACAATACGCCAGTCACTACTCTTGATGAACTGTGGTATCGTGTTGAAGCTGCATGGGCAGGTGTACCTGTACACGCCATCCAAGCTCTGTTTGACTCAATGCCCAGGCGTATCAAGGCCTTTATTACCGCCAGAGGTGGTTGTTCTGGGTACTGATTTCTCAGGATCTATGCACCCAAATTGCGTGAAAATGTAATCACATGTCAGTTCTAGTATGATATATTTGTGCAGTGAATACCCGTTTATCATCTGCATTTCTTCTTGGTGTAGCAATTTTTATGGCTAGTTGTTTATTATGTATGTACTCTGCTTCATATTGTCCATAATGACTGGTGATTATTGCTGTCCAACATTGTCTCTGTTCTATGTACTCTGCTTCATATTGTCCATAATGACAGGTGATTATTGCTGTCCAACATTGTCTCTGTTCTATGTACTCTGTTTCATATTGTCCATAATGACAGGTGATTATTGCTGTCCAACATTGTCTCTGTTCTATGTACTCTGCTTCATATTGTCCATAATGACAGGTGATTATTGCTGTCCAACATTGTCTCTGTTCTATGTACTCTGCTTCATATTGTCCATAATGACTGGTGATTATTGCTGTCCAACATTGTCTCTGTTCTATGTACTCTGCTTCATATTGTCCATAATGACTGGTGATTATTGCTGTCCAACATTGTCTCTGTTCTATGTACTCTGCTTCATATTGTCCATAATGACTGGTGATTATTGCTGTCCGACATTGTCTCTGTTCTATGTACTCTGCTTCATATTGTCCATAATGACAGGTGATTATTGCTGTCCAACATTGTCTCTGTTCTATGTACTCTGCTTCATATTGTCCATAATGACAGGTGATTATTGCTGTCCAACATTGTCTCTGTTCTATGTACTCTGCTTCATATTGTCCATAATGACAGGTGATTATTGCTGTCCAACATTGTCTCTGTTCTATGTACTCTGCTTCATATTGTCCATAATGACAGGTGATTATTGCTGTCCAACATTGTCTCTGTTCTATGTACTCTGCTTCATATTGTCCATAATGACAGGTGATTATTGCTGTCCAACATTGTCTCTGTTCTATGTACTCTGCTTCATATTGTCCATAATGACAGGTGATTATTGCTGTCCAACATTGTCTCTGTTCTATGTACTCTGCTTCATATTGTCCATAATGACTGGTGATTATTGCTGTCCAACATTGTCTCTGTTCTATGTACTCTGCTTCATATTGTCCATAATGACTGGTGATTATTGGTGTCCAACATTGTCTCTGTTCTATGTACTCTGCTTCATATTGTCCATAATGACAGGTGATTATTGCTGTCCAACATTGTCTCTGTTCCTTGCCATTCGTCAGGCGGTGTCATCAGTGGAACGAACTGCTGCAAGACAACGAAATGGTAAAGATGGCGATAGACAGAAAAGGATGGCCACATCATGAAGTAAAGTCTGATGGTGACTGCCACCGACGGCGTATTTTACTGAGATAACGAAAAATAAACAGGCACTTAGTATTGCTGGCATTCTCGGTACTTTTATGTAGACGCAGCTTACTGTTCGCGCTCCCGCACTGTGCGCGGTGACACGCTATACAGTGCGCGTCATTTATGATGGCGGCCGAGTTTAAGTTCGTTCTGCGCATCTGACATCACAAAACACAGTCAGCCAATGAACAGAGAACGACGTTGCCAGAGCTCGACTGCAGTGCAGAGCACGGACGAGTGTCTTCAGTTTTAGAAACGTTCAGTCATAAATAAAGTAATTGAACAAAAGCAATGTTTTGTTAGCAGATTTTCTATAAAAGAAAGTTTGGGAAAAGCATTCTTTATACCAATTGATTCATATTCTATTAATTAATTAAACCAAACAAGCAATAAGTCGCCTAATTTAGGCAATAGCAAGGAAAGGTGTTTGTATCATTCTCACTAACCGCTTTTTCGCAATAAAGAACAGCAGTAATTGTTTATTTCCTATTGTACTTCGACGAAACGTGAGTAATTCATAATCATACCAACAGTGTTTGTCGGTATTCTGCGTGATGTTTTAAAGTCCTCCGGGAGACAGATTGAACGACTAAGTGCGTTAGCGTAATGGTTATAGTGTATGATTGCTAAGCGAAAGGTTCTGAATTTAAACCCTGATCGGTGCTTAATATTTTCTTTATTTAAAAACAATATCGAAGTGTCTTACGTCATGAATTTCATTCGTTTGAATGTAATTTTCTGAAATTTCTAGTTGAAACTAAAATCGACCATACGGAAAGTATACGCTATGGATTTACTACATCTCAATATTACATAAGACACCTATCTGGTACTTGAATTAAATGATATATTGTCATACATTGTGGCAATTAGAATCATACGGAAAGTATACGCTATGGACTTTTACCTCTGCAGACTCTTCAAAATTTCGTGCAATGGTTTACTACATTTAATGCTGCACAATAACTGCGTTGAACGTCGAAACAAAATTGAGTTATTTATGGGGGGAAGGTATCAGACAAGAAGATGTGTAAAAATCAAATTTTTGGGCCAGATAGCTTTTGTGAAATCGAATGATAAAGTGTGTCAAAGCAGTCGAAACACCATGGGTCTGCACAGGCGAGCAGTGCAGTGATTACAAAATCGCGCATATCGCGGAATGCGGGGAGCACGTCTCTGTAGCAGCGAAAGGGTTAATGCAGCCGTGGTGGCTTTACTTCATAAACTGCTCGCTCCCCCCTAAACGTAAGTTTGCGAACTATACTATGGCGCTGCTTCACTTGGCGAGTGCGACTGGCAACGCAGCAATCCCCCGCGTCAGGGAGGACATGCGCGAACAGCCAAGATAAAAGAATTGAACTATATAGTAAATGAGAACTTGAGAAGTGCCCCTCACGGGTGACAGCGGCATTTCTTGCCGGCGCCTTTTCTGCCGCCACCCCCTTCCCCCTTCTGCCTCCTTCCTCCCGCCCCCCCCCTCACTCCGTTCAACGCGGCTTCCATTTCCGGTGCGTGATGAACAGGCCCAGGTGAGTGACGTCACTCCAGTCCCACCGTCCGCGCCTGGAGGGGTGTCCCTCCGACGGCTGCTTCTTCCCTCGCGGACTCGTTTAACTCGTCACTGAAAAAGGGAATGGAAAAAACATTGTAGTTCCGTCTACAGTGCTGTCTGTTAAATCGGACCAAACATCCAAACTTTGCATGTAGCTAGAGCATCAACCAAAACACCGAATTCGTGCGTGCTGCGTGCTGTCGTCCGTTAGAGCATACGTAAAAGATAATAAAAAATAACATCGGAACTACAGAGGACAGGAAAGGCGAATCTGTGAACGATACTTTTGTAGATCTCGCGTAGGTAAATTGCTAGAATGTGACGTCATCGTACCAAAAGCCTCGTGTTCAAAAGCTCACTGTTACACTCCTGGAAATTGAAATAAGAACAACGTGAATTCATTGTCCCAGGAAGGGGAAACTTTATTGACACATTCCTGGGGTCAGATACATCACATGATCACACTGACAGAACCACAGGCACATAGACACAGGCAACAGAGCATGCACAATGTCGGCACTAGTACAGTGTATATCCACCTTTCGCAGCAATGCAGGCTGCTATTCTCCCATGGAGACGATCGTAGAGATGCTGGATGTAGTCCCGTGGAACGGCTTGCCATGCCATTTCCACCTGGCGCCTCAGTTGGACCAGCGTTCGTGCTGGACGTGCAGACCGCGTGAGACGACGCTTCATCCAGTCCCAAACATGCTCAATGGGGGACAGATCCGGAGATCTTGCTGGCCAGGGTAGTTGACTTACACCTTCTAGAGCACGTTGGGTGGCACGGGATACATGAGGACGTGCATTGTCCTGTTGGAACAGCAAGTTCCCTTGCCGGTCTAGGAATGGTAGAACGATGGGTTCGATGACGGTTTGGATGTACCGTGCACTATTCAGTGTCCCCTCGACGATCACCAGTGGTGTACGGCCTGTGTAGGAGATCGCTCCCCACACCATGATGCCGGGTGTTGGCCCTGTGTGCCTCGGTCGTATGCAGTCCTGATTGTGGCGCTCACCTGCACGGCGCCAAACACGCATACGACCATCATTGGCACCAAGGCAGAAGCGACTCTCATCGCTGAAGACGACACGTCTCCATTCGTCCCTCCATTCACGCCTGTCGCGACACCGCTGGAGGCGGGCTGCACGATGTTGGGGCGTGAGCGGAAGACGGCCTAACGGTGTGCGGGACCGTAGCCCAGCTTCATGGAGACGGTTGCGAATGGTCCTCGCCGATACCCCAGGAGCAACAGTGTCCCTAATTTGCTGGCAAGTGGCGGTGCGGTCCCCTACGGCACTGCGTAGGGTCCTACGGTCTCGGCGTGCATCCGTGCGTCGCTGCGGTCCGGTCCCAGGTCGACGGGCACGTGCACCTTCCGCCGACCACTGGCGACAACATCGATGTACTGTGGAGACCTCACGCCCCACGTGTTGAGCAATTCGGCGGTACGTCCACCCGGCCTCCCGCATGCCCACTATACGCCCTCGCTCGAAGTCCGTCAACTGCACATACGGTTCACGTCCACGCTGTCGCGCCATGCTACCAGTGTTAAAGACTGCGATGGAGCTCCGTATGCCACGGCAAACTGGCTGACACTGACGGCGGCGGTGCACAAATGCTGCGCAGCTAGCGCCATTCGACGGCCAACACCGCGGTTCCTGGTGTGTCCGCTGTGCCGTGCGTGTGATCATTGCTTGTACAGCCCTCTCGCAGTGTCCGGAGCAAGTATGGTGGGTCTGACACACCGGTGTCAATGTGTTCTTTTTTCCATTTCCAGGAGTGTATATAGGAGAAGATTTTCCTCACATGTAAGAGGTCCTTTCGGAGTTTGTAGCAATATTATACTGAAGAGCCAAACAATCTGGTACACCTGCCTAATATCGTGTAAGGCCCCCGCGAGCACGACGTTGCGTGGACCCTACTTATGTCTGGAGTGGTGCTGGAGGGAACTGACACCACGAATCCTGCAGAGCTGTCCATAAGTCCGTAAGAGTACAGGGGGCTGGAAATCTCTTCTTAACTGCGCTTTGCAATGCATCCCACACATGCTCAGTAATATTGATGTTTGGGGAGCTTGGTGGCCAGCGAAAGAGTATAAACTCAGAAGAGCCTTCCTGGAGCCACTGTGTAGCAATTCTGGACGTGTGGGGTGTCGCATTGTCCTGCTGGAATTGCCCAAGTCCGTCGATATACACAATGGACATGAATAGTGGACAGATAGTGTTGAGGATCAGTGGACAAAGTTCAAAACCATCGTACAATATGCATTAGATGAGTATGTGCCAAGCAAGATCGTAAGAGATGGAAAAGAGCCACCGTGGTACAACAACCGAGTTAGAAAACTGCTGCGGAAGCAAAGGGAACTTCACAGCAGGCATAAACATAGCCAAAGCCTTGTAGACAAACAAAAATTACGCGAAGTGAAATGTAGTCTGAGGAGGGCTATGCGAGAGGCGTTCAATGAATTCGAAAGTAAAGTTCTATGTACTGAGTTGGCAGATAATCCTAAGAAATTTTGGTCTTATGTCAAAGCGGTATGTGGATCAATACAAAATGTCCAGACACTCTGTGAAACAGAGGATGACAGACTAAAGCCCGAAATACTAAATGTCTTTTTCCAAGACTGTTTCACGGAGGAAGACCGCACTGTAGTTCCTTCTGTAGATTGTCGCACAGATGACAAAATGGTAGATATCGAAACAGACGACAGAGGGATAGATAAACAATTAAAATCGGTCAAAAGAGGAAAGGGCGCTGGACATGATGGAACACCAGTTCCGTTTTACACACAGTACGCGAAGGTACTTGCCCCCCCCCCCCCCCCTCTTGTAGCTGTGTACAGTATGTCTCTAGAAGAGCGTAGCGTTCCAAAAGATTGGAAAAGGGCGCAGGTCGTCCCCGTTTTCAAGAAGGGACGTCGAACAGATGTGCAGAACTACAGACCTATATCTCTAACGTCGATCAGTTGCAGAATTTTGGAACACGTATTATGTTCGAGTATAATGACTTTTCTGGAGACTAGAAATCTACTCTGTAGGAATCAGCATGGGTTTTGAAAAAGACGATCGTGTGGAACCCAGCTCGCGCTATTCCTCCACGAGACTCAGAGGGCCATAGACACGGGTTCACAGGTAGATGCCGTGTTTCTTGACTTCCGCAAGGCGTTCGATACAGTTCCCCACAGTCGTTTAATGAACAAAGTAAGAGCATATGGACTATCAGACCAACTGTGTGATTGGATTGAAGAGTTCCTAGATAACAGGACGCAGCATGTCATTCTCAATGGAGAGAAGTCTTCCGAAGTAAGAGTGATTTCAGGTGTACCGCAGGGGAGTGTCGTAGCACCGTTGCTATTCACAATATGCATAAATGACCTTGTGGATAACATCGGAAGTGTACATGTAGAGTGTTTATAAATTGGTATCCGTAAATGTAGGAGTGTCTTCGTGACATCAAGGTATTACGAAAAGTGCATTTCAGCACGGGTCCTAAAATCTTATACCCATTGCGAAAGGAAATTCCAAATAGTGACTAGTATGCGACGATTCTCAGACGCGCACTTGTACTTATATTATTCTCTACAAATGCTTTTGGTTTTTCTTTTCAGCTTGTCTGTTTTTTTCCGTCAGATTCAGCCGGCCGGAGTGGCCGAGCGGTTGAAGGCGCTACAGTCTGGAACCGCACGACCGCTACGGTCGCAGGTTCGAATCCTGCCTCGGGCATGGATGTGTGTGATGTCCTTAGGTTAGTTAGGTTTCAGTAGTTCTAAGTTCTAGGGGACTTATGACCACAGCAGTTGAGTCCCGTAGTGCTCAGAGCCATTTGAATCATTTGAACCTCAGATTCAGTGTGCGGGATGGGACCACTCATGATTATATTTTTAGTCCCTATTCCTTCCCACAACGTCTTACTGGATAAACATCTACCATTTCTCAGAAAAAGGAGGTGCTTCATTTCCTTGATAAAGGCCTTGTAGACGTCATTCAGCTGACGTGCTTAATGCACGACGGCACTTCACTTCCATTTTCTCTGAAAGTTCGTCGGTATCTCGATGACCAGTTCCGAAATCGATGGACAGGTCAGGGCGGTATTGATAGGGTGGCCTGCCGCATCACCAGATTTGAATCCTTTGCATTTTTACCTCTGCGGAAATTTATAATCATCCCTGTATTCAATTCCTGTACCTAACGTCGGTGTTACGAGGGAGTGCGCCCGAGAACGATTCGACCAAATACGATCCACTTTATGAATTTTCGACACATTGCGTTAAAGGTTGGTTGGTTTGGGGAAGGAGACCAGACATCGTGGTCGTCGGTCTCATCGGATTAGGGAAGGATGGGGAAGGGAGTCGGCCGTGCCCTTTCAGAGGAACCACCCCAGCATTTGCCTAGAGTGATTTAGGGAAATCACGGAAAACCTAAATCAGGATAGCCGGACGCGGGATTGAACCGTCGTCCTCCCGAATGCGAGTTCAGTGTCTAACCACTGCGCCACCTCGCTCGGTCATTCCGTTAAAGCATGGGTCTCAGGTTCAGGCCGCTGAAGCAGGAGGAGGCTGCTTCTGGCAGTTTTTGGTGAATTTATTTGTTTCTTTTATTTATTTAATTAACCTGATCTGATTAGCGCCTTCGGGCCCTGTCTTAAATCAGACCAGCGCTTCACGCACACACCAGCTTTTTACATCATGGTTACCCAAGAAATAACAATATTCATGCTGCAATAGTATTAAAATGATTTCAGGGTCTCAAGTGACAACGTAAGTAATACTGACTATGAGCTAATAAAGTTAATACGCACGGAGCTTGTGCTACTGTTACTGCCAGTAGTAGTGAGACTAATAACAATAATAATATACACATCAAAAAAAGTTTTGCATCACCCCAGTTCCCAGAACTCCTGAAGACAGACGTTGACTGTGGATATTGTGTTACAGACACGGTCCCATTGACTGTTCACAGATGTCACTAAACCCGCCCAAAGATGTAAACAACCATGCATGAGCGGCGCCTATTAGACGGAGGGGGTCCGACAGCCGATCAGTTCCAGTCATTCCAACAGGAAGGAGGTACACGGCTCGTGTTGTCTGTAGTTCAAACATGCCTAGACGGTCAATACCGCGGTTCGATCGCGTCTGCATCGTTACTTTGTTCCAGGAAGGTCTCTCAACAAGGGAAGTGTCCAGGCGTCTCGGAGTGAACCAAAGCGATGTTGTTCGGACATGGAGGAGATAGAGACAGACGGGAACTGTCGATGACATGCCTCGCTGAGGCCGCCCAAGGATTACTACTGCAGTGGATAACCGCTACCCAAGGGTTATGGCGCAGAGGAACCCTGACAGCTATGCCACCATGTTGAATAACGCTTTTCGTGCAGCCACAGGACGTAGTGTTAAGAGTCAAACTGTGCGCAATAGGCTGCACGATGCGCAACTTCACTCCCGGCGTTTTTGCAACCACGACACCATGCAGCGCGGCACACATGGGCCCAACAACATGCCGAATGGACAGCTCAGGATTAGCATCACGTTCTCTTCACCGATGAGTGTCGCATATGCCTTCGACCAGACAATCGTCGGAGACGTGTTTGGAGACAACCCGGTCAGGCTGAACGCCTTAGACACACTGTCCAGCGAGTGCAGCAAGGTGGACGTTCCCTGCTATTTTGGGGTGGCAGTATGTGTTGCCGACGTACGCCGCTGGTGGTCATGGAGGGTGCTGCAACGGCTGTACGATACGTGAATGCCATCCTCCGACCGATACTGCAACCACATCGGCAGCATACTGGCGAGGCATTCGTCTTCAAGGACCGCAATTCGCGCCCCCATCGTGCACATCTTGTGAATGACTTCCTTCAGGATAACGACATCGTTCGACTAGAGTGGCCAGCATGTTCTCCAGACATGAACCCTATCAAACATGTCTGGGATAGATCGAAAAGGGCTGTTTATGGACGACGTGAACCATCAACCACTGTGAGGGAGTGGGACAACCCTGACCAACAGTTCCTTGATGAACTTTTGGATAGTATGCCAAGACGAATAGAGGTTTGCATCAATGCAAGAGGATGTGCTACTGGGTATTAGAGATACCGGTACATACTGCAGTCTGGACCACCACCTCTGAAGGTCTCGCTGTATGGTGGTACAACATGCAATGTGTGATTTTCATGAGCAATAAGAAGGGCGGAAATGAAGTTTCTGTTGATCTCTATTCCAATATTCTGTACAGGTTCCGGAACTCTCGAAACCGAGGTGAAACAAAACTTTTTTGATGTGTGTAATAATAATGATAGTGGCACATATAAAGAGAATTTGCAGCTATATAAAACCGATATTTTTTTGATATAGCGAGTACTTTCTCAAATGTATAGCGTGTAATCCACGTTAGTCCCTCATGAAAGAAGTAACGTTTAATAAGCTTGCCAAGAAAAACTCAGCAGTTATTTGTAAATTGACAATTCCTTCTGCCGCTGCATCTGTAACATGATTAATGTGGACAGCACAACCTTCTGAAAGTAGTACTAACTCTTCGTGACATACGCTGAACGGATCGTGAAGGTATCTGATGTACAGCTGTGGTCCCGAAACTGAGCCCTGCGGAGCTGCGTTTGTGGTTTCTTGTAATTCTGTAAAAGTAACTTCCCTCCACGAACGGTGGCAGAAAAAGAAGGCAAGATGAGATGAGTATGAGGTGGGCAGCGGATGCGTGTGTAGTTATGTGAAGTGCTGTCCGCCTGCTGTCACATGGGCCGTCACAATTATGGCCGTAATTGGAGCTTCGCGTGCAGCTGCTCATGATGGCGGCCGAGTAATTAACGCGGAACGTCCACCCTCAGCCCAGACAGACAGCGTCGGACGGATGACACGAGGTGTCCTAGCGCTGTCCTGAAGACACGTGTCTTGTATAACAGGCCATCGTAGGAGCTTGTATGGCGTCTGATCAAAAATTGTATGTCTCTAGAACTTCTGGTAGTGGGCACTAAGCTCCGGACAGAATTGCTCTGATTTATGAAGGCAGTCTTTACTACGTGAGGAAATCCCCAAAGTATTATACAGTGTTAAGTAGACGGCAAAGGCTCAATAATGTTGAGTAACAGCATATGGACTATCAGAGCAATTGTGTGATTGGACTGAAGAGTTCCTAGATAACAGAACGCAGCATTTCATTCTCAATGGAGAGAAGTTTTCCGAAATACGAGTGATTTCAGGTGTGCCGCAGGGGAGTGTCGTAGGACCGTTGCTATTCACAATATACCGGGTGATCAAAAAGTCAGTATAAATTTGAAAACTGAATAAATCACGGATTCATGTAGACAGAGAGGTACAAATTGACACACATGCTTGGAATGACATGAGGTTTTATTAGAACCAAAAAAATACAAAAATTCAGAAAATGTCCGACAGATGGCGCTTCATCTGATCAGAATGGCAATAATTAGCATAACAAAGTAACACAAAGCAAAGATGATGTTCTTTACAGGAAATGCTCAATATGTCGACCATCATTCCTCAACAATAGTTGTAGTCGAGGAATAATGTTGTGAACAGCACTGTAAAGCATGTCCGGAGTTATGGAGAGGCATTGGCGTCGGATGTTGTCTTTCAGCATCCCTAGAGATGTTGGTCGATCACGATACACTTGCGACTTCAGGTAACCCCAAAGCCAATAATCTCACGGACTGAGGTCTGGGGACCTGGGAGGCCAAGCATGACGAAAGCGGCGGCTGAGCACACGATCATCACCAAACGACGCGCGCAAGAGATCTTTCACGTGTCTAGCAATATGGGGTGATTCTAATAAAACCACATTGCATTCCAAGTATGTGTGTCAATTTTTACCTCTCTATCTACATTATTCCGTGGTTTATTAAGTTTTCAAATTTATACTGAGTTTTTGGTCACCCGGTACATAAATGACCTTGTGGATAACATCGGAAGTTAACTGAGGCTTTTTGCGGATGATGCTGTGGTATATAGAGAGGTTGTAACAATGGAAAATTGTACTGAAATGCAGGAGGATCTGCAGCGAATTGACGCATGGTGCAGGGAATGACAATTGAATCTTAATGTAGACAAGTGTAATGTGCTGCGAATACATAGAAAAAAAGATCCTTTACCATTTAGCTACAATATAGCAGGTCAGCAACTGGAAGCAGTGAATTCCATAAATTATCTGGGAGTAGGCATTAGGAGTGATCTAAAATGGAATGACCATATAAAATTAATCGTCGGTAAAGCAGATGCCAGACTGAGATTCATTGGAAGAATCCTAAGGAAATGCAATCCGAAAACAAAGGAAGCAGGTTGCAGTACACTTGTTCGCCCACTGCTTGAATACTGCTCAGCAGTGTGGGATCCGTACCAGATAGGGTTGATAGAAGAGATAGAGAAGATCCAACGGAGAGCAGCGCGCTTCGTTACAGGATCATTTAGTAATCGCGAAAGCGTTACGGAGATAATAGACAGACTCCAGTGGTAGACTCTGAAAGAGAGACGCTCAGTAGCTCGGTACGGGCTTTCGTTGAAGTTTCGAGAACATGCCTTCACCGAGGAGTCAAGCAGTATATTGCTCTCTCCTAGGTATATCTCGCGAAGAGACCATGAGGATAAAATCAGAGAGATTAGAGCCCATACAGAGGCATACCGACAATCTTTCTTTCGACGAACAATACGAGACTGCAATAGAAGGGAGAACCGATAGAGGTACTCAAAGTACCCTCCACCACACACCGTCAGGTGGCTTGCGGAGTATGGATGTAGACGGATATGTAGATGTAGATCTAGTGACATGCGAGAATTTATCGTCGTACTCAAAAAACCAGTCTTGGACAATGAGAGCTGTCTGTCTTGCAACACAGCATCACCAGTGGGGAATAAACATTGTACTATGGCATGGACTTCATGAGTCAAAATGGTCACATAATACGACGTTCCAGATTAACTGACTCAGCATGTAACCTTCGATAAAATTAAAAGCAAGAGTGGTAACATTAAGAGTACAAAGGAATTCCACTGTTAAATGAAGAGGAGACAGCAGATAGGTGGAAAGAGTACACTGAAGACCTCTATGAGGAAGAAGATTCGTCTCAGGTGATAGTAGAAGAAACAGGAGTAGATTTAGAAGAGACATGGGGTCCTGTATTAAAAACAGAATTTAAGAGAACTGTGGAGGTATTAAAATCTATGGAGAAGAAATAAAAACTTTTAGGTTCGCCGATGACATTGTAATTCTGTCAGAGACAGCAAAGGACTTGGAAGAACAATTGAACGGAATGTACAGTGTCTTGAAAGGAGGGTATAAGATGAACATTAACAAAAGCAAAACGAGGATAATGGAATGTAGTCGAATTAAGTCGGGTTATGCTGAGGGAATTAGATTAGGAAATGGACACTTAAAGTAGCAAAGGAATTTTGCTATTTTGGGAGCAAAATAACTGATGATGGTCGAAGTAGAGAGGATATAAAATGTAGACTGGCAATGGCAAGGAAAGCGTTTCTGAAGAAGAGAACTTTGTTAACATCGAGTATAGATTTAAATGTCAGGAAGCCGTTTCTGAAAGTATTTGTATGGAGTGTAGCCATGTATGGAAGTGAAACATGGACGATAAATAGTTTGGACAAGAAGAGAATAGAAGCCTTTGAAATGTGGTACTACAGAAGAATGCTGAAGATTAGGTGGGTAGATCACATAACTAATAAGGAGATATCGAATAGAATTGGGGAGAAGAGGAGTTTGTGGCACAACTTGACTAGGAGAAGGGATCGGTTGGTAGGACATGTTCTGAGGCATCAAGGGATCACCAATTTAGTACTGGAGGGTAGTGTGGAGGGTAAAAATCGTGGAGGGAGACCAAGAGATGAATACACTAAGCAGATTCAGAAGGATGTAGGCTGCAGTAGGTACTGGGGGATGAAGAAGCTTGCACAGGGTAGAGTAGCATGGAGAGCTGCATCAAACCAGTCTCAGGACTGAAGACCACAACAACAAACATTAGAGGACTTAAGACCTGATAACGCAGAAGGGATAGATAACATTCCATCAGGATTTCTAAACTCATTGGGGGAAGTAGCAACAAAACGACTATTCACGTTGGTGTGTGAAATGTATGAGTCTGTCGACATACCATCTGACTTTCGGAAAAATATCGTCCACACAATTCCAGAGATTGAAAGAGCTGACAAGCGCGAGAATTACCGCACAATCAGCTTGACAGGTCATGCATCCAAATTTGTGAAAAGAATAATGCACAGAAGAGTGGAAAAAAATTGAGCCTGCGTTAGATGACGATTACTTTCCCTATAGATTCAAATGGCTCTGAGCACTATGGGACTTAACATGTGGGGTCAACAGTCCCCTAGAACTTAGAACTACTTAAACCTAACTAACCTAAGGACATCACACACATCCATGCCCGAGGCAGGATTCGAACCTGCTACCGTAGCAGCAGCGCGGTTCCGGACTGAAGCGCCGAGAACGGCTCGGCCACAGCGGCCGGCGGTCCCTCACGGCCAATCCACCGACCTCGTAAGCGATTATTGAGGAATCTTCGAACTTCCGTGAGGAAATGATGTGGTGAACCATCTTGCTGGTAGCAAGCCATCCCATCTCGATCATCTTCATTGATCTGTGGAATTAAAAAGTTTACAAGCACATTTACATCTACATCTACATATATACTCCGTTAGCCAGCAAGCGGTGTGTGGTGGAGGGCACAATTCGCGCCAAAGTCATATTCCCCCCCTCCCCCCGTTCCACTCGCGGATCGCGCGAGGGAAAAACGACTGTCTGAACGCCTCAGTACGAGCTCTAATTTCCTCTATCTTTGAATGGTGATCATTGCGCGATTTGGAAGTTGGTGGTAATAATATATGCTCTACATCCCCGGTGAAGATCGGATATCGGAATTTAGTGAGCAGCCCCTTCCGTTTAGCGCGCCGTCTATCTGCAAGTGTGTTCCACTTACAAACTTTGTATGAGATTTGTAACGATCTTTAGCGATAGCTAAATTTACAGCCACGAATCTTGTCGCTCTTCTTTGGACCTTCTCAATCTCTTGAATCAGACCCAACTGGTAAGGGTCCCATACAGACGAACAATACTCCAAGACTGGACGAACTAATGTATTCCTTTGTTGAAGGACTGCATCGCTTCAGGATTCTATCAATAAACCGCAATCTAGAGTTCACCTTACCCGTTACTTGTGTAATTTGATCATTCTAATACAATGGTCAATCCTTGTCTGATTGACTTCTTTATCCAGATTATTTCACAGTACAGCCCAGTATCGATCTCAACTGCTTTTAAACAGTTTTTAACTGCAATGAACACACCACCTTCCATAGCATCAGTTCTGTCCTACCTAAATATTGTCCAATCTGAGTTCAAAATTTCACTGCTTTTTATGTCTGGTTTCAACCAGATTTCGCAACATAATACCATATTGGAAATGCTAATGTTTATTTCGGATATTAACTCGGAGATCTTGTTACAAACACTTCGACAATTTACTAACATGAGATTAAGCATATTTAAATCCTTTGGAATGACCTTGAAGCATCCCCTTAGAAAAATTAGAAATGACTGTGCTTAAACTGACACACAATATTTTTAGCGCAACACAATCCGACTTTCAAAAATCCCTACAATAGAATGGCTCTGACTAACAATAACCTATACCTTTCATGAATCACTTACCTCACAAAAATCTTCGTTATTCGAACTACTGCAATACAGCGAGCGCAAATACTGCCAGCTAACTAAAAGATTCTAACTACTGAAGGGACTAACTACTGATAGGCATAGTTAGCAAATGAAAGATTTTGGTAGAGAACAAACAATGTATTTACCTTAATAGTGTTCAAAATTCATAATATATATATCAGTTCATGACATCCAGTCTTACAAATTTACTGTCTCTGATGGACACACGTCCAGATCATCCGCTCTCAAAACTCCGCCATCGCTCTTCCCACATCCACTACTGCTGGCGGCTCACCTCCAACTGCGCACAGCTACGCGCTGTTCACGTCCAACTGCCCAACACTACAATAGCAAATTCCAACAATGCAAACCAGCCACAGACTTCACACAGCACAGTCAGTGATTTTCATATAGAGCGCTACATAGCGTTACCAACATAAAAACCTAAACAGCCTACTTACAACCTGTCTAGTCGAACTAACAATTTTTACAGTCGGGACACCCACATCAGTGTTATGAACTGGAAATTTTTTAGGCCAGCTCTTTGTTTCCCATGGGGAGGAACCTAATCTAAGAAACCCCCATGTGCACGCCACAAGTACTGTGCTACCCCATGTAGCTGATTCCTGTGTGTAGTGCACCCCTGGTCTATCGAGGGGCGTCCTACAACCTTCCACCAGATACACAGTCTATTACACATAATCCCCCACAGCCAGGCGACCTGGTCGAAGTGAACAACCAGTCTCACCAAAGTTCTTGAGCCAAGAGTAAATTGTAGGTATACTCGGAGATTTCCTAGCGTATTCCGTGAGAAATTTACGCCCAACAGTTGTTTCAGAGTGTGTTTCACGACACCAAAACACACAGCGGACACGCTCCGCACCAGTGAAAATAGCCATTTCAACTGTGCATTATGTTGGCGCTTCTGGTGGCGGAATGAGGTACTGATGCACTACGTGAACCAAACTTGACGCTGTTTGCTATAAAATGACACACCTACTGCCGGCCGAGGTGGCCGAGCGGTTCTAGGCGCCACAGTCTGGAACCGCGGGATTGCTACGGTCGCAGGTTCGAATCCTGCCTCGGGCATGGATGCGCGTGACGTCCTTACGTTAGTTAGGCTTAAGTAGTTCTAAGTTCTAGGGGACTGATGACCTCAGAAGTTAAGTTCCATAGTGATCAGAGCCATTTGAACCATTTTTGACACACCTACTGATTCTGCAGGTCATCTCAACAAATTTCTATATCATCAAGCGAGGCGGCGCAGTGGTTGGCACACTGGGCCGTGATTTCCCTAAATCGCTTCAGGCAAATGCTGGGATGATTCCTTTGAAAGGCTACAGCCGACTTTCTTTCCCATCCTTGCCTAATCCGATGAGGGGCGACGATCTCGCTGTTTGGTCCCCTCCCCCAAATCAACCAGATAACCGACCAGTAAATTTCTGTACCATTCCAAAATTGTAAAGGCATTTTTGACTCACCGTGTATACCCTCCACTGTTAGTGCTGCCACCTCCTGATTGTGTTACTGCACGTTGACGTCGAACTTAGGCAGTGGTCACAGTATCGTGACTGCACCATGTACAGTGGAAACTCGATTAACCGTCATCTTCGGGACCGTGGTCGTGACGGTTGAGCGAATAGACGGATAACAGAAACACTGTATTCCTCCAAAACATAACCTCAATCTATTATTTTATGTATAGACACATATCACTCTCACAGTAATATAATATTTCGGAGCGAAAACAAATTAAACACGATTGTAATAGCAAATAAAACTATTTATTACATGATAAAAACATCCGTACAGTAGCTACAAAAGTTTGTTGTTCATTTCAACAGCCTTGGCCATTATTATAGGTCCTGAAAGTGGAATCCCCTGACTTCTTGCTTGTATAAACCATCGGTACATTGCAGTGTCCAATTCATCATATTTTGCAGGTTTCATTGTCTTTCTTGTTCGCACATCTCCATCCATGCTCTGCATTGTTGACACATGTTGTTCTATTTTATCAGCATCACGTTTTATATCGTTAACTGTTGTTCCTCCAATACCATAAATCAGCGCTACACTTGTCGCAGTTTTGCCCTTTCTTAAGCGTTTTATGATTTCAAGTTTTTGATTAAGTCCTAAAACAACACGTTTACGTTTTTCAGACATTTTATCAAGTCACTGTATCACACACACCTGCACTAAATACGGTAGTGTAAAATATTAGCAAATAAAGCGTATTCAAGTGGAAAACACGTAACACGGCACAGCCCGCTAGATACACTGCGACAATTACAGTCTTCTCGCCACAACTGGAAACCGATCCAGTGGTGATTGTTGACTCACAAGTGAGACAAAGACAAGAAAAGGGGGAGATATGTTAGCATGTCAACTGAAGGTCGTATTTTATGTACCATTCTACGGCGGGCGGGTACATTCACTTCCCACTAAAATAGAGTAAATAAACAAAGCGAACGCGTCACTGCACCTTAGGAGAATTCTGTTCTTACAGTATTATTATGCCGTTACAGCAGTGATGGTTAACAGAAACTGACGGTTTAAAGAGTGACGTTTAATCGAGTTTTTACTGTATTTCGAAGCTGAAAATAATGATATGGTGATAATAACTTGAATTTGTTAAAATAATAAAATGGAACACCTGCAGCCCTCCTTGAGATGTTATTTGTTATATGGCTACCAGTTCTGGTGATTCAATACACCATCTTCATTGGACCCGCCAGGTTAGCCGAGAGCGCTAATGCACTGCTTCCTGGACTCGGGTAGGCACGCCAGCCTTGGCGGATTAACAGTGAAGGCCAGTGTGCCGGCCAGCCTGGATGTGGTTTTTAGGCGGTTTTCCACATCCCCCTACGTGAATACCGGACTAGTCCCCATGTCCTGCATCAGTTCCACGACTCGCAGACATTCGACAAATGTTCCCACTATTTCATGGCTTACACTAGATGCAGACATTTGGGGCACACTACTTCCATCTCAGGAACTACTGGGTGGCGACGGGAAGGCATCCGGCCACATTCCGACACCAAAAACGCCACATCCATAGTAACAAGGCGGACCCCGCGTTACCGTGGGACAAAGGCTCCAGCAAATGATGATGAATACACCATCTGCATCCATTACTTGATGCTGAGGTGTTAACTCTGGCACCAGTTAAGCCCTGCAGAGGGTGTACTGAATCACTAGGCCTGGTAGCCATGCAGGGAGTCCGAAAAGACTTTCCCTGATCACATAAATTGATAACTCAGGCTAGAAGTAAGATACAAATATGAAACTTGTGTCGAATTGATTACAACTATCAAAGTTTTTTTCTGTTTTAGGTTCGCAGTACGTAAGTAGTGGATGAGGTGCAGTGCCCAAGAAGCCTTGTTAACCAATCAGGAGAAGGCACAGTGTGTCCTATGGTACCATGAGACACGATCACCAACCACAGTGCAGAGATACTTCCAGGTAACATTTGGAAGGAATCCACCTGATGTCAAGAGTATTAAAGCCTGGTATGAGAAGTTCAAGAACACAGGATCGGTTGCTGACCTTCCGAGGTCTGGTCGACCAAGAACCTCAGCAGACACGGTGGAAGCTGTAAGGCAGTCTTTTCTGCGAAGTCCGAAGAAATCGTGGCGCAGGGCCTCACGTGAATTACAGTTGCCAAAAAGCTCTCTCCATGACATTTTACACAAACGTTTATTGTTTCGTGCTTACAAAGTGTAAATCATTCAGGCCTTGTTGCCCAATGACAGTACACGTCGATATGACGTTGCGGTCGAAATGCTATCATGTATTGAGGATGATGATGGTTATCTCAGACGAACTGCCTTTTCCGACGAAGCGACCTTTTTTGTCAGTAGAGTAGTGAATCGCCATAATGCGCGCATTTTGGGTTCAGAACCCCCTGGCGAGGTCATGGAGTGCACCAGAGGCAGTCCAAAGGTGAATGTTTGGTGCGCGATCGAATTATCGGGCCATTCTTCTTCCCTGAGGCTTCCATCACATCTGCAGTGTATCTGGACATGTCGCAACTGTATGCTGTTCCTCAGCTGCTTCGGTGTCACCCCGATGTCTTGTTTCGGCAAGATGGTGCACCGCCTTATTGGAGTTTGGACGTCCGTGCCCGTCTCGATATGACCTTTCCTGGACGAGGGATTGGTCGTGATGGCCCAACAGTTTGGCCTCCACGCTCTCCTGACATAACCACATTAGACTTCTTCTTATGGGGTTATATCAAGGACGAGGTCTACCGACCACATGTACCAGATCTTCAAACCCTGCGGCAACGGATAACCACAGTCGTTGAATCGATCCCTCCAGTGATGTTGGCTAATGTGTGGACGGAAACTGAATATCGATTAGATGTGCTACGTGCTACCAAGGGTGCTCATGTGGAAGTTTACTGATGTGTGAAAAAAAACTTTGATAGTTTGCAAACAATTAGCCACCAGTTTCATATTTGTATCTTACTTCTAGCCTGAAATGGAAATGGAAGAGGATGGAGATGAAGATGAAATGGGAGATATGATACTGCGTGAGGAGTCTGACAGTGCACTGAAGGACCTGAGTCGAAACAAGGCCCCCGGAGTAGACAACATTCCATTAGAACTGCTGACAGCCTTGGGAGAGCCAGTCCAGACAAAACTCTACCATCTGGTGAGCAAGTTGTATGAAACAGGCGAAATACCCTCAGACGTCAAGAAGAATATAATAATTCCAATCCCAAAGAAATCAGGTGTTGACAGATGTGAAAATACCGAACTATCAGTTTAATAAGTCAGAGCTGCAAAATACTAACGCGAATTCTTTACAGACGAATGGAAAAACTGATAGAAGCCGACCTCGGGGAAGATCAGTTTGGATTTCGTAGAAATGCTGGAACACGTGAGGCAATACTGACCCTACAACTTAGCTTAGAAGAAAGATTAAAGAAAGGGGAACCTACGTTTCTAGCATTTGTAGACTTAGAGAAAGCTTTTGACAATGTTGATTGGAATACTCTCTTTCAAATTCTGAAGGTGGCAGGGGTAAAATACAGGTAGCGAAAGGCTATTTACAATTTGCACAGAAAGCAGATGGCAATTATAAGAGTCGAGGGGTATGAAAGGGAAGCAGTGGTTGGGAAGGGAGTGAGCAGTGAAGGAAAAAAAGAAATTTGAGTAGGTATTAAAATCCATGGAGACGAAATAAAAACTTTGAGGTTCGCCGATGACATTGTAATTCTGTTAGAGACAGCAAAGGACTTGGAAGAACAGTTGAACGGAATGGACAGTGTCTTGAAAGGAGAGTATAAGATGAACATCAACAAAAGAAAAACGAGGATAATGGAATGTAGTCGAATTAAGTCGGGTGATAAAATGTGGACTGGCAATGGCAAGGAAAATGTTTCTGAAGAAGAAAAATTTGTTAACATCGAGTATAGATTGAAATGTCAGGAAGTCGTTTCTGAAAGTATTTGTATGGAGTCTAGCCATGTATGGAAGTGAAACGTGGACGATAAATAGTTTGGACAAGAAGAGAATAGAAGCTTTCGAAATGTGGTGCTACAGAAGAATGCTGAAGATTAGATGGGTACATCACATAACTAATGAGGAGGTATTGAATAGGATTGGGGAGAAGAGGAGTTCGTGGCACAACTTGACTAGAAGAAGGGTTCGGTTGGTAGGACATGTTCTGAGGCATCAAGGGATCACAAATTTAGCATTGGAGGGCAGCGTGGAGTGTAAAAATCGTAGAGGGAGACCAAGAGATGAATACACTTAGCAGATTCAGAAGGATGTAGGTTGCAGTAAGTACTGGGGGATGAAAAAGCTTGCACAGGATAGAGTATCATGGAGAGCTGCATCAAACCAGTCTCAGGACTCAAGACCACAACAACAACATTCTAGCCTGAGTTATCAATATATGTAATCAGAGAAAGAATTTTCGGACGCCCTGTATAATAAATAACATCGAAAGGGCGGCGGGCCGAAGTCCCACAAATGTTCAGTCAGAAGGATGGACATACAAGAAGTTGAATTTGTTAAGGTCACAGAGTTTACGGAAGGGCGCCGGCGATTCGTCGCGTCGAACCGGAGCGCGGGTGCAGCCGCCGGTGAAGACCGCAGAAGCGCGCCAGGCCTCCTCCGCCACGCACCTCGGCGCCTCTTGGGAAATTATGCGCCGCGGCCTTTCAGCTTTCAGCCAATCCAATTAAGCGGCGGTCGGCGCCGCGAGCTGCAGGAGCCCAGCCGAACACAACACAACACCACGCCAGCACGGCGGCCGCAAACTACTCACGCCTGCACGGTGGTCCCAGAATACCGGCAGCTCAGGCTATAGGCGCTGCTGAGTCAGCGAGAATTCCTCTCGCCGCTGTGGCTGACGAGATGCCTCAACCTGACAAGTATTCCGGCCCCTGCAGGTATGTCTCTGAGCAGTGTGGTCAGCTTCGATGAACGCCTCACTAGTTGACGCTGCTGAACCCACCGGTGTATGGTCGACTTCAGTACTCGGCGCGAAAATTTGTTTGCCGCAACAGTAAGCACCCTAATAGATTAATCACCCTCTGGCGAAAACTACATTGGAGGTAAGAGACTTTCGTCATCTGCTTCTGGCAGCATTGTTGTTGTTGTTATGGTCTTCAGTCGTGAGACTGGTTTGGTGCAGCTCTCCATGCTATTCTATCCTGTGTAAGCTGCTTCATCACCCAATACGTACTGCAGCCTACATCCTTCCGAATCTGTCTGGTGTATTCATCTCTTGGTCCCCCCCTGACGATTTTTCCCCTCCACGCTGCCCTCCAATACTAAATTGGTGATCCCTTGATGCCTCAGAACATGTCCTACCAACCGATCCCTTCTTCTAGTCAAGTTGTGCCACAAACTCCTCTTCTCCCCAATCCTATTCAATACCTCCTCATTAGTTATATGATCTACCCATCTAATCTTCAGCATTCTTCTGTAGCACCACATTTCAAAGGCTTCTATTCTCTTGTTGTCCAAACTATTTATCGTCCATGTTTCACTTCCATACATGGCTACACTCCATACAAATACTTTCAGAAACTGGAACCGCGAGACCGCTACGGTCGCAGGTTGGACTCCTTCCTCGGGCATGGATGTGTGTGATATCCTTAGGTTAGTTAGATTTAACTAGTTCTAAGTTCTAGGGGACTAATGACCTCAGAAGTTGAGTCCCATAGTGCTCAGTGCCATTTGAACCATTTTTTTACTTTCAGAAACGGCTTCCTGACATTTAAATCTATACTCGATGTGAACACATTTCTCTTCTTCAGAAACGCTTTCCTTGCCATTGCCAGTCTACAGTTTATATCTTCTCTACTTCGACCATCATCAGTTATTTTGCTCCCCAAACAGCAAAACTCCTTTACCACTTTAAGTGTCTCATTTCCTAATCTAATTCCCTCAGCATCACCCGACTTAATTCGACTACATTCCATTATCCTCGTTTTGCTTTTGTTATCTTGTATCCTCCGTTCAAGACAATGTCCATTCCGTTCAACTGCTCTTCCAAATCCTTTGCTGTCTGTGGCAGAATTACAATGTCATTGGCGAACCTCAAAGTTTTTATTTCTTCTCCATGGATTTTAATACCTACTCCGAATTTTTCTTTTGTTTCCTTTACTGCTTGCTCAATATACAGATTGAATAACATCGGGGAGAGGCTACAACCCTGTCTCACTCCCTTCCCAACCACTGCTTCCCTTTGCCTGGCAGCATTACACCACCAGTGTCGGAGATATTGTATTTTGAAAAGTTCCAACACCGATACTTGCACAATACCTGAAGTAGCGTGCATTAGAAAATAACACAAGTACACACACTAGTTATGTAACGGGACAGTTGACCATTGCAGGTTGTGTTCAGAATGACCACCGGCAGCCGCAGTACACGTATGGAACGACAGCTGTACACGTGTTAGCATTGCAGCAGAGATGTCCGAGCAGGCTGCAGCAATACGTCGACCCATATCATCGTGTGTAGGTGGTATGTCCTCGTAGACAGCGTCTTTCAGTTTCTTCCACAGAAAAAGTCTACAGATGTCAAATGCGGGGAGCAGGTCGGCCAATGCACACTCCTCTGCGTCCAGTATAACGCTTTGGAATAGAAATTCGTGAAGACGTGCTGGGGAACTTATGCACTGTAGGCTGGACAGCCATCATGTGGGTACCACAGGTCCCTCCTAGTCTGTGGAGGAACGTCTTCTATCATCTGTGGAAGGTGTTCTGATGGGAGGCCGCAATACCTTTGCGTGAACAGTGTTGCGTCCATGAAGGCGTTCGATGCAGTTCCGCCCTTTCGCCTGATAAACAAAGTAAGAGCCTACGGAATATCAGACCAGCTGTGTGGCTGGATTGTAGAGTTTTTAGCAAACAGAACACAGCATGTTGTTCTCAATGGAGAGAGGTCTACAGACGTTAAGGTAACCTCTGGCGTGCCAAAAGGAAGTGTTATGGGACCATTGCTTTTCACAATATATATAAATGACCTAGTAGATAGTGTCGGAAGTTCCATGCAGCTTTTCGCAGATGATGCTGTAGTATACAGAGAAATTGCAGCATTAGAAAATTGCAGTGAAATGCAGGAAGATCTGCAGCGGATATGCACTTGATGCAGGGAGTGGCAACTGACCCTTAACATAGACAAATGTAGCGTATTGCGAATACATAGAAAGAAGGATCCTTTATTGTATGATTATATGATAGCGGAACAAACACTGGTAGCAGTTACTTCTGTAAAATATCTGGGAGTATGCGTGCGGAACGATTTGAAGTGCAATGGTCATATAAAATTAACTGTTGGTAAGGCGGGTGCCAGGTTGAGATTCATTGGGATATTCCTTAGAAAATGTAGGCCATCAACAATGGAGGTGGCTTACAAAGCACTCGTTCGAACTGTACTTGAGTATTGCTCATTAGTGTGCAATCCCTATCAGGTCAGGATGACAAAGGAGATAGAGAAGATCCAAAGAAGAGCGGAGCGTTTCGTCACAGGGTTATTTGGTAAGCGTGATAGGTTATGGAGATGTTTAGCAAACTCAAGTGGCAGACTCTGCAAGAGAGGCGCTCTGCATCGCGGTGTAGCTTTCTGTCCAGGTTTCGAGAGGGTGCGTTTCTGGATGAGGTATCGAATATATTGCTTCTCCCTACTTATACCTGCCGAGGAGATCGCGAATGTAAAATTAGAGAGATTCGAGCGCGCACGGAGGCTTTCCGGCAGTCGTTCTTCCCGCGAACCATACGCGACTGGAATAGGAAAGGGAGGTAATGACAGTGGCACGTAAAGTGCCCTCCGCCACACACCGTTGGGTGGCTTTCGGACTATAAATGTAGATGTAGATGTAGCCACTGGATTGAAACAGATAGCTACATAGTCCCATCTGGAACTTCATGCAGACATCAGTTGGAATACCTCCTCGTTGTTCACTGTTATACTCTTATGAGAAACTAGCTGTGCACGTCGTGTTGCCTGCAAATGTATTTATTCTACTCTTCTATTGCTCCATCTCCTCCTTCTCCCTCTCTCTATCCATCTTCTCCTTCTCTGCTGTGTGTCCATGTACTCCACCCCCTCTCTCCGTCCACTGCATCCACCCCTGATTCTCTGACCATCTCCTCATCTCCCTTTCTATGTCATCTCCTCTTCCAACTCTATCTGTCCCTCTACCACTCTCCCTCTATCTGTCCATCTACTCCGTCGCTCCTCTACTTCCATCTTCTCCTTCCACCTCTGCCTATCCATCTCTTCCTACTCCCTCGCACTGTTTGTCTCCTGCTCCCCCTCTCTATGTCCATCACTTTCTCTTCTCTGTCCATCTCTTCCTCTTTCCATACTCTCCATCTTCTGCTCTCTTTTCTCTCTGTCCATCCGCTCCTCCTCCACTTCTCTATCCATTTTTCCCTTTCTCTGCCCATCTCTTCTGATATGGCGCGCGCCGTTATCCTGTGGTCTTGTTTAGAGCGCGCACTGTAGTTGAAATGTGTCTTTTTATAGGACAACTATCCAAGGAGTTCCACCCAACATATCCAAACAGCAGACTGTGTACACAATTTATTAAACTGCCAATACGAAACTCTTTTAAATAAAAGCTAATTCATATAACTTATTGAACTTAACAAATGGTTGAAAGAATGAGGTTTAAAAACAATAATGGCGGCTTGTCACCATAACATCAAAGAACCTTTTACAATAGTGCTTTTAGAGTTTACACAAGAGACAAAATCCAATAATAACTTGGCACTACAATTCAAAATCATCTATATAAAAAACTTTGAGAAAGATAATGGCGCTTGGCACCATAAAATGAAAGAAGCGCAACACACAAGCAATAAATATAATAACAAAATAATAATTTGATACAACCAAAGGGCGAGGGCAACTCCCAACGCAATGACAGGTGAGCGAGCTCTCAACACCTCGGAGCCTTCCCACCAGAAACGGTCCCCGAAATAAACCGCTGAGGGCTCCCCGACATGCCTCCCACAACTGCCCATCACTTACGCATCTTGGTTATGTTCTGTAACACACGACACATAATATCAACCAAAGATAAAATTCAAAATCAAATAACAATATAACATCCCGACAGCACATGATAACCACGGCGCCGTTAACTCGGGCGCTCTTAACAAGTGCCGGAAGCCAGCACACAGAACACAACAATTAGCGCTTCTTAAAACAAGACAATAAAAGCCAAGCGCACATGGGTAGTCAAATCACAGTCTTAGAAGTGCCTTGACGATACCAAACGCGACTTTTTCATCAAGTTAATAATAACACAGTGAGGTAAAAATACAGAACATACCACTAAATGCTGTTACACAAACCAAATTGACGAAATCGTGTTGTTCAAATGGTTCAAATGGCTCTGAGCACTATGCGGCTTAACATCTGTGGTCATCAGTCCCCTAGAACTTAGAACTACTTAAACCTAAGTAATGTAAGGACATCACACAACACCCAGTCATCACGAGGGAGAGAAAATCCCTGACCCCGCCGGGAATCGAACCCGGGAACCCGGGCGCGGGAAGCGAGAACGCTACGGCACGGCCACGAGCTGCGGACGTGTTGTTCAGGTCCCAGAAGACCACATATACCAAGCAGCAGTAATTCACTACGCCTATACTGTCCAAAACGGCCTTTCGTAGGCAGACTTTACCTAACACATCAAATGCTAAATATACCATACATGAACGCAACTCCGGGCAGGTAACAGGAACCACCTACGTGAATTCCTCCAAAAAGGAACAAACAGGCACCACGCTGAGCAGACCGGGTGGGCAACGACCCACTCAGCGGGATAACCAAATACTCAACTTGAGCAAATAAATTAGTACCAACAAATATCGTAACGTGCCACACACACACACACACACACACACACACAGCAAAAACTTCCAACAACGCCGTCCCACATCAAAAACCGCTGCTGGAGCTTCGAGCGGAAAATCTGACGAGCCAACCGAGCCCACGCCCTAACCTGGCTGACGAATCCAAAATTCAGCAAGTAGGTTTCTCCGGGCCAGAATGTCACAGGACCTCACCAGACCTCCACATCCGACAGGGAGGCAGAACAAGTACGCCGACTCCAATTAATCACCACCGCATGGCCGGCACAGCGGCGAGTCGCCTCCGCCCCAGACCAGTCTGCTCGTATTGCGACGCACAACACCCTTAGCGCTAGTCACCAGCAGGTCAGGCAGAGCGAACAATACCCGGAAAACCGACTACCCTCTCGCTTTCCGCCGGCCACCGCAAACACACGCCAGCGACGTAATAGTAATAGCAGATTACCACCGGAGCGCCACCCGCACCAGAACAGCGAACTATAATGGATTAAAGCGCGCGCTCTAAACAAGATCACAGGATAGCGGCACGCGCCATATCACTCCTCCTTCTCCCTTTCTCTGTCTATCTCCTCTTCCTTCTGTCAATATTTCTCTCTCACCTCTCTCTCCCTCCAACTCATCCTCTTTCATGAGTCTGTCCATTTCGCCGTCCCCCTCCCTCTACCCATTTCCTTCTGGTTCTATCTGTGTCCATCACCTCATTACCCCTCTATGTCTGTCCATCTCCTCCTACCCCCTTTTCTCTCCACATTATCACCCCCACCCCAACAGGAGGTTGCTGATTCTCACCCTCACAATATTTCTTTACAAACATTGAGCAATATTTGTACCAATTTTGCTTGAAACTGTTTCAGGAGTTTAGAAGCAGCTTCTTACCTGTGGCTTTTACCCTGTTAGCTCGTGGTCTCGCCCTCGCGTTCTCGCTTCCCGAGCACGTGGTCCCAGGTTCGTTCGATTCCCGGAGGGTCAGGCATTTTCACCTGTCTCGAGATGACTGGGTGTTTGTCTTGTCCTCATCATTTCATCATCATTCATGAAAGTGGTGAGGTTAGACTGAGCAGGGTTGGGAATTTGTATGGGCGCTGATAACCGCACAGTTGAGCGCCCCACAAACCAGTCATCATCATTTTATCATTTACGCACATGTCACAAATATTAAATATATTTCACTCGTATTTGAACGCATAGTTCACTTATATTTCCAGAGAATTTCTCTCTGTCGTTTCATTTTCACGCACCTCACTGTTTATGACGAACATCACCTGAGCTCTGTGTCGTACAATGATATAATTTTGCAGGTACATCCCCGTGGTATATCTACATTTATATCTACATCCGTACTCCGCAAGCCACTTGACGGTGTGTGGCGGAGGATACTTGAGTACCTCTATCGGTTCTCCCTTCTATTCCAGTCTCGTATTGTTCGTGGAAAGAAAGATTGTCGGTATGCCTCTGTGTGGGCTCTAATCACTCTGATATTATCATCATGGTCCGTTCGCAAGATATATGAGGGAGCAATATACTGCTTGACTCCTCGGTGAAGGTATGTTCTCGAAACTTTAACAAAAGCCGGTACCATCTCTCTTGCAGAGTCTTCCACTGGAGTTTATCTCTCATCTCCGCAACGCTTTCGCGACTACTAAATGATCCTGTAACGAAGTGCGCTGCTCTCCGTTGGATCTTCTCTATCTCTTCTATCAACCCTATCTGGTACGGATCCCACACTGCTGAGCAGTATTCAAGCAGTGGGCGAACAAGTGTGCTGTAACCTACTTCCTTTGTTTTCGGACTACATTTCCTTAGGATTCTTTTCCAGTGAATCTCATTCTGACATCTGGTTTACCGACGATTAATTTTATATGGTCATTCCATTTTAAATCACTCCTAATGCGTACTCCCAGATAATTTACGGAATTAACTGCTTCCAGTTACTGACCTGCTATATTGTAGCTAAATGATAAAGGATCTTTCTTTCTGCGTATTAGCAGCACATTACACTTGTCTACATTAAGTTTTAATTGCCATTCCCTGCACCATTTCGTTGCAGATCCTCCTGCATTTCAGTACAATTTTCCATTGTTACAACCTCTCGACATACTATACTATACTGTACTGTATACTATATGCGGCTCCTCTCCGCTGTAACGCCTGAATAAAGTTTTTCTTTTATTATGTTTATGAAATATGAAATGTATGGACCAGAGGGTCCACACGTGTCAGTAGGTACTTGTAAGACTTTCTGTGATAGTAAAAGAATGGCGCAACCTTCAGATTTTATCTCCAGCCAGCAAGGAGATGCATTGCTGTTTCGTATCGTCCCTTGTTCTTCAACTTTCACGTAAGTATCTGTCTTGTTAGCTCTTAAGAATCATGAGTATACGGGCTGAACATTAATATAACCGACAGACTGCTGGGTAGAGATGGGGGACCCGCTCTTGAACTAATTCATAGAGTTGAATCTTTCAAAGGTGTGAACAATCAGTGATTCAGAAAAAAAGAACGGTAGCTCCAAACGTTTCCCACGACAGAGAGAGAGAGAGAGAGAGAGAGAGAGAGAAACGGAGACGGAGCATATCAGCGGCGCCTCTGCTGGTCAGAGCACAGTGCACGCCACACAACACAGCCAGCGCCGGCCTCTGCCCTGCTTCTACCTTGGCTGCCTGCATTGTGCAGTGCCCCATTGGATTTTGTGTTTCACATATGCCGTGCCGTCTCTGTGCGTCGTCTGCCGTGTGCAGTGTCTGGCGCAGCTTAACTTCGCATCGCACTCTGTCGGCGATCGTTTCAGTCGCACGTCCTGCCCTCTGGGCAGTTGATGCGAGTAACAGGACAGAGAGCCACCTAGCGGATAACATAGGAACTACTTGCAAAAACCTGCTCGCAAGGGAACGGACGATTTGTCTCGGAGCGGGTGAGTTCACCGCTCCCCCCACCCTCGGAACTCGCCCGCTCAACGCTCACCCCACCGTCTCGACTCTAGCCAGAGCATTGAGCAAAGCAACTCAGGTGTCACTCTGGTCTCTGCGGTCTCAGCTCACACAGTAATACAGCTCGCGGCTCGACCTGCTCGACTCAGTGCCTCTGCATCGGAGTTGATCCCCACTGGATATTGTTCTTTGTAGTAATACCGCTATGTATATTACATTATTATGTTATGTATACATCAATTGTTTTTATTTTATTTTAATTTGTTTAAACTGATTAGATTAGGTTCCTGATGACTCCTCTTACTATAGGATTTTTATTATGGACACTCGAATTTACGCTTTAATTACGAGCGAACCGATAAACGTATCGCAAAATGTGATACACCAATATTTTCCTTGTTTTATTCTGCGTAAGGCTATATGCAGCACTTTCGTTTTACAGTCAAATTTATATATTTTTTTCTTATTCTGGTACGGATTTTGCGATTTTAGGCGTCTTCGGAAGGAAACGTTCACTTTAAAAATATATGGCTTGCAATGTATTTGTATGAGGTTAATGAAATTTTAATACATTATAGCCAAATATATTGTTAATGTAAATCTCAAGTTACAACATTTTCCGATCACCCAAAAAACCACGATAGTGCAAAATAAATCAATAATCAAAAACTTTGTCATATCGTGGAAATTTCAATAAACAATACAAAATTCTTACTCATTATCTGTGTTACTTCAAAATAGGATCAAATAAGATCAAAATACAGGTATAGTACTGGAATAAACCAAGTTTAAAGGGCAATGTGCCTTCCATTTATTTTCTATTGTAAATGAGTGGTGAGTCATGAAAAAGAGCTAATTCATTTCAGGGAGTGAACAGTTCTGATCCAATCTCTGAAAAGAACAGTTTTGCCCATCTCCACTGCTGGGACGAATTCCTGGCAGGAAATGGGGACAAAAAGTCCCTATGAACATGCGTCGGGAAATGCAATGTTGCCACGGTAGATGGCGCTGATGAATGACGGTTCCTCTGACTGCGTGCCGTGTGTTCCTTGTGTGTTGCAGGCTGTGTGACTGGCGCAACGTGCTGTAAGCAGCAGAACGGTTTGGTATTCGTGTCGGGAACAAGCCGGGATGTTTGTGCACGGTGAAGCAGATGGTGTAACCTCCCCGTGAGAAATTTGAAAGTCAATGATTATAGAAGAATGTGCCAGATATTGTCTTCGCACAAAACTGAATAATAAAAATGAGCCAAGCGTAACCTCCTTGCAAAATTAAAGAATAATAATGGCCCAAATGTAAACTCCCCACAAAATTAACGTTAAGAAATGAAGATTGCTCATTAAACCCACAATAATGTTAATTAGATAATGAACCATGAACTGACTGTAACATCTCAACACAAATAATTGAACCTGACAAATTTTATAGGTACAGCAGCGCTGACCTACGGCCCTGTGAAATAATTAAATCTGATAAATTCTTACTTCAGTAAAACTCCATCTGCTCTTATTTTTGGCACAGCTTCGTGCAATGCTGGCGTATATTTAATTCTGATTCTTGTAGGAAATGCATAGGAAATATTCTTTGAATTGAAATGAATCTTTTTCTTTAAAAGGGTTACTTTATAGAAAAATTATTATTGGGGCATCTCTTGAACAAATTAATTACAATTAACGTATGTTATTAGCTGAGCGCAATGCTGCTTCATTACCTTCGATAACAATATACCTCGTCCTGAATCGTGACCAGAGATGGAGGGAGAGCACGCCGCCGATCCATGTCAACCCCTGCTCAGTACAACCGTCCACTCGCTACAACTACTGCCGACAGAGAGCAACTCGCAACTGCTCTTGCCGATTCACAACACGCTACTACTGTCGTCTCGCGCGCGCCACTGCACCCGACTGAGTGCAACTAGCAACTGAACTCTCGCGCGGTCAAGCGCAGACTAGCTGTGGTGTCACCGCCAGACACCACACTTGCTAGGTGGTAGCCTTTAAATCGGCCGCGGTCCATTAGTACATGTCGGACCCGCGTGTCGCCACTGTCAGTGATCGCAGACCGAGCGCCACCACACGGCAGGTCTAGAGAGAGACGTCCTAGCACTCGCCCCAGTTGTACGGACGACTTTGCTAGCGACTACATTGACGAAGCCTTTCTCTCATTTGCCGAGAGATAGTTAGAATAGCCTTCAGCTAAGTCCATGGCTACGACCTAGCAAGGCGCCATTAATCATTTCAAGAGAGAGTCTCACTTGTATCATCAAGAATGCTGTATACAAATGATGGATTAAAGTTAAGTATTCCTGGAGCTACGTACTTTTCTTTATAGCATTCATTACGTATCCTGTTACAGACCTACCGCCCACCTGCGTGAGTTGACGCGTGCATTTCGGCCTCCTCTATAAATTAGTGTACGTTGTGTTGGCTAATCTGCCGACACAACACTAGCCACGATAAATAACTCTCTGGTCAGAGATTCTGTCATGCCTCGCCATCCCTGGTAATGAATACATATGAAACGTACGCGTTTCAATGGAAATGGTCGATAGGCAGCACGGCTGTACAAAAACAAGTACCCTCACAGACACCAACCACATCACACAACATTTCAAGCCCTTTTCTGGATGTTTTTGTGATCATGGGTCCTTTCAGACAGACGAACGTGCAGGGACGTGGCGGACTGTGCATACTCGAGTAGATTTCCCGACCATGTTATAGTTTTGGGTGGAGATTTTAATTGACCAGATATAGACAGGTAAAAGCCACAGGTAAGAAGCTGCTTTAAGACGGATAGTGGAGAGACACGAGGAGCTACAAGCCGATCTACATATGGCTTTCATTGATTTGGAGAAAGCATATGACAGAGTCCCACGGGACGAAATATGGGGAAGCATGAGAGAGCAGTGCGTGCCAGAGAAGTATGTGAGGTTATTGAAGAAAATGTACAGAGGAGCAATGACACAGGTGAGAAGTAATGTGGGCATGACAGAGGAGTTTCCAGTAAAAGTAGGGTTACATCAAGGGTCTGCGCTTAGTCCCTACCTCTTTGACCTGATTATGGATGTGCTGGTGAAAGATGTGAAGAAGGAAGCACCGTGGAATATGATGTTTGCGGATGATGTGGTTCTTTGTGAGCAGAGCATCGGCAGACTCGAGGAAAAGCTGGAGGATTGGAGGAAGGCACTAGAAGAAAGAGGGACGAAAATTAGCAGGACAAAGTCAGAATATTTAGCACTGAAGGATGTACAGATAAGTGGAGTGTTGTGTGACAAGAAGGTGAGCATTGGGTTGAAATGGAAAGTGTACAAGTCGGTGGTGAGGCCTTCTATGGTATACGGGGCAGAGACATGGCCAATCACAGTAGCCCAGGAAAGGAAGATGGAAGTGGCGGAAGCGAGGATGCTGAGGTGGATGTGTGGGGTAACAAGGAAGGACAGGATTAGAAATGAATTTGTTAGAGGAGCTGTGAAAGTGGGACCCATGGGGAAAAAGATACGAGACAGCGGACTAAGGTGGTACGGACACTTGCAGAGAAAAGGGGAAGAGTATATCAGAAACAGAGTTGAAGATATAAAGATTGAAGGAGCGAGAAGGAGAAGAAGACCGAAACTGAGGTGGAAGGACAAGATATCCGCGGACCTAAGGGAGAAAGGATGGAAGAAGGGAGAGGCAATGGATAGAGAACTATGGAGGAGAAGGATCCAGAAGAGCAACGCCGACCCTACGTGACGTGGGACAAGGCGACGATAAAGGAGGAGGAGAAGAAGAAGAAGAAGAAGACTGGAGACTCAAACGTTCATAACGGGTGGCAGGGACACAGATTCCAGTGAAATTTTTTTAAGTGCTTTATCTGAAAACTACCTTGAGCAGTTAAACAGAGAACCGACTCGTGACGATAACATGTTAGACCTTCTGGTGACAAACATACCCAAATTGTTTGAAACAGTTAAAGCAGAACAGGGAATCAGCGATCATAAAGCGGTTACTGCATCGATGATTTCAGCCGCAAATAGAAATATTAAGAAAGGTAGGAAGATTTTTCTGTTTAGCAAAAGTGACAAAAAGCAGATTTCAGAGTACCTGACGGCTCAACACAGCAATTTTGTCTTACGTACAGATAGTGTTGAGTATCAGTGGACAAAGTTCAAAACCATCGTACAATATGCGTTAGATGAGTATGTGCCAAGCAAGATCGTAAGAGATGGAAAAGAGCCACCGTGGTACAACAACCGAGTTAGAAAACTGCTGCGGAAGCAAAGGGAACTTCACAGCAAACATAAACACAGCCAAAGCCTTGCAGACTGTAAGTAGGCTCCTTAGGTTTTTATATTGGTAACGCCACCTAGCGCACTGTATGAAATTCACTGGCTGTGCTGTGTGCAGTCTGTGGCTGGGTGGCATTGTTTTAATATTCGCTATTGTAGTGTTGGGCAGTTGGATGTGAACAGCGCGTAGCGTTGCGCAGTTGGAGGTGAGCCGCCAGCAGTGGTGGATGTGGGGAGAGAGATGGCAGAATTTTGAAAGCGCACGATCTGGACGTGTGTCCATCAAAAAGAGTAAATTTGTAATATTGGATATCATGGACTGATATATATATATTATCACTTTTGAACACTATTGAGGCAAATACATCGTTTGTTCTCTATTAAAATCTTTCATTTGCTGACTATGCCCATCAGTAGTTAGTGCCTTCAGTACTTTGAATCTTTTATTTAGCTGGCAGTAGTGGCGCTCGCTGTATTGCAGTAGTTCGAGTAACGAAGATTTTTGTGAGGTAAGTGATTCGTGAAACGTATAGGTTAATGTTAGTCAGGGCCATTCTTTTGTAGGGATTTTTGAAAGTCAGATTGCGTTGCACCAAAAATATTGTATGTCAGTTTAGTGTTGATCAGAATAAGTAAAGAGAGAAATGTCTGAGTACGTTCAGTTCTGCTCAGCTGTTTGACAATCAAATAACGTAAGGGATTTACCAGCACAGTAATTCATAAATTTTTCTAACGGGACGTTTCAAGACAAACAAAAATTACGCGAAGCGAAATGTAGTGTGAGGAGGGCTATGCAAGAGGCGTTCAATGAATTGGAAAGTAAAGTTCAATGTACTGACTTGGCAGAAAATGCTAAGACATTTTGGTCTTATGTCAAAACGGTAGGTGGAGCAAAACAAAATGTCCAGACACTCTGTGACCAAAATGGTACTGAAACAGAGGATGACAGACTAAAGGCCGAAATACTAAATGTTTTTTTCCATCAGTGAGTTAAGGTTACATGCAGATAATGGAGACCAGCTTATTGACATATTGTACAGATGAATTATTCATAAAAACAAAAATTGCAGGCATATTTTCAATTTATATTATCAGTGACAGATCAGTGGGACCAGATGACAATTTATGATACAGCCTACAACGGACAACACATTTTTTAAAAATTAAACAGTGGCTGTGCATCGCCACGCAAGCAGAATCTTTGTATTTTCAAATGTGAACCCCCCACCACCCCCCAATTTCATTGCATAATCGGATTCAACGCCAAGAAATACCTACTGCTTACTAGAAAGCATTACTTTCCATTTGTGGTAGATGCCGCTGTTGTCGACAAATATCAGGTGCGCGTGTTTTTGCAATTAAGAACCGATGATTTTGATTCTGCATTTCATTTATCATGTAAATGTGATTTTCTGTATTCTAACTGTTGATATGTATGTTACAAATTTCCTTCGGTGTTGCAAATTTGATTGTGCAATGCAACAAAGTTAACCGTTTTTAAAGTCTAGTTACAGACTATGTCCAGCGTGATCCAGGAATAACGACGTGGCTGTAATTGCGTTCTGGGGGTTCCCATTTGAAAATACAAAGTCGTCCCACCCAGTAGTAGGAGTGGTTAGGAGGTGAACAGTTGTAGCACAGGCAATGTCGCTTTTACTAACGTTAACTTCTCACAAACAACATTTTTTTCGTACGGTGTGTCGTTTTCGGGATACCTCAAGTTAAACACCCTGTATACAGGGTGAGTCACCTAACGTTACCGCTGGATATATTTCGTAAACCACATCAAATACTGACGAACCGATTCCACAGACCGAACGTGAGGAGAGGGGCTAGTGTAATTGGTTAATACAAACCATACAAAAATGCACGGAAGTATGTTTTTTTAACACAAACCTACGTTTTTTAAATCGAACCCCGTTAGTTTCGTTAGCATATCTGAACATATACACAAATACGTAATCAGTGCAGTTTGTTGCATTGTAAAATGTTAATTACATCCGGAGATATTGTAACCTAAAGTTGACGCTTGAGTACCACTCCTCCGCTGTTCGATCGTGTGTATCGGAGAGCACCGAATTACGTAGGGATCCAAAGGGAACGGTGATGGACCTTAGGAACAGAAGAGACTGGAACAGCACATTACGTCCACCTGCTAACACCTTTTTATTGGTCTTTTTCACTGACGCACAAGTACATTACCATGAGGGGTGAGGTACACGTACACACGTGGTTTCCGTTTTCAATTACGGAGTGGAATAGAGTGTGTCCCGACATGTCAGGCCAATAGATGTTCAATGGGGTGGCCATCATTTGCTGCACACAATTGCAAACTCTGGCGTAATGAATGTCGTACACGCCGCAGTACATCTGGTGTAATGTCGCCGCAGGCTGCCACAATACGTTGTTTCATATCCTCTGGGGTTGTAGGCACATCACGGTACACATTCTCCTTTAACGTACCCCACAGAAAGAAGTCCAGAGGTGTAAGATCAGGAGAACGGGCTGGCCAATGTATGCGTCCTCCACGTCCTATGAAACGCCCGTCGTACATCCTGTCAAGGGTCAGCCTAGTGTTAATTGCGGAATGTGCAGGTGCACCATCATGCTGATACCACATACGTCGACGCGTTTCCAGTGGGACATTTTCGAGCAACGTTGGCAGAGCATTCTGTAGAAACGCGATGTATATTGCAGTGCTCTCCGATACACACGATCGAACAGCGGAGGAGTGATACTCAAGCGTCAACTTTAGGTTACAATAACTCCGGGTGTAATTAACATTTTACAATGCAACAAACGGCACTGATTACGTATTTGTTTATATGTTCAGATGTGCTAACAAAATAACGTGGTTCCATTTTAAAAAACGTAGGTTTGTGTTAAAAAACATACTTCCGTACATTTTTGTATGCTTTGTATTAACCAATTACACTAGCCCCTCTAATCACGTTCGCTCTGTGGAATCGGTTCGTCAGTATTTGATGTGGCTTATGAAATATATCCGGCGGTAACGTTAGGTGACTCACCCTGTATAGGCTGTTTAAAAACGAATGACCCGATATTGGACGGTAATAATCACGAAACGTAGGACGGGCCGGCAAGGAAATGTGTGTTGTTTGAATGGGCGTGGCTTAGAGTTGCAGAAAATCTCCGTTTGATGACAGTCAACGCGTCGCAGACAATCAGAAGTAAGATGGCGTCCGCACAGCAGAAGGCGTTTTGAGTGCTGCGGATTGTAAAGACTGAGGAGTCTCTGATGTGTTGGCAGAAGAGCCAACACCGTGTTGCTAGAGGAGGCCGAAATGCACGCGTTAAGCTCACGCAGACTGGCATGAGGTCTGGAACAGATTAAAGGAGTTGAGTCTAATAAATAAAGTACGTAGTTGATATAATACTTAACTTTAATCCACAGTTGGTGAACATTGCTCTGGTTGATACATTATATAATCTCAATGTAACTGGTCATGGCGCCTTGCTAGGTCGTAGCAAATGACGTAGCTGAAGGCTATGCTAACTATCGTCTCGGCAAATGAGAGCGTATTTGTCAGTGTTGCACTCGTTCGACCTGTACTTGAGTATTGCCCATCAGTGTGGGATCCGTACCAGATCGGGTTGACGGAGGAGATAGAGAAGACCCAAAGAAGAGCGGCGCGTTTCGTCACAGGGGTATTTGGTAAGCGTGATAGCGTTACGGGGATGTTTAGCAAACTCAAGTGGCAGACTCTGCAAGAGAGGCGCTCTGCATCGCGGTGTAGCTTTCTGTCCAGGTTTCGAGAGGGTGCGTTTCTGGATGAGGTATCGAATATATTGCTTCCCCCTACTTATACCTCCCGAGCAGATCACGAATGTAAAATTAGAGAGATTCGAGCGCGCACGGAGGCTTTCCGGCAGTCGTTCTTCCCGCGAACCATACGCGACTGGAACAGGAAAGGGAGGTAATGACAGTGGCACGTAAAGTGCCCTCCGCCACACACCGTTGGGTGGCTTGCGGAGTATAAATGTAGATGTAGATGTAGATGTAGGGGTAGTGCGACAGACGCACGTTAATCTCAGTAGTACTGCTCATTGTTCCTATGTAACAGAACGGGAGAGAAGTCTTCCGAAGTAAGAGTGATTTCAGGTGTGCCGCAGGGGAGTGTCGTACGACCGTTACTATTCACAATATACATAAATGACCTTCTGGATGACATCGGAAGTTCACTGAGGCTTTTTGCAGATGATGCTGTAATATATCGAGAGGTTGTAACTATGGAAAATTGTACTGAAATGCACGAGGATCTGCAGCGAATTGACGCATGGTGCAGGGAATGGTTATTGAACCTCAATGTAGACAAGTGTAATGTACTGCGAATACATAGAAAGAAATATCCCTTATCACTTAGCTACAATATAGCAGGTCAGCAACTGGAAGCAGTTAATTCCATAAATTATCTGGGAGTACGCATTAGGAGTGATTTAAAATGGAATGATCATATAAAGTTGATCGTCGGTAAAGCTGATGCCAGACCGAGATTCATTGGAAGAATCGTAAGGAAATGCAATCCGAAAACAAAGGAAGCAGGTTACAGTATGCTTGTTCCCCACTGCTTGAATACCGCTCACCGGTGTGGGATCCGTACCAGATGGTGTTCATAGAAGAGAGAGAGAATAAGAGAAGATCCAACGGAGAGCAGCGCCCTTCGTTACAGGATCATTTAGTAATCGTGAAAGCGTTACGTAGATGATAGATAAACTCCAGTGGAAGACTCTGCAGGAGAGACGCCCAGTAGCTTGGTACGGGCTTTTGTTGAAGTTTCGAGAACATACCTTCACCGAGGAGTCAAGCAGTATATTGCTCCCTCATATATCTCGCGAAGGGACCATGAGGATAATATCAGAGAGATTAGAGCCCACACAGAGGCATACCGACAATCTTTCTTTACACGAACAATAGGAGATTGCAATTGAAGGGGGAACCGATAGAGGTACTCAAGGTACCCTCAGCCACACACCGTCAGGTGGCTTGCGGAGTATAGGTGCAGATGTAGATGTAGACTGAACTCTTCTCACTAATGTAGATGGCTTCGCTAGGTGCAATATAAGAACCCAGATGCTCGCACCGTACCCTAAGACTGATGACAATAAAGGTTGCTTCAAAAAGAATGAACTTATTTCAAAACTCCATATTTATTGATAAAAACATACTACATATATCAGGCGAAATTGCGCACCGAGGAAACAACGAGAGTTCATTACAATGCGCCTCAAACCACTGAAGCACGGCTTTGGCTTCGAGACACGGACAATTATACTGCTGAAAAGTGACATCGTCGTTGGGGAAGAAGAGTTTATCGCTGACAAAATTTTCGCTGATCATACAGTAAAACTGCCGTTGAAGCATAACGTTTTAATCTACTATTTCTTTGCTACTAACTCAATTCGCTACACATTTCGCACACAGTACGCACATTTACCGCTGGATGTACTGCCAAAATATCATCATTTGTACGAAACATAGTTCAGGACATATTCGCTACAAACATTCAGCTGCGTGCAGATGAGAGTGTGGTGTCACCGCCAGACACCACACTTGCTAGGTGGTAGCCTTTAAATCGGCCGCGGTCCGTTAGTATACGTCGGACCCGCGTGTCGCCACTGTCAGTGATTGCAGACCGAGCGCCGCCACACGGCAGGTCTACAGACAGATCCTAGCACTCGCCCCAGTCGTACAGACGACTTTGCTAGCCATATCCATTTTAAAAAATGTAGGTTTGTGTTAAAAAACATACTTCCGTGCATTTTTCTACGGTTTGTATTAAACAATTACACTAGCCCCTCTCCTCACGTTCGGTCTGTGGAATCGGTTCGTCAGTATTTGATGTGGTTTACGAAATATATCCAGCGGTAATGTTAGGTGACTCACCCTGTATATATATTTGATTGCCTTGGTTACTTGGAAAAGGAACGTTCAAAGCTGGCCGGAGTGGCCGTGCGGTTCTAGGCGCTACAGTCTGGAGCCGAGCGACCGCTACGGTCGCAGGTTCGAATCCTGCCTCGGGCATGGATGTGTGTGATGTCCTTAGGTTAGTTAGGTTTAATTAGTTCTAAGTTCTGGGCGACTGATGACCTCAGAAGTTAAGTCGCATACTGCTCAGAGCCATTTGAACCAGTTGAACGTTCAAAATTATACACACTGACAGTATTTCCAAACTATTTAACCTAGGCCTATATTGCACGATTTCCAGGACACTATACCTTTTTCAAATGAGTTGTAAATCCAAATACTGTCGGTATAGTATCGTCCTTCAGTTGACGTCTATTTACATAAATTTCCATGTAACAGTTCTCTTCAAAATGAAGAGAGCACAGCAAATGTTTTGCTGTCGGTTGGAAGTTCTCTCTCCGAGTAGCAACTATCGATTTCCGATTTAGAAAATCATTGTAAAAGGGAAACCTAAACAAAAACAAACGCTCATGATGTATTATTTCTCTATGAAAATACTATATACAAGTAATAGAAAGTAACAAACAGCCAGAAGTGACTGACCTGTGAAATGTAACATTGTTTCCGTCTTCGTCTTTGCTTCCATTATACTGTTACAATTAAAAGCAGTACACGAACGAATCCTGTTTACGCACTGTTTCCCTGCAAATGGCGGCTTCTATCACGTTCAATGTGGGGACGCGACACTAGCGCCAATGCGCTGTCTAGTTTTCATTTAGTAAGTCTATGGGTGTACCGTTGCGTCAGAAAAAAAAAAAAACTGGTCGCATTACTTATGGAACGCACTCTGTATTAGAGAGAGTTTGACGACTTCTCGGCAGGCGGCAGTACTGCTCAGAGCAAGAAATATGCAACGGTCATTTTTCCTGTCCCTTGTCACTTTGCCCCACCTCCCCCTATTAGCGACAATTTGGTAGAGCCTGTCCCACATCTGGGCAAGGCCTGACTTCGCACGCCCACATTTGTCTTCTCTTCTGCGTGCTGTCGGACGTCCCTCATGTTGCTGTTTACGAGACGCGAGATTGCGGTAGTTGGTTTGTGTATCTTGTTGGAGGCCCAAACAGGCGCCCCGGTTTTGCCACAAAATTTCCTGTTTACGGGAGGCCCGCTAATAGGACAAGTTTGCATCCGCGCGGCAAGAAATACGGCCCCGTCGGTGTCGCGTCATTAACGCCCAGGTAACTGCGATCCGCTGCTGCGTCAGACGCCGCTAGGGGTGGCCTGGCGAAATCCGAGCGCCAATTACCGAGGAAGCGTGAGAGGGAGGGGGTGTCTTACGGGGAAAGGGGGGGACTGTTGTAGAACCACAAACAGTCTTCCTTTAGCCGCTTGTTCCGCGGAAGCACACGTGGTAAGCGTTCTGTACGTCAGATACGCTTTCGTAAATCACGTGAGGTGGACCGAAAAGTCTAGTGAATAACGAAAACACAAGCACAGTAAAATATTGTATTAATTAGCTAGTTTCATGACCCATGGATCATTTTGCGCTGTAGATCGTAACGATGTGGAACGAGTCGTTTTAGACCGAGCGCGGTGGCGCAGTGGTTAGACACTGTACTCGCATTCGAAAGGACGACGGTTCAATCCCGCGTCCGGCAATTCTGATTTAGGTTTTCCATGATTTCCCCCCCATGAACCATGGACCTTGCCGTTGGTAGGGAGGCTTGTGTGCCTCAGCGATACAGATAGCCGTACCGTAGGTACAAGCACAACGGAGGGGTATCTGTTGAGAGGCCAGACAAACGTGTGGTTCCTGAAGAGGGGCAGCAGCCTTTTCAGTAGTTGCAAGGGCAACAGTCTGGATGATTGACTGATCTGGCCTTGTAACAATAACCAAAACGGCCTTGCTGTGCTGGTACTGCGAACGGCTGAAAGCAAGGGGAAACTACGGCCGTAATTTTTCCCGAGGGCATGCAGCTTTACTGTATGATTAAATGATGATAGCGTCCTCTTGGGTAAAATATTCCAGAGGTAAAATAGTCCCCCATTCGATCTCCGGGCGGGGACTACTCAAGAGGACGTCGTTATCAGGAGAAAGAAAACTGGCGTTCTACGGATCGGAGCGTGGAATGTCAGATCCCTTAATCGGGCAGGTAGGTTAGAAAATTTAAAAAGGGAAATGGATAGGTTAAAGTTAGATATAGTGGGAATTAGTGAAGTTCGGTGGCAGGAGGAACAAGACTTCTGGTCAGGTGACTACAGGGTTATAAACACAAAGTCAAATAGGGGTAATGCAGGAGTAGGTTTAATAATGAATAGGAAAATAGGAATGCGGGTAAGCTACTACAAACAGCATAGTGAACGCATTATTGTGGCCAAGATAGATACGAAGCCCACACCTACTACAGTAGTACAAGTTTATATGCCAACTAGCTCTGCAGATGGCGAAGAAATTGAAGAAATGTATGATGAAATAAAAGAAATTATTCAGATACTGAAGGGAGACGAAAATTTAATAGTCATGGGTGACTGGAATTCGAGTGTAGGAAAAGGGAGAGAAGGAAACATAGTAGGTGAATATGGATTGGGGCTAAGAAATGAAAGAGGAAGCCGCCTGGTAGAATTTTGCACAGAGCACAACTTAATAATAGCTAACACTTGGTTTAAGAATCATGATAGAAGGTTGTATACATGGAAGAACCCTGGAGATACTAAAAGGTATCAGATAGATTATATAATGGTAAGACAGAGATTTAGGAACCAGGTTTTAAATTGTAAGACATTTCCAGGGGCAGATGCGGACTCTGACCACAATCTATTGGTTATGAACTGTAGATTAAAACTGAAGAAACTGCAAAAAGGTGGGAATTTAAGGAGATGGGACCTGGATAAACTGAAAGAACCAGAGGTTGTAGAGAGTTTCAGAGAGAGCATAAGGGAACAATTGACAGGAATGGGGGAAAGAAATACAGTAGAAGAACAATGGGTAGCTTTGAGGGATGAAGTAGTGAAGGCAGCAGAGGATCAAGTAGGTAAAAAGAAGAGGGCTAGTAGAAATCCTTGGGTAACAGAAGAAATATTGAATTTATTTGATGAAAGGAGAAAATATAAAAATGCAGTAAGTGAAGCAGGCAAAAGGGAATACAAACGTCTCAAAAATGAAATCGACAGGAAGTGCAAAATGGCTATGCAGGCATGGCTAGAGGACAAATGTAAGGATGTGGAGGCTTATCTCACTAGGGGTAAGCTAGATACTGCCTACAGGAAAATTAAAGAGACCTTTGGAGATAAGAGAACCACTTGTACGAACATCAAGAGCTCAGATGGAAACCCAGTTCCCTAAGAAGGGAAAGCAGAAAGGTCGAAGGAGTATATAGAGGGTCTATACAAGGGCGATGCACTTCAGGACAATATTATGGAAATGGAAGAGGATTTAGATGAAGATGAAATGGGAGATACGATACTGCGTGAAGAGTTTGACAGAGCACTGAAAGACCTGAGTCGAAACAAGGCCCCCGGAGTAGACAACATTCCATTGGAACTACTGACGGCCTTGGGAGAGCCAGTCCTGACAAAACTCTACCATCTGGTGAGCAAGATGTATGAAACAGGCGAAATACCCCCAGACTTCAAGAAGAATATAATAATTCCAATCCCAAAGAAAGCAGGTGTGGATAGATGTGAAAATTACCGAACAATCAGTTTAATAAGCCACAGCTGCAAAATACTAACACGAATTCTTTACAGACGAATGGAAAAACTAGTAGAAGCCGACCTCGGGGAAGATCAGTTTGGATTCCGTAGAAATACTGGAACACGTGAGGCAATACTCACCTTACGACTTATCTTAGAAGAAAGATTAAGGAAAGGCAAACCTACGTTCCTAGCATTTGTAGACTTAGAGAAAACTTTTGACAATGTTGACTGGAATACTCTCTTTCAAATTCTAAAGGTGGCAGGGGTAAAATACGGGGAGCGAAAGGCTATTTACAATTTGTATAGAAACCAGATGGCAGTTATAAGAGTCGAGGGGCATGAAAGAGAAGCAGTGGTTGGGAAGGGAGTAAGACAGGGTTGTAGCCTCTCCCTGATGCTATTCAATCTGTATATTGAGCAAGCAGTAAAGGAAACAAAAGAAAAATTCGGAGTAGGTATTAAAATCCATGGAGAAGAAATAAAAACGTTGAGGTTCGCCGATGACATTGTAATTCTGTCAGAGACAGCAAAGGACTTGGAAGAGCAGTTGAACGGAATGGATAGTGTCTTGAAGGGAGGATGTAAGATGAACATCAACAAAAGCAAAACGAGGATAATGGAATGTAGTCGAATTAAGTCGGGTGATGTTGAGGGTATTAGATTAGGAAATGAGACACTTAAAGTAGTAAAGGAGTTTTGCTATTTGGGGAGCAAAATAACTGATGATGGTCGAAGTAGAGAGGATATAAAATGTAGACTGGCAATGGCAAGGAAAGCGTTTCTGAAGAAGAGAAATTTGTTAACATCGAGTATAGATTTAAGTGTCAGGAAGTCATTTCTGAAAGTATTTGTATGGATTGTAGCCATGTATGGAAGTGAAACATGGACGGTAAATAGTTTGGATAAGAAGAGAATAGAAGCTTTCGAAATGTGGTGCTACAGAAGAATGCTGAAGATTAGATGGGTAGATCACATAACTAATGAGGAAGTATTGAATAGGATTGGGGAGAAGAGAAGTTTGTGGCACAACTTGACCAGAAGAAGGGATCGGTTGGTAGGACATGTTCTGAGGCATCAAGGGATCACCAATTTAGTGTTGGAGGGCAGCGTGGAGGGTAAAAATCGTAGGGGGAGACCAAGAGATGAATACACTAAGCAGATTCAGAAAGATGTAGGTTGCAGTAGGTACTGGGAGATGAAGAAGCTTGCACAGGATAGAGTAGCACGGAGAGCTGCATCAAACCAGTCTCAGGACTGAAGACCACAACAACAACACATGATTTCCCTAAATCATTCCAGGCAAATGCCGGGGTGGTTCCACTGAAAGGGCACAGTCGACTTCCTTCCTCGTCCTTCCCTAATCCGATGAGACCGATGACCTCGCTGTCTGGTCTCCTTCCCAAAACAACCCAAAACAAGAGTCGTTTTACACTCACATCGTATATTAATTTGTACATACGGTTACATTCTGAACGTTTCAGTCTTTTTTAACAAAAAGAAAAATAAGATATACGTATGTTGTGAGTTTTTAAGTCCCATCCTCCACCATTTATACGAGATTAACTCCAAAAGAAATGCACACAATTTTTTTAAAAAATCCGTCTTTTATTCTACTTGTTTGAAAGTTCTACAGTGTGTAGATACATCCTTTAGGAACAATATTTTCATTTCTCCACATAATTTCCATCCCTCTCAACTGCCTTACGCCATTTTGGAACCAGCGCCTGTATACCTGCACGGTAAAATTCTGGACCAACCTGTTGGAGCCAGTGTTTGGCAGCGTGCACAAGGGAGTCATCATCTTCAAACCTTGTTCCACGAAGAGAGTCTTTCAGTTTCCCAAAGAGATGATAGTCACATGGAGCCAGGTCAGGACTGTAAGGCAGGTGTTTCAGTGTTGTCCAACCGAGTACTGTGATCGCTTCCGTGGTTTTCTGACTGACATGTGGCCGTGCACTGTCGGGCAACAGCAAAACATCCTGCTTTTGCCGATGTGGTCGAACACGACTCAGTCGAGCTTGAAGTTTCTTCATTGTCGTCACATATGAATCAGAATTTATGGTGGCTCAACTTGGCATGATGTCGACAAGCAAGAGTTTTTCGGAATCGAAAAACACCGTAGCCATAACTTTTCCAGCAGAAGGTGTGGTTTTGAATTTTTTTTTTCTTGGGTGATGCCACTCCATTGATTGCCTCTTCGTCTCTGGTGAAAAATGATGGAGCCATGTTTCATCACCTGTCACAATTATTCCAAGAAATTCATCTCCACCATTCTCGTACTGTTCCAAAAGTTCGCTGCATACCATCTTTCTTGTTTCTTTGTGAGCCACTGCCAACATCCTGGGAACCCACCTGGCACATACCTTCTTTAACGCCAACACTTTCAGTATTCTGCAAACACTTCCTTCCCCTATCCCACCGTAGCGTGACAATTCGTTCACTGTGATGCGTCTGTCAGCAGTCACCAATTCGTTAACTCTCTGCACACTGTCTGGAGTGTGTGCAGTACGAGGCCTGCCGCTGCGAGGACAATCCTCAATATTGCCGTGCCCGCTTTCATCACGTAACCCGCTTGCCCACCGACTAACTGTACTGCGATCGACAGCAGCATCTCCATACACCTTTTTCATCCTCTTGTGGATGTTTCCCACTGTCTCGTTTTCACAGCACGGGAATTCTATGACAGCACGTTGCTTCCGACGAACGTCAAGTATAGCAGCCATCTTGAAGACATGCTTTGACGGCGCCACTCACGGGGACAGGTTGAACGAAGTTTGAAAACAAGCGGGAAGGATGTATCTACACACTGTAAAACTTTCACACTTGCAGAATGAAAACTGTATTTTTACAAAAATAGTGGGCATTTCTTTTGGAGTGACCCTCGTACAAAACAGTAACAGAAATTCTTCTACGGAACAGAAAGCTTTGTCAAGGAGAAATTTTCTCAAAGACGTTATCCCCATACGTGGCGTAAATGTTTTTGGCTGCTTCGGCTGCTGTCAGTGCTCTGTTGGAATCAATTAGAAGAATATGTCGGAAATATTCCTTTTTTGTCACTTCGCACTCTATTTTCGAGCGACCACAGCTCCGCTCACTACCTCCAAATGACAACCTGATAGTGTGTAAACTCAAACCGCAACAGTCAACTACAAATGAAAAATGACAATCGATAAATAAGCAAATAGCAACCGGAATAACAACATGCAAGGCAAAAACGATACGAAATTATGCACCAACATAAGACTTGGGAGTCTGTTTACACCGTACAGTGTCATTTAACAAAGAGTGCACCGAGCTATAAGGAAAAGTATGTGCATGGAACAATATTATACGTAAACTGACTAGATCTACGTGGGGAGCGTAACCTGAACTTCTATCATCTGCTATAGGACTCTGTTTTGCAGTCAGAGGACATGTGGCACCAATATGGAAGTCATCTTGCTACTCCAAATGAGCAGACGTCGCTTTAAATGAGATAGTCAGGTTTGTCTCTGTTGTGGGTTGGCAGGAGAGCCAACACCGTAATATTAGAGGAAGCCGAAAGGCACGCGTTTTAGCTCACGCAGGCTGGCGTGAGGTCTGGAACAGGTCAAGGAAATTAGACTTTAGCGAAACACGGACGTAGCTGGTGGAATACTTAACTTTAATCCATAAATGGTGAATGTCGCTCTTGACTGTACATTATTTACAATATCAATAGTAACTGATAATGGCGCCTTGCTAGGTCGTAGCAAATGACGTAGCTGAAGGCTATGCTAACTATCGTCTCGGCAAATGAGAGTGTATTTTGTCAGTGAACCATTGCTAGCAAAGTCGGTTGTCCAACTAGGGCGAGTGCTAGGAAGTGTCTCTAGACCTGCCGTGTGGCGGCGCTCGGTCTGCAATCACTGATAGTGGCGACACGCGGGTCCGACGTATACTAACGGACCGCGGCCGATTTAAAGGCTACCACCTAGCAAGTGTGGTGTCTGGCGGTGACACCACAGTCTCTGGATGCCTGAGGCGTGCAACTGTCCACAAAGTTTATCCACTTGTGACCAGAGCACTATCAAACATCAGACGCAAAGTAGACAACAAAACAGACATAAAAAAACACCGAAACAGACCCACGGCATTTAAAGTACCGTACTCGTATAATCACTAAGCAGTTCCAATTCCTCTAATGTCAAGGAGCAAAGAATTTGCATCAAATTTTGCGTGCAAAATGGAATCAAGTGCTCTAAAACACTTCAGATGTTGACAATGGCACACGCTGAATCTGGTCTAAGTTCAAATGGCTCTGAGTACTGTGGGATTTAACATCTGAGGTCATCAGTCCCCTAGAACTTAGAACTACTCAAACCTAACTAACCTAAGGACATCACACACATTCATGCCCGAGGCAGGATTTGAACCTGCGACCGTCGCAGTCGCGCGGTTCCGAATTGAAGCGCCTAGAACCGCTCGGCCACAACGATCGGCTGGAATTATTATATTCTTCTTGACGTCTGAGGGTATTTCCCCTGTTTCATGCATTTTGCTCGCCAGATGGTAGAGTTTTGTCAGGACTGGCTCTCCCAAGGCTGTCAGTAGTTCTAATGGAATATTGTCTACTCCCGCGGCCTTGTTACGACTTAGGTCTTTCAGTGCTCTGTCAGACTCTTCACGCAGTATCAAATCACCCATTTCATCTTTATCTACATCACAGCAGCCGGCTGGTCTTAGTAAAAAAAAAAAAATGTTTCCAGGTGATATAAGCTCTTCCAAGATGACCGAGAAGAAGCCAGAGATAAACCTCGCTCTGGACGCCCCAGCACATCAGCAACAGATGAACGCCGAAGCTGTGAAGATAAATTGTTTTGGAAAATCGTCGAATAACCGTAAGAGAAGTTGAGGATCGGCCGGCTCGTGTCATGCAATTTTTTCGTGTGTTTCGAGCATGGGGGCTATGTAAGTAGGCAGTTTAGGTTTTTATGTTGGTAACGCCACGTAGCGCTCTGTATGAAAATCACTGACTGTGCTGTGTGCAGTCTGTGGCTGGTTAGCATTGTTAGAATATTCTGTATTGTAGTGGGCAGATGGATGTGACCAGCGCGTAGCGTTGCGCAGTTGGAGGTGAGCCGCCAGCAGTGGTGGATGTGGGGAGAGAGATGGCGGAGTTTTGAGAGCGGACGATCTGGACGTGTGTCCGTCAGAAAAACGAAATTTGTAAGACTGGATGTCATGAACTGCTATATATGTTATGACTTTTGAACACTGTTAAGGTAAAATACATTGTTTGTTCTCTATCAAAAACTTTCATTTGCTAACTATACCTATCAGTAGTTAGTGCCTTCAGTAGTTTGAATCTTTTATTTAGCTGGCAGTAGTGGCGGTCGCTGTATTGCAGTAGTTCGAGTAACGAAGATTTTTGTGAGGTAAGTGATTCATGAAAGGTATAGGTTATTGTTAGTCAGCGCCATTCTTTTGTAGGGATTATTGAAAGTCAGATTGCGTTGCGCTAAAAATATTGTGTGTCAGTTTAGTGTTGATCAGAATAAGTAAAGAGAGAAATGTCAGAGTACGTTCAGTTCTGTTTAGCTGTTTGAAAATCAAATAACGTAAGAGGTTCATCAGCACAGTAATTCATAAATTTTTCTAAGGGGATGTTTCAACTGTTATTTTACAATTACCATGGTGGAGAGGATCGTGAACTTTGCCTCAAGGCCGTGCGGTCAATAAGGAGTATTACCTTGGCGTTATGTGCCGTTTACGGGAACCAATACGCAAAGAACGTCCGGAATTGTGGAAAAACATTTCAGGGCTTTTGCATCACGACAATACACCTGCTCATTCATCGTTGCTTGTGAGAGATTTTTTGGCCACAAACAACATGGCAGTCATACCTCAGCTACTATATTCTCCGTATTTGGCCGGCCGCGGTGGTCTAGCGGTTCTAGGCGCTCAGTCCGGAGCCGCGCGACCGCTACGGTCGCAGGTTCGAATCCTGCCTCGGGCGTGGATGTGTGTGATGTCCTTAGGTTAGTTAGGTTTAAGTAGTTCTAAGTTCTAGCGGACTTATGACCACAGATGTTGAGTCCCATAGTGCTCAGAGCCATTTGAACCATTTGAATCTCCGGGTTTGGCCCCTTGTGACTTTTTCCTGTTGCCAAAACTGAAGAGACATATGAAAGGACGAAGATTTTCAACGAGTGAGGAAATAAAAACTGCATCTACATCTACATCCATACTCCGCAAACCACCTGACGGTGTGTGGCGGAGGATACCCTGAGTACCTCTATCGGTTCTCCCTTCTATTCCAGTCTCGTATTGTTCGTGAAAGAAGGATTGTCGGTATGCCTCTGTGTGGGCTCTAATCTCTCTGATTTTATCCTCATGGTCTCTTCGCGAGTTATACGTAGGAGGGAGCAATATACTGCTTGACTCTTCGGTGAAGGTATGTTATCGAAACTTCAACAAAAGCCGGTACCGAGCTACGGAGCGTCTCTCTTGCAGAGTCTTCCACTGGAGTTTATCTATCATCTCCGTAACGCTTTCGCGATTACTAAATGATCCTGTAACGAAGGGCGCTGCTCTCCGTTGGATCTTCTCTTATTCTCTCTCTCTTCTATCAACCCTATCTGGTACGGATCCCACACCGGTGAGCAGTATTCAAGCAGTGGGGAACAAGCATACTGTAACCTACTTCCTTTGTTTTCGGATTGCATTTCCTTACGATTCTTCCAGTGAATCTCGGTCTGGCATCTGCTTTACCGACGATCAACTTTATATGATCATTCCATTTTAAATCACTCCTAATGCGTACTCGCAGATAATTTATGGAATTAACTGCTTCCAGTTCCTGACCTGCTATGTTGTTGTTGTTGTTGTGGTCTTCAGTCCTGAGACTGGTTTGATGCAGCTCTCCATGCTACTCTATCCTGTGCAAGCTTCTTCATCTCCCAGTATCTACTGCAACCTACATCCTTCTGAATCTGCTTAGTGTATTCATCTCTTGGTCTCCCTCTACGATTTTTACCCTCCACACTGCCCTCCAATGCTAAATTTGTGATCCCTTGATGCCTCAAAACATGTCCTACCAACCGATCCCTTCTTCTAGTCAAGTTGTGCCACAAACTTCTCTTCTCCCCAATCCTATTCAATACCTCCTCATTAGTTACGTGATCTACCCACCTTATCTTCAGCATTCTTCTGTAGCACCATATTTCGAAAGCTTCTATTCTCTTCTTGTCCAAACTAGTTATCGTCCATGTTTCACTTCCATACATGGCTACACTCCATACAAATACTTTCAGAAACGACTTCCTGACACTTAAATCTATACTCGATGTTAACAAATTCCTCTTCTTGAGAAACGCTTTCCTTGCCATTGCCAGTCTACATTTTATATCCTCTCTACTTCGACCATCATCGGTTATTTTACTCCCTAAATAGCAAAACTCCTTTACTACTTTAAGTGTCTCATTTCCTAATCTAATTCCCTCAGCATCACCCGACTTAATTCGACTACGTTCCATTATCCTCGTTTTGCTTTTGTTGATGTTCATCTTATATCCTCCTTTCAAGACACTGTCCATTCCGGTCAACTGCTCTTCCAAGTCCTTTGCTGTTTCTGACAGAATTACAATGTCATCGGCGAACCTCAAAGTTTTTACTTCTTCTCCATGAATTTTAATACCTACTCCGAATTTTTCTTTTGTTTCCTTTACTGCTTGCTCAATATACAGATTGAATAACATCGGGGAGAGGCTACAACCCTGTCTTACTCCTTTCCCAACCACTGCTTCCATTTCATGCCCCTCGACTCTTATAACTGCCATCTGGTTTCTGTACAAACTGTAAATAGCCTTTCGCTCCCTGTGTTTTACCCCTGCCACCTTCAGAATTTGAAAGAGAGTATTCCAGTTAACATTGTCAAAAGCTTTCTCTAAGTCTACAAATGCTAGAAACGTAGGTTTGCCTTTTCTTAATCTTTCTTCTAAGATAAGTCGTAAGGTCAGTATTGCCTCACGTGTTCCAACATTTCTACGGAATCCAAACTGATCTTCCCCGAGATCTGCTATATTGTAGCTAAATGACAAGGGATCTTTATTTCTATGTATTCGCAGCACATTACACTTGTCTACATTGAGATTCAATAGCCATTCCCTGCACCATGCGTCAATTCGCTGCAGATGCTCGTGCATTTCAGTACAATTTTCCATTGTTACAACCTCTCGATATACCACAGCATCATTCGGAAAAAGCCTCAGTGAACTTCCGATGTCATCCACAAGGTCATTTGTGTATATTGTGAATAGCAACGGTCCCACGACATTCCCCTGCGGCACACCTGAAATCACTCTTACTTCGGAAGACTTCTCTCCATTGAGAATGACACGCTGCGTTCTGTTATCTAGGAACTCTTCAATCCAATCACACAATTGGTCTGATAGTCCATATGCTCCAAATGTGTTCATTAAACGACTGTGGTGAACTGTATCGAACGCCTTGCGGAAGTCAAGAAACACGGCATCTACCTGGGAACCCGTGTGTATGGCCCTCTGAGTCTCGTGGACGAATAGCGCGAGCTGGGTTTCACACGATTGTCTTTTTCGAAACCCATGCTGATTCCTACAGAGTAGATTTCTAGTCTCTAGAAAAGTCTTTTATACTCGAACATAATACGTGTTCCAAAATTCTACAACTGATCGACGTTTTAGATATAGGTGTATAGTTCTGCAGATCTGTTCGACGTCCCTTCTTGAAAACGGGGATGACCTGTGCCCTTTTCCAATCCTTTGGAACCCTACGCTCTTCTTGAGACCTACGGTACACCGCTGCAAGAGGGGAGACAAGTTCCTTCGCTTACTCGAGTACTCGAGGCTGCGCCAAAAAGTGCTTATGAGAAGTGCTTCGAGCATTGGAAGAAGCCTTGGCGCAAGTGTATTGTATCTGACAGGGATTACTTTGAAGCGGACAACATGGATATTGATGAATAAATGAACATTTTTCGTGAAACTATAAATTCACCTTACTTTTTGAACATCCCTCGTTAGTGTCCAGACCGAGGCAGTGATTTTTGACAGCAGACGCGTGGTAGGCCCTGACGTTATCTCCGACCACCGCGCCAAGACTTTAAATAACGCGGCGGTGTCCCCCACGGCTCAGCTCCGGGGCCGGCGGTGCTTCGCCGCTCAGTCCGGCAGGGCGATTACGGCGTAAGCCGCTTCTTAATTGGGAAACTTGGGCAGCTCTCGGGAAAACTTGAGCCTCCCCCCCCCCTCTGCCTATTTAGTTTTATTTTCTTCCTCATTTTGCCCGCTTCGTTTTCTTTGTTCACGCTAATGCAGACGCTGTCCCACCCGCAAGACACGTGTGCCTCTCGGTGCTAGGCGGGTCTTCTGTACCACCACAACCACCCTTGTTCTCTTCTGGCAGGAGTAAGTCCACTCCAGGATCAACCTGGATAACGAACACGTGTGCCAGAGCCGATCTTCTGGAGAACCTAACTCTCAGCCAGTGTGACCAATGGCCCACCACAACCCCAATGCAGCATTCCAGCAAAACGTAAACTACACTACTGAATACTATAAAAATAAACTATGTTGTCATTACTCTCGACACCAAGGCATTCGCAATTTCGTCTTGGTCATCTACATCTACATGATTACTCTGCAATTCACATTTAAGTGCTTGGCAGAGAGTTCATCGAACCACGATCATACTATCTCTCTACCATTCCACTCCCGAACAGCGCGCGGGAAAAACGAACACCTAAACCTTTCTGTTCGAGCTCTGATTTGTCTTATTTTATTTTGATGATCATTCGTACCTATGTATGTCGGGCTCAACAAAATATTTTCGCATTCGGAAGAGATAGTTGGTGACTGAAATTTCGTAAATAGATCTCGCCGCGACGAAAAACTTCTTTGCTCTAATGACTTCCATCCCAACTCGTGTATCATATCTGCCACACTCTATCCCCTACTATGTCGTAATACAAAACGAGCTGCCCTTTTTTGCACCCTTTTGTTGTCCTCCGTCAATCCCACCTGGTAAGGATCCCACACCGCGCAGCAATATTCTAACAGAGGACGAACGAGTGTAGTGTAAGCTGTCTCTTTAGTGGACTTGTTGCATCTTCTAAGTGTCCTGCCAATGAAACGCAACCTTTGGTTCGCCTTCCCCACGATATTATCTATGTGGTCTTTCCAGCTGAAGTTGTTCGTAATTTTAACACCCAGGTACTTAGTTCAATTGACAGCCTTGAGAAATGTACTATTTATCGAGTAATCGAATTCCAACGGATTTCTTTTGGAACTCATGTGGATCACCTCACACTTTTCGTTATTTAGCGTCAACTGCCACCTGCCACACCATACAGCAATCTTTTCTAAATCGCTTTGCAACTGATACTGGTCTTCAGATGACCTTACTAGACGGTAAATTACAGCATCATCTGCGAACAACAGAAGAGAACTGCTCAGATTGTCACCCAGGTCATTTATATAGATCAGGAACAGCAGAGGTCCCAGGACGCTTCCCCGAGGAACACCTGATATCACTTCAGTTTTACTCGATGATTTGCCGTCTATTACTATGAACTGCGACCTTCCTGACAGGGAATCACGAGTCCAGTCGCACAACTACATTTCCAGTATTTTTAATACACTTTACCTGGTCACACTTTTGCCTGTTTGGTACAATTTTTTCAGTTGATTTCAAACTAACTTCCCAGCGAGCTACAGATTTGAACTTTCAACATACCTCAGAAATGTAGGGCAGTGAAATATTAATTTATTTGTCTGGGGTATGGCGGAGGATACTTTTTATACCAGATATTGTCAGTGTCAAGAACCATCGCTGGTAAGTCTCTGTGCGAAATCAATTGTCTATAATGTTTACCGTCATGGTCTTTCACAAGAAATACGTAGGACCCAAGTAATACAGGTGTTCAAAAAGTCTCTCCGCAGTGCCGTATGATTGTCAGCCTCGCGTGCCATATGATTCTTCGCCTGCCTGGTTTACTTCCCTTCAAGTGGACTCTCCCAATATTCCACTGTTTCGTTTATCTCAGCCAGCGTCAGTAGTAGCGTTGGTGTGTGTCATTACGTGTTGACGTGAACGTTTTAGTTCCTTTGTTCGTTTGTTTCGTTTTCGTCACCGTTAAAATGCTAACCACTGAAGAACGTGTGTTTTTAGTCGAACAAATGTTCAAAGCTGGCTGTAAATACACAGTTTCAGTTCGTCAGACATTTAATTCAGTTTTCCTGGAGACAACACTCCCACATCGCAATACTGTGCGATATTTGACTAACAAATTTCGAAGTACGGGTTCAGTGAAAGGTACGCCGAGAAGTGGTCGTCCTAGCGTTTTGTGTGAGGATAAACTACTCGATATTTCCGATAAAATGTTCATGAGCCCGAACAAGTCAGTAAGAAAACTCGCCCAGGAAATCGATGTTAGTGTTGTAACGGCCCACACAGCTGCAAGGAAAAAATTAGAACTTTTCCCATACAAAGTGACAGTCGTGCAAGAACTGAAAAATACTGAGCATGGCAAGAGACTGCATGATTGTCAATGTTTCAAAAATTTCGCTCAACAAAATGGAAGGGATGTTATTAATGAAACGTTTTTCACCGATGAGGCGTGGTTTTTTATTTATCTGGGTACATGAACTCGCAAAATTCTCGTATGTGGAGCACTGCAAATCCATTGTGTATTCATGGGGAACCACTTCATTCTGTGAAAATAGGAGTTTGGATTGCAATTTCTGGACGTCGGATTGTGGGTCCCATATTTTTCAACGAAGCAATAAACTCACAACTCTTCTGACTCCATAGAGATGGTATTGAAAATTTGTGCTAATGAATTTTTAATAGCTATGACTATACTCACAAAATTTAAAACAAAAAACGTGGCTTGCATACGACGGGACTGTAGAGAGAATTGAAAAGATTAAAAAACAGACAATAATTATTTAAATAAAAGGCATTTTAGTAAAGCACGTTTTCAAAATGGGCTATAAAGTATAAAATAATTTCTCCTAGTCCCTTAGAGACTTCTGACTAGATACAGGTGGTATTAAAAATTTGTGCTAATGAGTTTTTAATAGCTATGACTATACTCACAAAATTTAAAACAAAAAACGTGGCTTGCATACGACAGGATTGTAGAGAGAATCTGTCATTGAGAAAAACCACAGAGCAGTTCGTATTATTTGCCAAGCCATGAAGTTGTTACTCAGTTGGGTGAACAAGTCGTGCATCAATTATCTGTTGTAGGTGCCTCACGTTTTTCGTTTTAAGTTTTACAAGAACTGTATTGTCATTGCTATTAAAAATTAACAAGCCCAAAATTTTTAGTACTGGCGTTAAGAATCTGTATAGGACTAGGAGAAATTATTTTACGCTTTATAGTCCACTTTAAAAAGGTGTTGTATTAAAAAGTTTTTATTTTAAAACCTAGCCTTTTCTCTATGACTTGACCCATGTATGCATTCGAAACATACACTGAACACACTCCTCCTCCTTGCTTGTATCTGCCCACCTCTTCCCCCTCCGTCTATCCACCTCAACCTCAGACCTGTGTCTGTCTCCTTCTCCCCCCCCCCCCCACTTCGTCATTTCATTTCATCCTCCCCCTCTCTTCTTCCATTTTGTTCACTCTCTGTCTCTGACAATATCTTCCTATCCCCTCTCTCTTTGCCCATATCTTCCTCCCCCTCTCTGTTTCTATCTCCATCTCCCCCTCTTCCTTTTTCACCTGCCCATTGTCCCTCTACACCTGCCTTGCATATCCCACTGCTCCCCTCGCTCTGGCCATTTCATCCTCCACTCATTCTGTCCATCCCCTTCTCTATCCATCTCAATCTGTCCCCTCGCATACTGATTGCCACATGTAGCTCCTACAATACAGCTGAATAAAGCAAGGGTATAGTACTTCCACAATGCTCATGTTATGCTGGGCAGTCTACATATCAGGGCCCAGAAAACAATTTCTTGCCCCTGACCTGTAGGCTGCCGAGCAAAGCAGTTTGATTTAATGGGCCTATACTGTTGCTGCACAATGTGCCTGTTGTGCATGGCATCCTATATTCCAGGGGCTGGGAAAAAACATGTTTTTACTCCTATCTCTGCTCCTATGGCAGCTAGAAGGTTATAAACCACATAATGTTCGTGAGGTCTGCTGTTTCTGTTCCAGATTGGTTAATATCGATTGAGGGATTTGGGAGGAGATGCTGGTTATATACACATGGACTCTGTTTTATATATATAATAGATTATATGAACTCGGTATTGGCTATCTAGGTTCATGTAACAGCTTCATTTCCTCATCTTTCTGTATTATTTCCTATTTTTATAGCACTTCTTCATCTACTCCCCATGGTGTCTACTGCTTTCTTCTTACTTCTGTCTTGATTTCTTCGTCCTTCGGCCTTGAAAGCCTCCTGATTTTGGTATTTAGTTCTTACAAAGTTTTCTTTCTATTAGTTCCGATTCTTTGATGCTGTTCCTTCCTAGTTCTTTTCTTCTTTCTGTAATGCGCGCCACTGTTGATTTTTCCTAGGTATATAGGAATAAATTTCATTCATTTGTCTAAAGAACTAGGTGTTTTTAAAGCAGAGTGCAAGAAATAGCCAATGGTTTTTCTGCAAACGATGTTATGCACCCATACGGTAGGTTAAAGAAACAAAAGACAAATGGTATGCAAACGCACTCTCAGTTGGAAATATTACTAACAAACAAATAATGAAAACCATTCAAATGCAATTTCACGATATTGTGTCGCATGAATCATAGAAACGTTTCAGAAAATCTACAGTTATCTGTGGCTTTCAAGTTGACAACACTATAAAACTTAGCTTAAAACGGAAGTTGAGAAGCGAAAAAGAGAAATTTGACGGTGGTGGTGTACACAGGATCGAGTCTAATACTTGAATAATTCTTGGAAACACTGCAAAGTCAATATAAATAGATTATTTCATCTTTTGTTTTTTAACCCACAGATCGCCATTTTCAAATGATTAAACATTATGAGAGATAAAGTAATGAAATTGACACGCACAAAGATTACAAGTGGAAGAAGGATCATAGGAAGTATTGGGCCACCACCAGGAAACTGAAGAAACGACTTCAGCGTTTTCGTCGCCACAAAAATGCAAACGAACTTCTCCTTCTCGGTGACATCGCAAGACCTCACAGAATTCTGTGCATCCGAGAAAACCTCACAAAACTTCGATGAACAGTTCTTCCTCATCTAGCCTACAGCCTGGATCACGCACCTTTAGACTTACATTAGTTTTGTCGTCCGCTCCCGGTAGCTGAGTGGCCAGCGCGGCAGGATGTCAATCCTAAGGGCACGGGTTCGATTCCCGGCTGGGTCGGAGATTTTCTCCGCTCAGGAACTGCGTGTTGTGTTGACCTAATCATCATCATTTCATTCCCATCGACGAGCAAGTCGCCGAAGTGGCGTCAAATCCAAAAGACTTGGACCCGGTGAACGGTCTACCCAACGGGAGGCCCTAGTCGCACGACATTTACATTAGTTACGTCCAGTGAAGGATGCACTTTACGGGAAACAGAACGTGGACGATACAAACAAGGGGTTGGCTCCGACGTCGACCACTAGAGTGGTTCCATGCGGGCGTAGAGGCCCTGCCAGTAAGGTGGCGTAAGGCCGTCGCACTGAATGGAGATCTTCTTGGAAAATAGGGTTTCGTAGCCAAAAGAGTGGGAAATAATATAATGTATTGGGTTTTTGAATAAAACCAACCTGCCTTCAGAAAAAAAAGTGTAGCGTTATTTATTGAACGCCTTCCATAACGTGCAAATTACACTCTGATGGCTTAACACATGTCCTATCATTCCCTCTCTTCTGCTTTCTTCGACGATTATGGGGAGAACCTCCTCGTCTCTGATCTTATGAGTCCACCCGATTTTCAACTTCCTGTTGTAGCACCACTTGTCAAACGCTTTGGCTCTCTCCTGTTTCACTTTGCCCACAATCCATGACTCTCTTGCATACGATGCTACACTCCAGACGTACACTCTCAGTAATTTCTTCTTGAAATTACACCCGATATTTCATGCCAGTACACTGCTCTTGGTCAGGAATGGCCTCGTAGCGTGTGCTACATTGTCAAGCGCTTTTTTGAAGTCGACTAATCCTATGGATGTGCCACTAATAGGTCTAGTTTAGATTATCAAACGTAACGTCAGAAGCTTTTCTACGTTGTCATTGACTTTCCTGAATATACAGGGTTATTACAAATGATTGAAGCGATTTCACAGCTCTACAATAACTTTATTATTTGAGATATTTTCACAATGATTTGCACACACATACAAAAACTCAAAAAGTTTTTTTAGGCGTTCACAAATGTTCGATATGTGCCCCTTTAGTGATTCGGCAGACATCAAGCCGATAATGAAGTTCCTCCCACACTCGGCGCAGCATGTCCCCGTCAATGAGTTCGAAAGCATCGTTGATGCGAGCTCGCAGTTCTGGCACGTTTCTTGGTAGAGGAGGTTTAAACACTGAATATTTCACATAACCCCACAGAAAGAAATCGCATGGGGTTAAGTCGGGAGAGCGTGGAGGCCATGACATGGATTGCTGATCATGATCTCCACCACGACCGATCCATCGGTTTTCCAATCTCCTGTTTAAGAAATGCCGAACATCATGATGGAAGTGCGGTGGAGCACCATCCTGTTGAAAGATGAAGTCGGCGCTGTCGGTCTCCAGTTGTGGCATGAGCCAATTTTCCAGCATGTCCAGATACACGTGTCCTGTAACGTTTTTTTGTTTGCAGAAGGAAAAGGGGCCGTAAACTTTAAACCGTGAGATTTCACAAAACACGTTAACTTTTGGTGAATTGCGAATTTGCTGCACGAATGCGTGAGTATTCTCTACCGCCCAGATTCGCACATTGTGTCTGTTCACTTCATCATTAAGAAAAAATGTTGCTTCATCACTGAAAACAAGTTTCGCACTGAACGCATCCTCTTCCATGAGCTGTTGCAACCGCGCCGAAAATTCAAAGCGTTTGACTTTGTCATCGGGTGTCAGGGCTTGTAGCAATTGTAAACGGTAAAGCTTCTGCTTTAGCCTTTTCCGTAAGATTTGCCAAACCGTCGGCTGTGGTACGTTTAACTCCCTGCTTACTTTATTCGTCGACTTCCGCGGGCTACGCGTGAAACTTGCCCGCACGCGTTCAACCGTTTCTTCGCTCACTGGAGGCCGACCCGTTGATTTCCCCTTACAGAGGCATCCAGAAGCTTTAAACAGCGCGTACCATCGCCGAATGGAGTTAGCAGTTGGTGGATCTTTGTTGAACTTCGTCTTGAAATGTCGTTGCACTGTTATGACTGACTGATGTGAGTGCATTTCAAGCACGACATACGCTTTCTCGGTTCCTGTCGCCATTTTGTCTCACTGCGCTGTCGAGCGTTGTGGCGGCAGAAACCTGAAGTGCGACTTCAGCCGAACAAAACTTTGAGTTTTTCTACATATCTGTAGTGTGTCGTGACCATATGTCAATGAATGGAGCTACAGTGAATTTATGAAATCGTTTCAATCATTTGTAATAGCCCTGTACAACAGCCATAGTGAATAAAGAAACAGTGTGTTGACTTCCTTACATTACTTGACAAACAGAATAAAGCGATGCAGAGCAGCGAACACGAAGTTTGTTTCTACATAGGAGGAACAGTGTCCTACTTTAGAGATCGATAATAAAGACAGTAATGTTGCATGCCTACTCCAGATCAGGACATGATGTCTCTATGAATATTAACAATCTTCAGGTTGTCTAAAATAAGACATTATGAATAGTATTACATACTCTATGTTTCGTTAGGAACCCATCAACTGTCCATAGTGACTTAAAACTGTTTCAGAGAAGTTGCGTTCCTGAAAACCTTAACAGCAAAGTCCCTTGCTCATCCAAAACGCTATTTCGTCAATTATGAACGCATGACATCTATGACCAGCCATAGACGTCCAAACACGGTATAGTTACCACGTTAGTAATAAACAGTGGAACTGACACACATCATGACTATTATGAAAACATTTGCAGGTCAAACATCATTGTAAATGTGTTTCTTCATAATAATGAAGCATGTTATCCAATACTTAAACATAAGTTTCTTTGTAAACCTACCACTGTTTGAAGTTTTATTTAAATTATGAGCTAGTCAAATTGTAACTCACTGATTTGTTCTTTATCTTGTTGTGAGCTTTTCATGACCTACATGGTAAACGCTATCTAGTCGAAAATAGACGTTATCAGAACTGTGGATGTAGTATAATTACATCAAGTAATTACAGATTCAAATTACACTCCTGGAAATTGAAATAAGAACACCGTGAATTCATTGTCCCAGGAAGGGGAAACTTTATTGACACATTCCTGGGGTCAGATACATCACATGATCACACTGACAGAACCACAAGCACATAGACACAGGCAACAGAGCATGCACAATGTCGGCACTAGTACATTGTATATCCACCTTTCGCAGCAATGCAGGCTGCTATTCTCCCATGGAGACGATCGTAGAGATGCTGGATGTAGTCCTGTGGAACGGCTTGCCATGCCATTTCCACCTGGCGCCTCAGTTGGACCAGCGTTCGTGCTGGACGTGCAGACCGCGTGAGACGACGCTTCATCCAGTCCCAAACATGCTCAATGGGGGACAGATCCGGAGATCTTGCTGGCCAGGGTAGTTGACTTACACCTTCTAGAGCACGTTGGGTGGCACGGGATACATGCGGACGCGCATTGTCCTGTTGGAACAGCAAGTTCCCTTGCCGGTCTAGGAATGGTAGAACGATGGGTTCGATGACGGTTTGGATGTACCGTGCACTATTCAGTGTCCCCTCGACGATCACCAGTGGTGTACGGCCAGTGTAGGAGATCGCTCCCCACACCATGATGCCGGGTGTTGGCCCTGTGTGTCTCGGTCGTATGCAGTCCTGATTGTGGCGCTCACCTGCACGGCGCCAAACACGCATACGACCATCATTGGCACCAAGGCAGAAGCGACTCTCATCGCTGAAGACGACACGTCTCCATTCGTCCCTCCATTCACGCCTGTCGCGACACCACTGGAGGCGGGCTGCACGATGTTGGGGCGTGAGCGGAAGACGGCCTAACGGTGTGCGGGACCGTAGCCCAGCTTCATGGAGACGGTTGCGAATGGTCCTCGCCGATACCCCAGGAGCAACAGTGTCCCTAATTTGCTGGGAAGTGGCGGTGCGGTCCCCTACGGCACTGCGTAGGATCCTACGGTCTTGGCGTGCATCCGTGCGTCGCTGCGGTCCGGTCCCAGGTCGACGGGCACGTGCACCTTCCGCCGACCACTGGCGACAACATCGATGTACTGTGGAGACCTCACGCCCCACGTGTTGAGCAATTCGGCGGTACGTCCACCCGGCCTCCCGCATGCCCACTATACGCCCTCGCTCAAAGTCCGTCAACTGCACATACGGTTCACGTCCACGCTGTCGCGGCATGCTACCAGTGTTAAAGACTGCGATGGAGCTCCGTATGCCACGGCAAACTGGCTGACACTGACGGCGGCGGTGCACAAATGCTGCGCAGCTAGCGCCATTCGACGGCCAACACCGCGGTTCCTGGTATGTCCGCTGTGCCGTGCGTGTGATCATTGCTTGTACAGCCCTCTCGCAGTGTCCGGAGCAAGTATGGTGGGTCTGACACACCGGTGTCAATGTGTTCTTTTTTCCATTTCCAGGAATGTATTAATCGTGGAACTACAAGGTAAATATTTTGTGCTGATACTATGATATAATGTTAGTTACACAAAATGTTAATGTAGTTAGGTGTAAGAACACTTAGGTCTCAACACTACAAAGAAAAAGGAAAGAAACACAATAAATAAATCACAAAGAAAAAGAAAAACAAAAAAAGAGAAAAATTACAATGAAATGAATACCCCTAGCTGCGCCTCGAACCTGGGATCTCCTGCTTACATGGCAGACGATCTATCCAGCTGGGCCACCGAGGACACAGAGGACAGTGCGACTGCAGGGACTTATCTCTGGCACGGCTCTTGTGAGACCCACATTCTCAACGTATTGTCCCGCACTATATTCATAGTGCCCCTGGCCATTATGCCCATTACTCGCGGCTTTTTGCCGATTCCCATAAGAATTCGGGCACTGTTTGTGCATCCGCACAGAAGAAGATGGTCGAATGGCCGGTCAGCCTTGTATCTGTTCTTTCGGATTATGGCTCGGTGGCTCAGATGGATCGAGCGTCTGCCATGTAAGCAGGAGATCCCGGGTTCGAGTACCGGTCGGGGCACACATTTTCAACTATTCCCGTTGACTTATATCAACGCCTGTCTCCAGCTAGGGGTATTCATTTTATTGTAATTTCATTCCAACGAGCTGCATGGCCACCGATGGTGTCTGTTCTTTCGGACGTGTCCGAAAAAACAGATTCTATCTTCATATAAAAAAAAGAGTTTCGCAGCTTAAAACTCCACCGTAAGACCACACACCACTGTGCGACATAACCACACTATTGGTAAAAAATACAGAACGGTCAGTAGGTGAAACAAAAACAGAAATTTAAAATAAGCAATATGAGTGGGGCAAGGGAGAAAACCAGTGAGAGTATGTTACCAGCATGGTGGCCTTTTGGAAATCACCGAACTGGATGCAACTCGTAATTTTTACGTAGAAGGTGAGTCACGTGACTTATCAGACACACACACACACACACACACACACACACACACACACACACACACACACACACACAGAGAGAGAGAGAGAGAGAGAGAGAGAGAGAGAGAGAGAGTCCGTATTACACGAGAAAATCAGTAGCGACCGTTATCTGAACATAGGTTTATTCAATATGGGTCCGCAGCTCGTGGTCGTGCGATAGCGTTCTCGCTTCCCACGCATGGGTTCCCGGGTTCGATTCCCGGCGGGGTTAGGGATTTTCTCTGCCTCGTGATGACTGGGTGTTGTGTGCCGTCCTTAGGTTAGTTAGGTTTAAGTAGTTCTAAGTTCTAGGGAACTGATGACCATAGATGTTAAGTCCCATAGTGCTCAGATTCATTTGAACCATTTTTATTCAATATGGAGTTATGTCGCGTGTTGTACAGGACATGTCAGGTGCCGATGATAGAACGTAAATGATACCGTGAATGCTAAACGTGTCGTCACCACGTATTTCTCATCTTTTGACCACCATATAGTGGAACATAGTGGAACTCCGATAGTTCCGGAATTCAACAAGCTATTGACAACTTCTCTCTCTCTCTTTCAGCTCCACCCCCCCCCCCCCCCCCCGTACACATTGAAACATGTGGAAATCGCTTATCTACATCTATACCCTGAAAACCACTGTAGGTGCATGACAGACGGTACGTCTCATTGCACCAGTTATTAGGGTTACTGCCCATTGCATTCACGAGTGGAGTGCGGCAAGAATGATTGTCTGCCTTGCCTCTGAGCTTGCTCTAATTATTCTAATCTTGTCCTCACGATCCCTATGTGAGCGATACGTAGGGGGTTATAGTATATACCCAGAGTCATTGTTTAAACCCGCTTCTTGAAAATTCGCAAGTAGACTTTCCCAGGATAGTTGGGTACGTCTTTCTTCAAGAGTCTGCCAGTTCACTTTCTTCAGAATCTCAGTCACCCTCTCCCACGGGTCCAACAAACCTGTGACCATTCGTGCTGCTATTCTCTGTGTACGTTCAGTATCCCCTGTCAGTCCAATACGGTACGTGTGCCACAAAAAATGGTTCAAATCGCTCTGAGCACTATGGGACTTAACTTTTGAGGTCATCAGTCCCCTAGAACTTAGAACTTCTTAAACCTAACTAACCTAAGGAGATCACACACATATATGCCCGAGGCAGGATTCGAACCTGCGACCGCAACAGTCGCGCTGTTCCAGACTGAAGCGCCTAGAACCGCTCGGCCACTCCGTCCGGCACGTGTGCCACCCACCTGAGTCATATTCTGGGATGAGTCACATAAGTGAAGTATAGGTAATCTCCTTAGTAGACTGATTGTGTTTCCCTAGTATTTTTCTGAAACCTGGTTGGTTTTATTCAGGATTCCAATACGCAATATTGTTCCCCACTATTTTTCAACATACACTACTGGCCATTAAAATTGCTAAACCACGAAGATGACGTGCTACAGACGCGAAGACAGGAAGAGCATGCTGTGATATGCAAATGATTAGCTTTTCAGAGCAGTCACACAAGGTTGGCGCCGGTGGCGACACCTACAACGTGCTGACATGACGAAAATTTCCAACCGATTTCTCATACACAAACAGCAGTTGACCGACGTTGCCTGGTGAAACGTTGCTGTGATGCCTCGTGTAAGGAGGACGAATGCGTACCATCACGTTTCCGACTTTGATAAAGATCGGATTGTAGCCTATCGCGATTGCGGTTCATCGTATCGCGACATTGCTGCTCGCGTTGGTCGAGATCCAATGACTGTTAGCAGAATAAGGAATCGGTGGGTTCAGTAGGGTAATACGGAACGCCGTGCTGGATCCCAACGGCCTCGTATCACTAGTAGTCGAGATGACAGGCATCTTATCATCATGACTGTAACGGATCGTGTAGCCATGTCTCGATCCCTGAGTCAACAGATGGGGACGTTTGCAAGACAACAAGCATCTGGACGAACAGTTCGACGACGTTTGCAGCAGCATGGACTATCAACTCGGAGACCGTGGCTGCGGTTACCCTTGACGCTGCATCACAGACACGAGCGCCTGCGATGGTGTACTCAACACGAACCTGGGTGCACGTATGGCAGAGCGTCATTTTTTCTGATGAATCCTGGTTCCGTTTACATTTACAGCATCATGATGGCCTCATCCGTGTTTGGCGATATATCGCGGTGAACGCACGTTGGAAGCGTGTATTCGTCATCGCCATACTGGCGTATCACCTGGTGTCATGGTATGGGGATCCATTGGTTACACGTCTCGGTCACCTTTTGTTCGCATTGACGGCGCTTTAAACAGTGGACGTTTGAGTTCAGATGTGTTACGACCCGTGGCTCTACCCTTCACTCGATCCCTGAGAAACCCTACATTTCAGCAGGATAATGTACGACCGCATGTTGCATGTCCTGTACGGGCCTTTCTGGATACAGAAAATGTTCGGCTGCTGCTCTGGCCAGCACATTCTCCAGATCTGTCACCAACTGGAAACGTCTGGTCAATGGTGGCCGAGCAACTGGCTCGTGTCAATACGCCAGTCACTACTCTTGATGAAGTGTGGTATCGTGTTGAAGCTGCATGGGCAGCTGTACGTGTACACGCCATCCAAGCACTGTTTGACTCAATGCCCAGGCGTATCAAGGCCGTTATTACGGCCACAGGTGGTTGTTCTGGGTACTGTTTTCTCAGGGTTTATGCACCCAAATTGCGCGAAAATGCGATCACACGTCAGTTCTAGTATAATATATTTGTCCAATGAATACCCGTTTATCATCTGCATTTCTTCTTGGTGTAGCAATTTCAATGGCCAGTAGTGTATGTTGCATCACTTACAAAATGCCCTTCATGCCAATAAAGCGATGTCTGCCGTGCAACTATTTTGTACTTTGAGTAACGTATTTATGAGAATTTAATTTATCATCGGGTGTATTAACCCGACGACGACGTCAGTGTTCGTTGCATCAAACCACCAGCTGATGTACTACAAATTGGCGTTTATCGGAAAGAGATATTTCACGCTTGAGACCACTAAAATTTACGCTATGCAGCGACAAACCAAGTTATAACTGACGCGAGATAATTGATGGATTGCTGCTGCGAAGATCGCACACGATAATTAAGTGTTCAGTGATAGCGATATACGTGACGGGGGTGCTTTCTTTGGATGCAGAATCCAGTTACTCTAAAACTATGCTGTAGTTGTTCAGTTACTTTATTGCAACAAGCGCTGGCCGGCCGGAGTGGCCGTGCGGTTCTAGGCGCTACAGTCTGGAACTGAGCGACCGCTACGGTCGCAGGTTCGAATCCTGCCTCGGGCATGGATGTGTGTGATGTCGTTAGGTTTCATTAGTTCTGATCTCTAGGCGACTGATGACCTCAGAAGTTAAGTCGCATAGTGCTCAGAGCCATTGAACAAGCGCTGAAAGTCGCGTGTTAAGTAGTTCAAGTCTTACGAATGTTTATTGAAGCACACCTAATTACTGTGTCTGTTTTGGAAACAGAAAGGGTAGCAGAGATAGTTGCAATAGCCGGCTGCTGTGGCCGAGCGGTTCTAGGCGCTTAAGGGCGGAACCGCCCTACTGCTACGGTTGCAGGTTCGGATCCTGCCCAGGGCATGGATGTGTGTGATGTCCTTAGGTTAGTTAGGTTTAAGTAGTTCTAACTTCTAGGGGACTAATGACCTCCGATGTTAAGTCTCATAGTGCTCAGAGCCATTTGAACTATTTGAACTTAGTTGCAATAGCTGAACGCTTCTTTTACGACCAACGTTAAAAGCCAGTACGGCAACTTATTGAGACTGAGAGTAGGCTGTGTTGCCTATGTGTACGGCAGTAAACGTTAATCACATTCAGTTTCATCACGCTACCAGCACTTCGTCCGCTTACAGTGGTTGAAATATCTGCTGAAGCAAAAATACTCTGTTAGTATGTTTATTCCCATATAACTCTTTGGGCACAGGAAACGCGGTCGTTACTTTATGTTTGTAAGTTGGCCCGGGAATGTGACAACACCGAAGTAAAGAGAGAGGGTACGTTGCGGAATTAAGTTACGAAACTGTGCCGCTAGCCACTGCGCACCCGCTTCCCGTAGTGGCCAGCAGCCCAGTTTCGTAACTTAATTTCGTAGTGTCCCCGTGTAAAGTGGTCTTCGTACACCCGTTTCCGCTCAACCACAAGTTTACGTCACATTCCCTGACCAGCTTAAGTTCGTTGGCAAAACTATTAGCCTTCGGGGCGTCGGGCCCTTCAGTAAATGCAGCGTGGGACGGGAAACAGAAAATTGTTGGTGTTTGGGCAGTTACGCTATGCATATTTGCCTTTGGGTGTTTAACGAAAATCATTACGAGAACAAAGGACGACGCGACGCAGCACTTGCGACAACTCTTCGAGACATGTGTACCAAAAGATTGACCATGTTGGAGTTATTGACCAAAACACATTCTGTAAGAAACAATGAGACTTATTAGATTAATGGCGGTCTATTTTTCCGTTTGGAATCTCCTGCAGGCGCTCTTAAGTCGATATGAAGCCATAGGGGCCGACCGGTGTGGCCGAGTGGTTCTGGGTGCTTTAGTCTGGAACCGCGCGACCGCTACGATCGCAGGTTCGAATCCTGCCTCGGGCATGGATGTGTGTGATGTCCTTAGGTTAGTTAGGTTCAAGTAGTTCTAAGTTCTACAGGACTGATGACCTCAGATGTTAAGTCCCATAGTGCTCAGAGCCGTTTGAAGCATTTGAAGCATATGAACCCATCCTCAAGAGCGTGACTTCAATAAAAAGTACAGCAGCGCAAATGCGGAAGCTACCAAAAGATTACACTGTACATTGATAATTTGATATGTACCGCTAGAAAGCGAAGGGAATGATGACCAAAAGTCGGAGATAAGAAACTTCGGAAATAACTGTCACACCTGGAACAAATTTGGTAACTGTGTGCTTTGGAGCGCGATATAAATACTATAGGGAAGAGGAATAAAAATTTCCACTTCCCGAAAAGAATGCTGCGTTTTATCCAGATTAAATTCCGACGATAATGCTTCGCCTCGAATGAAAAACAGCCCACAGTTGTACTAAATTAGGTTTATTTTACACACATTTTATAACATAATTTAATGCATTTGTGGGCTGTTCTTCATTCGAGACAATTTCGTAAGGGTTGCCTGTTGTCGCTGCCATGATGAAAATAATGGATAATGCTTTGCATGGCAATGTGAGACTTTCACCCTTACGTGAAGATCTCAGCAGTGAGTAGTCGTCAGCGACGTTTTGTTTTTTTCTTTTTTCGAGAAATCGAGCAGTAAATTTTCAAGAAATCCTCATAAATAAGGTATTGTATGTACATCTAATGTGATTTTTTAAAATCTAGGTAGGCATTTTTTTCACATGTATGTATCTTAATGACCTATGTTTAAAATGATAAATTCTACTCGCAATTCTATTCTTAAAATTTCGTCAATGAGTACTTAACATTGTTTACTTTCAAACAGAGTGCACGTAACATCAGATACTATTCTACATCTACATTTGCATCTACATCCATACTCCGCAAGCCACGTGCCACGTGACTTACCAGACAGACAGAGAGGGAGAGAGAGAGAGAGAGAGAGAGAGAGAGAGAGACAGAGTGAGAGAGAGAGAGAGAGAGAGAGGGAGAGAGAGAGAGACAGAGAGACAGAGAGTGAGAGAGAGAGAGAGAGAGAGAGAGTATTACAGGAGAAAATCAGTAGCGACCGTTATCTGAACATAGGTTTAGTCAATATGGAGTTATGTCGCGTGTTGTACAGGACATGTCAGGTGCCGATGATAGAACGTAAATGATACCGTGAGTGCTAAACGTGTTGTCAGCACGGTGTAAGACTATTTCTCATCTTTTGACCACACTGTAGTGGAACATACTCCAGTAGTATCGAGCAGAAAATTTTCAAGAAATTCTCATAAATAAGGTATTGGACGTACATCTAATGCCATTTTTTTTTATCTAGGTAGGCCTTTTTTTCACGTGTATGTTTCTTAATGACATATATTTAAAACGGTAAATTCTACTCGCAATTCTATTCTTAAAATTTCGTCAATGAGTACTTAAGATTGTTTACTTTCAGGGTGCACGTAACATGAGATACTATTCTACATCTACATCTGCATCTACATCCATACCTCGCAAGCCACCTGACGGTGTGTGGCGGAAGGTACCTTGAGTACCTCTATCGGTTCTCCCTTCTATTCCAGTCTCGTATTGTTCGTGGAAAGAAAGAGTGTAGGTATGCCTCTGTGTGGGCTCTAATCTCTCTGATTTTATCCTCATGGTCTCTTCGCGAGATATACGTAGGAGGGAGCAATATACTGCTTGACTCCTCGGTGAAGGTATGTTCTTGAAACTTCAACAAAAGCCCGTACCGAGCTACTGAGCGTCTCTCCTGCAGAGTCTTCCACTGGAGTTTATCTATCATCTCCGTAACGCTTTCGCGATTACTAAATGATCCTGCAACAAAGCGCGCTGCTCTCCGTTGGATCTTCTCTATCTCTTCTATCAACCCTATCTGGTACGGATCCCACACTGCTGAGCAGTATTCAAGCAGTGGGCGAACAAGCGCACTGTAACCTACTTCCTTTATTTTCGGATTGCATTTCCTTAGGATTCTTCCAATGAATCTGCCTGGTATCTGCTTTACTAACGATCACCTTTATATGGTTATTCCATTTTAAATCACTCCTAATGCGTACTCCCAGATAATTTATGGTATTAACTGCTTCCAGTTGCTGACCTGCTATTTTGTAGCTAAATGATAAGGGATCTATCTTTCTATGTATTCGGAGCACATTACACTTGTCTACATTGAGATTCAATAGCCATTCCCTGCACCATGCGTCAATTCGCTGCAGATCCTCGTGCATTTCAGTACAATTTTCCATTGTTACAACCTCTCGATACACCACAGCATCATCTGCAAAAAGCCTCAGTGAACTTCCGATGTCATCCACAAGGTCATTTATGTATATTGTGAATAGCAACGGTCCTATGACACTCCCCTGCGGCACACCTAAAATCACTATTACTTCGGAAGACTTCTCTCCATTGAGAATGAGACGCTGCGTTCTATTATCTAGGAACTCTTCAATCCAATCACACAATTGGTCTGATAGTCCATATGCTCTTACTTTGTTCATTAAACGACTGTGGGGAACTGTATCGAACGCCTTGCGGAAGTCAAGAAACACGGAATCTACCTGTGAACCCGTGTCTATGGCCCTCTGAGTCCCGTGGAGGAATAGCGCGAGCTGGGTTTCACAAGACCGTCTTTTTCGAAACCCGTGCTGATTCTTACAGAGTAGATTTCTAGTCTCCAGAAGAGTCATACTCGAAAATAATACGTGTTCCAAAATTCTACAACTGATCGACGTTAGTGATATACACTCCTGGAAATTGAAATAAGAACACCGTGAATTCATTGTCCCAGGAAGGGGAAACTTTATTGACACATTCCTGGGGTCAGATACATCACATGATCACACTGACAGAACCACAGGCACATAGACACAGGCAACAGAGCATGCACAATGTCGGCACTAGTACAGTGTATATCCACCTTTCGCAGCAATGCAGGCTGCTATTCTCCCATGGAGACGATCGTAGAGATGCTGGATGTAGTCCTGTGGAACGGTTTGCCATGCCATTTCCACCTGGCGCCTCAGTTGGACCAGCGTTCGTGCTGGACGTGCAGACCGCGTGAGACGACGCTTCATCCAGTCCCAAACATGCTCAATGGAGGACAGATCCGGAGATCTTGCTGGCCAGGGTAGTTGACTTACACCTTCTAGAGCACGTTGGGTGGCACGGGATACATGCGGACGTGCATTGTCCTGTTGGAACAGCAAGTTCCCTTGCCTGTCTAGGAATGGTAGAACGATGGGTTCGATGACGGTTTGGATGTACCGTGCACTATTCAGTGTCCCCTCGACGATCACCAGTGGTGTACGGCCAGTGTAGGAGATCGCTCCCCACACCATGATGCCGGGTGTTGGCCCTGTGTGCCTCGGTCGTATGCAGTCCTGATTGTGGCGCTCACCTGCACGGCGCCAAACACGTATACGACCATCATTGGCACCGAGGCAGAAGCGACTCTCATCGCTGAAGACGACACGTCTCCATTCGTCCCTCCATTCACGCCTGTCGCGACACCACTGGAGGCGGGCTGCACGATGTTGGGGCGTGAGCGGAAGACGGCCTAACGGTGTGCGGGACCGTAGCCCAGCTTCATGGAGACGGTTGCGAATGGTCCTCGCCGATACCCCAGGAGCAACAGTGTCCCTAATTTGCTGGGAAGTGGCGGTGCGGTCCCCTACGGCACTGCGTAGGATCCTACGGTCTTGGCGTGCATCCGTGCGTCGCTGCGGTCCGGTCCCAGGTCGACGGGCACGTGCACCTTCCGCCGACCACTGGCGACAACATCGATGTACTGTGGAGACCTCACGCCCCACGTGTTGAGCAATTCGGCGGTACGTCCACCCGGCCTCCCGCATGCCCACTATACGCCCTCGCTCAAAGTCCGTCAACTGCACATACGGTTCACGTCCACGCTGTCGCGGCATGCTACCAGTGTTAAAGACTGCGATGGAGCTCCGTATGCCGCGGCAAACTGGCTGACACTGACGGCGGCGGTGCACAAATGCTGCGCAGCTAGAGCCATTCGACGGCCAACACCGCGGTTCCTGGTGTGTCCGCTGTGCCGTGCGTGTGATCATTGCTTGTACAGCCCTCTCGCAGTGTCCGGAGCAAGTATGGTGGGTCTGACACACCGGTGTCAATGTGTTCTTTTTTCCATTTCCAAGAGTGTAGGTCTATAGTTCTGCACATCTGTTCGACGTCCCTGCTTGAAAACGGGGATGACCTGTGCCCTTTTCCAATCCTTTGGGACGCTAAGCCCTTCTAGAGACCTACGGTACACCGCTGCAAGAAGGGGGCAAGTTCCTTTGCGTATTCTGTGTAAAATCGAACTGGTATCCCATCAGGTCCAGCTGCCTTTCGTCTTTTGAGCGATTTTAATTGTTTCTCTATCCCTGTGTCGTCTATTTCGATGTATACCATTTTGTCATCTGTACGACAATCTAGAGAAGTAACTACAGTGCAGTCTTCCTCTGTGAAACAGCTTTGGAAAAAGACATTTAGTATTTCGGTCTTTTGTCTGTGATCCTCTGTTTCAGTACCATTTTGGTCACAGAGTGTCTGGACATTTTGTTTTGATCCACCTATCGCTTTGACATAAGACCAAAATTGCTTAGGATTTTCTGGCGTGTCAGTACACAGAACTTTACTTTCGAATTTATTGAACGCCTCTCGCATAGCCCTCATCACACTACATTTCGCTTCGCGTAATTTTTGTTTGTCTGCAAGGCTTTGGCTATGTTTATGTTTGCTGTGAAGTTCCCTTTGCTTCCGCAGCAGATTTCTAACTCGGTTGTTGTACCACGGTGGCTCTTTTCCATCTCTTACGATCTTGCTTGGCACACACTCATCTAACGCATATTATACGATGGTTTTGAACTTTGTCCACTGCATATCACAGCATCTTCTTCCTGTCGGTTAAATTTCGTGTCTGTAGCACGTCATCTTCGTTGTGTAGCAATTTTAATGTCCAGTAGTGATGTATATTGTGATGTCGAAAGCACCGTGGTGTAATTTTTTTTTTTTTTTTTAGAAAACCTAATGTTGAAGATTCATTTCTGTTCTCTTTTTGACGTTAAATAAGTCAATTTTTCCTGGTTAAGTAATGTCACCTTCGTATTTTTGTATGGCAATTTCTTTTAATTTTTAGACTTCTCTTTGAAAACGTACTCTGTTTATATTCGTAGTAATTAAATTCAATCCTTCTGTGATTCCTAACGAGTCATCGAAAAGCGGGTTTTGCAACCGAATGTTTGTTTCGTAATTGCATCGATACGTTTGCAAACTCTGCTAACTGCATAAATCGGGTGCAAAAATTGGTATGTCAATATATCAATTAAGATTTTAACGTATAAATGTTAACCGCAGAGTTTAGCCATTAATAATGAGTAATTAATAATTTTTTACTTATTTTTAAAAAATGAATGAAATCTTTAAGTTTAATAGATTGTAAGGGGTGAGTTTTACGCGATTATCTCAGTTTCGCTTACGATGCAGTTAGCAGCTTTTGCATCTGGGCTACTCCGTTGTTTCCTGTCAATGTTGTGGAACACGATGTGTCAGTCGCATAGCAACGAACGTTCTGTGTAAGCCACTATTGAAGATCGCTCTCACTTCAACCTCTTGGAATTATTCAGATTGATATGAGAAGCGTTGGAGTGTGCTTTATTCGCGAACGCGCGCTCCACTAATCATTAAGCTCCATGACGTGGAAAGTACGTGGTTTTGCTTCGGCGAGCAGCACTGAATTAAGCGGGAATTTCGCCTGCTAGATAGCGGCTTTTGATCAGTGACGTGATGGGATCGTCTGTTATGACGTCAGTTCCTGGTGAGTATTTCGATATGAATTTATTTACAGCATTAGCCAATGTCACACTCTCATTTATTTGAAGAGAAATAATTTTCTAAATCTGTGCTGCACGTGTAAAACAAAATACTGTCGTCTTGTGAACCGGCGGAAATTCTTGTGTTTCGTGAGTTTGTTAGTCATTTTTCTCACATTTACATCTGCATCAATGCTCCTCAAGGCACTTAACTGTGTGTGTATGTGGCGGAGTGTATTTCTGGTACCATTATGTGACCCCCATTCCCCCCCCCCCCTCCCTCTCAACTTCTACATCTACATCTACATCTACATTTATACTCCGCAAGCCACCCAACGGTGTGTGGCGGGGGGCACTTTACATGCCATTGTGATTACCTCCCTTTCCTGTTCCAGTCGCGTATGGTTCGCGGGAAGAACGACTGTCTGAAAGCCTCCGTGCGCGCTCTAATCTCCCTAATTTTACATTCGTGATCTCCTCGGGAGGTATAAGTAGGGGGAAGCAATATATTCGATACCTCATCCAGAAACGCACCCTCTCGAAACCTGGCGAGCAAGCCACACCGCGATGCAGAGCGCCTCTCTTGCAGAGTCTGCCACTTGAGTTTGTTAAACATCTCCGTAACGCTATCACGGTTACCATATAAACCTGTGACGAAACGCGCCACTCTTCTTTGGATCTTCTCTATCTCCTCCGTCAACCCGATCTGGTACGCATCCCACACTGATGCGCAATACTCAAGTATAGGTCGAACGAGTGTTTTGTAAGCCACCTCTTTTGTTGATGGACTACATTTTCTAAGGACTCTCCCAATGAATCTCAACCTGGTACCCGCCTTACCAACAATTAATTTTATATGATCATTCCACTTCAAATCGTTCCGCACGCATACTCCCAGATATTTTACAGAAGTAACTGCTACGAGTGTTTGTTCTGCTATCATATAATCATACAATAAAGGATCCTTCTTTCTATGTATTCGCAATACATTACATTTGTCTATGTTAAGGGTCAGTTGCCACTCCCTGCACCAAGTGCCTATCCGCTGCAGATCTTCCTGCATTTCGCTACAATTTTCTAATGCTGCAACTTCTCTGTATATTACAGCATCATCCGCGAAAAGCCGCATGGAACTTCCGACACTATCTACTAGGTCATTTATATATATTGTGAAAAGCAATGGTCCCATAACACTCCCCTGTGGCACGCCAGAAGTTACTTTAACGTCTGTAGACGTCTCTCCATTGATAACAACATGCTGTGTTCTGTTTGCTAAAAACTCTTCAATCCAGCCACACAGCTGGTCTGATATTCTGTAGGCTCTTACTTTGTTTATCAGGCGACAGTGCGGAACTGTATCGAACGCCTTCCGGAAGTCAAGGAAAATAGCATCTACGTGGGAGGCTGTATCTAATATTTTCTGGGTCTCATGAACAAATAAAGCGAGTTGGGTCTCACAGGATCGCTGTTTCCGGAATCCATGTCGATTCCTACATAGTAGATTCTGGGTTTCCAAAAACGACATGATACTCGAGCAAAAAACATGTTCTAAAATTCTACAACAGATCGACGTCAGAGATATAGGCCTATAGTTTTGCGCATCTGCTCGACGACCCTTCTCGAAGACTGGGACTACCTGTGCTCTTTTTCCAATCATTTGGAACCTTCCGTTTCTCTAGAGACTTGCGGTACACGGCTGTTAGAAGGGGGGCAAGTTCTTTCGCGTACTCTGTGTAGAATCGAATTGGTACCCCCCAGGCCCAGTGGACTTTCCTCTGTTGAGTGACTCCAGTTGCTTTTCTATTCCTTGGACACTTATTTCGATGTCAGCCATTTTTTCGTTTGTGCGAGGATTTAGAGAAGGAACTGCAGTGCGGTCTTCCTCTGTGAAACTTCCTTCTCTGTTCCATTCGCGAATGTTGCGTGGGAACAATGATCGTCGGGACGGCTCTGTACTGGCTCTAATTTCTCGAATATGAGCGAGGTGTATGCGGGAGGAAGTAATATGTTGCCCGAATCTTCCCAGAAAGCACTCTCTCGAAAATTCAATAGTAATCCTGTCCGTGATGCACAGCGCGCCTCTTGTAACGTCTGCAGTGAAGTTTGCCTCTCGCGCCGCCTAAACAATCTCGTGACTTAACACACACACACACCTCTTCTTTGGATGCTTTCTGCCTCTCCTGTCAGCAGATTAATGAACAATACTCAAGAATCGCTTGAACAAGCGCCTTCTAAGCCAGTTTTTTCTTGGATAAGTTACATTTCCTCACGGTTCTTCCTGTGAGTCTCGTTCTGACATGTGCTTTTTCCGCTGTTTGTTTCATTTGTCATTCCATTTGAGGTCGATCTGTATAGTTACCTCTGGATATTTTACGGTGGATAACTGTTTCCAGAAGAAGAAATAAAAACTTTGAGGTTCACCGATGACATTGTAATTCTGTCAGAGACAGCAAAGGACTTGGAAGAGCAGTTGAACGGAATGGATGGTGTCTTGAAGGGAGGATATAAGATGAACATCAACAAAAACAAAACGAGAATAATGGAATGTAGTCGAATTAAGTCGGGTGATGTTGAGGGTATTAGATTAGGAAATGAGACACTTAAAGTAGTAAAGGAGTTTTGCTATTTGGGGAGCAAAATAACTGATGATGGTCGAAGTAGAGAGGATATAAAATGTAGACTGGCAATGGCAAGGAAAGCGTTTCTGAAGAAGAGAAATTTGTTAACATCGAGTATAGATTTAAGTGTCAGGAAGCCATTTCTGAAAGTATTTGTATGGAGTGTAGCCATGTATGGAAGTGAAACATGGACGGTAAATAGTTTGGACAAGAAGAGAATAGAAGCTTTCGAAATGTGGTGCTACAGAAGAATGCTGAAGATTAGATGGGTAGATCACATAACTAATGAGGAAGTATTGAATAGGATTGGGGAGAAGAGAAGTTTGTGGCACAGCTTGACCAGAAGAAGAAACCGGTTGGTAGGACATGTTCTGAGGCATCAAGGGATCACAAATTTAGCACTGGAGTGCAGCGTGGAGGGTAAAAATCGTAGGGGGAGACCAAGAGATGAATACACTAAGCAGATTCAGAAGGATGTAGGTTGCAGTAGGTACTGGGAGATGAAGAAACTTGCACAGGATAGAGTAGCATGGAGAGCTGCATCAAACCAGCCTCAGGACTGAAGACCACAACAACAACAACACTGTTTCCAGCAATTTGTCATCAAGAGTGGAGCTGTACAGTAGTGGAATTGATCGATCAAGTGTTTTGCAAGTCGCTTCTTTCATGGTTGAGTTATATTTCCGTAAGATGCTTTCTATGGATCTCATTCCGGCATCTTCTTTTCGTACTATTTGTGTCGTGCGGTCGCTTCAGATGGGTATATGGGACAGTCGTGCAGTACACGTTTTTTGACTTAACTTTATAACTGTGGTCGTTAATCGGAATATTAATATAGTATTCCCTCATCTCAAGACGCGTTCTATGAATAGTAGTGTAAATTATTTTTATCTATAGCACTTAATCACGTAGAAAGTAAAAGAGCTACAAGTACAAGAATTATAGAAAGTGCCTTGCAACATCGGCCATTGTCTTTTCAGTTGTCTTTTCGGTTGTTAATGATACACTTCACTGAAGCTTATTGAATAATAACAGAACACATAAGTGTGGGAACTTACTATTACTCTTTCAGCTCGGTTCACCAACGTTTAGCTCACTCTGCGACATAGATCGCAAATAAAACGTTTCGTTCTCTTTGTTATTGCTCGCGTAACAACTAATTTATTGATAAATGGATGACATAAAATATGTTGCTACGAAAAGAGCCCTGAAATACTTTTTAGGGATGCTGTGCTGTGACTTTCTTTGGATCATTAATTTTCAACAAATCGAAATATATTATTATGTTCTTATTATTCTGGATCTGGTTTTCTATAAAGGGAACATTGTTTCATTACTGTAACTCGCTATAAAGTTCAATATATCTTCCTTACTTTACAGTTATTGAAAAGGTTACTGAAAATTATTTCGTTATCAATACTGATGTTACAGTACGCAATGTTTGTTCAACATCAAAATTTTGCTGTGGATTTTTGTTAACATTAAAACACCAATAAGTACCACGACTAACACGAGAACATGAGACTATTATCAGAGAAAACATGTTTTTACTATAATGTTTGCCAGACCAGAACTACGCACAGCAAGATTTCTTTTATGTCATGAAGGTAAATTATCTTTTTTCCACTGTTAATAATATAACATCATCCGCAGCCCGCGTCGACCTGTAAAACACATAATAAAATCTGCTGCCCTGCCTGCCCTGCAATTCCGAAAGTTGAAAGAAATAATTTTAGCTCACTATTACCTGTCCGCTTCTTTGCGGTGTGATTGGTTTCATTTAATGCAGTTTGAATGCGCCGCGGCAACGGCTCGTTCGTTCGTAGCGCAGCTCTGCACCACGAACAATATTTAAATAGCTGAAAATATCATAAAAGGATGGGATAGAATACCAGGCAAGCTTATTACAAATCATAACGCAAGTTTTCACTAAGTAACTCTATTCCAAACATTTAGACAGATTAAATTCTTACTCACCTTTACAAATCAATGCCTAATGGCGTCTTTCTCTCAGTCTTGACAAAAGAATGCTGCACAAGCATACAATATGGCGTCACAGGCTCTTCCTACTCACCTAGCTCCAAAAAGACGACAGAGAAATTAATGCTCGGTCAGTACTATTTATACTCGATTTGATATATTTACATATTTGGTAAGTATGGTTCAAATGGCTCTGAGCACTATGGGACTTAACATCTGTGGTCATCAGTCCCCTAGAACTTAGAACTACTTAAACCTAACTAACCTAAGGACATCACACAGATCCATGCCCGAGGCAGGATTCGAACCTGCGACCGTAGCGGTCACGTAGTTCCAGACTGAAGCGCCTAGAACCGCACGGCCATACCCGCCGGATGATAAGTATGGTCTGTGACGGTTTCAGTACGCGCCGACACAGATATTATTTTTAAAAAATTCGATACATAATTCTGTACATGACACATGACACATAATAGTTTATCTTTATTATATAAAGTTGACACAATGATTGTCCATGTTGTTGTGGTCTTCAGTCCTGAGACTGGTTTGATGCAGCTCTCCATGCTACTCTATCCTGTGCAAGCTTCTTCATCCCCCAGTACCTACTGGAACCTACATCCTTCTGAATCTGCTTAGTGTATTCATCTCTTGGTCTCCCCCTACGATTTTTACCCTCCACGCTGCCCTCCAATACTAAATTGGTGATCCCTTGATGCCTCAGAACATGTCCTACCAACCGATCCCTTCTTCTGGTCAAGTTGTGCCACAAACTTCTCTTCTCCCCAATCCTATTCAATACTTCCTCATTAGTTATGTGATCTACCCATCTAATCTTCAGCATTCTTCTGTAGCACCACATTTCGAAAGCCTCTATTCTCTTCTTGTCCAAACTATTTACCGTCCATGTTTCACTTCCATACATGGCTACACTCCATACAAATACTTTCAGAAATGACTTCCTGACACTTAAATCTATACTCGATGTTAACAAATTTCTCTTCTTCTGAAACGCTTTCCTTGCCATTGCCAGTCTACATTTTATATCCTCTCTACTTCGACCATCATCAGTTATTTTGCTCCCCAAATAGCAAAACTCCTTTACTACTTTAAGTGCCTCATTTCCTAATCTAATTCCCTCAGCATCACCCGACTTAATTCGACTACATTCCATTATCCTTGTTTTGATTTTGTTGATGTTCATCTTATATCCTCCTTTCAAGACACTGTCCATTCCATTCAACTGTTCTTCCAAGTCCTTTGCTGTCTCTGACAGAATTACAATGTCATCGGCGAACCTCAAAGTTTTTATTTCTTCTCCATGGATTTTAATACCTACTCCGAATTTTTCTTTTGTTTCCTTTACTGCTTGCTCAATATACAGATTGAATAACATCGAGGAGAGGCTACAACCCTGTCTTACTCCCTTCCCAACCACTGCTTTCCCTTTCATGTCCCTCGACTCTTATAACTGCCATCTGGTTTCTGTACAAATTGTAAATAGCCTTTCGCTCCCTGTATTTTACCCCTGCCACCTTTAGAATTTGAAAGAGAGTATTCCAGTTCAATTTTTTTTCCTTTTCTTCCTTTGCCAAATATAACATGTTTTACCACGAGACATTACAAACGCAAAGTATTTTCCTGATGGACAAATCCAACATGTGCCCAGTCTCTACACTTCGCACACGGCACCCAGTCTTCTTCAAATGACTTCAAACACGTAATACACTTTGCGGCCTCTTCTGTTGACCCATTATTTCCTGTAAATTCCCCTTTTTTCCGCCGCTTTGTAAGTAGTTTCCCGTGGTCACCCTTTTGGGTGTTTATTTTAATTTGCAACACCCGACTTAAGTTCAGGTTTCTTGAGCTCTCTTTCAGACTTTATTTTTTCTGCTTTTAATCGCTTCCCTTCTGTGGCCATCTTTCTCTTTTCTATTTGTTGGAAACGGTTGAGCAGCGTCCTTCACGGTTATTGTGTCAGGCATATCCTAGCTCACAGCCTTTTTTGTGCAATTTCCGCCATTTCAGTGTGAAAAGAAGGAAGAAGGAAAAGTATAGTTTAAAAATTGAAATTCCTTCTGGCAATACTGAAAGACAATCGGCTGGCCGGTACTGCATGAGAAACACGCGGAAGCATCTACATCTACATCTACATGGATACTCTGCAAATCACATTTAAGTGCCTGGCAGAGGGTTCATCGAACCACCTTCACAATTCTCTGTTATTCCAATCTCGTATAGCGCGCGGAAAGAACGAACACCTGTGTCTTACCGTACGAGCTCTGATTTCCCTTATTTTATCTTGGTGATCGTTCCTCCGTATGTAGGTCGGTGTCAACAAAATATTTTCGCATTCGGAGGCGAAAGCTGGTAACTGGAATTTCGTGAGAAGATTCGGTCGCAAGGAAAAACGGCTGTCTTTTAATAATGTCCAGCCCAAATCCTGTATCATTTCTGTGACACTCTCTTCCAAATTTCGCGATGATACAAAACGTGCTGCCTCTCTCTGAACTTTTTCGATGTACTCCATCAGTCCTATCTGGTAAGGATCCCACACCGCGCAGCAGTATTCTAAAAGTGGACGGGCAAGTGTAGTGTAGGCAGTCTCCTTAGTAGGTCTGTTACATTTTCTAAGTGTCCTGCCAATAAAACGCTGTATTTGGTTAGCTTTCCCCACAGCATTTTTTATGTGTTCCTTCCAGTTTAAGTTGTTCGTAATTGTAATACCTAGCTATTTAGTTGAATTTACGGCTTTTAGGTTAGACTGATTTATCGTGTAACCGAAATTTAACGAGTTCCTTTTAGCACTCATGTGGATGACCTCACACTTTTCGTTACTTAGGGTCAACTTCCACTTTTCGCACCATTCAGATATCTTTTCTAAATCGGTTTGGAATTTGTTTTGATCTTATGATGACTTTATTAGTCGATAAACGACAGCGTCATCTGCAAACAACCGAAGATGGCTGCTCAGATAGTCTCCAAAATCGTTAATATAGATAAGGAACAGCAAAGGGCCTATAACACTACCTTGGGGAACGCCAGAAATCACTTATGTTTTACTCGATGACGAATTGTGACCTCTCTGACAGGAAATCACAAATCCAGTCACATAACTGAGACGATATTCCATAAGCACGCAATTTCACTACGAGCTGCTTGTGTGGTACAGTGTCAAAAGCCTTCCGGAAATCCAGAAATGCGGAATCGATCTGAAATCCCTTGTCAATAGCACTCAACACTTCATGTGAATTAGGAGCTAGTTGTGTTTCGCAGGAGCGATGTTTTCTAAACCCCTGTTGACTGTGTGTCAATATACCGTTTTTCTCGAGGTAATTCATAATGTTCTTTTCTTCGAGGTAATTCATAACGTTCGAACACAATATATGTTCTAAAATCCTGCTGCATATCGACGTTAATGATATGGGCCTGTAATTTAGTGGATTACTCCTACTACCTTTCTTGAATATTGGTGTGACCTGTGCAACTTTCCAGATTTTGGGTACGGACCTTTCGTCGAGCGAACGGTTGTATATGATTGTTAAGTATGGAGCTAATGCTTCAGCATACTCCGAAAGGAACCTAATTGGTATACATTCTGGACCAGAAGAATTGCTTTTAATAAGTGATTCAATTTGCGCCACTAAACTGTACGTTCTTTTATAGAACATATCACGAAAGGTTTGTTAGATACCATCCCTTACTTAGTACAGATAACCGAAATATAGCAATGCACACCGCAGACAGAAAATCTACTGTGCGCTGAGAGCTACAGCAACAGCTTCAAGCATTCACAACATACAAAGAACAGAAGAAGAAATCTGACTCAAGTGCACATGGATGCACAAGCTTGCTTCTGCTTATAGTACAGTTCTGCATTTGGTGGCGGCAAGGTGTTGTGTCTAGACAAGACAGTCTAGACACAATGCGAGGAAGCCGAAAGGCACGCGCTTAAACTCACGCAGGCTGGCGTGAGGTCTGAAACAGGATACGTAATGAACGCTATAAAGAAAAGTACGTAGTTTCTGGAATACTTAACTTTAATCCACATTTGTAGAACATCGCTCTTGATGATACATTAATAGAATATCAATATCAATTGAATACGGCGCCTTGCTAGGTCGTAGCAAATGTAGCTGAAGGCTATGCTAAATATCGTCTCGGCAAATGAGAGCGTAGTTGTCAGTGAACCATGGCTAGCAACGTCGGCTGTACAACTGGGGCGAGTGCTAGTACGTCTCACTAGACCTGCCGTGTGGTGGCGCTCGGTCTGCAATCACTGACAGTGGCGACACGCGGGTCCGACGTATATTAGCGGACCGCGGCCGATTTAAAAGCTACCACCTAGCAAGTGTGGTGTCTGGCGGTGAAACCACACAAGGGAAATCACAGTAGCGTCCTTGCACGGTCCTCTTTCACTCCACCGTCAGAAAAGGCCTCCGAAGCCCCAACGGTACCGACCGACCTCCGTGTCACCCTTAGCTGGAAGCAGATATGGAAGTGTATGTGGTCAGCACACACGCCTTCGTGGTATATGCCTCGGCCGATACTACGGCTGGACCTATCGCGTTTTCATAAGGGCTCCGTTCCTCCTGAGGCACTCCGCAGTCACTTCTTATTGATCCTTGACGAATCCTATGGTTCTGAAGTCATCTATACCGACTGCTCGCTGGTTGATGGTCGCATAGGCTTTGCCTACGCTCACTCGGCGCTCCTTGTCGGATGGCTGCAGTGTCTTCACTGCCGAGCTGGTGGCCATCTCTGGTGCCCTTGAGCATATTCGTCCCTGCCCCGGTGTGTCCTACCTGGTCTGCAGTGATTCGCTGAGTGGTTTACAGGCCACTGATCAGTGCTACCCACGCCATCCTCTGGTAGCAACTATCCAGGAGTCGGTTTATGCCCACGAACGATCTGGTCGATCAGTGGTCTTTGTGTGGGCCCCGGGGCATGTCGTAATCCCGGGAAATGAGTTCGTTGACAGGCTGGCCAAACAGGCCACTCGTAAGCCGCTTCTGGAGATTGGAATACCCGAACCTGACCTCCGATCGGCGTTACGCCGCGAAGTTCTCGGGATTTGGTGGTGCGGAATGGCGCAAATTAGTCACGCGCAATAAACTCCGCGCCATCAAGGAGAGCACAACTGAGTGGGAGTCTTGTCTGCGGGATTCTCTCAGGGACTCTGTGCTCCTCTGCCGCCTTCACATCGGCCACAGTCGACTGACGCATGGTCATCTTCTCCGGCGTGAGGCCCCACCGTGTTGTCGCTGCGGTTCCCGTTCGACAGTGGTCCACCTCTTGGTGGACTGTCCACATTTAGCCGCTCCGAGACGGAATTTTAATCTCCCTGACTCCCTTCCCTCGATCTTAGGAGACGATGCCTCCACGGCTCACTTGATTTTACGTTTTGTACAAGACGACGGTTTTTATTCTTCGGTTTAAGTTTTAGTTCCTGTCCTTTGTCTCCCTGTGCTTTGTACCCTGGTACTTTTGGGTTAGCGATTTTAATGTGATGCAGAGTGGCTGAACTAAACTTAAACTGCTCGCGAACAGGCCATGAAGGACCAACGGTACCGGCCGGCCGAAGTGGCCGTGCGGTTAAAGGCGCTGCAGTCTGGAACCGCAAGACCGCTACGGTCGCAGGTTCGAATCCTGCCTCGGGCATGGATGTTTGTGATGTCCTTAGGTTAGTTAGGTTTAACTGGTTCTAAGTTCTAGGGGACTAATGACCTCAGCAGTTGAGTCCCATAGTGCTCAGAGCCATTTGAACCATTTTGAACCAAGGGTACCAACCGGCCGCCGTGTCATCCTCAGACAGTAGGCGTCACTGGATGCGGATACGGAGGGGCAGGTGGTCAGCACACTGCTCTCCCGGCCGTTTAGTCAGTTTACGAGACCGGACCGCTACTTCTCAATCGGGTACCTTCTCAGTTTGCCTCACAAGGGCTGAGTCCACCCCGCTTGCCAACAGCGCTCCTAGACCGGATGGTCACCCATCCACGTGCTAGCCAAGGCCGGCAGCGCTTAACTTCGATGATCTAACGGGAACCGGTGTTACCACTGCGGCAAGGCCGTTGCTGCCGAGTGGCTGGCTCATACTTTTTTTATACTGATGGTAAGCCAGCCTACGACATCTGCTCCACTGTCTTAAGCTCTTCTGTCTGTTTCTTGCATGTCTGTGCTTTTCTTCTGTTGTCTCTAGTGTGTTCAGCTTTCTGTTTTTTTTTTGTCCATCTAGACTTCCTGTGTTGTGTACTGTTTGTTTTCCGTTTTACCCCATGGACTTGGTTCAGTGGAACGAGGGACCGATGACCACGTAATTTGGTCCCTTTAAAAATCACACCAGCCAACCAACAAAGCAACCAACCAACACCGCTCTCCCTGCCGTATGTCAGTTTACGAGATTCGAGCCGCTACTTCTCAGTCAAGTAGCTCCTCAGTTTGCCTCACAAGGGCTGAGTGCACCACGCTTGCCAACAGCGCAGCGCTCAGTGGCTCCGAACGGTCACCAATCCAAGTCGTACCCAAGCCCAACAAAGCTTAACTTCAGTCATCTTACAGGAACTGGTGGTTCCACAGTGGCAAGGCCATTACATTGTGCGCAGAATACCGTGGCTGGCCGGGTAGATGCACAGAGGGCAGGCCATGCGTGGGGTGAGCGGTAATGGGAGGGGGGGGGGGGGGGGGGGACGGAGGCGTTCCAGGCGCTGTAGGGGAAATGCTGAGAGGGCCATTCTAAACTGAAGCCTACACTCACATTTTCTGTAAATATTAAGTGGAGATACTCTACGCCCACTCTTGTATGTTGACCATTCAAAAGGATATGCCACCTCCGCTTTGGTTAGTAGCTAAAAAAAATTTCGCCGAAAATGCGGCGATTTATTTTCGCCTGGCTTGTTAACCGTTTGCAACTTTCAGAGAAGCATCATGAGTGGCGAATTTTAAGTGAAACCTACAAGTTTTTCTGGTTGCCATATTAAAATTTGCCTCTTTTGCCAAAACACAGCGTAATTTACATAGTCTCATTTCAATAACATGCCGTGCAGACGCAGTTTTTAAAAGTATTCCAAGAAAGTGGTTTATTAAGTGAGGAACTGAAGAAAAGTAAGGTCAGTAGTCACTTAACACTTTTGGGCTGAGATGCCGTGGTCCATACATAAAACTCTCCCCTGACGCTTCGCCTTCGACTGCGGAAGGCACCCTCCGACGACAATCGGCGAACTGCAGCGAGAGCGCGAGTGAGCGCCGTGTCTACACTCCTGGAAATGGAAAAAAGAACACATTGACACCGGTGTGTCAGACCCACCATACTTGCTCCAGACACTGCGAGAGGGCTGTACAAGCAATGATCACACGCACGGCACAGCGGACACACCAGGAACCGCGGTGTTGGCCGTCGAATGGCGCTAGCTGCGCAGCATTTGTGTACCGCCGCCGTCAGTGTCAGCCAGTTTGCCGTGGCATACGGAGCTCCATCGCAGTCTTTAACACTGGTAGCATGCCGCGACAGCGTGGACGTGAACCGTATGTGCAGTTGACGGGCTTTGGAGCGAGGGCGTATAGTGGGCATGCGGGAGGCCGGGTGGACGTACCGCCGAATTGCTCAACACGTGGGGCGTGAGGTCTCCACAGTACATCGATGTTGTCGCCAGTGGTCGGCGGAAGGTGCACGTGCCCGTCGACCTGGGACCGGACCGCAGCGACGCACGGATGCACGCCAAGACCGTAGGATCCTACGCAGTACCGTAGGGGACCGCACCGCCACTTCCCAGCAAATTAGGGACACTGTTGCTCCTGGGGTATCGGCGAGGACCATTCGCAACCGTCTCCATGAAGCTGGGCTACGGTCCCACACGCCGTTAGGCCGTCTTCCGCTTACGCCCCAACATCGTGCAGCCCGCCTCCAGTGGTGTCGCGACAGGCGTGAATGGAGGGACGAATGGAGACGTGTCGTCTTCAGCGATGAGAGTCGCTTCTGCCTTGGTGCCAATGATGGTCGTATGCGTGTTTGGCGCCGTGCAGGTGAGCGCCACAATCAGGACTGCATACGACCGAGGCACACAGGGCCAACACCCGGCATCATGGTGTGGGGAGCGATCTCCTACACTGGCCGTATACCACTGGTGATCGTCGACGGGACACTGAATAGTGCACGGTAAATCCAAACCGTCATCGAACCCATCGTTCTACCATTCCTAGACCGGCAAGGGAACTTGCTGTTCCAACAGGACAATGCACGTCCGCATGTATCCCGTGCCACCCAACGTGCTCTAGAAGGTGTAAGTCAACTACCCTGGCCAGCAAGATCTCCGGATCTGTCCCCCATTGAGCATGTTTGGGACTGGATGAAGCGTCGTCTCACGCGGTCTGCACGTCCAGCACGAACGCTGGTCCAACTGAGGCGCCAGGTGGAAATGGCATGGCAAGCCGTTCCACAGGACTACATCCAGCAACTCTACGATCGTCTCCATGGGAGAATAGCAGCCTGCATTGCTGCGAAAGGTGTATATACACTGTACTAGTGCCGACATTGTGCATGCTCTGTTGCCTGTGTCTATGTGCCTGTGGTTCTGTCAGTGTGATCATGTGATGTATCTGACCCCAGGAATGTGTCAATAAAGTTTCCCCTTCCTGGGACAATGAATTCACGGTGTTCTTATTTCAATTTCCAGGAATGTATGTCAGTAAAATGTGGTAGAGCGACCTCCAGACCAGATGAGAGGAAACGAAGATCAGCAAATCGTAAGTAATTTTTTACATAAAAAATCGCGACGTGAACTGTTCAATAATCTAAAACTAACATTACTGTATCGTTATAGATGCCACTGATGATGCCTTAGCACCAAAAAAAGCCGAAACGCGTCTGAGATAAATAAAGTGGCAGCAGGAAAAGGCGGTTTTATTTACGAAAGAAGTATGTCGAGGTACATTGATCATGTGACAGTCTACTCAGCAAAAAAAAAAAAAAAAAAAAAAAAAAAAAAAAAAAAAAAAAACGGTCCAATTATTTTGTCACACATGGGATCACATCAGACATTCACTTTCGGGCTGTTTCGCACCTGTCCCCTGGTACTGTGTGGATTCTGTGACCCACAGACGCGAAAGTTACGTTCACGCACAGTTACAGAGACATGGTCTATGGCGGCATCAGAAAACATTACACTTGACACGAAAGCAGAATACTGGTCTACTTGGTTAAGGATATCGCATGAGAATTCATATCACCACTGCTTGTCGTCGGGTTTTATAGCGTACAGAACACCCACATTGTATGAAAACAGACGCAACCGCTTTTGGAAGACCTTAAGAGTACTTGCATGCGGCATCTGAAGTCTCCGTGAAGTCTGACGAATTGATTTGCGTGGAGTCATTTGAAACGCTTTGCGGACATTTGCAGTGTAATTTTTAAAAAGGAAATGATCATTTTTCTTATAGAAAGTTATTGACTGAAAGCAATTTAAATTTTGCCAAATACGTGGACAGTATTATTATTGCTCTACTTGTGAAATTACCCTATAGTGGACGGCTGTGGCCTTCTATGGTGCGCGTCATTAATGTAAAAGACAGCTAAAATTTCTGTGCAGACCAGGTTATTTGTACACGAGATTTATGGTTTTACTCCGTGACTGATGATGTACGAGCAGCCGCCATGATGTATTATTTGTCGTATTTATAATCCGGACCCCGTACGTGACTTCTACTCTCGCGGACTGTAATGGATCAACTGACAAATATACTGTCACACTTACGTCAACTCTAAGTAGTATTTATCACTCAATAAAAACACTTAGCATTCAAGCAAACACGCTACCTTGTCGGTAAGGAGAAAATACAAAGATAAACCTATACTGATTCAAAAAAATCTGAAGCTGCTTTTTTATTTTTTTTCCATAGATAGCCTCCTTAGCGTTTAGAGGGGCACATTCAAGTATACCATTATTTATGCCACTGTATTGCATTGAAGCAATCTTTCTGTGCCGAAGGAAAAGTAATAATAATAATAAAAGGAATTCAGATGAACATGTAAAAAAAGTTCTAAACTTTTCTTGGTCTCTACTTATTTGTTATACTGCACATATTCTCAACTTGTTCTTCAGAGACACGCCGCTTCAGAATGTTGCAAATGCCCAGAAACGGCTTACGCCATGCTTTCACCTTCTTGGCTTCCACACTACTGGCCATTAAAATTGCTACACCACGAAGATGACGTCCTACAGACGCGAAATTTAACCGACAGAAATAAGATGCTGTGATATGCCAATGATTAGCTTTTCAGAGCATTCACACAAGGTTGGCGCCGGTGGCGACACCTACAACATGCTGACATGAGGAAAGTTTCCAACCGATTTCTCATACACAAACAGCAGTTGACCGGCGTTGCCTGGTGGAACGTTGTTGTGATGCCTCGTCTTAGAAGGAGAAATGCGTACCATCACGTTTCCGACTTTGATAAAGGTCGAATTGTAGTCTATCGCGATTGCGGTTTATCGTATCGCACATTGCTGCTCGCGTTGGTCGAAATCCAATGACTATTAGCAGAATATGGAATAGGTCGGTTCAGGAGGGTAATACTGAACGCTTATGACTGGGTGTTGTGTGCTGTCCTTAGGTTAGTTAGGTTTAAGTAGTTCTGGGGGACTGATGACCATAGATGTTAAGTCCCATAGTGTTCAGAGCCATTTGAACCAGTACGTAACGCCGTGCTGGACCCCAACGGCCTCGTATCACTAGCAGCCGAGATGACAGGCATCTTATCCGCATGGCTGTAACGGATCGATCCCTGTCTCGGCAGATGGGGACGTTTGCAAGACAACAACCGTCTGCACGAACAGTTGGACGACGTTTGCAGCAGCATGGACAATCAGCTCGGAGACAATGGCTGCGGTTACTCTTGACGCTGCATCGCAGACAGGAGCGCCTGCGGTGGTGTATTCGACGACGAACCTGGGTGCACGAATGGCAAAACGTCATTTTTTCGGGTGAATCCAGCTTAACTTTACAGCATCATGATGGTCGTATCCGTGTTTAGCGACATCGCTGTGAACGCACATTGGAAGCGTGTATTCGTCATCGCCATACTGGCGTATCACCCGGCGTGATGGTATGGGGTGCCATTGGTTACACGTCTCGGTCACCTCTTGTTCGCAGTGACGGTACTTTGAACAGTGGACGTTACATTTCAGATGTGTTACGACCATTGGCTCTAACCTACATTCGATCCCTGCGAAACCCTACATTTCAGCAGGATAATGCACGACCGTATGTTGCAGGTCCTGTGTGGGCCTTTCTGGATACAGAAAGCGTTCGACTGCTGCCCTGGTCAGCACATTCTCCAGATCTCTCACCAATTGAAAACGTCTGGTCAGTGGTGGTCGAGCAACTGGCTCGTCACAATACGCCAGTCACTACTCTTGATGAACTGTGGTATCGTGTTGAAGCTGCATGGGCATCTGTACCTGTACACGCCATCCAAGCTCTGTTTGACTCAACGCCCAGGCGTATCATGGCCGTTATTACGGCCAGATGTGGTTGTTGTGGGTACTGATTTCTCAGGACCTATGCACCCAAATTGCGTGAAAATGTAATCACAGGTCAGTACTAGTATAATATATTTGTCCAATGAATACCCGTTTATCTTCTGCTTTTATTCTTGGTGTAGCAATTTTAATGGCCGGTAGTGTAAAAAGTTCAAACCGCTCGTTATATTGTCGGTGTGCGCTGAGTCTATGCCAAATACGGTAAAGTGATTTTTGATAAATAAACTTTTAAGATGTCAGCTTAGGGTCCTTTGGCGGCGGACGAGGTAGCCACAGGCGGAGAGGTGGGGCATTGCAGTCCATTAGTCGGACACCCGAGCTTCCGCCTCGCCTTCCAGAGCAAACCCAGGTCCCCACAGCAGGCAGCCAGAGGTCTCCCAACCGCTGATGGACCTTCTCTGTCCAGGCAGGCAGCAGATGAACACGGCAGAACGGTAACCTTGCTACAGGGTGTCCGTCGGCCGAGTCGCTAAGACCGACAGCCGCGCACAAAAAACAATATGTTTATTACGGGGGTGAGTCAAGTGAAAACCTTAAATTTGTAATAACAAATCGAAATTTCCCGCCGTTATCCTGTAAGTTGGCAAGCGTGCTACCGGCAGCGTGCAGAATGGCCTGTAGGTGGCAGCATAGTGCAGATGCACACATACCGTCGCAGTATCAGTATAAAGATGGCCGCCCCACTTGCGACTTACACCAGGGAAGAACAGTGTTCTGTTATTCGGTTTTTGCGTAGTGAAGGTGTGAAACCTACTGAAATCCGTCGACGAATGAAGGTTCAGTACCGTGATGCATGTTTGTCACAGCAGCAAGTTGTAACATCTCGGTTCAGTTTACAGTGATAAAAGCTATAGAAAGAACAATTTAAAATCAAGAATAGAATTTTTAGAGGGGAAAATCGTGTAGAATCGAGAGTTCGGTAATTGCAGATCAAAATTATAGTATATCAGCAAGTATTTATTTATTTATTTATGCATTTATTTTACCTGGCAAGATTAGGGCCTTCAGGCCCTCTCTTACACCTAACCAGGCATACTCAGATTCAACAAATTTCAGTTTCTACAGAACATTAAGGACATATAACATGTTATACAGTATTAATGTTACAGAAAAAATTAGAGATTATAAAAGTACTACAATGATATTTATAACAATCAAAAAGTAATTATAATAATCAAGAATAATAATAATAGTAATGACTATGTATAGGAAAGTGAACATATTTTTTCTTTTATGAATGTCAGTCCTATTGCTAGTTGGGAATTTTCTCGTTATATTCTTGCAGCTTGTGAGTTATTCTCATCAAGCAGAGACATAAGACGATAGAATGGGGTGAAAGAGATATAGAAAAGGTGGATAAGTTAGAGGAGGAGAAATAGAATGGTAAAATTCGAAGCTATGATGGAGAGGAGAAAGAAAAAGATGAGAGGGGCACGACAATGGTGGCTATACCGTCCCTAATATGTAAGTCTTGAGTTCCCTCTTGAATGTTAAGTGGTTCTGGATAAGACGCAGATCACAGGGGAGCGCGTTCCATAGTCGTATGGCTGAGATGGAGAATGACACAGAGAAAGATTTTGTGTTATGTAAAGGTACAGCCAAGATGCTAGATGTATCCGATCTAGTATTGCGGTTGTGGAATGATGATAGGTGTTTAATGTGAGAAGATAAGTATTGGGGGCACCAGTGGCTAAGAAATCGTTGAAGTAAGCACATCGTGTGAAGATCGCGTGCCTTATGTGGGCGTATCCAACCTAGCTGGGAGTATGAAGAACTGATATGATCATACAACCGTATATTGCATACGTATCTAACGCAAGCATTCATCACTAGCTCGAGGCATCTCGAATTTTCACTATTTGTGCCGTGTTGAACTACATCACAGTAGTAAAGATTAGGCAAGACTAGTGTTTGGACTAATTTTTGTTTAACATGGGTTGGAAATATTTTTCTAAATTTTTGAATTGCATGTAGGGAGGAGAGCGATTTCCGGCAAGCTGTGACTGTTTGTTCTTCCCAGTTTAGGTGTTCATCCAAGATTATTCCAAGGTCTTTTACTGTTTTTTGGTATGGTAGTTGGGTACCATTGAGGAGTATTTGAGGGACTGTTTCGCGAAAGTACCGACTGATTAGCTTTGGATGAGATATAAGTATGACCTGGGATTTCTTGGGGTTTAGTTTCAGACCTAGGTTCTGTGCCCATCGAGAAACAGAGCAAAGATCTGCGTTCATACTCGCTACTGCGTCAGCAATGTTCTTGGGGCTTGCACTTATGTACAGTTGGATGTCGTCGGCATATAGATGGTAGTTGCAGGAGTGAATCACTGAAGAAATATCATTAATGTACAGTGAGAAGAGTAATGGACCAAGGACGGAGCCTTGGGGAACTCCAGAGCGCACGTTTTTCCATGATGACTTTTCCGACCCACAAATGACTTGTTGACTTCTGTTTTTGAGGTAGCTGTCGAACCAGTGTATAGCGCTGTTTGAGAAATTCAGCTGTTTCATTTTAATTAGTAATATATCAAAGTCAACTGTATCAAAAGCCTTGCTAAAGTCAAGCAGTGTTAGGATGGTAGCTTCACGTCTGTCCATAGCATGTTTAATGTCATCAGTTACTTTGATTAATGCAGTTGCTGTACTATGGTGCTTTCGAAAGCCTGACTGATATTTGTTGTGGATGTTATGAGTTTTGAGGTAATCCGTCAGTTGTTCATGGACGATGTATTCTAGGGCTTTAGATATTGCAGGTAGTATGCTGATCGGCCTGTAATCACCTGGCGACTTAGGGTTGTCAGTCTTGGGTATAGGTTGAATTAAACTTTGCTTCCACTCAGTAGGATATGTACTACTGACAAGAGACAGGTTGAAGATGTCTGTGATAACTGGAGTAATAGTGTCTACGACGTTCTTAATCATGCCAATGCTGACTCCATCATTTCCTACTGCCTCGAAAGAGATTCTCATAATTGCCTTGTGTACTGTGCCAGTAGTTACATGTTTTAGGTAAAACTTGTCTCTCGAGAGATTGATATCTTGGAGCTGGTAATTTGTCGCTGCGTGGCAGTTTATAGCTGTTGAGAAGAAATCATTGAATTCTTCTGCAGACGCTTGATAAACAGCGTCAGATCTTCGCTTCCCTATACCGAAACTGCGCAGCTTTTTCCACAGTGCAGCAGGTTTTGTTATACCGCATACGACAGAGCGGGCATGTCTGATTTTGGCAGTAGTTTAACGTCTAAGTACAGCAAAACCACGGAAGCTACGTCATGGAGAGGGCAGTGAGGTTAAACTCTTGTGATGAAAAACCAATAAAAAGGCCTGATCGTCATTATTGCCGCCCTTTTTTCCTTGATTGTTTCGTTAAAGGGCGGGGAACCCGTGTCAGTCATCGAGACAATAATTAGATTGGACATTATCGTGTTAAGATTCACGATAAACTGTTAGAATATTACGGAGATTAAAAGTGATGTAGTGTACGATCTCTGACTGTTGGTAGCAACGGAGTATTAAGGGGATCTTAGGACTTCAGTGCTCGATTACAACTTTACGGACATATAGACGACAGAAACTCAAATTGTCTGCTGATACGAGTGAATTCAGAGGTACCGGTATTCAGATATTAACGTGTGGACTTTTGAAAGTGTCCTGTGCCGTTAGTTGCGAATCTGGTCGTAGAGCGCGTGCATATCGGCATTTGCGAACTATTTAGATTCCTCCAGGCTAGGAACCTTTTAAATAGACGATCATCCATCACCATCCTAATCCTTGAATATAGAGTGAACGTGAGATTAAAGAGTGTTGTACTTATTTCATTTACCTAGTACTAATCAGTGAAGGTTTTACGGAACCAAAGCTATTCAGCAGTAAGTCAGCACCATCTAGCGGAAAGCTTAGGCATTAACTAACACGCTAACTGAAGTGAACGTTTACGTGTTTTACGGACTGCTTAATATGAACTTTTGTGACTCTTTGACGTCCCCACTCCCTCCGAAAGGTGGCGCAGGCTGTCTTAATCATAAAAGGGGAGAGTTTTAGCGGGGCAAAGTACTAAATAAATGCGATATTTGCAAGTCTCGCAGTAATAGCAAAACACAAGGCCCGCACCTCATCGGAGAGTCGTCGCTGTCACGTCGGGAAGTAAAGCCCGAAAACCTACCGACGATACGTATCTACGAGCAGACGTCGACGTGGGGTACCTAAAAAGGGAACCACAAAGAGAGTTGGGGATGCTTCAAAGTCTACGAATGGAACAGGAAGTTCGCAAATGGTGTGACTTCAGTGGAAGATGCTCCTCGTCCAGGTCAGGCACAACGAGTTGTGACTCCACAGAACATTGCAGCAGGTGAAGCCATAGTCAAGGAAAACAGCCGAATGACACTGAATGACATAGCAGCATGTTTACAGAGTAGTCACGGGTCATCACACCACATTGTGCTCGATGTGCTCCAGTTTCACAAAGTGTCTGCGAGATGGGTTCCACGGCAGCTGACTCCTGAAATGAGAGAACGACGTGTTGATGCTTGTGAAGAACATATTCGGCGCTTTGAACGAGAAAGTGATAGCTTCCTTGCAAGAATCGTTACTGGGGACGAAACCTGGGTTCACTTCCACCAACCGGAAACGAAGAGAGCGAGCAAGGAATGGCGACATTCTTCATCACCAAAACCAAAGAAGTTTCGAACAGAACGATCAGCAGGGAAGGTTATGCTGACTCTCTTTTGGGACGAAACAGGCGTCATTTTGGAGCATTACATGCCTAGAGGGACCACTGTCACCAGTGCATCATACAGAGATCTCCTAAAAAATCATATGCGGCCTGCATTCAAATCAAAGCGACGTGGATTGCTGTCAGCAGGTGTCCTTTTGCAACATGACAATGCGAGGCCCCATGCTGCCCGTACGGCAGTTGCAACAATCACAGGCCTGCATTTTGTGTGTCTTCCTCATCCACCATACTCACCAGACCTTGCCCCAAGTGATTTCCGTATGTTTGGACCACTCAAAGACGCAATGGGAGGAAAGAAGTTCCGTTTCGATGAAGAGGTACGCCACGCGGTGCATGAGTGGTTGCGCGAATTACGAAAAGAATTTTTTTCTAAAGGAATTTATGCACTTGGTAAGCGTTGCAGGACTTGTATTGAGCGTGGCGGAGATTATGTTGAACAGAGGTACAGCTTTGTAGAACTTCTGTACAAAACATAATATTCAGTAAAATATTTAAGATTTTCATTTGACTCACCCTCGTATGAAGACTGTAACAAATTTATACAGAAGTTTCTAAATACACACCTCAACAAAAGTTTGGAATATCATACAGTTTACTACAATGACTTCTTATACACTCATGCTCATAAATTAAGCATAATTGCATAATGTGCTGCCACACAACGTGGAACTACACAAAACTGGCGCTAATAGCATAGACACATAGGTAACACACACGACACAGATCTGCAAGTCCACGGTATTGGTGATAAGTTGAGAAAGGCATCCCGAAACACATGTGCTACAAAATGCCGCTGTTTCCTGCGCATGTACCCCGACATCAATATGGGATATGATCACCATGCACACGTACACAGGCCGCACAACGGGTTGGCATACTCCGGATCAGGTGGTCGAGCAGCTGCTGGAGTATAGCCTCCCTTTCTTGCACCAGTGCCAGTCGGACTCCTGAGGTGTCCTAGGGGTTTGAAGACGTGCAGCGATACGTCGACCGAAAGTATCCCAGACGTGCTCGATGGGGTTTATGTCTGGAGAACAGGCAGGCCACTCCATTCACCTGACATCTTCTGTTTCAAGGTACTCCTCCACCATGGCAGCTCAGTGGGGCCGTGTGTTATCATCCATCAGGAGGAAGGTGGGACCCACTGCACCCCTGAAAAGACGGACATACTGGTGCAAAATGACGTTCCTATACACCTGACCTGTTACAGTTCCTCTGTCAAATACATGCAGGGGTGTACGTGCACCAATCATAATCCCACCCCACACCCTCAAACCACGACCTACGTATAGGTCTCTTCAAAAATGGTTCAAATGGCTCTGAGCACTATGGGACTTAACATCTGTGGTCATCAGTCCCTTAGAACTTAGAACCACTTAAACCTAACTAACCTAAGGACATCACACACATCTATGCCCGAGGCAGGATTCGAACCTGCAACCGTAGCGGTTGCGCGGTTCCAGATTGAAGCGCCAAGAACCGCTCGGCCATTGTGGCCGGCGGTTGCAGTGGACAGCGTCTCTCTACGACCCCCACAAAACATAGTCACAAGGACTAGGGCGAATATGTAGGCCAGTCCATCCCTGTGGGAGTTCTTTTCCCGAAATATTCGTCAAGAAGCCAAAGAGCTATTCGGTGCGATGTGGTACGGCCCCATCTTACATGAACCACTGCCTGGTCCATCTTCAACTCTAGCTGGCCGGCCGGGGTGGCCGAGCGGTTCTAGGCGCTTCAGTCTGGAATCGCCCGACCCTTTCACCTCACATAACGATACAGTTATCGAAATGTGTTTTGACGAAACAAATCATCGTTTCTTTTTCATATTTGTCAGAATATAAATGTTTTATCTTAGAAATGATAATTAACCGAAAGCCTCAGCTGCCAACAGGCTGAGGGGTGACGGCCGAACCCCACAATAACCCTGGGTTCGGTGTGAGGCGGCGGTGGGGTGAGTGGACTGCTGTAGCCTGTTGTGGGGCTGTGAACCACTGGGGGCTACGGCGGGGCGAAGCCTCTCCGTCGTTTCTAGGTTCCCTGGTCACATACAGAATTAACTATGAGCATTTGAAAAGTGTCAACTTTCATGCTCAACGACGTAGACAAGCCTGCAGTCCCTTTGGCCTTAGTGGAGACTTGTACACGTAAGCTATATCGTGTAATAGGGCGAACGAAAAAGGTGGTAGTTCCATGCGTGTACACTTGGGACCCTGGTGCAGACCTGTATACGTTAGGTGTGTTTGGTAATTCAAGTTTAAGATGTCAAGATATTAGACAAGAACTTAAAATTTTTAATTTTTTTAAATATCTAGACCATAGAAGGAGCTCCCAAAGAAAGCAGGTGTTGACAGATGTGAAAATTACCGAACTATCAGTTTAATAAGTCACAGCTGCAAAATACTAACGCGAATTCTTTACAGACGAATGGAAAAACTGGTAGAAGCCGACCTCGGGGAAGATCAGTTTCGATTCCGTAGAAATGTTGGAACACGTGAGGCAATACTGACCTTACGACTTATCTTAGAAGAAAGATTAAGAAAAGGCAAACCTACGTTTCTAGCATTTGTAGACTTAGAGAAAGCTTTTGACAATGTTAACTGGAATACTCTCTTTCACATTCTGAAGGTGGCAGGGGTAAAATACAGGGAGCGAAAGGCTATTTACAGTTTGTACAGAAACCAGATGGCAGTTATAAGAGTCGAGGGGCATGAAAGGGAAGCAGTGGTTGGGTTCAAATGGTTCAAATGGCTCTGAGCACTATGGGACTCAACTGCTGTGGTCATAAGTCCCCTAGAACTTAGAACTACTTAAACCTAACTAACCTAAGGACAGCACACAACACCCAGCCGCCACGAGGCAGAGAAAATCCCTGACCCCGCCGGGAATCGAACCCGGGAACCCGGGCGTGGGAAGCGAGAACGCTACCGCACGACCACGAGATGCGGGCGCAGTGGTTGGGAAAGGAGTAAGACAGGGTTGTAGCCTCTCCCCGATGTTATTCAATCTGTATATTGAGCAAGCAGTAAAGGAAACAAAAGAAAAATCCGGAGTAGGTATTAAAATTCATGGAGAAGAAGGAAAAACGTTGAGGTTCGCCGATGACATTGTAATTCTGTCAGAGACAGCAAAGGACTAGGAAGAGCAGTTGAACGGAATGGACAGTGTCTTGAAAGGAGGATATAAGATGAACATCAACAAAAGCAAATCGAGGATAATGGAATGTAGTCAAATTAAGTCGGGTGATGCTGAGGGAATTAGATTAGGAAATGAGACACTTAAAGTAGTAAAGGAGTTTTGCTATTTAGGGAGTAAAATAACCGATGATGGTCGAAGTAGAGAGGATATAAAATGTAGACTGGCAATGGCAAGGAAAGCGTTTCTCAAGAAGAGGAATTTGTTAAGATCTAGTATAGATTTAAGTGTCAGGAAGTCGTTTCTGAAAGTATTTGTATGGAGTGTAGCCATGTATGCAAGTGAAACATGGACGATAACTAGTTTGGACAAGAAGAGAATAGAAGCTTTCGAAATGTGATGCTACAGAAGAATGCTGAAGATAAGGTGGGTCGATCACGTAACTAATGAGGAGGTATTGAATAGGATTGGGGAGAAGAGAAGTTTGTGGCACAACTTGACTAGAAGAAGGGATCGGTTGGTAGGACATGTTTTGAGGCATCAAGGGATCACAAATTTAGCATTGGAGGGCAGTGTGGAGGGTAAAAATCGTAGAGGGAGACCAAGAGATGAATACACTAAGCAGATTCAGAAGGATGTAGGTTGCAGTAGATACTGGGAGATGAAGAAGCTTGCACAGGATAGAGTAGCATGGAGAGCTGCATCAAACCAGTCTCAGGACTGAAGACCACAACAACAACAACAGAAGGAAATGGAACGAAGAGCTAGAAAGAATGGAGATCGAGATAACAGACTTAAATGCTAGAAATTGTAAGAGCAAAGGAAGAAGACGTATAGGTAGACAGCGGCAAAGATGGGTACCGTAGGCGCCATTTTTGCCTATTACATGAAGAGAAAAAGACAAAGAACTAAAAGAGAATCTATTTTACTCAATACATAATTCACAAAGTACACCAAGTATGTCATTCGAATAGACCGATTCCAACACTGTACCAAACTATGTGATCAAAAGTATCCGAGCACCCCGAAAAACATGCGTTTTTCACATTAGGTGCATTGTGCTGCCACACACTGCCAAGTACTCCATGTGAGCGACCTCAGTAGTCATCAGACATCGTGAGAGAGCAGAATGGGGCGCTGCGCGGAACTCACGGACTTCGAACGTGGTCAGGTGATTGGATGTCACTTGTGTCATACGTCTGCACGTGAGAGTTAGACACTCCTAAACATCCCTAGGTCGACTGTTTCCGTGTGTGATAGCAAAGTGGCAACGTGAAGGGACACGTACAGCACAAAAGCGTACAGGCCGACCTCGTCAGGTGATTGACAGAGACCGCCGACAGTTGGGGTGTAATGTGTAATGTGTGATAGGTAGACATCTATCCAGACCATCACACAGGAATTCCAAACTGAATCAGGATCCGCTGAAAGTACTATGACAGTTAGGCGGGAGGTGAGAAAACTTGGATTTCATGGTCGAGCGGCTGCTCATAAGACACACATCACACTGGTAAATGCCAAACGACGCCTCGCTTGGTGTAAGGAGCGTAAACACTGGTCGATTGAACACTGGGAAAATGTTGTGTGGAGTGACCAATCACGGTAAAGAATGTGGCGATCCGATGGCAGGGTGTGGGTATGGCGAATGACCGGTGAACGTCATCTGCCAGCGTGTGTAGTGCCAACACTAAAATTCGGAGGCGGCGGTGTTATGGTGTGGTCGTGTTTCTCATGGAGGAGGCTTGCACCCCTTGTTGTTTTGCGTGACACTGTCGCAGGAAAGGTCTACATTGATGTTTTAGGCACCTTCTTGCTTCCCACTGTTGAAGAGCTGCTCGAGAGTAGCGATGGAATCTTTCAAGACGATCGAGCACGTGTTCATAATGCACGGCCTGTGGCTGAGTGGTTACACGACAATAACATCCCTGTAACTGACTGGCCTCCACAGAGTCCTGACCTGAATCCTGTAGAACACCTTCGGGATGTTTTGGAACGCCGTCTTCGTGCCAGGTCTCACCGACCGACATCGATACCTCACCTCACTGCAGCACTCCGTGAAGAACGGGCTGCCATTCCCCAAGAAACCTTCCAGCATTTGATTGAACGTATGCCAGCGAGAGTGGAAGCTGTCATCAGGGCTAAGTGTGGGCCAACACCATACTGAATTCCAGCATTACTGATGGAGGGCGGCACGATCTTGTCAGTGATTTTTAGCCAGGTGTCCGGATACTTTTGATCACATAGTGTAAATGGCCACCAAAAACCACGCCAGCCAGCGCTATTCACTTTACTGGAATTTAGCAGTCTCAATGTCGCACTCGACTAACGGCTGAAGTAGTGCTGAAGGGAACTGATACCACGAATCCTGCAGGGCTGTCCATAAATCCGTAAGAGGACGAGGAGGTGGAGATCTCTTCTGGAGAGCACGTCGCAAGGCATCCCAAATATGCTCAATGACGTTGATGTTTGGGGAGTTTGATGCCCAGCGGAAGTGTTTAAAATTAGAGGAGTGTTCCTGGAGCCAGTCGGAATTCCGGACGTGTGGAGTGTCGAATTGCCATCCTGGAATTGCCCAAGTCCGTCGGAATTCACAATGGACATGAATGGATACAGGTGATAAGACAGGATGCTGTCACCTGTCACAGTTGTATCTAGGCGTATCAGTTATTACCCCAACTTCACACGCCCCACATTATTACAGAGCCTCCACCAGCTTCAACAGGCCCCTGTTGGCAAACAGGGTCCTTGGATTCACAAGGTTGCCTCCATACCCGTGCACATGTATCCACTCAAATTTGAAACGAGATTCGTCCTACCAGGCAACATGTTTCCTGCCATCAACAGTGCAATTTCGCTGTTGACGGCCCCAGGCGAGGCGTAATGCTTTGTGTTGTGGAGTCGTCAAGAGTATACGAATGGGTCTTCCGTTCCGAAATCCCATATCGATGATGTTTCGTCGAATGTTTCGCCGGTTGACACCTTTTGATGACCCAGCATTGGTCGGTTTCGAAACGATTTTTAAAAGTTCTTTAAAACTTTTTTATGAAATATTACGTTTTTTGTATGTGTTGCGGCGTGTAAAAATTATCTCCCGCCTCTTGCTATTTTCACTGCGACGCCTGAGGATGGGCTTATGAGAGCCCGAAACCGGGCGTGGTAATAAAAGAAATTTACAACTGAAGCGGTATTTTCAACCTCTAGCTTACTCATTAAGAGGTTGAAGGTTTAACACAGATTAGATTAGATAAGATTAATTATTCATTCCATAGACCCATAAAAGAGGAGATCCTCCTGCGTGTGGAACATGTGAGATAAACACATTACAAAAATGTAATTATAAAATCTTGAGTTTCTTTAATTTTAATGATCTTCAGTCAATAATCAGTAAAATCATGTACATGAATTAAAATTAAACTTCAAATATTTACAGGTTTAATACTTACATCTGCTTTCATTAAATCCATCATTCACACAGTAGCTAGTTACTTGGCTATTACAATGAAGTATTGTTAAAAATTAAAATAAATTATTTACTTCAATGATCCTCAGTTAAGAACAGTCAAGTTATGTACAAGATTTAAAATTAAACTTCCACTATTTACAGACTTAAGACTTACGTCTGCTTTCCATACATCCATCATTCACACAGTAGGTACTTACTTGGCTGTTGCAACCAAGTATTGCCAAAAGTTAAAGTATAATAAATTTTCATTAAAATGGTCTACTGCATTTGTTGAGAAATTCATGGATGGAATACAAGGAGTTGGCAACGAAAAATTCTTTTAAATTATGTTTAAATTGTGCCTTGTCTGAAACTAAACTCTTAATGGTTGCTGGTAACTTATTGAGAATATGCGTTGCTGGATACTGGACTCCTTTATGTGCAAGAGTAAGTGATTTTAAATCTTTATGTATATTGTTCTTATTCCTAGTATTGCTTCTGTGTATTAAGCAGAGGTGTGTTATTTACAACAAACTTCATTAAGGAATAAATATACTGAGAAGCTGTGGTTAGTATGCCCAATTTTTTGAATAGGTTTCGATATGATGTTCTTGGATTTATACTACACATTACTCTTATTACACGTTTGTGTACTCTAAAAATTTTTTATCTGCTTGTGGAGTTACCCCAAAATAGGATACCATATGACATAATGGAGTGAAAATAAGCAAAATATGCCAGTTTTCTATATTTATACCTCCCATGTCTGACATCATTCGCATTGCAAACACAGATTTGTATAGGCTTAGGCACTTTAGCAGTTCGTTAGTATGTCACTCCCAACTAAATTTATTATCAAGTTGTAATCCCAAGAATTTTTCACTCTCAACTTCTCCTATTTCCATGTCATCATATTTTATACGCACACCAGAAGGAAATCTCTTGGAAGTTCTGAATTGCATATAGTGGGTCTTTACAAAGTTTAATGACAGTGAATTGGCTATGAACCACTTATTAATGTCAGTAAAAATTTGATTAGCTGCCCTTTCTAAATTTATATTTGATTTACTATTTATTGCAATGTTTGTATCATCTGCAAATAAGAAAAACTTGGCATCTTGTAATGTAACAGATGACAGATCATTAATATACACAAGAAAAAGTAGTGGACCTAATATGGAACCTTGGGGAACACCACATGGAATTTCTTCCCTGTCAGACGATGTCTGATTGTATACTGCTGAAGTGTTACATAATGACACAATTTGTTTTCTATTAGTAAGATATGACTGAAACCACTTTGCAGCACTACCAGTGATGCCATAATATTTTAATTTACTTAAAGGAATTCTGTGATTTACACAGTCAAAAGCCTTTGACAGGTCACAGAGTATGCCAGTTGCCTCTAATTTGTTGTCTAGTGAATTAAGGACATTTTCACTGTAAGTGTAAATAGCTTTCTCAATATAAGAACCCTTAAGAAACACAAACTGTGACTTTGACACAATGTTATTTTCACTAAGGTGCTTAAGTAGACACTTGAACATAACCTTTTCAAAGATTTTTGAAAAAGCTAGCAAAAGTGAGATTGGTCGCTAATTTGATGGCATTTCTTTGTTCCTTATCTTGCTGAGAGGTATAACTTCAGCATATTTAACCCAGTCCAGGAATGTTCCTGTGATAAGTGAATGATTACAGAAATAACTTAAGGTATGACTAAGCTCATATGAACACTCTTTTATTAACTTGGTTGATATGTTATCATAACCACTAGAATGCTTAGATTTCAAGGACTTTATGATGGATTCTATTTCTTTGCGTGAAGTAAGTGTCAATTCCATTTTACTGAGATTGCTTGTGTGCACTGGTCTAAGATATTATTATTATTATATATGTGTGAAATCTTATGGGACTTAACTGCTAAGGTCATCAGTCCCTAAGCTTACACACTACTTAACCTAAATTATCCTAAGGACAAACACACACACCCATGTCCGAGGGAGGGACCTCCGCCGGGACCAGCCGCACAGTCCAGACCGCTCGGCTAATCTCGTGTGACAGGTCTCAGATATTCAATTGGATTATTTACTGAACCTGACAACCTCATGCTATCAGTAACAGAGACAAAATACTTGTTTAAATGGTTTGCGACACAACTTGCATTTGTTACTAGGGTTTCATTTATTTTTTGAGCTATTTGTTCCTCCTCATTTCTGGTCCTTCCTGTCTCTGACTTAACTATATCCCATATTGTTTTTATTTTATTGCTGGATGTATTTATCTTCTTCTCATAATGCAGGTGTTTAGATTTCTGGATAACCTTCTTCAATATTTTGCAGTATTTTTTGTAATGAACTATAATGCTAATATCAAAGGTGTCCCTACATATCAGATAGAGTTTCCTTTTTGTCTCACATGATATCTTTATCCCTTGTGTGATCCATGGTTTCTTATTAGACTTGTGCGTAATTTGAATTACCTTCAGGGGAAAACAATTTTCAAATAAGGTGCTAACTTTATTAATGAATGTTTTGTATTTTCCACTTGTGTCTTGGATGGTGTAAACATCCATCCAATTAATTTCTTTGAGCAATCTCCTAAATTTCTCAGTTATTGACTGTTTTGTTGGCCTTCTGTACTCATTTCTGATAGATGTTTTACCCTGACAATTTTCAAAATTTAGTGTTAGGTGTTGCGTGCCATGGTCAGATATCCCATTTACTACTGCTTTTGTGAGGCCTGTATAGTGTAATGGCTGAACTGAAGGACCTCTCTACAGACGCCTGGCAACAGGAGCGCAGTGGGAGTCGGGAATTAAAAGCGGAAGGGCGTAGGATGGTGGGACGCGAGCAGCCCGAGGTGGAGCACGAAGTGAGGTGAAAAGCTGCGAGATTGAAGGGGAGCCGTGCGGAGGCGTGTCGGCGGTCGCTAACGTAATTACGCCTCGGTACCACTCATCTTGTGAACCGGTGCCGCAGCTCACGACCGCATAAAAGAGACAACAGTAATTCTGTTTCCTCCTGGCCAGAAGGGAGAAGTTTTCCTCTCGGAAATTATCCGAGAAATGAAACGAGTTAGGCAGTTTCGTACTGCCGCCAGTGGGACTGGGCTTGTAAACTTGACAGCAGTACGTGTGTTGCAAGGTCCGGCTGAGAAAGGTAAGAAAAACAGAGTAGTCGCAAGTTATCAAACCATATGCTGGAGTTTTACATGCACCTGTAGTATATTTTGTTACTTATAAACGTAGAGTTCCAAGCAGGTTCTCAAAAGCATAGCTCCAGCGGATTTATTCATACATATCTTGTGATCACATCCGTAGTTCAGTCGGTGAAGACGGTACCCTCACAAGATTATTTAGTTGTTCATCTGTGTGTCTGTCTGTTTGACTGTCAAAAACACCTTTGCTCAGGAATGGATACACGTATCAAGTTAAAATTTGTACCGCACACTAAGGTCTATAGTCCAACACCTGTGTAATAAATTCAAGCATCTAATTTAGTCTAATCAAAAGGTACGCTAATTTGTGTCACATGTTTTAATACTCACAAAGTCACTCATTAAAGCCTATGCGGTATTTCCCATTGACCTAGAACCACGAAATTTGCCAAAGGCAAGGGTTCACAGTACAAGTAGGGGAAAAAATCCTGAAATTGTTGACTTGTAGTTACAGTCCGTCCGTCTGTTAAGACCCGTTTTTCTCATTAGTGGTTTGACGTGTCACGTTCAAACTGATCTCAATCCCTTGGCGGTGTAAAGACTTTAACCTTCTAAGTTAACGACATCGAAAGATGTGGCCATTTATGTCACGTATTTTCATACTCGCAAACTCACTCATCCAAACCGGCAGCGCAATTTCAGTTGACCGAAAATCATGAAATTTTGCAAGATGCAATGTTTCACAGTACAAGCAAAGGGGAAAAAAAGAGAAAATTGTAAATCCATAGTCGTGTCACATGGAAAAAAAAATTCTTTTCCCACTTTAAAGTCTCGGAATTATCAGGACCGATATTTTCCCAGTACCAATGTCGATAACAGGCAAAAATGGAACCAACTCTCGATTCCAGGAATGGATGAAATGTTTATGTCCATAGTTAAGTTTGTACGGAACCAGACGGCCGGGGTGGCCGAGCGGTTCTAGGCACCGCAGTCTGGAACCGCACGATCGCTATGGTCGCAGGTTCGAATTCTGCCTCGGGCATGGGTGTGTGTGATGTCCTTAGGTTAGTTAGGTTTAAGTAGTTCTACGTCTAGGGGACTGATGACCTCAGGAATTAAGTACCATAGTACTCAGAGCCATTTGAACCATTTTCGTACGGAACCCTGAGTGCTCTAGTTCTACAAGCCGAGGGACAGAGATCCAATTTGCGTAATGTTTGCTCAGTACTGTTCAGTAAAATACAAAGATGTTTTCCTCCACTTCCACGTGGTATAGGCAGAGTTGACATCATCACAACGTTAATAAGTGAACAGGAAAACTGAAGTACCGATTTTTAATGTTAATTGTACAGGGAGGCCAATGATCCTTATATAAGGTACTCTGCCCTAGATGTGCAAAAAGAAAAAAATAGTGTGTGTATGTAGCCGTTAAGCGTGGAAATAGGAAAGTAGAAGCTTTTACATTCATAAGACTGATGTTTCATTCTCTATCACGCATTAAAATCTCCAGTACCTGAAAATCGAAAATTATAAGGCTACCAACCTCTGCCGTGTTCACCGAGCAGGTGCTATGGTAGAACTGACACACGAAAGTAGCAACATTTCGTGAAATCGCATTCTACGGAAGTTCATGCTTACATGGTTTCACTTGCAGCTACATTGCGACAACTGCTAGGCCGATCATGTTGTCAGCAGTGAAAATCAACATATCGTAGTTACGAAGTCTGGAAATAACGATGTATACTGGCTTCGTTATTTCGCTTACTTTTCTGTAAGAATAACTGTGTGGTCATTTGCTGCCATTACCAGAAAATTTGAATGAAGTTCCTAATTTTTAATTTCTTCATTTTGAATAAATGTAACTTCCGACGTCTCCTATTATACGGTAACTATATTTTTTTTTGGGGTACGCCTAGAAGGAGAATGTCAACGGGTCAGAGTGAAAGACGCAGCGGTAGACAGTCACAATTTTTGCCTAGAGAAAGTACTAGAAATTCGAACATCCATAATTACACTACTGGCCATTAAAATTGCTACACCACGAAGATGACGTGCTACAGACGCGAAATTTAACCGACAGGAAGAAGATGCTGTGATATGCAAATGAATTTCGACCACAGGCGATACCAGTACTACACTACTGGCCATTAAAATTGCTACACCAAGAAGAAATGCAGATGATAAACGGGTATTCATTGGACAAATATATTATACTAGAACTGACATGTGATTACATTTTCACCCAATAAGGGTGCGTAGGTCATGATAAATCAATACCCAGAACAACCACCTCTGGCCGTAATAACGGCCTTGATACACCTGGGCATTGAGTCAAACAGAGCTTGGATGGCGTGTACAGGTACAGCTGCCCATGCAGTTTCAACACGATACCACAGTACATCAAGAGTAGTGACTGGCGTATTGTGACGAGCCAGCTGCTCGGCCACCATTGACGAGACGTTTTCAGTTGGTGAGAGATCAGGAGAATGTGCTGGCCAGGGCAGCAGCCGAACATTTTCTGTATCCAGAAAGGCCCGTGCAGGACCTGCAACATGCGGTCGTACATTATCCTGCTGAAATGTAGAGTTTCGCAGGGATCGAATGAAGGGTAGAGCCACGGGTCGTTACACATCTGAAATGTAATGTCCACTGTTCAAAGTGCCGTCAGTGCGAACAAGAGGTGACTGAGACGTGTAACCAATGGCACCAATCACACCAGGTGATACGCCAGTATGGCGACGACGAATTCACACTTCCAATGTGCGTTCACCGCGATGTCGCCAAACACAGATGCGACCATCATGATGGTGTAAACAGAACCTGGATTCATCCAAAAAAATGACGTTTTGCCACTCATGCACCTAGGTTCGACGTTGTGTACACCATCGCAGGCGCTCCTGTCTGTGATGCAGCGACAAGGGTAACCGCAGCCGTGGTCTCCGAGTTGATAGTCCATGCTGCTGCAAACGTCGTCGAACTGTCCGTCCAGATGGTTGTTGTCTTGCAAACGTCCCCATCTGTTGACTCAGGGATCGAGACGTGGCTGCACGATCCTTTACAGCCATGCGGATAAGATACCTTTAATCTCGACTTCTAGTGATACGAGGCCGTTGGGATGCAGCACAGCGTTCCGTGTTACCTTCCTGAACCCACCGATTCCATATTCTGCTAACAGTCATTGGATCTCGACCAACGCGAGCAGCAATGTCGCGATACGATAACCCGCAATCGCTATAGACCACAATCCGACCTTTATCAAAGTCGGAAACGTGATGATACGCATTTCTCCTCCTTACACGAGGCATCACAACAACGTTTTACCAGGCAACGCCGGTCAACTGCTGTTTGTGTATGAGAAATCGGTTGGAAACTTTCCTCATGACAGTACGTTGTAGGTGTTGCCACCGGCGCCAACCTTGTGTGAATGCTCTGAAAAGCTAATCATTTGCATATCACAGCATCGTCTTCCTGTCGGTTAAATATCGTTTCTGTAGCACGTCATCTTCATGGCGTAGCAATTTTAATGGCCATTAGTGTATTGAACACTCGTAGTCACAATGTGAGAAATCCAGCTCATGGGACTTATAGAATTAATGAAAACAAACAGATTTAGGTTCATACATTCTTGATGAACAAGATGACTTGACACAACTGGTATAAACAAAAAGAAGAAGAGCGTAAGGAATGAGTGTCGTAAAATTTACAAGAGCGAGATGCAATCAGGAAAGTCCCGCGAACATATGATTTCCAGGTAGCAGAGGGAAGGGCCAAACACATTTACCTGTTTCGCATGAAAGAATACTGCGCCGAATTAAAGTCCACTAGTGTCTATATCAGGTGGTTCTAAGCAACACGTGCGCAGAAGAAGAGGAAAAAGAACATAATCCACGAGGAAGAGCCTAGGTAAAAATCTGTGGCAGTTTTAAAGAAGAATAGCACAACAATTGATACTAATAAATGTATCAGAATTGTGGGAAGTTAGTGAACATCTATAATAAAAGTAGTTTTATGCAGCGACATCTATACATATTATAAAAATGGATGTATGTATGCATGCATTATACAGTGTGTCCCAGTTCCGTTAGGGAACTGGCTATGGAAAATAAGTCACGGATTACGTTCACAAAATCACTGTGTTTATTCAAAACAGTCTCCCGTTTATCAAAACAGCTGAAATCGTTTTAAAAGTGTTTCGAAACTTTCATTGTAATCCTTTTTTGGAGTTGCGTTTAGTACTGAAGAAAAATTTTGTTGGTTCTCGTTAACTGTGTCACAACCACGCCCTTTAATTCCAAACTTCAGTTTGGGGAACAACAAGAAATCAGCTGGGGCCATATCCAGAGAATACGGTGGGTGATCCAGGACTGTGATGCGCTTCCTGGTGAAAAACTCGAGCCCAATTTTCGCTTTGTGAGCTGCGATATTTTCGTGGATGAGCAGCCAGAAACCTGCCTATCAGTTTTCGGATCGGCTTCGACGAATTCTCGCCCACAAACGATGGAGGAGTCGAAAAGTTGGATATTGCGTCACTGCACCGCCGCCATTTTCCGACAAATGTCGGTCACATACTCTTAAAATCACGGCCAGATGCCTGCTGCAGCGATGCTATCACTTTCATGTTTTATACAGCTGTTTTTGAAACTTCAGGGATCGTAACGCCTCAACTCGCCACGAGATAGCACTGCAGTTTGGAATTTGAATTTCACACAAGCGATCCTAACCGAACTGGGTCATACTGTGCATGTATGTATGTTCGTCATCTCCCCTTTGTTTTTTTTTTTTTTAGACTTCTGACTGGTTTGATGCGGCCGCCAAGAATTTCTCTCCTGTGCCAACCTTTTTATCTCAGAATACCACCGGTAACGTACGTCCTCAATTATTTGCTGGATGTATTCCAATTCTCCTTTCCTCTACAGTTTTTAGCCTCTACAGGTCCCTCCACTACCACGGAATTCATTCCCCGCCGCCATAACAGATGTCCTATCATCCTCTCCCTTCTACTTGTCAGTGTTTTCCCCATATTCCTTCCCTCTCCGATTGTGCACAGAACCTCCTCATTCCTTATCTTATCAGTCCACCTAATATCCAACTTTAGTTCTGTAGCACCACATCTCACATGCTTCGATTCTTTTCTGTTCCGGTTTTCCCACAGTCGATGGATGTTTCACAATCACACAATTCTGGGCTCCAAATGTACGTTCTCTCATATTTCTTAAGGTTTGTGTTTGATACTAGTAGACTTCTCTTGGCTAGGAATGCCCCTTTAGCCAGTGCTAGCCTGTTTTTTTTTTATTTATTTTTTTTTACACTACTGGTCAGTAAAATTGCTACACCACGAAGATGACGCGCTACAGATGCGAAATTTAACCGACAGCAATAAGATGCTGTGATATGCAAATGATTAGCTTTTCAGAGCATTCACAAAAGGGTGGAGCCGGTGGCGACGCCTCCAACGTGCTGACATGGGGAAAGTTTCCAACCGATTTCTCATACACAAACAGCAGTTGACCGGCGTTGCCTGGTGGAACGTTGTTGTGATGCCTCGTTTAAGGAGGAGAAATGCGTACCATCACATTTCCGACTCGGATAAAGGTCGGATTGTAGCCTATGGCGATTGCGATTTATCGCATCGCGACATTGCAGCCCGCGTTGGTCGAGATCCAATGACTGTTAGCAGAATAAGGAATCGGTGTGTCCAGGAGGGTAATACGGAACGCAGTGCTGGATCCCAACGGCCTCGTATCACTAGCAGTCGAGATGACAGGCATCTTATCCGCATGGCTGTAACGGATCGTGCAGCCACGTCTGAGTCAACAGATGGGGACGTTTGCAAGACAACAACCATCTGCACGAACAGTTCGACGATGTTTGCAGCAGCATGGACTATCAGCTCGGAGACCGTGGCTGCGGTTACCCTTGACGCAGCATCACAGACAGTAGCGCCTGCGATGGTCTACTCAACGACGAACCTGGGTGCACGAATGGCAAAACGTCATTTTTTCGGATGAATCCAGGTTCTGTTTACAGCATCATGATGGTCGCATCCGTGTTTGGCGACATCGCGGTGAACGCACATTGGAAGCGTGTATTCGTCATCGCCACACTGGCGTATCACCTGGCGTGTGGTATGGGGTGCCATTGATTACACGTCTCGGTCACCTCTTGTTCACACTGACGGCACTTTGAACAGTGGACGTTACGTTTCAGATATGTTACGACCCGTGGCTCTACCGTTAATTCGATCCCTGCGAAACCCTACATTTCAGCAGGATAATGCACGACCGCATGTTGCAGGTCCTGTACGGGCCTTTCCGGATACAGAAAATGTTCGACTACTGTCCTGGCCAGCACATTCTCCAGATCTCTCACCAACTGAAAACGTCTCGTCAATGGTGGCCGACCAACTGGCTCGTCACAATACGCCAGTCACTACTCTTGATGAACTGTGGTATGGTGTTGAAGCTGCATGGGCAGCTGTACCTGTACACGCCATCCAAGCTCTGTTTGACTCAATGCCCAGGCGTATCAAGGCCGTTATTACGGCCAGAGGTGGTTGTTCTGGGTACTGATTTCTGAGGATCTATGCACCCAAATTGCGTGAAAATGTAACCACATGTCAGTTCTAGTATGATATATTTGTTCAATGAATACCCGTTTATAATCTGCATTTCTTCTTGGTGTAGCAATTTTAATGGCCAGTAGTGTATGTCCTCCTTGCTCCGTATGTCATGGGTTATATTGCTGCCTATGTAGTAGAATTCCTTAACTTTATCTACTTCATGAACATCAATCTCTCATTAGTTTCGTCTTTCTTCAATTTTCTCTCAATCCACATTCTGTACTCATTAGACTGTTGATTCCATTCAGCGGATCACATAATTCTTCTTGACTTTCACTCATGATAGCAATGTCATCAGCGAATCGAACCATTGATATTCTTTCACCTCTAATTTTAATTCCACTCCTGAATCTTTCTTTTATTTCCAGCATCGCTTCCTCCTTGTACAGATGGAATAGTAGGGGTGAAAGACTACGTCCCTGCCTTACATCATTTTTAATTCTAACACTTCTTTGTTGATCGTCCACTCTTATTATTCCTCCTTGGCTCTTGTACGTATTGTATATTACCCATCTCTCCCTATGGTTTACCCCTATTATTCTCAGAATTTCGAACATCTTGCACCATTTTACATCGTCGAACGCTTTTTCAAAGTCGACAAATTCTATGAACGAATCTTGATTTTTATTTAGTCTTGCTTCCATTATCAACCGTAACGTCAGAATTGCCTCTCTCGTGCTTTTACCTTTCCTAAACCCAAACAGATCGTCGTCTAACAAACGCTCTGTTTTCTTTTCCATTCTTCTGCATATTATTCTTGTCAGCTACCTGGCTACATGAGCTGTGAAGACTATTGTGCGATAATTCTCGCACTTGCCAGCTCCTGCAGTCTTTGGAATTGTGTGGATGATATTTTACTGAAAGTCAGGTGGTATGTCGCCAGACTAGTAATTACACACCAGTGTGAATAGTCGTTTTGTTGCCACTTCTCCTCAAATCATATTAGAGAATGTGGTGGAATGTCGTTAGTTCTTTCTGTCTTATTTGATCTTAAGTCCTCCAAAGCTCTATTAAATTCTGATTTTAATACTAGATCTCCTATCTCTTCCAAATCCACTCTTGTTTCATCTTCTATCACATCAGTCAAATCTTCCCCCTCATATAGGCCTTCAATGTACTCTTTCGACCTATCCCCTCTCTCCTCTGCTTTTAACAATGGAAGTCCCGTTGCATTCTTAATGTTACCACTCCTGCTTTTAAGCACTTAACTGCGTGGAAAGAATCACTGTGGGTGTAACAACCACATACCCACACTATGTGATCAAACGTATCCGGACATCCCGAGAAACATACGTTTTTCATATTAGGTGTATTGTGCTGCCATCTACTGCCAGGTACTCCATATCAGGGACCTCAGCAGTCATTAGACATCGTGAGAGAGCAGAATGGGACGCTCCGCGGAACTCACGGACTTCGAACGTGGTCAGGTGATAGGGTGTCACTTGTGTTATACGTCGGTACGCTATATTTCCACACTACTAAACATCCCTAGGTCCACTGTTTCCGATGTGATAGTGAAGTGGAAACGTGACAGCACAAAAGCGTACAGGCCGACCTCGTCTGTTGTCCGACAGAGACCGCCAACAGTTGAAGAGGGTCGTAATGTGTAATAGGCAGACATCTATCCAGACCATCACACAGGAATTACAAACTGCATCGGGATCCACTGCAAGTGCTATGACAGTTAGGCGGAAGGTGAGAAAACTTGGATCTTATGGTCGAGCGGATGCTCATAAGCCACACATCAAGCCGGTAAAAGCCAAACGACGCTCCCTTGGTGTAAGAAGCGTAAACATTTGATGACTGAACAGTGGAAAAACGTTGTGTGGAGTGCCGAATCGCAGTACACAATATGGAGATGCGATGGCAGGGTGTTAGTATTGCGAATGCCTTGTGAAAGTCATCTGCCAGCGTGTGTAGTGCCAACAGTAAAATTCGGAGACGGTGATGTTATGGTATGGTCGTCTTTTTCATGGAGGGGGGGCTTGCTTGCACCCGTTGTTGATTTGCGTGACACTATCATAGCACAGGCCTACATTGATGTCTTAAGCACCTTCTTGCTTCCCACTGATGAAGAACAATATGGGGATGGCGATTGCATCTTTCAACATGTTCGAGCACCTGTTCATAATGCACAGCCTGTGGAGGAGTGGTTACACGACAATAACCTCCCTGTAATGGACTGGCCTGCACAGAGTCCTGGCCTGAATCCTACAGAACATCTCTGGGATGTTTTGGAACGCAGTCTTCGTGCCAGGCCTCACCGACTGACATCTATACCTCTCCTCAGTGCAGTATTCAGTGAAGAATGGGCTGTCATTCCGCAAGAAACCTTCCAGCACCTGACTGAACGTATGCCTGCGAGAGTAGAAGCTGTCATCAAGGTTAAGGGTGGACCAACAGCATATTGAATTCCAGCATTACCGATGGAGGGCACCACGAACTTGTAAGTGATTGCCGGCCTTAGTGGCCGAGCGGTTCTAGGCGCTTCAGTCTGGAACCGCGCGACTGCTACGGTCGCAGGTTCGAATCCTGCCTCGGGCATGGATGTGTGTGACGTCCTTAGGTTAGTAGGTTTAAGTAGTTCTGAGGTCTAGGGTCTGATGTCCTCAGAAGTTAAGTCCTATAGTGCTCAGAGCCATTTGAACCATTTGTAAGTGATTTTCAGCCTTGATCACAAAGAGGTGGGGCTGAGGATGAAAAAGGAATTCACGAAATTTTTTCTCACTGGCAATGTTCTCAAAATGACGAAAGGAAAAAGAATTATCGCTTACTGCAGTGTTGCTGTTCATGCAGTAAAATTCCACATGTAGCAGGACGTTTCAGTTTATTACTTCTTTACTACTGAGTGAATTCACGATAAATTTTGCACACGTTATCCACATATACCGCTGAATGCGCTTTCAAAATTATGGCACTGTGCGATACATGGTTCAGAAGACAAAACATCATAAACATTGAAGTGCGTGGAAACGAAATTTCAGGGCGAAATTAGCTAGATATATAGGTGAAATATGTGTACAAATATGTGTGAAATACGTTAAATGAATGTGAAATGTATGTAGCATGTGTATCCGGGAAAAGCCATGGGCAAAGAACTTTCAAAACCCCTTGATCGATTTCAGCCAATCTTGGTACAGATGTTGCTTACTCTGTGGAAAAAAATACTAAGCGGGTAACAATCAGCAATCTTCTATTGAGGTGGGATGATAATGCGGAGAGAGAAGAGAGGAGGAAGAGAGGGGAAATGAGGGCATAAACACAGATATGACGGAGAAGGAGGATGACAAAGGGAGAGGGAGAGTGAAATGGGCAGAGAAAGGGAAGAGCAGGAGATGGACACAGAGAGAGAGGGAGGGGGAGACCGGGAGGATAGGAGGGGGAGGAGAAGATGGAGAGGGGAAAGGGAGAGGAGATGGACAGAGACAGGATGGAGGACGAGATGTGCAGAGAGACAGAGAGGAGAAGATGGACAGAGATACAGAGGAGAGGGAGAGATGGACAGAGAGAGGGAGGATAAGTAGTTGGGTTGAAAGAGAGGGAAGAGGGGTTGGACATAGGATGAAGAGAGGAGGAGATGGACAGAGATACAGAGGTGAGGGTGAGATGGATAGAGAGAGGGAGGAGAAGTAGTTGGGTTGAAAGAGGGGGAAGAGGAGGTGGACAGAGGATGAAGAGAGGAAGAGATAGGCAGAGAGAGGGGGAATAGGAGGTGGACTGAGAGAGAGGAGAGGAAAAGATGGACAGAGAGAGGTGAGAGGAAGAGGTGGACAGAGTGAGAAAATAGGAGTAGATGGTCAGAGATACATGGGGAGGAGGTGACGGACAGAGAGACAGGAGAGGGGGACATGGACTAATACAATTTGGAGTAAATACAAAACTGGGCAATGCTGGGTACTTAGCTGACTATTGGATAAATATTTATTGATTCTCTCGCCACGTCAGATTAAGTTACGTATGTCTGAGGAGTTAAAACGTGGTCACAGTCAGGCATCTGAAGGTGATCGGCTTACAGTGTTCCTTTCTTTCCTCGGAGCTACAGCAAATGTAATGGCAGCGTCCTGTGCAGCGTCTCCATCGCCTACAGGGGCCACCGATTGGTACCCTGGTGATTCAGTATCTCCCAATAAAGCGACAGGCAAGGTACACAGTTGCAAATCCCAGACTCTTTCAGCATTTTCAGATGCAATTTCGTTTTCATATCCTATTGACAGTAATCGAACCTCTTCTTCTCCTTCAGTTACCTTTAAAGGCTATCCCAACAGCAGTACGTAACTACTTCGCTATACAGGGTGAGTGACCTAACGTTACCGCCGGATATATTTCGTAAACCACATCAAATACTGACGAATCGATTCCACAGACCGAACGTGAGGAGAGGGGCTCGTGTAATTGGTTAATACAAACCATAAAAAAATGCACGGAAGTGTGTTTTTTAACACAAACCTGCGTTTTTTTAAATGGAACCTCGTTAGTTTTGTTAGCACATCAGAACACATAAACAAATACGTAATCAGTGCCGTTTGTTGCATTGTAAAATGTTAATTACATCCGGAGATATTGTAACCTACAGTTGACGCTTGAGTACCACTCCTCCGCTGTTCGATCGTGTGTATCGGAGAGCACCGAATTACGTAGGGATCCAAAGGGAACGGTGATGGACCTTAGGTACAGAAGAGACTGGAACAGCACAATACGTCCACATGCTAACACCTTTTTATTGGTCTTTTTCACTGACGCACATGTACATTACCATGAGGGGTGAGGTACACGTAGACTCGTGGCTTCCGTTTTCAATTACGGAGTGGAATAAAGTGTGTCCCGACATGTCAGGCCAATAGATGTTCAATGTGGTGGCCATTATTTGCTGCACAAAATTGTAATCTCTGGCGTAATGAATGTCGTACACGCCGCAGTACATCTGGTGTCATGACGCCACAGGCTGCCACAATACGTTGTTTCACATCCTCTGGGGTTGTAGGCACATCACGGTACACATTCTCCTTTAACGTAGCCCACAGAAAGAAGTCCAGAGGTGTAAGATCAGGAGAACGGGCTGGCCAATTTATGCGTCCTCCACGTCCTATGAAACGCCCGTCGAACGTGTACCTCACCCCTCATTGTAATGTACATGCGCGTCAGTGAAAAATACCAATAAAAAGGTGTTAGCATGTGGACGTAATGTGCTGTTCCAGTCTCTTCTGTACATAAGGTCCATCACCGTTCCCTTTGGATCCCTACGTAATTCGGTGCTCTCCGATACACACGATCGAACAGCGGAGGAGTGGTACTCAAGCGTCAACTTTAGGTTACAATATCTCCGGATGTAATTAACATTTTACAATGCAACAAACGGCACTGATTACGTATTTGTTTATATGTTCAGGTGTGCTAACAAAACTAACGGGGTTCCATTTTAAAAAACGTAGGTTTGTGTTAAAACACATACTTTCGTGCATTTTTGTATGGTTTGTATTAACCAATTACACGAGCCCCTCTCCTCACGTTCGGTCTGTGGAATCGATTCGTCAGTATTTGATGTGGTTTACGAAATATATCCAGCGGTAATGTTAGGTGACTCACCCTGTATATGCAATACCTTCCTCCTGTCGTATTGATACCACTCACACTAAATTTGCGCACACAATTTGGCTTTGCCCTTGCAACTTCAAATCGAAGCCTGCGTCTTTCACCCTGACAAGGAGGCCTTCTTATCTACGACGCCATTTTCTACGAGATTCTGTGGCAGCGTATCAGAACATGACTTTGAGGTTTTCGCCTAGGTGTGGTTCTAATATACGAACCACAGTGGCCTGTACCTAACTTGTCTAAAATCGTAATACCTATGAGCACACCTGAAACTGTTTGGTATAAACGAATACTCTCTATACGCTTCTCTAAACAGTTGTGTGAAATCGTTGCAGTTACGTTTGTAATACCATAGTTCCTGTAGTATCAAAGCAGCTTCAGATGCATTTACTTTATTGCAATAAAATGTTAGTCGGAGTTCATCGATTCATTCATCGTTAGGAACAAAGAAGAGGGAATAAAATGTGTGTACTATGCCACAGCCTTAAATGGTAGTCATTATTCGTCACAACCAAAACGGCCCATGTCTCCAGAGGGTGTCGGTTTCCAGGTATATCTTTGTAGCAGCTTTTCTTGTAATTGCCATAATTAATGCCTCCTGCCGCACCACATGATGTTATTACGATGAGACCGGCCCACCTAAAGGTGCTTTAAAGCTTCTGAAGGAGTTATAGTATATTAAGTAATAAATTTTTATCATACAGTAATCCACTGAGAATCATAAGGGCCTATAGAACATCACCTTCTATTGTGAGATTACAGCATTTATTGATGCTTCTGAAATCTATCGATCTTATGGTGAGTCAGGTTTATCTGTGCTGTAGGCCCACATTGAATACATGATAATGCAAGAAAAGCTGGTTTCTGATATTCACTTAAATGTGTGCTTTAGGTCCTTATCAATCTCGGTACCCCATTTGTATTGTAGTCAAGTGACAATCTCGGCAGACATTACTACTTCAGTTTAATTATTTCCACAAATGGCGCGTTGTGTTTGGTGCTGGTTGTCTATTGTGCAGGAATCGGCTTTCGTGTGCAGTGTAAACATGAACTATGTTGACTCTATTTTGAACGCCGACAGAAAAGTAAAGCTGTGAGAGCTGATGGTGAGCCATGTAGCTCAGTTGGTAGAGCACTTGCCCGCAAAAGGTAACGGTCCCGAGTTCGAGTCTCGGTTTCGCACACAGCTTTGATTTGCCAGGAAGTTTCATATCAGTGCACACTCCACTGCAGAGTGAAAATCTCATTATGGGAATAGAAAAGTAAGTTACCAGAAAAAGTTAGCCGCAAAGGAACTAGGGCCTCCGAGAACACATCCTTTGATTGAGAGAGTGACGAAACCAAATAAGTGTGTCTAGAAGCGAACATTTAATGAGGAAAGGTACAGCTAGCACAAGTTATTGTGTGGGTGGAGCGTAAGAATATCTAATTTTCAGCCCGAAAATAAAACAGTGGACTAGGAATCTTGTACATTTGTCCGAAAAAATGGAAAAAATGCGTAAAGGAGAGTTGCGAAAGCTTACACATTATTTCATTATTGCCCTAAGCTGTATTACATTGTGTACAAAACAACAAAATTCTACAAAAAACAATTCTTTCTTTTTCAGATAACCTGTGTATATTATTATTGTTCTTTCCTTTCTCAGACGTTTTGTCTGGTTAAAAATGGAAAGTGACGCGGACCTTGATCAAGCGTGGCTTCCTTTTAACTGTACGGTACATGTTTACATTGTATTTAGGAACTTTCGGGTAAATGAACATGTATCAATAATTACAGATTTCTGTAGTTCTGTATATATTCGTTATGATGTAGCTGTATTGCGTTGATGTACTGGTGGATATTGTGTGGTATGACTCCTGTAGTTGATAGTATAATTGGTATAATGTCAACTTTGTCCTGATGCCACATGGCCTTGACTTCCTCAGCCAGTTGGATGTATTTTTCAATTTTTTCTCCTGTTATCTTCTGTATATCTGTATATTTGTTGTATTGGGTATGGATATTTCGATTAGTTGTGTTAATTTCTTCTTTTTATTGGTGAGTATGATGTCAGGTTTGTTATGTGTGTAAGTAGGCTGTTTATGTTTTCTTATCGGCAACGTTACGTAGCGCTCGGTATGAAACTCACTGGCTGTGCTGTGTGCAGTCTGTAGCTAGTTTGCATTGTTGTCTGCCATTGTAGTGTTGGGCAGCGGCAGCTGGATGTGAACAGCGCGTAGCGTTGCGCAGTTGGAGGTGAGCCGCCAGCAGTGGTGGATGTGGGGAGAGAGATGGCGGAGTTTGGAAATTTGTAAAAATGGATGTCATGAACATGTATATTATGGTTTTTCAACACTATCAAGGTAAATACATTGTTTGTTCTCTATTAAAATCTTTCATGTGCTAACTATGCCTATCAGTAGTTAGTGCCTTCAGTAGTTTGAATCTTTCATTTAGCTGGCAGTAGTGGCGCTCGCTGTATTGCAGTAGCTTGAGTAACGAAGATTTTTGTGAGGTAAGTGATTTGTGAAAGGTACAGGTTAATGTTAGTCAGGGCCATTCCTTTGTAGGGATATCTGAAAGTCAGACTGCGTTGCGCTAAAAAAATATTGTGTGTCAGTTTAAGCACAGTCATGAATAATTGTTGAAAGGGGACGTTTCATATGTCGACCCTTAGCCGAGGATACCTCACTGGAATCTTCTGATTTTTTCTTGTAGTTTGTGTAATTAGTGTAGATTTGATTATTGCTAGCGCGTAATTGTAGAGAGAATCTCCTTTGTAGTTGCAGTCTTTCATTGTTGTACAGTAAAACAATTATGGCATGCATGTAGATTTGCACCAAGTATTTCGCAGCTGCGCTTGCAATTAACGAGATATTATTTTCAGTGCTATGTTAATGTGTTCCCCTATTTTTGCTCTTCAAATTGTGTTTTCCTGTGTTGTCGTGTGAAATATTGTGACAATAATGGCGTGTGAAAAACGTAACACTAGGCTCCAAAGTAAACTGAGAAATAATAGTGACGACGAGCGTAGCTTATCAGCACCACTGTGTAGTGAATTAACAGACGTTCGAAGTAGTAATTTGGTAATTGTGCATAGGGAAATGGAGCGGGCGGCAAACAATGGCGTAGGCAGTGAAACAATTAGTGAACAGGGAAGCATTATCGATCGATCGGTCGGCAACAGCTCGCCTCAGGAATCGGGAATGACAGAACACAATATTGCAAATACTGTGGACTCAGGTTTTGGGTTCTCACCGTTTTCTCAAATGAGTCGAGACACATTTTCCGCTTGTCAAAATGTGAATGTTGCCGGTGCAAATTCACTGCCGAAAAGCACTGAGGAACATGTTCCGGACACTAATGCATTGTTATTACAATTAATGCAACAAATGGGACAAAATCTTCAAAAGTTAGACACAATGGAACAAAATCTTCAAAAGTTAGACACAGTGGAACAACACCAGAGACAAACACAGCAACAGTTACACACAATGGAACAAAATCAGAGACAAACACAGCAAAAGCTTCAAAAGTTAGACTCATTGGAACAAACTCTCGAACAAACACGTGAAGATTTAACTGCTGAGTTACATAACATTGAATCGAAATGTCAAAAAGTCTGTAATGACGTAAAAACACAAATTTGTGAGCATTTCCAACCTATTTTTTCGCGTCATGAAAATGCATTACAGAATCACGAAGCAGCCATAAAAGAACTGCAAACTATTGTTCATGAAAATCATGAGACCTTGCAAGCTAAAATGGACTCAGTTGCATCTACCGATTCGGTTACGCAACTTGCAAAAACTCAGGAAAACTTAAAGGACACAGTAGAAAGACACATGGAGGAAATTAGTTCATTATCAGAGAAACTAGTTGAACTTTCGGATCAGCTAAATAATTTATCTACGAAGGTAGATGATAATCTGAATGACACAAAACCGGTAGTCTTTAATGACACAGAAGAGTGCGAACAAATTAGGAAACTGAAACAAAATCTGAATCAAATTAATACGCAACACCAAAGAGAAATCCGGGAAGTACAAGATCAGTTGACACAGGTAATACGAGAATTAAGTATTTCAGAGGACACTCGCGCTCCAATACGGGAAGAGGGACATAGAAATACGGAACAACCACAACATAAGAACACAGGACACTTCGGAAATTATGAAAGAAATTGGCAAGGCGCATTGGATTTTGAGATGGAACCGCCGACACGACGTAACAATGACCGACATGCTACTCGCCGACACGATGATTTTGACTATAAGCTGTTCATTACTACACGTAAATTCAAAACGTTTAAGAATTCTGCCAATGACATTCATCCACAAGCGTGGCTCCATCAATTCTCTCATTGTTTCCCTCCTAACTGGTCACTGGAGCACAGGTTAGAATTTATGTGTGGCTACTTGGAGAATGAACCAGCTGTAAGAATGCGATCAGTCATTCACGATTGTCACAGTGAAGGAGAATTTTATCATGCCTTCCTCTTAGCATATTGGTCTCAAGCTACACAACACCGAGTAAAACATAGCATCATAATGATGAAACATTTCGAACAATCTGAATTTTCCAGTCTTGTGAAATATTTTGAAGACATGTTGCGTAAGAATCAGTATCTTTCAAACCCATACAGCCCTTCAGAACACATCCGCATTTGCTTAATGAAATTGCCGGAACATTCAAGAAATATTATTTTGGCAGGGCGTTGCAAAGACGACATTGAAGCTTTTCAGGGACTCCTACAAGAATTAGAAATTGACACAGACAGTCGTGGGATGCGAAAACAGAAAAACAATCACTACAGGTCACATCCGTCACAATTCCGCGATGACAGAAATAATATATGACAAGGCTATTCTTTCAATGTGAATCGTGACCGCAACAGACACCACCCATATGACAACCGTTGGCAGAGTAGTAATAATTACAGGGAAAGATCACCTCTCCGTGGTAATGACTATCACAGAGACAATCAGAGAAACAGACAATATGGGAACCAAAATAATTATTATCAAGGGAGACAGAATAACTTTAGATGCAACAGTCCAGTGCGCAGTTACGACTCAGGGAGAAATTCTCCACCACGTGACCGACAAGAAAGAAACTATGGAAGCTACCGACATGACGACAGACGATATGATCGTAACGACAGACCTGAACTGCATCAGAACTGGCGGGATTTAAATAGGGCAGGGCCCTCTCGTCACGGTGAATTTGTAGAAGTAACGACGCACGCCAACAAAGAGATAGCAGACAATGACTCGCACCGCAGGCAGCCACCTGCGCCGGCTGGCTCAGAGAAAAATAACATAGACGCTAACCTTGAGAAAAATTCCAGTATTCTTTACCGACGTATACCACATGATAATTTCGTTAAAGTTGAAACTCTGCGTACTAGGAAGAGCAAAGGGCTACACCACATTTCACATGTGAAACCATTTATCGAGAGATAATCTGCTTTTTAACTTTGTCTTTGCCATATAACTTTTCACTTTACATTACCAGTATGCTTTGTCAGACTTAGTATCTGTTAACATGCAACAGTGTTTGAAGTTAAATATCCAGTCAAGAACCAAGAGAACTTATTTAAACAGAAATTACGAATGCATTGTTATTGCGAACAAACGACACAGTGTTATTGTGTGTGTACATTCTTGCTTGTTAGTTGCACGATTACGTAACGACTATAAGGCTCACATACTTAGAACATTTACCAGTACTGCTAATGAGATTTTAATGCAACATTTTGGTTTACTTGAGAATACATTCTGAATTAAAGTACTTTCTGAGAGATACCAGATGACACAGTGGTTAGTTTATGTAACAGCTACACGATTATATCACGACGTTACTAATGAGTGACAATTTACAATGTTGCTTTTGCGGTGTATCTGTTTTATATCTGCACAGTTTTTCTGAATTATTCTGGAAAGTAAAACATGTTTTAGTAGTAACTTTTGTGGTATAGCTACAAGGAGACAGCCTTTTCCATAGCACAACAATATGTTACAGCACAGTACTTTCATCATCACAACAATAAGCGTAATAACTAAGATATCTATATGCAAAGCATTTCACTTTTGTTTATCATGAGGTAAGTACATTGGCTTCTGCAGAACTTAGCTTTCGGAGGACAATAACTACGACACTTCCACAGAGCTTATCTTACAGCAAGACGAACAGTTTAGCGCTACAGTACATGTATTTGAGTGATTAATTTTGTACTTAAAACATTTATTTTTAAAGATATTTGAAGTACAATGATACAAAGGTTTTCCGTGATACATTTCATTCCATTGCTGTAATTTGTAACACCTGAGGGTATAATTACATTAATCCTCAGGGGGGTACACGCCTACTTTGTGTACCATGTGTTTGGCAAGCACAAGGAGCCCTAGCTTATATGGTATTTGCTTATACAACTTTACACATCGGTACCATATTTCTCCAACACAGAATTACACAGCCACCTGATTATTTAACAGAGAAACAAACATTTTTTTTTACTACATCAGTGACACACGTTTATGCAATTATACAGTTGGGTAACTTCACACTTACGAAATTGTATTTTGTCTGTACTTTGTGAACTGTTCATATTTTTTCAGACCCATTGTGATATTGTGAGAGCTTTGAATGATATATTTGGTATGGGATCATGATTTTTAAAGTACGTTTGAGGTAGATGACGCTATTTAAATGAGCAGAGAATTTTTTTAGGTTTTGAAATTTTTGCAGAAAGCTACGACGTTTTTGAGATTTGACTGAGGTGTTATGACGTTATTCTTATGACGACGATGTGTATTATGCTGTTGAGGTATGGTTATGATTAATAGGCTGATGCTATATGAGTTATTTGATTATGCTACGTATCTGTTATGATGAAATATTGAAGAAGAGTCGACAAATAAGGTAAGGAATAATGAGTAGTGGTTAGGGACTCTGGTTTGTGAAAAAGGATGTTGGAAACCAAGAATCGTACTTTAAGAGTTATGAAATGTATGTAAATGCGTGAATGTATCACTATGCTGGCGAAAATTTTTTGGACACTGTTATATTTACAGGATTTTGTTTCTACAAAATTGAAACGCAAATTCTCGACCCCGTGAAATTTTGTGTATGAGACTGTCACTGTAGCGGAAACTGCTGTCGTAAATATTTCCATAAGAAAGTTAAGTGACCACCTGCACGTAATGCGTCGTGGGCACCCAGCTGAGAGGTAGTCGTCTGACAAAAGAAAGCCATTAGGTGGAGAAAAAAAGAGGCCATTAACCTCGCTATTGACATTCCTTCATAGAAAGCACCACAAATACGACACGCTCATTACTTGGAAACATTCTTACATCTGCACACCTGATTATGACAAGTATCTTTCTACGAGAGTTGAGAGATTTTTTTTACTACCTTATGAAATGCCATATGGCTAATGAATGATGTTTCATGCCTTCTTTTGTACATATTTTAATTTTTTTAAATATCTAGTTTCTAGCTGCACTGCAGCATTGGTTAAAATAGAATTTCATAGATGTACTAATATAAATATTTTCTGTCTATAGATCCAGTAAATACTAATGGGGGAGCACAAAGACATTTCCCTTCACAGGAATTGCATACGGAATTTTCTTTTCAACTACTTGGTAATATTTTTCGTAGAATAAGTTGTGGTGCACCACTTTAATTACATAGACATTAAGATGTGATTATACATTTCCTTTATCTGCATTGTTGTCTTTAGTGTACTATTTTTTCTGCTTGAGCTTTGTCATGCTTAGGTAAGTTATAGCATTTACTGCTGCTGTTTGCCAGGCATAATGTTACTGAATTTGACTTTGTATTATGCTGTTAAGCCAGTTTTACTACGGATTTATTTTTCTTGTTTGCTGCACAGTGCCTTATATTAGTTGTAGTACTACAATTGGTTTGCCTATTTAAAATTTTTGTCCTTGATGTTTGTGTTAATTGTTTTGCGCTGCTGCATTGCCTCGTCCCTTAGTTTAGCATCTGAGCTCAGTAGATTTAAGTTAGCTTAAGAGGGGGTAGCCTATAAGAGAATGAGTTGCGATGAAGTTGAAGAAATGCACTGAGAGGTTATACAGAAAGCATGCTTGGATAGGATTTTTTTGGCTGGAGTAAATATCGAAATAAGACGAAAGATCTATGGAATGAAGTTATGGGTTGGACTGCAGTACCAAATGTTACACTGAAAACAAACCCTGTCCTTTCCTTTTGTGTTATCCCACTATGTGTTTGTGTACCCTTGTGTATTTGTTTTCTTCCTGTCTCTGTGTAGTTTCATAGAATTTTTTCTTCTTCTAATACTAAGCTACATTCACTATGATGAGGAATACTGTTATCCTCAAATATAATTGGCATTAATACTATGTTATTTACCTTGTAAATATGCTTACACATTATTTATTCTGTTTTGTTTTAATGCTTATGTGTAAAGTTGATGTTTCAAAATTTATTCTGATCGTTTATGTATCTACTTATCTCATAATTCCTGTAACATTGATGTATATGTTTATTTCTATTCTGTTGTAAAGCCTGTACTACAAATGTTATCTGTATTGTTATGTTCTTTAATGATGTATTTTGTACCTTTGTAATTGTATTATCATGTTATAAAATTGTAATTGACAGCAGTTCATCAAATTAAGTAACTTGTAAGTTCCATTTCACTGCACACGTTTCTGTTGGTCATAGTATATGGACAATATGTGAGAAGTAGGGACTGTTAGTGTTTGCACGTGTGTTAATAATTCAGCAAGGGACTGGATAACAGCATTGCTGGTTCTAAGGACAATTCCCAATACTTCGTGAGTGTACAAGTGGTGGTTTATGGACTTGCTATATTGTCTTCAAGACTTCTAAGGACAATTCCAAAAACTTTGTGCGTGCACAAGTGGTGGTTTATGGACTTGCTATCTTCTCTGCAAGACTCTTCGATGGTGATTGTGCACCTGCACAGTCGCAGCAGATGGCTGCTGGCCATCTCTACAAGGACTACAGTGGGTCTGCACCTTCGATGCCCACCAATATCATTATTTCTACAAGGACTGCAGTGGGTCTGCATCTTTGATGGCCCACCAATACCATATTCTCTACCAGGACTACAGTGGGTCTGCTCTGTGATGACCTACCTACCAATATTCTTCAACACGTCGAATGACTCTGCTGTGGGTTTGCTCTGTTGTGCCCCCATTACCTGTCTGTATGTCGAGAGTCAGCACTGTCTTTCTGTTGGAAGGACAACACTACTTCTTTAAGACTGCATGGAAATCCACCACTTCCGTGTGCATTGTCTTTTACTGCTCAGACTTTGAGAAAAGAAACGGCAGTTTTACTGTGATGGATGATCAGGACTATCTTTATGGACTGTGAGAAAATTTTAGCTTTTGCCCAACATTGTATAAATAAGTGTGTGCATTTGATATCTTTGATATTGTAATTATGAAAAATTTTATCAAATCATTATTGGCCACTGCCCAAATCAATTTGTAAAATTTTTTGTGGGGAGCATGGGGGCTATGTAAGTAGGCTGTTTATGTTTTCTTATCGGCAACGTTACGTAGCGCTCGGTATGAAAATCACTGGCTGTGCTGTGTGCAGTCTGTAGCTAGTTTGTAAATACATTGTTTGTTCTCTATTAAAATCTTTCATTTGCTAACTATGCCTATCAGTAGTTAGTGCCTTCAGTAGTTTGAATCTTTCATTTAGCTGGCAGTAGTGGCGCTCGCTGTATTGCAGTCGCTTGAGTAACGAAGATTTTTGTGAGGTAAGTGATTTGTGAAAGGTACAGGTTAATGTTAGTCAGGGCCATTCCTTTGTAGGGATATCTGAAAGTCAGATTGCGTTGCGCTAAAAAAAATATTGTGTGTCAGTTTAAGCACAGTCATGAATAATTGTTGAAAGGGGACGTTTCATGTGTTATTGTTTTATCTGTTATAATGGTTCTGTTCCAGTATAATTTGTATTCATCAATCTCCAGTACATTTTGTGGTGCATACTTGTATGTGGGAACGTGTTGTTATATTAGTTTATGTTGTATGGCAAGTTGTTGATGTATTATTTTTGCTACATTGTCATGTCTTCTGATGTATTCTGTATTTGCTAGTATTGCTAGTATCGTATAATAATAATAATAATTGTTATTATTATTATTATTATTATTATTATTATTGTTGTTGTTGTTGTTGTTATCTGTTGTTATTGACAGCGGCTGTAACTGTATTAACTTGCTAAGCATAACTGTTACACAGCGGATGCTATTAATTTCACAGCCTCAAATTTATCTGAATCTAAAAATTTGTGAACACCCAGAATGTATACTCACGAGCCACCACTGATGACTTCTGAGTGCAAGTCATGTGAACTGAACAACTTAATCACATTTGAACACTAGAACTAACTAATCCAAAGCAATACAGAAAAATCCTACTAAGACTCTCCATCTTCCGAACATACCATACATTTACACGCAAGCAAGCAGTTCAGCAACTACAGTACTTGAAAACCTGCAGTTCGCAAATTAATCTTTACCAAACATGCTCCGTATCTTTAACTCTCTACTACTGCCACACTGCCCAATAACGTGACGAACACGTGACTCATTCATTAGCCTCTCTTAGCATTCTACAGCAGCGACAATGCTACTGGCAACTAGACTTGGCCACTGTTTCTATGTTTCGATACAGTGTATCGATACGTGGAACTGTTTCAGTGTTTCGGAACGGCTGTGGTTCACTGTTTCGAAACAGTGGTGTTTCAATCCGCCCCTGTCTCGGATAACCGGACCAGATTCGATCTCGAGCCAGACACAGAAACTGTATCGTTGTTTCAAAATAAGGCTGTTTCAGTTCACCTGTGCTTGGAACGGAGTAATTGTATCGAAACAGTGATGTTTCATTCCGCTCTGTGTCGGACGAGATTCGGGCTCGGCACAGGTACTGAAACACAACGTACCACTTCGTGAAACACTTTCAAGAGTGTTGAAATATTTTTGACAAGCAATGGCATGAAGCTTAAGATATCCGAAGATAAAGCTTCGTTTGTAGCTGACTGTCCTATTCCGAAATGGCGTAACATCTGCTTTATAAACACTAACCAAACAATAAAACAACGCATACTATTCACATTCAAAATAATAAATATGTGAAAATCATTCAGTTAAATTACACTTTTTTATAATATACGCTTCTCTGTTCATGTACAGTAATCATATTAAGAAACGCAAGTAAGCCTACAACATTTTGAATAAAGAAAGGCGTAGAGTGACAGTTATTAGACATATACATAAATTTGATGTAGATATAATTGCAAGCAATCTGTTTGACATATCACTGATAGTGTAATTGTGAACGGAAAGGGCTGGGAAGCATGGTGAATTTATAGTAACGGTTCGAAACACCTTGAAAGACAAAATTTTTTTCTGTTATATTTTGTTATTTATTCGAATTATTTGGCGTTATTTGTGAGTCTATAGTCACTGTGCCTATTATCCACAATGATTCCCTTTGTGTGCATGGAAATTAGCAGGATGGGTGTATTACCCATACTAACGGAATGTGGGAATCCCAGTAGCATATTCGTTGTTTCTGCAGTTTGCTCCCACCTCCAGTTCCGTTCGTGGTGGTTCTTCTGTCTTCAGCCAATTGCAAAGTATGAAAGTCACACGACACGAAAGCAGGGAATTTGTTGCATGAAATACGAAACTGCCAAGACGCCTAAGTGATAGTTTCATACTTTCTGCGATATGATTAGCGCTCTCGCACCTCATTTGTGTATAAACACATGGACATACTTACACAGTAGACATTCAAGATGATAAAATGTGTAGGTTTATTCAGGGTGTATACGGCCCGGACATCCGGGACAAATCCGGGAAAAACCCGGGAATTTTTTAGAATTCCGGGATTTTTTATTGTTTTAGATTTCAGTTACAGTTTTGTAGGTTTGACGTGTAAGATCTGATACGCTGACAAAGAACTTTAGTCCACTACTGCTGAATAATACTGCAGCAATGAAACATAAATCAGAGAATAACACCAAAATAAAAGTTTAGTTGTATAGAAATGGGTAATCCACACAATGAACAGACCAGTTTGCCGACACCGAAAAGTGTCAAAGGCTTTAGGTCGAAGATTATGCAGTACGTCCGTAATAACTAACGTGCATTCGATGTGCGTGACGTCACAATTCTTTACATTTCTAACAGATCACCAGAAAATATTACGAATAGTGGCTTGAGATGCGTTACTTACAAAGTAAATTTCCACGCAAGATGATTTATGTTACGTGTGAGAATGTGCAGTGAATTTCTTAAATCACAGGGCGTTATAACTCTCATTCAAAACGTAACACTTTGAGGATCAGCCATTTGAAAAATGTCGGGCCCAGAAGATAAGTCATTTATGCCACTATTTAAAATTTTACCGGCACATTTGTATTTGATATGAATTAACGTGTAACACGCACAAAAAAAAAGACCGAGCTTCAAGTTAGTTTTCATATTTAATGTTCTTTCATAGATAAAAAATTATGCAATCGATGGCAAAAAGTGTAACTGACCTTCAAAAAAGTGTGCATAATGTGTTAGTGAGCAATGTCACAAGCCTCTTCATGCAAGAACACCTCGACTGATAATCATTTTGGCACAATTTTAATTGCCAAATTAGAGCCTGTTAGTAGGCGTACTGACTTCCGATCATTGTAGGACTAATAACAGTGGATGCCAATAGACGATGCAATTCTCGTTCGTACATACACATCTGCTTACGAGTTAACCGGTGTAGAAACGCACTTTGCTGATTTGAGCGAGCTCGGCCTACCTTCGTAACGTACGCGCCGCGGAATGTCTTTCTCGTAGGCCTCGTGCTCTGAATAACTGCCGTCATTCGCTAGCGAGATCACGTGACATGAGCTATGACTGGCTAACAAAAGTGCATCGCTCAACGCAATCTCTATTTTAGAGTTTCGGAAGCTACCGTGCTGTAATTTGTGGAATTTGTGTATATACTTTCGCAATACGAAAATAAACTTTGTGCGTATTTTCTCGCATCAAACAACTTTCCAAACGCATTGTTTTTCCTGGATTTCGTTTCCTAAAGTGCTGCTACGTCCTCCGCCGGTATAAGACCTTTACGATTCAAAGGACTGATAGGTTTTACAGCTCCGAGGGGAAGCATACTGTTACTTAACACGGATGTATTTTCACCCGCTTTATACGTAATTTCATCCGGGAGAAATTGTGTTTTTAACCGGGAAATCCGGGAAAAATCCGGGAATTTTTTTTTCTTGTCCACGTAGACACCCTGTTTATTAGATTAGAAAACACAAACTGTTTCACTGTTTCGAAACAGCGTATCGAAACATTACATTGTACTGTTTCATTGGTTTCGAAACATTTACGTGTTTCAGTTTGCCCATCTCTACTGGCAACCAAAGATCACATTGCTTATACTGAGAACCTCTGTGATGTGACATGCTGCCTACTGAAAACATCTGTCCGAAACGGATCCAGTATACAGATACGAAGTACTGGCACACCGAATGAAAACAGAGCTTCTATCATTTTTCTTGAATACTAAAGATAAGCTAGAAACCTTACATAGCTAACTGTCAAAACAGTACGTGGTTCAGATTCGCCTTCCTCCAGCTTCCTTTGGGCGGGGCGGCCTTTCGCTGCGTTGCACCAGACATCCGGGACGCCCCATTCGATCAGGGCTATTTGTATGCCTGAGCGTCGTCCCACCAGGTACAAAAAAAAAAAAAAAGTTGTCGTAACCCCCCCCCCCCGCGCCTCGGCAGAGAAGTTGGATTCCAGAAGCCGCCAGGAGAATGGCGTGGGGGAGGGTAGGGGGGGGGGTGAAGTGAGGCCAGACCTGCTCGGAAAGGACGCTCAGGTGGGGAGGGGGTGGGGGGGTGGGAGGTAAGGGAGTTGGGGGAAGGGAAGCTCTATAGGCTGCAATCACAATCAAATTAGCCCCGATACTCCACCTGGGACGTCGCGTATTGCTTCCGGCCTGAGAACGCGAGCTGTCGGCGAAATTTCTGGAGACCAATCTGCACGGGTGAACCTGGAATAACTCAGGTTGCTAACGGTCACAACACTCACTGTAAAACTCGGTAACTTAGTGACTGAGCTACTACTCTGTTACAATAGGCACGCTGCAGTTTTTTGTCCTCTGATCGACATTCAACTGTCAGCTCTGCTGGATTGTGTTCTTGCTTAGCGCAGCCGTTCGTGATGGAGGCTACAAGTACGTCCATCACAGCTCCAGCTGGCCACCGAAACATTTTCTCTGCAGGTGAGAAAACGTTTTTAAAGATTTCTTGCAAGACGTCTGCTTCTGCCGATAACTCTCAAGAACCTACTAATTGAAAATAAGTTGATATAAACAAATTATATAGGCAGACCATTCTGTATTAGAGTTTAATTTATAAAAAATTCTCTAGTCATTGCAAAACAAAACAAAAAAAAGAATTATTTCTGTACATTACAGTAGTATGTTTTTCACACCATCCAATATCTGAAGAAACAAGTGTAACAATGGAAATTGTAGAAAACAAGTCTCGTTAAGGTAATAAGGATCATTTGTGAATGATATAGTAAAAACAGATAAATATTTATCTTTGTTTCTAAATATGTCATACAGTTGCTCAGAATATTGCATTAAAAGTCATGACTCTGTTTTTTTCTCATATCAACGAACTTGTATGAAATGCATTGTTAACATAGGCCACAAGATATATATATACTACTGGCCATTAAAATTGCTACACCAAGAAGAAATGCAGATGGGAAACGGGTATTCATTGGACAAATATATTATACTAGAACTGACATGTCATTACATTTTCACGCAATTTGGGTGCACAGATCCTGAGAAATCAGTAACCAGAACAACCACCTCTGGCCGTAATAACGGCCTTAATACGCCTGGGCATTGAGTCAAACAGAGATTGGATGGCGTGTACAGGTTCAGCTGCCCATGCAGTTTCAACACGACACCGCAGTTCATCAAGAGTAGTGACTGGCGTTTTGTCACGAACCAGTACCTGCAACATGCGGTCGTGCATTATCCTGCTGAAATGTAGGGTTTCGCAGGGATCGAATGAAGGGTAGAGCCACGGGTCGTAACACATCTGGAATGTAACGTCCACTGTTCAAAGTGCCGTCAATGCGACCAAGAGGTGACCGAGACGTGTAACCAATGGCACCCCATACCATCACACCGGGTGATACGCCAGTACGGCGATGAAGAATACACGCTTCCAATGTGAGTTCACCGCGATGTCGCGAAAGAAGGATGGGACCATCATGATGATGTAAACAGAACTTGGATTCATCCGAAAAAATGACGTTTTGCCACAGGTGCACCCAGGTTCGTCGTTAAGTACACCATCGCAGGTGCTCCTGTCTGTGATGCAGCGTCAAGGATAACCGCAGCCGTGGTCTCCGAGCTGATAGTCGATGCTGCTGCAAACGTCGTCGACAAACGCGAGCGGCAATGTCGCGATACGATAAACCGCAATCGCGATAGGCTACAATCCTGAACCCACCGATTCCATATTCCGCTGACAGTCATTTATGAAAGTCGGAAACGTGATGGTACGCATTTCTCCTCCTTACACGAGGCATCACAACAACGTTTCACCAGGCAACGTCGGTCAACTGCTGTTTGCATATCGGTTGGAAACTTTCCTCATGGCAGCACGTTGTAGGTGTCGCCACCGGCGCCAACCTTGTGTGAATGTTCTGAAAAGCTAATCATTTGCATATCACAGCAACTTCTTCCTGTTGGTTAAATTTCGCGTCTGTAGCACGTCGTCTTCGTGTTTGTTGAGTTAAAATTATTTTTCACTGACGCTGTTTTTAAAAATACACGATGTACTTTTGTGCATCATTATTACATTATCGATGTACGTCGCAGAAATGTGACTTGCTTTAAATCTTTATCTTCAATGAAAATTGATTTATATCATACGTAAAATTTAGGATTGTAATTCGTTTTGCATTATCTGCCATTGACACGAGTTTTACTTTTCATATGTATATAGCAGCAAGCAGCAAAGGAAACAAAAGAGAAATTTGGAGTAGGAATTAAAATCCATCGAGAAGAAATAAAAACTTTGAGGTTTGCCGACGACATTGTAACTCTGTCAGAGACAGCAAAAGACCTGGAAGAACAGCTGAATTGAATGGACAGTGTCTTGAAAGGAGGATATAAGATGAATTTCAACAAAAGTAAATCGAGGATAATGGAATATAGTCGAATTAAATCGGGTGATGATGGGGAAATTACGAGCGTTGTCCAGAAAGTAAGTTCCGACCGGTGGTGAATTGGAAGCCATTGGGAAAATGCGGGAAAGCTTTGCACAGATGTGTTGGGCAGTGTCTCTAGTACGCCCGTCGATCGTGTCGGGTCGCCCTTTTCAGTCTAGAGTGAACAGTGAACACGTAAAGAAGCGTAGAGAATAGCGTCTCCCGCCAAGTATGAGGGCATGGTTGGAGATTTCGCCTGTGTCATGCAGCCCACATAACACAACTGTCGAGCAGTCCCTTCTCCGTGCCAATTCTCAGCCGCACACTGCAGGGGCAATAAACACGCTCCTGCAGTGTTTCCGATGAGAAGTGTTTGGCCACCCACAATTCAGTCCGTAATTGGCTCCCCCTGAGTCTGATATCCGCTCACAAGAACCGCTGGATACGAAGACAAAATTTTTCCACAGGCAACGAGCTGCGGACCAGTGCAGATAACTGGCCGAAAGCACAGGCGGCTGCTTTCTATGACGAGGATATTGGAAAGTTGATACAACACTACGACAAAACTCGTAGTTGGAGCGGCGACTGTGTAGAGAAGTAGGCGGAAGGTGTACCTAACTGCTGCAAATAAAATGTTTCTGGTTTTCACTGTGGCTTGCATTTCACGACCGATCGGAACTTAGTTTCTAGACAACCCTCGTAGATTAGGAAATAAGCCACTTAAAGTAGTAGATGAGTTTTGCTATTTGGGGAGCAAATTACCTGATGATGGTCCAAGTAGAGAGGATATAAAATGTAGACTGTCTACGACGAGGAAAGCGTACATGAAGAAGAGAAATTTGTCAACATCGAGTATAGATTTAAAGATCAGGATATCTTTTCTGAAAGTATTTGTATGGAGTGTAGCCATGTGTGGAAGTGAAACATGGATGATAAACAGTGGCGAAATGTGGTGCTACAGAAGAATGCTGGAGATTAGATGGATAGATCACGTAACTAACGAGGAGGTACTGAATAGAATTGCGGAGAAGAACAATTTGTGGCGCAACTTGACTAGAAGAAGGGATCGGTAGGTATGACACGTTCTGAGTGATCAAGAAATCACAGATTTAGTATTGGAGGGCAGCGTGGAGGGTAAAAATCGTAGAGGGAGACCAAGAGATGAATACACTAAGGAGATTCAGAAGGATGTAGGCTGCAGTATGAACTGGCAGATGAAGCACCTTGCACAGGATAGAGTAACATGGAGAGCTGCATCAAACCAGTCTCAGGACTGAAGACCACAACAACAACAACAACAACAACAAGTTTTCATTTTCTCCAAGGTGCATACTAAATGTGGGGAGTCTGTCTTCAGTTTTGTTTACACATATTCTTTATACACGGTCCAGTCACATTAATATGACCACCGCCTATGGTCGACGTCAGAGTGAAATAACCACTCACAAGAGGCAGATGGCAGCAGTAGCAGCATATGGTAAAGAAACCGCGTCGAGAGAACCCAGAATCCAGTGCAGTCTTCCTTGTAATCTGTCAGCAGTACGATTCATCCACATCCAAAAGGTTCAAGAATGGATGCACTTCCAAGACGGCTAAGTTTTTAAACTGTTCGCGTGCCGCCGTGGTTAAAATTCACTGTGCGTGGCAAAACGGCGCTACCCGAATCGGCGCTGGGGAAAATGTGGGCCACCATGGGCCGTAGATGACAGAGGTGAATGATGGCTGCAGACACGTGTATGGGCGACTAGACGTGACGAGCAAATGACAGCGCAAATGAAGCAAAGGGCTACAGACAGAATGTCCGTAGCAACCATTTGGCGAACGATGTCGCGTATGTGACTCCGCAGCAGGCGCCAGGTTGTGCTGACTTCTGTTCATCGGCGACGAAGGCTGCAGTTTGGTCTGAGGAATGCTTGCGTCGCATTCCCTTGCTGATGTCCCGACTCTGGATGACACAGCGGATTAACACAGGTGTGCATCCATACTTGGCGACCATGGCTACCCCTGCATGCAGTTTGTTTTCCTTTGGCACGGTGACACCTACCAGCAGAACAGCGCGACGTGTCACACAGGTCGCAGTGGTTGGGTGGTTCGGACAGCACTAGGATTAGTTTACCGTACTTCTCTGGCCGGCAAACTCTCGTGTCTCGTACCCAGTCGCGAATCTGTGGGACCAGCTCGATAGGGCTGTTCGTGCCGTGGATCCCGAACTGAGAAACCCAGCACAGCTGGACACAGTACTGGATTCGGCATGCCTCCACATCGCTGACAGCACCTGTGAGTTTCGCTCTCATTTAAGTACACTACTGGCCATTAAAATTGCTTCACCACGAAGATGACGTACTACAGACGTGAAATTTAACCGACAGGAAGACGATGCACTCAGATGCAAATGATTAGCTTTTCAGAGCATTCACACAAGGATGGCGCCGGTGGCGACACCTACAACATGCTGACATGAGGAAATTTTCCAACCAATTTCTCATACACAAACAGCAGTTGACCATCGTTGCCTGGTGAAACGTTGTTGTGATACCTCGTGTAAGGAGGAGAAATACGTACCATTACGTTTCCGACTTTGATAAAGGTCGGATTGTGGCCTATCGCGATTGCGGTTTATCGTACCGCGACATTGCTGCTCGCGTTGGTCGAGATCCAATGACTGTTGGCAGAATATGGAATCGGTGGGTTCAGGAGGGTAATACGGAACGCTGTGCTGGATCACAACAGCTTCGTATCACTAGCAGTCGAGATGACAGGCATCTTATTCGCATGACTGTAACGGATCGTGCAGCCACGTCTCGATCCCTGAGTCAACAGATGGGGACGTTTGCAAGACAACAACCATCCGCACGAACAGTTCGACGACGTTTGCAGCAGCACGGACTATCAGCTCGGAGACCGTGGCTGCGGTTACCCTTGACGCTGCATCACACACAGGAGCACCTGCGATGGTGTACTCACCGACGAACCTGGGTTCACGAATGGCAAAACGTAATTCTTTCGGGTGAATCCAGGTTCTGTTTAGAGCATCGTGATGGTCGCATCCGTGTTTGGCGACATCGCGGTGAACGCACATTGGAAGCGTGTATTCGTCATCGTCATACTGGTGTACCACCCGGCGTGATGGTATGGGGTGCCATTGGTTACACGTCTCGGTCACCTCTTGTTCGCATTGACGGCACTTTGAACAGTGTACGTTACATTTCAGATATGTTACGACCCGTGGCTCTACCCTTCATTCGATTCCTGCGAAACCCTACATTTCAGCAGGATAATGCACGACCACAAGTTGCAGGTCCTGTACGGGCCTTTCTGGATACAGAAAATGTTCGACTGCTGCCCTGGCCAGCATATTCTCCAGACCTCTCACCATTTGAAAATGTCTAGTGAATGGTGGCCGAGCAACTGGCTTGTCACAAGACGCCAGTCACTACTCTTGATGAACTGTGGTATTGTGTTGAAGCTGCATGGGCAGCTGTACCTGTACACGCCATCCAAGCTCTGTTTGACTCAATGCCCAGGCGTATCAAGGCCATCATTACGGTCTGAGGTGGTTGTTGTGGGTACTAATTTCTCAGGATCTATGCACCCAAATTGCGTGAAAATGTAATTACATGTCAGTTCTAGTATAATATATTTGTCCAATGAATACCCGTTTATCATCTGCATTTCTTCTTGGTGTGGCAATTTCGATGGCCCGTACGGTATCTGGCCGAAAGTGTCAGCCTTCAGGAATTTTGAAACGAACCCTGTCGTCCAGGACTGGGTGCCACAAAAGGTGGAAAATTCACCACGAGATGGGGAAACTCACAGGCGTCTATTGTCGACTGAGGCCTAAGCGGTGTAGTGTGCGAGTGAGACAGACGAGGACCCACGTCCTGGGGAAACCCAGTAGAAGCCGTTGGTGGCCGAGGAGACGTACAGTAGCAGTGGTCAATATGGCGGACCTAAGATCGGACATAAAGGGAAACATTTTTGGGAAATGTTTCTTCTGTAGTATTTCAGGGAATGAAGCCTCAGTATTTTTAATCTGCCATCCTCCATAAATTTTCATGGTGATCGCAATAAAACTTTAATATTGATCATATCTATAATAGTTTAGGATTTACTGTTTTACAAGTTTTGTAACAAAGACCTGAATCCTAAACTCTGAACGGTTTAGTTCATTTCATATAGCAGAGCATCATTAAAATGACAAACGTTGTAAATATCAACTTTGTCACTTTATTTGTTTGAAAAATACAGTAAATTAAAATTATCAGTATTTTCAGTTAAGCATGAGATCATCATTTCCTCCACACAAAACACATTGAACGTTGACAGCATGACACCTTATTGAATCTTAGGTACCAGAACAGTTGTTGAAACGTTTAGTGCATAATACTTACTTTTGTTCTTTATTGATTTATCAGGAAGCACATTGGTGGAAGGCTACTGGCCGTGGCATTCAAAGCTCAGAAGGAAACTGTATTGGTTTTATGTAAAAGAATTTAACAATGGATGTTATTGTTACTTTATTTAGAACGTGAAAGTGCTCAAGCTTTGATTATTTAAATATGTTAAAATGTAAAAAAAAAGCAGAATAAGCTGTCGGAGACGGTCAAAGTGCAGTTCTGATATAGACACGAAAGTGTGCTGGTGGAGACGCAAAAGCGGACGGTCGATCTTTAGGTAGCTAGGAACTGAAACGACTTACAAAATTTCGCGTTGTGTTGTATCGCGGGACTTACAAGGGGAGGCCGCCAATTGTGAAATTCAGATTCGATTCAAACTGCGCATAATAAAAGCTCATGGCCAGAGGTGTCATGTGGCAAAGGACCAAGATGCACTTCTCAGCCGTTGTCGAGAAAATCGACAGTTAAAAGAAACGTTTGCGGTGAAATACTCTCTACCTTTAATGATTTTCTACAGCGTCGTGTCGCAGTGGTAAGCGCTGGAGTTCGTAATCCGAAGGTCGCCGGATCGAATCTCGCGCCATGCTATTTATTTTTATTATTTTTTTTTGTAATGTATATATATATATATATATATATATATATAAACAAACTATTAATGTATTGCTTATGCATGTTGGTGAAAACGGATCGCTCTCAAATTGCACCGCCTCCATTTTTCCGTTTGTTTAACAGTGTGTACCAAAGCTCTCCCGTCCGCACTGACTTTCGACGATGTTATTAAGTTGCGCTAGGGACCGCATCTGCCTTCTTTCGAAGTTAGCAGGCAACTACGCTGTTATGCGGCGGCTCGTTTCGGCCCATTCAACATCTGTCCTTCAAGTGTAACGAGCGAGTAGCGGAGTTTATATTTCATACCTGCCACAGCAAGTTTGTGTTCGTGGGGTCTCTATTCTAATTCGAACGTTTGACTTACGCTATACGTATTCGTTTCGGAATATCGTTTCTACGTCTTCCGTTAACTATACGTGGTTAACATTATGAAGACAATTAATAACCTTTGTGAAATACAACTTTGTTTGGGGAAAACATAATGATGTTCGAAGTCGCCAGTTTTTCCACGACAAACGACTTTCAACAACTTATTATATGCATAATTGTTGCAACTGATGGCCGGGAAAATTACAAAAAACAAATACTAAAAAAAAAAAATTGAATGGTTCAGGATTCGATCTGGCGACCTTCGGATTACGAACCCTAGCGCTTACCGCTGCACCACGACGCTGTAGAAAATCATTAAGCGTAGAGAGTATTTCACCGCAACGGTTTCTTTTAACTGTCGATTTTGTCGACAACGGCTGAGAAGTGCATCTTGGTGCTTTGCCACATGACACCTCTGGCCATGAGCTTTTATTATGCGCAGTATCAATCGAATCTGAATTTCACAATTGGCGGCCTCCCCTTGTAAGTCTCTAAGCGGTGAGCAGCCGCGCGCCTGGTGTGAGCTCTAACATTTCGCGTAGATAACTTGTATTTCGCGAGGAAATTGTGAACGATCGAACTGTGTATAATGCAAATGCGCTCTGGTGTGAGAGTAACTCTAAATACGACCACTTTCGCTATTAGTTTGCTTTCTGAATAAAGTTTATTCTAACCAAATCGCAACTGTGTGGCCTACATCATTTTTGAGTCGTTAATTTAGTTCTCGTTCTTATTATTACTGTTATTATAATTAGAGATATGCTAACTTTGTATTTCGCAGTCCTGCCATGAGCCAGACGATTTAACCAAAGGGTCACAAGCGCCTAATATAGGGGGTGTAATACGACATGTGCGGTTCAACCCATAGACTAGTTTGAGCCAAGACTTTTCGACAAAGGAGAACCGCACGTGAGCCCGAATATCTTTGCGATGTTAGCTCGCACACCTTCCAGAAATTCACTGACTCACGCTGAAAAAGGTGATTATTCAGGCTTTTCACAGGTGCTCACATCAACCTTACTGAACAGTCTATTTTCTTTAGAGCTAATGGGTACATATCGATCCTTCAAACGATTATTGCTTGATTTATTTATTTTTTTCCTGTCGAAATAAAACGAACAAAATCACAGCAGAGATGTTACGTTTATAGTGTGTTCTTATCTTTCAGTGAGAGCAGAGTGGAACGCAATTAAACATTCAGCTGGGCAATTGAACTACGTTATTTTAGCACAGACTTTCCACCATTTGAGTTTTCAAATGCTGCGACCGTCTAATCAGTGAGGGGTTTAAAATCACATCTATGAGTATGATGACAAACAGGCGCCATTTGTTTTGAAAGACGAGGTAGTTCTCGCAAAACTACGTAGGATATGTCTCCTGCCACTTGAGTAGCATGTGAACTTGATCGTTTAGCGAAAAAAAAAGTGTAACACCACATATCATCCTACGATGTGTGGCGCTGTAGATTATTTAACCTCTGTCCCTGCTCCACTCACGTGAAAAGTAATTTTTAAGCATTGCTTCCACATTTGCAATGGCCCGCTCTCCTGCCACTAACAGTTTACACTGGTGAGCCAAAAGATTATGACCACTTGCTTAACAGCTTGTTTGTCCACCTTCGTAATGAAATATATCACTGATACTGCATATCACGGATCTGACAATTTCTTGACACATTGTGCTTTGTGGAGGTATGTGTCATTAGAGGTCTAAGCACAGGTCATGTAATTCGCCTTATAACACTCCTACCTGCTACTACTGTACCATAACCTCAATGCTAGAAACAGGTTGTGACATAAAACTATTTTGTAAAAGCAACTATGGCACAAAGCAACAGAGCAGTGTTACCCTCTGAGAGGAATTTTCTTATGTTGACCGCGTTGCTCCTAACGGAGGTGGCTTATCGGAAATGAAAGTCAGAATTACGTAAATATTTGAATAGTAACAAACAAAATTTTGCCTAGCTATACTGTTTATAGAATAAGGGAAACGGTCGCCAGCCTAATTAGGCAAGAGAAAGATTACCGTTCTCGTTTAAGAAAGTAGGTATAACTATAACGGATAAACACAACCTAGACTTAGCCACACGCGAGTGCAATGAACTCTGACACACATATGTTTTAAGATTGAAGCTAACAAATGGAGCAGCACGAACTATTTGCAAAATTATAAGAGATACCGAAACACCCTATTACTTTCAGGCTTACATAAAGTGAATGGTCTTTATAACATTACTATTAACATGCACTTCTAATACACAAGATACACAAACACTTAGCAAACATGAATATATAATGTTTCACAACTGCAGCTTTCTCACTTTTACTACAGCGAAACACAATACTGACCAAATTGCAAGAAACTGACTCACCTTTTAGAATTTACTACAGACAATAATGTGATCATTTGCCTTATAAGCCTCAGTCTTAAGAACTTTTAATATTGAAGTTAGCAACAGCACTTTAAATAGCAGTTTTAATAGGAAAATTATTTTGAGCAAATAACATTTACTTTAACTCACTCTATTGCCACATTAACTTTAACTTTCTTTTTACTAAGTTCAAGAGGCATTAATTAGCAAAACTCTAGGCTTTAATTTCTTTTAGTAAGGACACTCGGATATCACTTTAGCTCAAACGGAGAGGAACCTGAGAGGTGTTATGATGAGGAGAAAAATCAAGGTAGGTACATAAATTCAGATACAAATTACCTTATATTTCAGCACATTAGCACGTCCATTAAGCTGATCCTTCACTGTACATCATTATAGTATTACGTTGCAATGATTGCGCAATGTGGTGGCCACTGCATGTTGGTAGGTGGAATTGTAGGCAGAATTGCTGGACTCTGTCATTTCTTGGTGGCGATGATAGATACAAACTCCAGAATAGTTCCAGCTATTTATCCATCCATCCGAGGCCTTGGAAAGAAGCGGGAAAAGCCTCTCTCGGAATCAGCACAATATGCATCTTTTACATGGCAGTGCACGGACTCGTAGCTCGTCCCCGACTGCTGGCTCGTTTCCGACTGGTAGCTCGTCTCCGACCGACTATCAGTTCCACCTTTTCTACCTAGGCCAACCACAATTTGCGCGCGCTACATAGTTCCGTTCCTGAGGGGAACCACTACACCTTTTACATACAAACTAACTAAGAACCCCAAGTGAGGATCAGCAATTTACATAACAGCAACCAAATGCATTAAATAAAACAAAACATTTACACATATTGACATCTCTACAAAAAATTATTCACACAAAATTACAATTATATACAGTAAGTTTTGTTCCCTCCAAATGGGACAAAGAATTTAAATTACAGATACACTACTTTGCATAGAATCAAATCACGACATCAAAGGTTTGACAAAGAAAAGAGTATACAATTTTGTGTTATCTGCTCAATCAAACACATTTACAGATACTCAATGTTATAACATTAAATAAAACAAAAGCAAAATAAATCTGTACAGCAGAAGAGGTATGGTGTTACAGCCTAAATAACCCAAAGAGCCGAGACGTTCCCACTGATTGACAGTCGAATCCCGATGGTCCCGTGTCCACTGTTATCGTAACTGACGGTGTCGTTGGGTCAACATGTGAACATATAAGGGTGCTGTGCTGCGGAGCCCCATATTGAACAATGTACGATGAACAGTGTGCTCCGAAACGCTTGTGCTCTTTCGGCAGAGATGCCACAGATCACCATCTACCTTACTTTAAAGAACAGACGAGTCTCCGAAGGCCACGTTCTGTAAAGTGTCGTGGATGTCCAACCATTTAGCCAAAAGTGGTAGTTTCACTGCCCTTCCACCTCTTTCCGTAGATGCTCACGACAGTAGCACGTCGCCATTCGACCGGCTTCGCTGTTTACGAGATACTCGTTTATAGGCTCTGTCAAAGGCGCTTATCTGAAGGGATTTCTCCATTTGCAGCCCCTGTAAGGGCTAGAATGATTCCTCATCCGTCTTTGACCTACTTATACACTTTTCTTACCGTATCACGTGCCCGCAACGCCAACTGCGACATCCAACCTCGCAGTGGGCAGTGCTCATAATGTTTCGGCTTGTCAGCATAGATTGAAACAGTTGACCTTTAACTGGCTAATAAACGTTATTTTATACTTTTTAAAAACATTTAGTGAAAGACACATATATTATAAGTTACATAGCTGTGGCTATTTAAAGTCTAGTTGTAATGATTAACTTTCATTGCCTTTCAATAATACAAATGTACGACAATTTTTTTAGCTGTCGAAACGCACATTGTACACTACTCCACTTGCGTGGGACGAATTATCACTGGAAACCCTCTGCACTAACACTCTTTTTCCCGAGGCGTATGTGGGAGGAAGTCATGTCACCCAAAATCTCTCCAAAGCTTGGCAGTATTAATCGTTGGATTCAAATCATTTTCCAAAATACCATGACTTGCAAAATTATTTTTGTGTAGCTTTCCAGCTCTGTTTCGACTTTTGAGCCAGGATTCTCATTCCACTCATACGACCTGTAGCCTTCTGATCGCTACACACAAACACCCAGAGATCTGCCACTAAATCAGAACATACACTACTGGCTATTAAAATTGCTACACCAATAAGAAATGCGGATGATAAACTGGTATTCATTACACAAATATATTATGCTAGAACTGACGTGTGATTACATTTTCAAGCAAGTTGGGTGCATAGATCCTGAGAAATCAGTACCCAGAGCAACCACCTCTGGCCGTAATAACGGCCTTGACACGCCTGGGCATTGAGTCAAACAGAGCTTGTATGGCGTGTACAGGTACAGCTGCCCATGCAGCTTCAACACGATACCACAGTTCATCAAGAGTAGTGACTGGCGTATTGTGACAAGACAGTTGCTCGGCCACCATCGGCCAGACGTTTTCACTTGGTGGGAGATGTGGAGAATATGCTGGACAGGGCAGCAGTCGAACATTTACTGTATCCAGTAAGGCCCGTACAGAACCTGCAACATGCGGTCGTGCGTTATCCTGCTGAAATCTAGGGTTTCGCAAGGATCGAATGAAGGGTAGAGCCACGGGTCTTGTTGTTGTTGTTGTGGTCTTCACTCCTGAGACTGGTTTGATGCAGCTCTCCATGCTACTCTGTCCTGGGTCGTAACACACCTGAAATGTAGTGTCCACTGTTCAAAATGCCGTCAATGCGAACAAGAGGTGACCGAGACGTGTAACCAATGGCACCCCATACCATCACGCCGCGTGATACGCCAGTATGGCGATGACGAATACACGCTTCCAATGTGCGTTCACCGCGATATCGTCAAACACGGATGCGACCATCATGATGGTGTAAACAGAACCTGGATTCGTCCGAAAAGATGACGTTTTGCCATTCATGCACCCAGATTCTTCGTTGAGTACACCATCGCAGGCGCTCCTGTGTGTGATGCAGCGTCAAGGGTAACCGCAGCCACGGTCTCCGAGCTGATAGTCCATGCTGCTGCAAACTTCGTCCAACTATTCGTGCAGATGGTTTAATGCCTGTCATCTCGACTGCTAGTGATACGAGGCCGTTGGGATCGAGCACGGCGTTCCGTATTACCCTCTTGAACCCACCGATTCCATATTCTGCTAACAGTCATTGGATCTTGCCCAACGCGAGCAGCAATGCCGATAAACCGCAATCGCGATAGGCTACAATCTGAGCTTTATCAAACTCGGAAACGTGATGGTACGCATTTCTCAACCTTACACGAGGCTTCACAAGAACGCTTCACCAGGAAACGCCGGTCAACTGCTGTTTGTGAATGAGAAATCGGTTGGAAACTTTCCTGATGTCAGCACGTTGTAGGTGTCGCCACCGGCGCCAACCTTGTGTGAATGCTCTGAAAAGCTAATCATTTGCATATCGCAGCATCTTCTTCCTATCTGTTATATTTCGCGTCTGTAGCACCTCATCTTCGTGGTGTAGCAGTTTTAACGGCCAGTAGTGTATGTCCATCTCCTCTCCTTCCCTTTCTCTGCCCATCTTCTCATGCTGTCTCTCTGTCCATCTCCTCCTTCCCCCCTCCCCCCCTCTGTCGATTTCCTGCTACCCTTCTCTCTATGTCTTCCCCCCCTCCTGTCTCTGTCCATTTCTTCCTCTTTCTTTCTCTATCCATTTCCTCTTCACTGCTTTTTATGTCCATTTTTCCCTTCCTCTCTCCTTGTCCATCTGCTCCACCCCCACATTTGTGTCCTTTTCTCATCCTCCTCACTGTCTCTCTCTCACTTTCTTTTCCCCCTCTCCCAGTCCACTTTCTCCTCCTTCCTTTCTCTATCCATCTCGTTCTCCTCCTTTTCTCTCTGTCCATCTTCTCTTCTTTCGTTTCTCTGTCCATCTTCTCTTCCTGTCTCTCAGTCCATCTCAATCTTTTCCCTCTCTCTGTCGATTTCCTCCTACCCTTCTCTCTCCCTATCTCTTCCTCCCCCTGTATCTGTCCATTGCTTCCTCTTTCCTTTCTCTGCCCATCTCCTTCTCTCCCCTCTTCATGTTCATTTCGCCTTCCCATCTCCTGGTCCACCTGCTCCTCTGCCACTATTTGAGTCCATCTTCTTTTCCCCCTCACTGTCTCTCTCTCTCTCTCTCCATTTCCTCCTCCTTCCTTTCTGTATCCATCTCCTCCTCTTGCTTCTCTCTCTGTCTAACTCCTCTTCTTTTATTTCTCTGTCTAACTCCTCCTTCTCTCTCTTCTTGTCCATCTCCTCTTCAGTTTGTCCATCTTCCCACTTCCCATCTCTCTGTCCACTTCATCCTTCCCAGTCTCTCTGTCCATCTCCTCTTCTTTCCTTCCTCCCTCCATCTCCACCTCCCCTCCGTCTGTGTCCATCTTCTCCTCCCCATCTCTCCGTTCATCTGCTCTTCTCCCCTCTTTCTACCCATCTCCTCTTCCCCATATCTTCCTTATCCTCTTTATCTCACCATGTTGTCACCCTCATCCGATTAGCAGGTTGCTTGTTCTTAGCCCCACAGTATTTCTTTTCAGATAGTAATCGCATTTGGGAGGATGACAGTTCAACCCTGTGTACGGCCGTCATGATTTAGGTTTTCCATGATTTCCCTCAATCGCTTCACGCAAATGCTAGGATGGTTCCTTTGAAAGAGCACTGCCGATTTCCTTCCCCATCCCTCCCTAAACCGGTGGGACTGATGACCTCGCTGTTTTGTTCGCTCCCCCAAATCAGACAATCAACCTTTTCAGATATTAAGTAAAATGTGGAACCAGTTTGGCGGAAGTCCACCCAGGGGCTTAGAAATAGTCTTTTACGAGTGGCTTTGCCTGCATACGCATACGTCACAAATATCACACATACATTTAATCTACTTCTACATATTTGTACACGTATTTCGCCTGTATCTCTAGCGAACTGCACCACGTAATATCGTTGTCACGAAGCACAGCATTTATGATATATTTCCTGAACTACATGTTGTAAAATGCAGACATCCATTGCGATATGTGGCTGTTTTCTGCGAAATAAGTCGCGAACAGAGTTAGTAGAAAAGAAGTATTAAATTTAAACGTTATGCATGATGCGGCAGTTTTTCACGGAGTTCAGCGTTTATGACATCATATCTCCTGAACTATAACTGGTACAGCGATATGATTTTGTAGGTACATTCTGCAACATAAGTGGATACCGTCTGCAGAATGTGTTGTGAATGCAGAAAGTAATAAAGAAACAATAAATTAAAACGTCCCCCTTAAGGGGCAGTTTCACTACATGCACACCGAAAATGTAATAACCCATAAACTTTACTCCTTTCATCATTCTGTGGGGGTTGTCAGCGAGAAAAGGTTTCGTACATATTTCAAATCATGCGTAAAGATTTCCGCAAGTACTGGGTGAATACAGTCGCGCGTCATGCGCTACACTTCTTTCTCAACTCAACTTCTGTTCTACTTGATACGTAGGTGGATCTTACCCCCACAGCGATTCTTTGCAGACAGTAACTGTACCGGCCGGCCGCGGTGGCCGAGCGGTTCTAGGCACTTCAGTCCGGACACGCGCGACTACTACGGTCGCAGGTTCGAATCCTGCCTGGGGCATGGATGTGTGTAATGTTCTTAGGTTAGTTAGTTCTAAGTTCTAGGGGACTGATGGCCTCAGATGTTAAGTCCCATAGTGCTCAGAGCCATTTGAACCATTTTGAGCCAACCTAAAGTGGTATAACTACATACGGCAGAAACAGTGCTGAGATGAGAAAAATGTACTTGATCCACGAAAGATCTGGTTTCCAAAACACAACAGCTGATAAAGTATCGCTGCATGATTGGTTGTGGCTGACCTGAAAAACACTACTACATGAGGATACTAGGATGGTATTAGATAAGTACTACCCATTATAATACGTTACCGAGAAAACTCGGGGAATAACGACGCATTTCTAGCGAAACAGAATATGGCTGTATACTCCAGTTGCAATTATTTTTCAATAATAGAAATCTATGATAATGTTTTTACCTGTGAAAACGCATACTGTACGCTGCCCCACTTGCGAAGGACGAATTATCACTGGAAAGCCTCTGCGCTAACACTCATTTCTCGAGAAGTATTCGATCAGAGCATGACGGCGACTGTTATTTCTATGGAAGCCCAAGAATTTGATTCAATACAATGGGTTCCCGACAGTACATTTTAACTTTTTTTACCAGAATTTCGGGGCTGCTTTGCTGACAGCAGTAGGTGGATATGTGGAGCCGGTATGCAGCTGTTTACACTGCTGGCCATTAAAACTGCTGCACCACGAAGATGACGTGCTACAGGCGCGAAATTTAACCAACAGGAAGAAGATGCTGTGATATGCAAATGATTAACTTTTCAGAGCATTCACACAAGGTTGGCGCCGGTGGCGACACCTACAACGTGCTGACATGAGGAAAGTTTCCAACCGATTTCTCATACACAAACAGCAGTTGACCGGCGTTGCCTGGTGAAACGTTGTTGTGATGCCTCGTGTAAGGAGGAGAAATGCGCACCATCACGTTTCCGACTTTGATAGAGGTCGGATTGTAGCATATCGCGATTGTGGTTTATCGTATCACGACATTGCTGCTCGCGTTGGTCGAGATCCAATGACTGTTAGCAGAATATGGAATCAGTAGGTTCAGGGAGGTAAAACGGAACGCCGCGCTGGACCCCAAGGGCCTCGTATCACTAGCAGTCGAGATGACAGGCATCTTATCCGCATGGCTGTAACGGATCGAGCAGCCACGTCTCGATCCCTTAGTCAACAGATGGGGACGTTTGCAAGAGAACAACCATCTGCACGAATAGTTCGACGACGTTTGCAGTAGCATCCGTGTTTGGCGACATCGCGGTGAACGCAAATTGGAAGCGTGTATTCGTCTTCGCCATACTGGCGCATCACCCGGCGTGATGGTATGGGGTGCCATTGGTTACACGTCTCGGTCACCTCTTGTTCGCATTGACGACACTTTGAACAGTGGACGTTACATTTCAGATGTGTTACGACCCGTGGCTCTACCCTTCATTCGATTCCTGCGAAACCCTACATTTCAGCAGGATAATGCACGACCGCATGTTGCAGGTCCTGTACGGGCCTGGATACAGAAAATGTTCGACTGCTGGCCTGGCCAGCACATTCTCCAGATCTCTCACCAACTGAAAACGTCTGCTCAATGGTTGCCGAGCAACTGGCTCGTCACAATACGCCAGTCACTACTCTTGATGAACTGTGGTATCGTGTTGAAGCTGCATGGGCAGCTGTACCTGTACACGCCATCCAAGCTCTGTTTGACTCAATGCCCAGGCGTATCAAGGCCGCTATTACGACCAGAGGTGGTTGTTCTGGGTACCGATTTCTTTGGATCTATGCACCCAAATTGCGTGAAAATGTAATCATATGGCAGTTCTAGTACAATATAACTGTCCAATGAATACCCGTTTATCATCTGCACTTCTTCTTGGTGTAGCAATTTTAATGGCTAGTAGTGTAGAAAGAAGGCAGGAAGTGATAAACAGTGAAAGGTGGGGTGTGGAGACGAACACGGAGAGGGGGAGGAAGAGATGGACAGAGATGTAGGGAAGAGGAGGCGGACAAAGAGGAGGGAAGGAGTAAATTGACTAATAGAAGATGGGAATAAATATATATCTGGGAATCGCAAGGTAGTCTGCTAGTTTCATATGATTGTCAACCGAATTTAAGAACTTTAAATGCTGTGATGATCAACCCATTAAGAAGGATAAACTTACATTATAGGTTTATCACAGTAAAAGAAATGTAACAGTTGGAAGTAGTGTGTATGTCCTGCGGCAGCCTAACTCACGTGGACCACATATAGGGTGACAATTGCTGAGCTATACGAAATAAAATAGTCATAATCTCTGAAGGGCTTGCATTAGGACCTTGAAACTTCACGGTTGGCCGCGGGGCATGATGCGAATTAGTATGTGCATGTATGGTTTGGTATCGACGAAGCGCACTTTGGATGCATTCGTCAGTAAGAAAAACTGGCGCATTTCGAACACTGAGAACCCAGTTTTCGCAATCGAAAAGTCTCTTCACCCTCAATGGGCGACTGTGTGGAATGTCCAGTCACTAAATAGTGTTGCGATATTCCTTGATGATTCCTTGATGATCCCCATTATCCAGAGTGCCCATGATTTCGACAAGACGTGGTTGATGCAAGACAGAGCTCGACCACATCGAAGCAGGAGAGAGTTTGATGTCCTGGACATTGGGGTCACCATTTTGGCAGTGGGGCACCTAGAGGCCACTGGCATGGGCCTCGATTGGTCGCCATATTCTCCAGATCTGAACAGATGCGACTCTTTTTTGTCGGTCTATACTAACAAGGGAACCTCCCCATCGCACCCCCCTCAGATTTAGTTATAAGTTGGCACAGTGGATAGGCTTTAAAAAAATGAACACAGATCAATCGAGAAAACAGGAAGAAGTTGTGTGGAACTATGAAAAAAATTAGTAAAATATACAAACTGAGTAGTCCATGTGCAAGATAAGCAACATCAAGGATAGTGCGAGTTCAGGAGCGCCGTGGTCCCGTGGTTAGCGTGAGTAACTGCGGAACGAGAGGTCCTTGGTTCAAGTCTTCTCTCGCCTGAAAATTTTACTTTCTTTATTTTCGCAAAGTTGTGATCTGTCCGTTCGTTCATTGACGTCTCTGTTCACTGTAATAAGTTCAGTGTCTGTGTTATGCGACCGCACCGCAAAACCGTGCCATTGGTAAACGGAAGGACGTGCCTCTCCAATGGGAACCGAAAACATTTGATCGCAAGGTCATAGATCAACCGATTCCTCCACAGGAAAACACATCTGATATATTCTATACGACACTGCTGACGGCATGTGCGTCACATGACAGGAATATGTTGTCGACCCACCTAACTTGTGCACTTGGCGAATGGGTAAAAAGATTCTTCTACCTTGCCCGATTTAGGTCTTCTTGTGGATGTGATAATTACTCCCAAAAAAGTGATGAAAACCTAAGAGTTTGTCACATGAACCGAAAATAAAAAATTAGACTTTTCACTCGAGGGAAGACTTGAACCTAGGACTTCTCGTTCCGCAACTGCTCATGCTAACCACGGGACCACGGCGCTCCTTGCGTCCCATTGTCCTTGATGTTGCCTATCTTCGCATAGACTACTCAGTTTGTATATTTTACTAATTTTTTTCATTGTTCCACACAACTTCTTCCTGTTTTCTCGATTGATCTGCCTTCAGTTTTTCAAGGGCTATCCACTGTGCCAACTTATAACTAAATCTGAGGGGGGTGCGATGGGGAGGTTCCCCTGTAAATACAAGGTGTGATAATCCGAAAACCATTCCTGAGCTAAAAACAGCCATTCAGGAGGTCATCGACAGCATCGAGGTTCAGTGGGTGATGCATAATTTCGCTATTCGTCTGCGCCACATCATCTCTAATGATGGAGCGGTCTAAGGCGCTGCAGCCATGGACTCTGCGGCTGGTCCCGGCGGAGGTTCGAGTCCTCCCTCGGGCATGGGTGTGTGTGTGTTTGTCCTTAGGATAATTTAGGTTAAGTAGTGTGTAAGCTTAGGGACTGATCACCTTAGCAGCTAAGTCCCATAAGATTTCACACACATTTGAACATCTCCAATGATGTCTGGCATATCGAACATGTCATAACCTAAATCCGAATACCTGTACTGACGTCCAGATGTTGAAAAAGTGTGTGCACACCGTAGTTTGCAACTAACTCACGTTTTCTGTCATATAGTTCAATAATTGTCACCTTGTATGCGGACTGTATTCACCCAGAATTTGAAAAGCACTTAGCGGCTACTGCTACTTTAAACATAATTTCAAATGTTGCCTAACTTTTTCTCGCATACATGCTTTACGTGAAAAATCTAACACACTAAGTCATTGTAAGGTAATCATAAGTTTCAAGCTATTATATAGATGAGAGTTAGATTCGTTAAAGAACTGGTGTTTTACTGGTTCTTCTGACTATATTGTATACGCAGAGTAAACCAAATTTCAATATTTGCTATCGTTCCTGGTGCTGCACTTTTATTGTGGAGAGGTGTATTTTGCGGTCGCCGTGAGCAGAAAATTCCGCAACAACAGCGTGATCGGCGTTAAAATAATCAGGGAGAGACGTGTAGCAGCGGCGGTGTGATTACGGGCTTTAGCCGGGACAAGGAATTAATGCCGCTCCATCAGCACGGTTCCGCGTCCATTAGCTAATAGGCCGGGGCAACGCGTTCCGGACTCAGCACACACTATCAGCAAAGTGAACAGGCGCTGCGGAAAGACCAGCACAGTTCTGAAAACGCCGAGGCCCTGTTAACAAATACACAGGCCTACACACGTGCCATCATCATCATCACATCATTTGCATCCAAATCTACGTCCACAATTTGCAAAACTACTGCGAAGTTTTTTTTCTTTATTGTAATTTCATTCCTTTTCCTTTTCGGAAAAAAAGGAATGGACAAGGTACAGGGACACAGTACTAGAAGTGGCTAAAGAATGTCTTGGAACAGTAGTGTGTAAAAGTAGGATGAAGCAAACAGCTTGGTGGAAAGATACAGTCAAGGCAGGCTATAAAAGGAAAAAGAAGGCGTGTCAAAAATGGCTACATACCAGAACCCAGTTAGACAGAGAAAGTTATGTTGAAGAAAGAAACAAAGCCAAACAGATAATTGCAGCATCCAAGAAGAAATCGTGGGAAGACTTTGGAAACAGGTCAAGCTGCTGGAAAACCATTCTGGAGTGTAGTTAGCAGTCTTCGAAAGCGAGGTAAGAAGGAAATGACAAGTATTTTGGACAGGTCAGGAAAACTGCTGGTGAATCCTGTGGATGCCTTGGGCAGACGGAGGGAATATTTTGAAGAGTTGCTCAATGTAGGTGAAAATGCGATCAGTAATGTTTCAGATTTCGAGGTAGAATGAGATAGGAATGATGATGGAAATAGGATCACATTTGAGGAAGTGGAAAAAATGGTCAATAGATTGCAGTACAATAAAGCGGCTGGGGTGGATGAAATTAAGTCGGAACTCATCAAATACAGTGGAATGTCAGGTCTTAAATGGTTACACAGGATAATTGAAATGGCATGGGAGTCGGGACAGGTTCCATCAGACTGGACAAAAGCAGTAATCACACCAATCTTTAAACATGGAAACAGAAAAGATTGTAACAACTACAGAGGTATACTACAGAGGTATCTCTTTAATCAGCGTTGTGGGTAAAATCTTCTCAGGTATTGTTGAAAGGAAAGTGCGAGGATTAGTTGAGGACCAATTGGATGAAAATCAGTGTGGGTTTAGGCCTCTTAGAGGTTGTCAGGACCAGATCTTTAGCTTACGGCAAATAATGGAGAAGTGTTATGAGTGGAACAGGGAATTGTATCTATGCTTTATAGATCTAGAAAAGGCAAATGACCGGGTTCCTAGGAGGAAGTTATTGTCTGTTCTACAAGATTATGAAATAGGAGGCAAACTTTTGCAAGCAATTAAAGGTCTTTACATGGATCGTCAGGCAGCAGTTAGAGTTGATGGTAAATTGAGTTCATGGTTCAGAGTAGTTTCAGCGGTAAGACAAGGCTGCAACCTGTCTCCACTGTTGTTCATATTATTTATGGATCATATGTTGAAAACAATAGACTGTCTGGGTGAGATTAAGATATGTGAACACAAAATAAGCAGTCTTGCATATGCGGATGACTTAGTTGTGATGGCAGATTCGATTGAATGTTTGCAGAGTAATATTTCAGAGCTATATCAGAAATGTAAGGACTATGGCATGAAGATTAGCATCTCCAAAACGAAAGTAATGTCAGTGGGAAAGAGATATAAACGGATTGAGTGCCAAATAGGAGGAACAAAGTTAGAACAGGTGGACGGTGTCAAGTACTTAGGATGCATATTCTCACAGGATGGCAACATAGTGAAAGAACTGGAAGCGAGGTGTAGCAAAGCTAATGCAGTGAGCGCTCAGCTACGATCTACTCTCTTCTGCAAGAAGGAAGTCTGTACCAAGACTAAGTTATCTGTGCACCGTTCAATCTTTCGACCAACTTTGTTGTATGGGAGCGAAAGCTGGGTGGATTCAGGTTACCTTATCAACAAGGTTGAGGTTACGGATATGAAAGTAGCTAGGATGATTGCAGGTACTAGTAGATGGGAACAATGGCGGGAGGGTGTCCACAATGAGGAAATCAAAGAAAAACTGGGAATGAACTGTATAGATGTAGCAGTCAGGGCGAACAGGCTTAGATGGTGGGGTCATGTTACACGCATGGGAGAAGCAAGGTTACCCTAGAGACTCATGGATTCAGCAGTAGAGGGTAGGAGGAGTCGGGGCAGACCGAGGAGAAGGTACCTGGATTCGGTTAAGAATGATTTTGAAGTAATAGGTTTAACATCAGAAGAGGCACCAATGTTAGCACTGAATAGGGGATCATGGAGAAACTGTATAAGGGGGGCTATGCTCCAGACTGAACGCTGAAAGGCATAATCAGTCTTAAATGATGATGATGATGTAATTTCGTGCCCCTGCCCCGTATGGGTAGCGGAGGGCTGGCAGCAGCACAGTCCGCCAATCTTCAGCTGAGTGGCTTTACAAAAAATATAGAAAGGGGGAGCTCATATATAAAAGGGCGAAAAAAGGGAGATATAAAAGCACAGTAAATGGAGATAACGGAAGTTAAAATATACACTAACACAGGGACATTCACTGGGTGGAAGTTAAAAAAAATCAGCATAAAGCTAAAAGAACACAGCTGGCAATTTGTGGGGTACTTAAAGTACACTGGAGTCACACACAAGTTAAAATTCGGCCACAGTATTCGAGTACTGAAAAAACAAATAAGTTAAATATATTTGAATTTTTTATCGATTTTTATCTGATATATATATATATATATATATATGTGTGTGTGTGTGTGTGTGTGTGTATATATATATATATATATGTATTGTGTTTCATGCTAGAATGTCGTGTTCCCAGTTTGGCACTGCTTTGACGCAGGAAACACGAAAGCGGTCGAAGACGTCCGTCTTCTGGTCGGCTCCTGATCGTTGTCAGAAGGAGGCTAGTTTTTGATTACGCAAAGGCTTCTATTATTTGGAAAAGAACAACCCGGATTTCTTTACGTAATCAGTATGAAATTTATAATCACCTGAGCGAGCTTTAACATGAACAATAAAAAAATTGCATTTGCAAATGAAATCATTAATAAATGGGGCAGCTATGAGTTGTATAGAAGACAAGTAGCGGCCTTCTGTACACGACCAGGATGCCGCAGTATTCTCTGCTGTAGTAAAGGCTGTTTGATATTTGCAAAAACAATATGACATGGAGGTAAAAAAAATATATAAAGGAAAAGAATAGAATAAGAAATCTGGTAAACACTAAATATACTCAAACAATTCTCACAAGCAATTAGGGCTTATACTGTCTATAAATAACTTACATAACTACTTTTCTAACTGTATGGTGCGATCAGATTTCAGCCTGTCCTGTGCTAGCTCCTTGGTTCACGTTTTTGTCACAAGTTACAGTCATTAATTTTCTCCTTCCTTCAAGACAATTCTTGCACCGTTCAACACCTTCATCACAATAACTTGCCGGTTTACAGTATCGAACATAAATTACTTGAATTTTATTAATTAATAATGTTGTCTGCACGCTAGCAAGACCGCTAACTTTCATGGCTTAAAGACGACCTTCTTTATGCTTTCACATTACAAGCGGAAGTATGATAAAATCTGAAGATCTACAAAAGTTTTTTACTGTCATCTTTTATTTAGATCGAAGCGGAACGTTCACTTCAGCTTCTGTTAAAATGTTTCTTTGACTGCGCAATCGATATATTAGCGTCCGCGCTAGATGCGCATCTTTACAGTTACGTAAATTATGTAAAACAAATGTCTTTCAAAGAATAGGTCTCATCTCACAAATTGATCATTTAATATACAGATAGGTGAATGCCTTTCCAAGGTTACTCACAGCTTTCATACTACGGAAATCCCAATAATATAACAGTATAAAAACACACAGAGTGAGAGACAGTTAAGAAACCACTGTAAACGATGGAGTACACACGAAGAATAAAAACCACTGGTAGGGACCTGCCGAGGGGTGGGAGGCCTGAGAGGAGGGAAAAGGAGGGGAGGAAGGTGCAGAGAGGGAGGCTGGAGGGGGTGGGAGGAAGAGGAAAAAGGGGGGCAGGAGATGGGTGGGGTGGGAGATGAAGAGGGAAGACAAGGCAGGAGGGAGTGCAGAGACACAGAAGGGGGTATGGGAAAGGGAGGGGGTGTAGGAGAGAGGAAGACTACTCAGGGGAAGGGAAGGTGAGGGGAGAGGGAGCCCTGAGGAGTAGGTGGGAAGGTGGGGTTAGAGTTCGTAGGAGGGGTAGAGATCAGGGAGGGGTAGGTGATGGAAGTTGCCCTCAGAAAGGAGATGGAGGGTGTGGAGATGCGCGGTAAATGGGCGGCAACAGGCTGGGGGTGGAGAAGAGGGAAGACACCAGAGGGTGTGGGGGATCGAGTCTGCAGACGATGTACATGGTACAGATGTGTTCGAAGAAAAGGAGGAGATGGGAGAAGGGGATGAGGTCATAGAGGATTCGTGTGGGGGAAAAAAGGACACATATGGAAGGTGAGGTGGTGTGCATGGCATTCTAGGATTTGGAGGGCGCTAATCTGGGTCCCCCATGAACCATGGACCTTGCCGTTGGTGTGGAGGCTTGCGTGCCTCAGCGACACAGATGGCCGTACCGTAGGTGCAACCACAACACAGGGGTATCTGTTGAGGGGCCAGACAAACGTGTGGTTCCAGAAGAGGGGCAGCAGCCTTTTCAGTAGTAGCAGGGACAACAGTCTGGATGATTGACCGATCTGGCCGTGTAACACTAACCAAACCTGCCTTGCTGTGCTGGTACTGCGAACGGCTGAAAGCAAGGGGAAACTACAGCCGTAATTTTTCCTGAGGGCATGCAGCTTTACTGTATGGTTCAATGATGATGGCGACCTCTTGTGTAAAATATTCCAGAGGTAAAATAGTCTCCCATTCGGATCTCTGGGCGGGGACTACTCAGGAGGATGTCGTTATCAGGAGAAAGAAAACTGGCGTTCTATTTATCAGAGCGTGGAATGTCAGATCGCTTAATCGGGCAGGTAGGTTAGAAAATTTAAAAAGGGAAATGGATAGGTACTACTACAGTAGTACAAGTTTATATGCCCACTAGTCTGCAGAGGATGAAGAAATTGATGAAATGTATGATGAGATAAAAGAAATTATTCAGGTAGTGAAGGGAGACGAAAATTTAATAGTCATGGGCGACTGGAATTCGAGAGTAGGAAAGGGAGAGAAGGAAACATAGCAGGTGAATATGGATTGGGGTTAAGAAATGAAAGAGGAAGCCGTCTGGTAGAACTTTGCACAGAGCATAACTTAATCACAGTTAATACTTGGTTCAAGAATCATAAAAGAAGGTTGTATACATGGAAGAACCCTGGAGATAATAGTAGGTATCAGATAGATTATATAATGGTAAGATAGAGATTTAGGAACCAGGTTTTAAATTGTAAGACATTTCCAGAGGCAGATGTGGACTCTGACCACAATCTATTGGCTATGAACTGTAGATTAAAACTGAAGAAACTGCAAAAAGGTGCGAATTTTAGGAAATAGGACCTGGATAAACTGACTAAACCAGAGGTTGTACAGAGTTTCAGGGAGAGCATAAGGGAACAATTGACAGGAATGGGGAAAGAAATACAGTAGAAGAAGAATGGGTAGCTCTGAGGGATGAAGTAGTGAAGGCAGTAGTGGATCAAGTAGGTATAAAGACGAGGACTAGTAGAAATCCTTAGGTAAAAGAAGAAATATTGAATTTAATTGATGAAAGGAGAAAGTATAAAAATGCAGTTAATGAAACAGGCAAAAAGGAATACAAACGTCTCAAAAATGAGATTGACTGGAAGTGCAAAATGGCTAAGCAAGGATGGCTAGAGGACAAATGTAAGGATGTAGAGGCTTATCTCACTAGAGGTAAGATAGATACTACCTACAGGAGAATTAAAGGGACCTTTGGAGAAAAGAGAGCCACTTGTATGAATACCAAGAGCTCAGATGGAAATCGGAGGGTAAAAATCGTGGACGGAGAGCAAGAGATGAATACACTAAGCAGATTCAGAAGGATGTAGGTTGCAGTAAGTAATGGGAGATGAAGAAGCTTGCACAGGATACAGTAGCATGGAGAGCTGCATCAAACCAGTCTCAGCACTGAATACCACAACAACAACATAGAATCTGGGAGGGGTGGAAATCCGAGCGACGCTGGCGTAACGAAGGATGGGGCGGATCAAGACTTTGCAGGTGTGAATCATGGTGGAATATGCAGTATGACCCGAATGATTGCTTATATGTCTTAAGGTAATATTTCAACCTCATCCCTACGGGAGCGATATGTATGCGGCTCAAATATAGCACTGCATACATCACTCAAACTGTCTGAAGCTATGAAGGTGTCCTAAAAAGCAGTACCTCCGAATTTTAATTCTGTAATGAATGTCGTTTGAGATGTTACTTGTCACACATATTATTCGACCGACCTTCCCGCTTCGCTGATACAGGTAGCAACCCTATGCCGCTAGGGGGCTACGAGTTGCAGCATCTTACAAGGGGGCACGTAACGTAACTTTGTCGGTATACTGCGAGACTCTCAGAAAACTGAAAGCAGGAAATTGACTTCTTCGTCCATACGTGGAGCATCCTCCCTTTCGGCATGAAAATGCCAGACCACACACGAGCGTTTCGACATTTGCTACAGCCTGGCGCCTTTGGTTCATTGTCATCGATCATTCTCCATACAGTGCCGACTTGATCGCATCCGATTGTCATGTCTTTCCGAAACTTAAAAGAACGCCATCAGAATCATTATTTTGATAAACATACTCTCTTTTTACCAGGTGCTAGCTAAAAATGTTCGATTAACATACTTGCAGATTACGAGTCTATGTTGAGTTCAATGAAATGCTTGGACTGTGCACTTATCTTGTTGGTTTCGACGATTTTTTTCCACCAATTCAATTTTAATTTGGGTGCGTAACGTTAACTACTTCACTGCACTACGTGAGAAATGTGACTAACAGTAGTTGATGGAAAATAGTTAATATCTCGTTAATTACATCAGGAATGCTGGTGATGACACTTTTCGAGTACTTTACATGATACGGAAATATATTTTGAGGTTCAAATTTTACGTAATAATCTCGTTTTGATCAAATGATTGAAATAATAGTTTGTTTATGAGAGAACGTTCTAGAACTCGTAATTACAGGATTAATCATAACGAATATGATTTGAGTTTTTATAGAAACATAATCTCTTGCAAGTGAACGCAACTTTCACTGCATCAGTTAGCCAGAATTCTACCCAAAGCTTTAATTTTCATGTTTAATGAAATAATCGAATTTTGACAATTAATTTCCCATTTAATGGCTGAATTGATTTTAACACTAACATTTCTATGTGATAGTTGTTTGATAGTTAAATGAAATAGTTTCCCTGTACATTTCGTAAAACTGATGATTAGAGTAAGATACCTTTCCACTAATTAAAGATTCCTGTTAATTGTATTTAAGTGAACTATAGTTGACTAAATGGATATGTTACGTTTTATACATCTTGTGTACAGTGCTACTTAATAAAGTAAACAGCACCAAAGTTTTATTTTAACATTTGCTATACTGTGAAATATGTATCGTATAATACATAAAAGCGTGGTACCGAATACTTCATATAAGGGTCCCCATAGTACGTTCTGTCACAAGTGGTGCAACCAGAGGTGAAGTTGTGGCTCCGTCATCTAAGTCAAACATTCTACAGTGACGGAATCAACGAATAGGTCTCTCGTTGGCAGAAATGTTTTCATCACCAGGTTGACGCTGTTCAGAAATGAGCATGAGGACGTAAATAATAAAGATTTAGAATCTACTTAGTGACCATGGATCTTGATATTAAGTTTCTCGCTGTTCTCATTCCTACTACTTCTCATTACCTTCGTCTTTATTCGATTTACTCTCAATCCATACTCTGTATTCATTAGACTGTTCATTCCATTCAACAGATCATGTAATTCTTCTTCAGTTTCACTCAGAATAGCAATGTCATCAGCGATCCATATCATTGATATCCTTTCACCTTGAATTTTAATTCCACTCCTGAATCTTTCTTTTATTTCCATAATTGCTTCCTCGATGTACAGATTGAACTGTAGGGGCGAAAGACGACATCCTTGTCTTACACCCTTTTTAATAGGAGCACATCTTCTTCGTCGTCCAGTCTTATTATTCCTCCTTGGCTCTTGTACATATTGTGTATTACACGTCTCTCCCTATAGTTTACCCCTATAGTTTGCACCATTTTACATCGTCGAACGCTTTTTTCCAAGTCGACAAATCCTATGAACGTGTCTTGATTTTTATTTAGTTTTGCTTCCATTATCAACCGTAACGTCAGAATTGCCTCTCTCGTGCCTTTACGTTTTCTAAAGCCAAACTGATCGTCATCTAGCGCACTTCAATTTTTTTCCATTCTTCTGTATATTATTCCTGTCAGAAATTTGGATTCATGAGCTGTTAAATGATTGTGCGATAATTCTCGCACTTGTCAGCTCTTGCCGTCTTGTGTGGATGATGTTTTTACGAAAGTCAGATGGTATGTCACAAGATTCATACATTCTACACACCAATTTGAATAGTCATTTTGTTCCCACTTATTCCAATGATTTTAGAAATTCTGATGGATTGTTACCTATCCCTTTTGCCTTGTTTGATCTTAAGTCCTCCAAAGCTCTTTTAAATTCTGATTCTAATACTAGGTCCCCTGTCTCTTCTATATCGACTCTTGTTTCTTCTTCACATCAGACAAATCTTCCCCTCATGAAGGCCTTCAGTGTACTCTTTCCACCCATCCGCTCTCTCCTCTGCATTTAACAGTGCAATTCCCGTTGCATTCTTAATGTTACAGCCTTTGCTTTAATATCACCGAAGGTTTTTTTTCTTTCCTGTATGCTGAGTCTGTCCTACCGATAATCATTTCTTTTTCTATTTATTCCTATTTTTCGTGCAGCCATTTCCTCTTAGCTTCCCTGCACTTCCTATTTGTTTCATTCCTCAGCGACTTCCATTTCTGTATTCCTGAGTCTCACGGAACATTTCTGTATTTCCTCCTTTCATCGCTCAATGAAAGTATATCTTCTGTTACCCGTGGTTTCTTCGCAGTTACCTTCTTTGTACCTATGTTTTCCTTCCCAACTTGTATTATCGCCATTTCAAGTCCTTTACTACCTCTGACTGAACTACGATGACACCGGCAAGCTTCATTCTGTTTGTTCTTCTCCCAGATCATTAATTTCCTTTTCACATTTTTCGTTGGCTTCCCGTACTACTTGCTCAGTGTACACCGAATTACTTCGTGGATAGGCTGTCCCACCCCCTAGTCAGCTACTGTTTCCCTTTTATATCCTTCGACTCGTATAGCTGAAATCCGGTTTCTATAGATGTTGTAGATTACAATTCGTTCGCTGTATGTTATCTCCCCTGTCTTTAAAATTTCAAAGAATGTTTTGAGTCTATCTTCACAAAGGCTTCTCTAAATTTTTAACTTCCCTACAGATAGATTTGCCTTTGCTCAGTACGTCTTCTAATATACAGGGCGATTATAATTGAAGTTAAACTTTCAAACCGCTGTAGAAATATCAACACTGATCAGAATGACAATATATTGCAACGGAATATTATCAGAGAAGAGGGGAAAAGTATGGCAGAAGAAAAATAAATAGTTGCAAAAATGTAGCAATATATGGCGCCATAAGCATAATAATTTAATAGTGGACAATGCCTGAGGTGTACGTCTGACGTTAAACAAACTGTACTACTGAGTGTGCATGGGTGTACAGACGTGGCACAGTTAGTTCCGTAAGCCCATCCATCACGGCAAGTTCATATCACACTAGATGGGAAAAATCGGTTTTTAATTGTCCTGAGGCCAAAAACCGTATAAACAGAATCACTCACATCGGTTTTTGATTGGCCAGAAGCCAAAAACCGCATAAAAATCATGAATCAAAATCAAATCGGATTATTAACTTGCGTGTGACTGGTGCAAAACATGTTCAATATGCTGTCCACCGTTCTGCGCAACAAGTTGTAACCGAGAAACAGCACGTTCCACAACTGATCAAAGTGTTTCCGGAGTCACGTTCAGAATGTTCTGCGCAATGCGTGCCTTCAATGCAGCTAAGTTTGCAATCGGAGCACTGAACGCAACATCTTTCAGATAGCCCCAAAGCCAGAAGTCACACGGGTTAAGATCAGGTGATCGGGACTGCCAGGCTGTAGGGAAATGGCGGCTGATAATTCTAGCATTTCAGAAATGGCGCTTCAACAGCTGCTTAACTGGATTTGCAATGTGCGGAGGTGCGCCATCTTACATGAAAATGATCCCATCCACACATCCACGCTGTTGGAGAGCTGGAATGACGGGGTTGCGCAAACGTCACTCGTAGCGCTTACCAGTGACGGTACAGGTAACAGGACCGGAAGCACCTGTCGCTTCGAAAAAATATGGCCGTATGATAAATGATGCCGTAAACCCGCACCACACAGTGAAATCTTCAGGATAAAGTGGTACTGGTTGATTTGCTTGTGGATTTTCCGTTGTCCAAATTTTGGCCAATTCTGCGTATTGACATATCCTGTCACGTGGAAATGGGCCTCATCTGTCTACAAAATCTTCGACGGCCAATCATTGTCCAGTTGCATGCGAGAAAGAAATTCTAAAACAGAAGTCTCTCTTGCTGGCAGGTCAACAAAATGGCTCAAATGGCTCTGAGAACTATGGGACTTAACATCTATGGTCATCAGTCCCCTAGAACTTACAACTACTTAAACCTGACTAAGCTAAGGACATCACACAACACCCAGTCATCACGAGGCAGAGAAAATCCCTCACCCCGCCGGGAATCGAACCCGGAAAACCGAGCGCGGGAAGCGAGAACGCTACCGCACGTCCACGAGCTGCGGACGGCAGGTCAATATGAAGCAACTCGTGCACATTGGTAATTTTGTATGGATAGCAAAGTAGGATGTTTCGTAGAATTTTAAGCACTGCATTGCTGTGGCCACTGCTTCCACTGACGTCGAATCAATTCGTTTCCTCCCTTTACCGGACTATAGACCAAAAAAAAAAAAAACTTTCTTTTCGAAATATCCGAATCATTTCCTCCAGACCCACGGCAGTCATCGGAACAACGCCTTCTTTTCAAACGCTACGGTGTCCGGAACTTCTGTAGAGCGACGTGTGTACAGTCATCGTTCTTGTAATACGGCTTTACAAGCAGAACGCGATCCTGCATTGAGACAGTCATGGCGAACGGAAAAATTTGGAAATCTGTAGTAAATTCTATGGGACCAAACTACTGAGGTCATCGTTCCCTCAGCTTACAAACTATTTAATCTAACTTTAACTTACGCTAAAGACAACACACACGTCGATGCCCGAGGGAGGACTCGAAGCTCCGACGGAGGGAGCAGTGCGAACCGTGAAAAAACCCCTCAGACCGCGCGACTATCCCGCGCGGCCATCCGTGGCGAACGTCGGAGACGCGAGAGGAGGAAAAGCCGTGTACCCGGTGTGTTTATACCAACTTCAATGGGTCGTTTGCATGACAGCTGTTTTCATTTACGTATTCTGACACATACAGAGCCATCTATTGATGAATTTTCACACTATTTTTTTCTCTTGCCTTTCGTTTTGCCCTTTCCGATAATATGCCGTTGCAGTTTGACGTCATTCTGACTAGTGGTGTCATTTCTACAGCGTTTAGCAAGTTTAATTTTAATTATAATCACCCTCTACTTCGCAAGCTGGTATTGCATTGCAACTTCCTAAATTTCTCCGGAACGCAAAATGATCTACCCCGAGGTTGGTTTCCGCGAGTTTATCCTTCTTCTATAAATACACTACTGGCCATTAAAATTGCTACACCAAGAAGATGACGTGCTACAGACGGGAAATTTAACCGACAGGAAGACGATGCTGTGATATGCAAATAATTAGCTTTTCAGAGCATTCACACAAGGTTGGCGCCGGTGGCGACACCTACAACGTGCTGACATGAGGAAAGATTCCAACCGATTACTCATACACAAACAGCAGTTGACCGGCGTTGCCTGGTGAAACGTTGTTATCCCTCGTGTAAGGAGGAGAAATACGTACCATCACGTTTCCGACTTTGATAAAAGTCGGATTGTAGCCTATCGCGATTGCGGTTTATCGTATCGCGACACTGCTGCTCGCGTTGGTTGAGATCCAATGACTGTTAGCAGAAGATGGAATCGGTGGGTCCAGGAGGGTAATACGGAACGCCGTGCTGGATCCCAACGGCCTCGTATCACTGGCAGTCGAGATGACAGGCGTCTTATCCGTATGGCTGTAACGGATCGTGCAGCCACGTCTCGATCCCTGAGTCAACAGATGGGGACGTTTGCAAGACAACAACCATCTGCACGAACACTTCGACGACATTTGCATCAGCATGGACTATCAGCTCGGAGACCACGGCTGCGGTTAAACTTGACACTCCATCACAGACAGGAGCACCTGTCTTGTACAAAGAGGTGTGCATTATTCAGGAACACACATTTTCAATAACTTGCCAGCAGCCATAAAAAGCTTAACAACCAACGAAATTCAGTTTAAGAGAAGCCTAAATGATTTATTGGTGGCCAACTCCTTCTACTCCATTTATGAATTTCTTAGTAAAACCAACTGATTTGTATATAACTACAACATAACTTCTGCACAATTTCAGTGCAGTAATGTGTTCACTGAAAATTTGTGTGTGTGTGTGTGTGTGTGTGTGAGTATAATATAACTTCTGCACCATTTCAGTGCAGTAATGTGTTTATTGTAAATAAGTATTACAGTAGTTGTATTACATGTTTATTACCTTATAGTCGGCCGAAGTGGCCGTGCGGCTTAAGGCGCTGCAGTCTGGAACTGCAAGACCGCTACGGTCGCAGGTTCGAGTCCTGCCTCGGGCATGGATGTTTGTGATGTCCTTAGGTTAGTTAGGTTTAACTAGTTCTAAGTTCTAGGGGACTAATGACCTCAGCAGTTGAGTCCCATAGTGCTCAGAGCCATTTATTATTATCTTATATATAAATAAAAAACTTTTTTATTTTAAATTCAGTGCATTAGTATTTGTAAAACGACTTTTAGTGTTAATTAAAAAATGACGATCATTCCACTTGGGACCTGTGGAATGGTACATTAGCTTACTTGTTTTAGTTGTAAATATTTGTCATGTATTGTTGTTCTTCTGACATGTTCCACATCCTGGAGAACCTCCTCACTACGGATCAATTGGAATGAAAGTAAGTCTAACCTAATCTAACTCAACGACGAAGCTGGGTGTACGAATGACTTTTTTGGATGAATCCAGGTTCTGCTTACAGTATCATGATGGTCACATCCGTGTTTGGCGACATCGCGGTGAACGCACATTCGAAGCGTGTATTCGTTATCGCCATACTGGCGTATCACCCGGCGTGATGATATGGGGTGCGATTGGTTACACGTCTCTGTCACCTCTTGTTCGCATTGACGACACTTTGAACAGTGGACGTTACATTTCGGATGTCTTAAGACCCGTGGCTCTACCCTTCATTCGATCCCTGTGAAACTCTACATTTCAGCAGGATAATGTACGACCGCATGTTGCAGGTCCTGTACGGGCCTTTCTGGATACAGAAAAGGTTCGACAACTGCCTTGGCCAGCACATTCTCCAGATCTCTCACCAATTTAACTCGTCTGGTCAATGGTGGCCGAGCTACTGTCTTGTCACAATACGCCAGTCACTACTCCTGGTGAACTGTGGTATCGTGTTGAAGCTGCATGGGCAGCTGTACCGGTACACACCATCCAAGCTCTGTTTGACTCAATGCCCAGGCGTATCAAGACCGTTATTACGGTCACAGGTGGTTGTTGTGGGTACTGATTTCTCAGGATCTATCCATCGAAACTGCGTGAAAATGCAATCACATGTCAGTTGTAGTATAATATATTTGTCCAATGAATACCCGTTTATCATCTGCATTTCTTGTTGGTGTAGCAATTTTAATGGCCAGTAGTGTGGTTTGTGTCAATATTACTACTTAATTATTAAGACTTAATGAATTTTGTGATCAGAACCTTTGCAGCGAAATGCCGAGAGTACCTGCATGTTCAAAATGGGGCATGCAGTACCCCAGGAGTCAACTGATTTTTTCCTGTATTCATTAAGTTGTGTTGAGATGTCACGTCTTGCCCTTAATTCACTTGCCAGTGTCTCATGCGGCTAACAGATCACGGGTAATCATAGCGGCATGAAGAAAAATTCTATCCGTCCACACTATCAGACGATCTGTATTTGTGTATCCTTATCATCAACATCATCATCGCTTAATTTAGACACACTGCTGGAGAAATACCTTCTCTAGGACTTCATCGTGCATTTAAGTCTTCAGGTACACAAGGTCCTTCAAATTATTTGCATCAAACGACCAGGTGTGAAAGATCACATCATGGGGATCGACTTTTATTCGAGACGAAAAGTTCGCTGACCCTTCCCGGCGTAGGGCCCCGACAAAGGCGTGGCAAAGGCCACATAGAATCAGGAACGCCGTATATTTAAGAAAGATAATTCACCATCCAGCTAACGTATCCCAGGAATCTGCCAGCTATAAAGTGCAACACAGTTTACACTTAATAGATGACTGAATACACTCTGTTATGTTAAGTTCGCGCGCGTGCTCCTGTTCATGTCGTTCGTCGTAGCTTCTGGTATTCACTCCTAAATATGTCACTGATTTATGTATAGGTTCTGCAGGATATCGCATAGGACGATAGTGAATTTTCGTGTTTAGAGATATTTTTTGTTAGACGTATTGAGCATTATGTTAATGTGCGATCTTAAAGTTATCTATAGTTTTTTTTGTTTATCATGGTGTGCTTATCTCTCCTCTTTTTGTATTATGGTAATAAAAACTTCCAGATACCAAAAAGAAAAGGGATAAACACAATTTGTTGTTGTTGTTGTGGTTTTCAGCCCAGAGACTGTTTTGATGTAGCTCTCCATGCTACTCTATCCTGTGCGAGGTTCTTCATCTCCGAGTAACTACTGCAACCTACATCCATCTAAATCTGCTTAGTGTATTCATCTCTTGGTCTCCCTCTACGATTTTTACCCCCAACGCTGCCCTCCAGTACTAAATTTGTGATTCCTCGATGCCTCAGAACATGTCCTACCAACCGATCCCTTCTTCTAGTAAGGTTGTGCCACAAATTTCTCTTCTCCCTGATTCTCTTCAGTACCTCCTCATTAGTTACGTGATCTACTCATATAATCTTCAGCATTCTTCTGTAGCACCACATTTCCAAAGCTTCTATTCTCTTCTTGTCTAAACTGTGTATTGTCCATGTTTCACTTCCATACAAATACTTTCAGAAACGACTTCCTGGCATTTAAATGTATACTCGATGTTAACAAATTTCTCTTCTTCAGAAACGATTTCCTTGCCATTGCCAGTCTACATTTTAAATCCTCTCTACTTCGGCCATCATCAGTTATTTTCCTCCCGAAATAGCAAAACTCCTTCACTACTTTGTGTCATTTCCTAATCTAATTCCCTCAGCATCACCCGATTGAATTCGACTACATTCCATTATCCTCGTTTTGCTTTTGTTGATGTTAATCTTTTATCCTCCTTTCAAGACACTGTCCATTCCGTTCAATTGCTCTTCCAAGTCCTTTGCTGTCTCTGACAGAATTACAATGTCATCGTCGAACCTCCAAGTTTTTATTTATTCTCCATGGATTGTAATTCCTACTCCAAATTTTTCTTTTGTTTCCGTTACTGCTTGTTCAATATACAGATTGAATAACATCAGGGATAGGCTACAACCATGTCTTACTCCCTTCCAAACCACTGCTTCCCTTTCATGCCCCTCTACTCTTATAGCTGCCTTCTGGTTTCTGTACAAATTGTAAATAGCCTTTCGCTCCCTGTATTTTATCCCTGCCACCTTTAGAATTTGAAAGATAGTATTCCAGTCCACTTTGTCAAATGCTTTCTCTAAGTCTACAAATGCTAGAAACGTAGGTTTGTCTTTCCTACATAATATGATAAACAACAAAAAGCAATAGACAACATTAAGACTGCACAACTACGTATTTCACTATGTCTCTGACGACAGACTTCTCTTACTAACACAGCTGTAATTTATTTGTAAACAGAAAGCCTCATTGGAACGATCTGTCATTTTACATCTGTCAAAAAATAACACCAAATTTCACTATTATCTTTATATGCAAAAGACTGCGATCAGACCAAACTGGTAAGGATAGAAACTTGAAATTTGGAGCAGGTGTGGGTCTTATACTGTAATCGTCGTTTAAGAAAGGATTTTTCGAAATTCCAACAATAAGAGGGTGAAATAGAAAATTAAGTGTTTTTTTTTGAAAATGTAGCTATTATGGCAATTTTGAAGTTAGGTCTATGAGAATTGGTGACTTCTTGGTTACAAATAAAAAGATACCTGTTTCAGTGTTCATGGAAATTGAAGTCATAAGGGGGTGAAATAGGGTATGAGATTTTTTTATGAAAATACGTTATTATGAAAGCATTATTGAAGCTAAAACTATGAAAATTTATTTTTTCCTTCTCAGTTAAAAATAAAAAAAGGTGTTTCACTGTTGTTGGTTGTTCAACCCCCAAGGGTGTCAAAAGGGGTATGAAAATTATTTGAAAATGTTTCAGTGTGCAAGTATTTTTGAAGCTACATCTATGAAAATTTGTTCTTGGCTTCTCTGATAGAAATAAAACATAAGCATGTCACTGTTTTTGGAAATTCAACCCTTAAGGGGGTGAACCTTACTATGAAAGTATTTCATTGTGAAAGCATTTAACATAAATCTTTGAAAATTGGTGTCTGGCTTCTCGATTAGATGTGAAAAAATACGTTTTTCACTGTTTCTGGAAATCCAACCGCTAAGGGGTTGAAATAGGGTCAGACTGATTCACTGACTTGTCATCGCCCGGTCCAAATCGCTAAGGATGGAAACTTAAAGTTTGGAGAGGGTGTGGATTTATACTGTAGGTATCGTTTAAGAAGGGATTGTCCGAGATTACATTCCCAAGGATGTGAAATAGGGCATGAAAGGCTTTTTGAAAATGTGTGGCTATTAAGGGAAATTTGAAGCTATAAAAACGAAAACTTGTATTTGGTTTCTCAGTCAGAAAATAAAAAATACGTGTTTCAGAATTTTTGCAAAATCAAACACTAAGGGGGTAAAATAGCGGGTGAAAGTGTTTTTGAAAGTAAATAATTACTAAAGAGCTACTAAAGGATTTTAAGGCTACATCTATGACAACTGGTATTTGACTTTTCGGTTATAAACAAAAAATACGTATTTCAGTGTTTCTGGAAATTCAACCCCTAAGGGTATGCAATAGGGGATGAAAATTCGTAAGAACATTTTTCGTTACATTAAAAAAAATTTAAAGCTAAATTTATGAAAATTGGAATTTCACTTCTGCGTTTGATATAGAGCAGTATGTGTTGGGGAATGAAATTTGCTACGGAAATATCACCACAAAAACTCAAAAGGCATGATTAACGAAAACTTTGGTCTCCTGCTACCAGAACTGCTTTTTGGAGAGAAGTGCATTCGAAAAAGTTCATGCTTATACGCCCTTAATTACCGCGAAAAGGTTAGAAGATGTTGTAATTTGTGAACAACATAAAAATTCGATTAAACAAAAAATATCCCTGCAGGCCATATTATCTACGAGAGCGAAGCAGCGGGCACTAAGCTATTTCTTCTATAGAAAGTAAATACGTTGACCTATATTAGCAGCAATGTACATAACAGAACTTACATTTCAAGATGATTTACAGACGCCACTCAGTCCAGAGGTAACTAGGCCTATACTATAAGAAAAAATATCATAGTACTATTACATAGCCGGCCTTAGTGGCCGAGCGGTTCTAGGCGCTTAAATCTGAAACCGCGCGACCGCTACGGTCGCAGGTTCGAATCCTTCCTCGGGCGTGGATGTGTGTGATGTCCTTAGATTAGTTAGGTTTCAGTAGTTCTAATTTCTCGGGGACTGATGACCTCAGATGTTAAGTCCCATAGTACTCAGAGCCATTTCTGAACTATTACATAAACGTAGAATAAAATAAGATAAAAATTTAATATCAACAGGACCACTTGATAGTGGTACATATGCGGAAATAAGCTTGTCGTGAACTTATGTAATCAATAAGAAATAAACAATTTGCAGCTAATTTTGTCGAAAATATGAAGGAGATGTGAGGTTATGCATAGAGTTTACAAACGAATCGGAATCATATGTAATGAAGCTGACTGGGATAGATATTAGTGTTACAGACCTTGAGGAAGCTAACATAAATAGCGAGAGAATGAAAGCTTCAACAACAGGCACCTTTCAACGTAACCAAATGTACAAAACAAAACATAGGCATAAGGCAACCTCCAGCTGCAAAATGCATACATTTTAATCACAACACTGGGCGTAAGTCAATCCCGAACTGCAACACGCATATATTTTCGTTACACCACTACTATTCTTCGTCACTGGCCCCACATCGCTGAGGATTCTCCCTTAGTCAGGCTCTCATCAGTACCCAGTGTGTGTGTGACACCCACCCACCCACCCACACACACACACACACACACACACACAGATAGAGAGAGAGAGAGAGAGAGAGAGAGAGAAAGAGAAAGAGAGAGGAGGAAGGGAGAGGAAGAACGGGTGAAAACGGATTACGTCCAACAGGTCAGGGAAATGGCTTCCGGATATGGAGAGGGACATTTAATGCGCGCTCCTGTTTAGCTGAGCCGAGTGTAAAACAATTACTCCCCACTTGACGCTCTTATTCAGTCCTGACGCTCGGCACGTGTCACTGATGCAACAAGTTAGATTCTTCAATAATCGCATTAAATTGGAGCCCAGTTATGTTTATAGTAATCCACTTGAACACGAAAGGTCAGAGGTTAAATCCCTGTGCAGTACACATGACCATGGAAACTTGACTCTTAAGTATTCAATGAGGCCATTTTACTGCCAAATAAATAATATTTTTTATGCGCAGTTCAGTTTGATAATGAGGCATTGGCGCTAATATTACTATGGAATTTTTTGTGCTGAGGTAGAGTGAATTCTACATTCCTTTGCCTCGTTCTTTCAAAGGAGAGACAGCGAATACCCACTGAAAATGCGAAGAGTCACGTGATGAAATACTGACAGGGCAAAAAATTACCAAACAGAAGCTTCGCGTGGCACATAAGGAATTTTACGTCACAAATCACAACACTGTTTAGGAACAAATTACAATTGTTGGCAGTAAAAGCGAAAGTAATAACTGTTTTACTTTATAAGTAATTGGTAGAGAGCAAAGAGTCAAATCCAGAACCTCAGTTAGTGTGGAAATAGTCACCTTCTGCTTGGGAGAAAGTAGCTACTTGTATACCACAGGGTTCGATGTTGAGTCCAATATTATTCTTATTGTATGTAAACAACTTTGCAACTGGTTCATAATGAACATAGGTATTTCTTATTACGGACGATACACGTGTGGTAGATAATTTCCACCAGATGCGCACCAGTATGAGAAATCGTACAGTAAAATAGCTGATTCGTTTCCTGTAAATTAACAAATGCTTAATGTAAAAAAAGCACATTTCATACAGTTCTGTATGAGTGTAACACTAGAACACCAAAAAAAGGCAGTACATGAAGAAGAATGTACCAAGCTTCTTCTTGATAAGAACGTTGATAAAAATTAGAATTTCTAACCATTTTGTGCAGACCATTTTACGAGAGTTACTTTAGTAACCTTTGAAGTGCATGTGGTTGCCGAGTGCCGAGTTTGTTTTATTATTAGCTACAAACTGAAGAGCTCGTTTAAATTGGTGTAGCGCCAATTTTCTTCTTTTCCTGCCACAAAGTCTTCGCTCTGTTTCATGTTCCGTTATTGCGTCCATTGCGTAGGTCGTCGAAAATACGTCTTGAGTATTTAGTGCTTGTTAATCGTGGTTCCCAATTTTCTTCCGTCTTTAATGATTTCCCCATGGATGCCAATTTAGTGTAAGTCAGAATGAATTTATGCTATACAATTTTTTTCGTTGTTCGTCGGTAACGTTACGATCAGAATTTTCTTTGTTGGCCTGTTATTCATTCTGTGTAGCGGAACATGAAATTGCAATGGACGTTACCTGGTCACTTTGTTCTGGAACTTGATAAATTTCCTTTAATTTCTTCTTCATCCAAATTCCGCTTAGGCGTTTCGGTTGTATACTATGTGATCGAAAGTCTTCGGACACCTTGGCCATTATGATGGCTTGAACTCTGTTACGAAACACTTTTAGTCAAGTTTCTGAATGTCTGTGGGGGAATGCCAGCTCATTTTCCTCCAACAGACGAAACTAGAGAAGGTAGCAATTTATTTATTTATTTATTCTTCATAACTACAGCCTATTACCAGAATAGCTGGAAAAGGCGACACAAATCACATTTTCTCTGGGTAATTGTAACTTATATATTAACTATTTATTTCTGATAATTAATTTAAAGAAAGAGATAAAAAAACTACAACTACTTCTACTACTACAAAACTACGAATACTTAAAAACCCTTAATCAATAACCCTGCTAGTAATCTACTACAAACACTGCAGAATTTGTTCTCTGTTTGTTTATTTACTATGGTGCATTTAACTTGTAGATGGTTGTTCCTGCTATTGGACCCGCCCTCATACCACCCACTCAACAGCCAAATTGTACTGGATTCCTTGGGCGTTGGGCAGCACGTCAGCAAAGTTTCCACTGTACTGACTACTCCCACTCACCACTGTGACTTCTTAAAGTCCGCACTTCCCTGATCACTCGCAACAACGCTATGTAGATTCCTGGGACACTATTTCATTCAATGGTAGCTGAATTTTCTTGAGACAGAGAAGTTGCTGTCCTTGCATAAGCACGGCTTTGGAAAGCATCGCTCCTGCGAAACGCAACTCGCCCTTTTTTCACATGATATCTTGCGAACCATGGATGAAGGTTCTCAGACGGATGCCATATTCCTTCACATCCGGAAAGCGTTTGACTCGGTGCCCCACTGCAGACTCCTAACTAAGGTACTAGCATATGGGATTGGTTCCCAAGTATGTGAGTGGTTCGAAGACTTCTTAAGTAGTAGAACCCAGTACGTTGTTCTCGATGGTGAGTGTTCATCGGAGGTGAGGGTATCATCTGGAGTGCCCCAGGGAAGTGTGGTAGGTCCGCTGTTGTTTTCTATCTACATAAATGATCTTTTGGATAGGGTGGATAGCAATGTGCGGCTGTTTGCTGATGATGCTGTGGTGTACGGGAAGGTGTCGTCGTTGAGTGACTGTAGGAGGATACAAGATGACTTGCACAGGATTTGTGATTGGTGTAAAGAATGGCAGCTAACTCTAAATATAGATAAATGTAAATTAATGCAGATGAATAGGGAAAAGAATCCCGTAATGTTTGAATCCTCCATTAGTAGTGTAGCGCTTGACACAGTCACTATGATTAAATATTTGGGCGCAACATTGCACAGCGATATGAAGTGCGACAAGCATGTAATGGCAGTTGTGGGGAAGGCGGATAGTCGTCTTCGGTTCATTGGTAGAATTTTGGGAAGATGTGGTTCATCTGTAAAGGAGACCGCTTATAAAACACTAATACGACCTATTCTTGAGTACTGCTCGAGCATTTGGGATCCCTATCGGGTCGGATTGAGGGAGGACATAAAAGCAATTCAGAGGCGGGCTGCTAGATTTGTTACTGGTAGGTTTGATCATCACGCGAGTGTTACGGAAATGCTTCAGGAAGTCGGGTGGGAGTCTCTAGAGGAAAGGAGGCGCTCTTTTCGTGAATCGCTACTGAGGAAATTTAGAGAACCAGCATTTGAGGCTGACTGCACTACAATTTTACTGCTGCCGACTTACATTTCGCGGAAAGGCCACAAAGATGAGATAAGAGAGATTAGGGCTCGTACAGAGGCATATAGGCAGTCATTTTTCCCTCGTTCTGTTTGGGAGCGGAACAGGGAGAGAAGATGCTAGTTGTGGTACGAGGTACCCTCCGCCACGCACCGTATGGTGGATTGCGGAGTAGGTATGTAGATGTAGACCTCAGTTATCTTGTCTCCGTCTACAGAGTATGCTATCTAGCCTGGATGGCGGCATGCTGACTCCTGTTTGAATGCCTCGTGAAGTCTTCCTCTGCGTTCCTGGATACTGCGTCTGCAGTATCGTCCGAGATGCGCCAGGTCTACTCGCTCCTTAGAGCTGCTTTGAGATCCAACATTCTTAATACCTGACGTCCATTACCCGCCACAGCTTCGTAGAGGGCGCAGTCCCCCAATGTGTGTTCTGGTGTGCCCACACTGCTGCAGACGCAGCTATCATTAGTCTGTCTTCTGATTTTGTATAGATACCTGACATAAAAGCCATGGCCAGTCAGGTAATGTATCAGTACAGTCGATGGGTTAAAACCTCTCATTTCCAATCCCTAGCACTATGGGACGCAACATCTTAGGTCATAAGTCCCCTAGAACTTAGAACTACTTAAATCTAACTAACCTAAGGACAGCACACACACCCATGCCCGAGGCAGGATTCGAACCTGCGACCGTAGCAGTCCCGCTGTTCCGCACTGCAGCGCCAGAACCGCTAGACCACCGCAGCCGGCCCATATTAGGGAGAAATTCGTATGTTCTCCTCCCTGTGGCTGAAGCGTCCCATTCATTTTCCTACAGTTGTAATATACGACCATTTATTGTCTTTTTGGAACTGGTCAGTTCCAAGCACCCTTCGTCCTTCCATTTGATTGCCTTTCTTTAACCAGTGAAAGACTCCCCTTTTCATGATTTCGAACTGCAGTGGGAATATTCCCAGAATTACTAACAAAACAACATTCGGGGTAGTGCAATAGGCGTCCGTTAATCTTAGTAGAACGCTTCCTTGAAATCTTCTCAGAACCGACGCTCGCTTCACTAGCTGCATTCTACGAGCCCAAGCGCTCGCAGCATATCCTTCGACTGATGCTAATATACACCGAAGCGCCAAAGAAACTCTTATAGACAAGCGTATTCAAATACAGAGATGTGTAAACAGGCAGAATACGGTACCGCGGGCGGCAACGCCTATATAAGACAAGTGTCTGGCGCAGTTGTTAGATCGGTTACTGCTGCTACGATGGTAGGTTATCAAGGTTTAAGTGACTCTGAGCGTGGAGTTATAGTCGGCGCACGAGCGGTGGAACGCGGCATCTCCGAGGTAGCGATGAAGTGGTGATTTTCCTGTACGAACATTTCACGAGTGTGCCGTGGATATCAGGAATCCGGTGAAACATGAAATCTCCAGCATCGCTGCGCCAGAAAAAAGATCATGAAAGAATGGGACCAACGACGACAGAACATACTCTTTCAACTTGACAGAAGTGCAACCCTTCCGTAAATTGCTGCAGATTTCAGTGCTGGCCCATCAAGAAGTGTCAGTTTGCGAATCATTCAATGAAATGTCATCGATATGGGCTTTCGGAGCCGAAGGCCCACTCGTGTACCCTTGATGAGTGCACGACACAAAACTTTACTCCTCGCCTGTGTCCGCCAACACCGACATTGCACTGTTGATGACTGGGACTATGTTGCCTGGTCGGACGAATCTCGCTTCAAATTGTATCGAGCGGATGGACGTGTACGGCTATGTAGACAATCTCATGAATCCATGGACCGTGCATGTCAGCATGGGACTGTTCAAGCTGGGGGAGGCTCTGTAAGGGTATAGGGTGTGTGCAGCTGGGGTGGTATGGCACCCCTGATACGTCTAAATACACTACTGGCCATTAAAATTGCTACACCAAGAAGAAATGCAGATGATAAACGGGTATTCATTGGACAAATATATTATACTGGAACTGACATCTGATTACATTTTCGCCGGCCGCGGTGGCCGAGCGGTTCTATGCGCTTCAGTCCGGAACCGCGCGACTGCTACGGTCGCAGGTTCGAATCCTGCCTCCGGCATGGATGTGTGTGATGTCCTTGGGTTACTTAGGTTTCAGTAGTTCTAAGTTCTAGGGGACTGGTGACCTGAGATGTTAAGTCCCATACTTCTCAGAGCTATTTGATTACATTTCCACGCAATTTGGATGCATAGATCCTGAGAAATCAGTACCCAGAACGACCACCTCTGGCCGTAATAACGGCCTTGATACGCCTGGGCATTGAGTCAGACAGAGCTTGGATGGCGTGTACAGGTACAGCTGCCAATGCAGCTTCTACACTATACCACAGATCATCAAGAGTAGTGACTGGCGTATTGTGACGAGCTAGTTGCTCGGACGCCATTGACCAGACGTTTTCAATTCGTGAGAGATCTGGAGAATGTGCTGGACAGGGCAGCAGCCGAACGTTTTCTGTATCCAGAAAGGCCCGTACAGGACCTGCAACATGCGGTCGTGCATTATCCTGCTGAAATGTAGGGTTTCGCAGGGATCGAATGAGGGGTGAAGCCGCGGGTCGTAAGACATCTGAAATGTAACGTCTACTGTTCAAAGTGCCGTCAATGTGAACAGGAGGGGACCGAGACGTGTAACCAATGGCACCCCATACTATCACGCCGGGTGATACGCCAGTATGGCGATGACGAATACACGCTACCAATGTGCGTTCACTGCGATGTCGCCAAACTCGGATGCGACCATCATGATGCTGTAAACAGAACCTGGATTCATCCAATAATGACGTTTTGCCATTCGTGCATCCAGGTTCTTCGTTGAGTACACCATCGCAGGCGCTCATGTCTGTGATGCAGCGTCAAGGGTAACCGCAGCCACGGTCTCCGCGCTGATAGTCCGTGCTGCTGCAAACGTCGTCGAACTGCCAGAGAGTAACACGAGCAGCAGCTATGCAAATGAAACCTGTCACGTGCGTCAGTAAGCAGGATTCTTCGTGCAGATGGTTGTTGTCTTGCAAACGTACCCATCTGTTGACTCTGGGATCGAGACGTGGCTGCACGATCCGTTACAGCCATGCGGATAAGATGCCTGTCATCTCGACTGCTAGTGATACGAGGCCGTTGGGATCCAGCACGGCGTTCCGTATTACCCTCCTGAACCCACCGATTCCATATTCTGCTAACAGTCATTGGATCTCGACCAACGCGAGCAGCAATAACGCGATACTATAAACCGCAATTGCGATAGGCTACAATCCGACCTTTATCAAAGTCGGAAACGTAATGGTACGTATTTCTCCTCCTTACACGAGGCGTCACAACAACGTTTCAGCAGGCAACGCCGGTCAACTGCTGTTTGTTTATGAGAAATCGGTTGGAAACTTTCGTCATGTCAGCACGTGTAGCTGTCGCCACTGGCGCCAACCTTGTGTGAATGCTCTGAAAAGCTAATCATTTGCATATCACAGCATCTTATTCCTGCCGTTAAATTTCGCGTCTGTAGCACGTCATCTTCGTTGTGTAGCAATTTTAATGGCCAGTAGTGTACTTAGACCGACACGAGCAGCAATATTCCTGGATCGATGTGTCATATTCTCTCATGCCAATAATGCTCCGTCTTTGAAACCCACTGATTTGACGGTACGGTTCGCGCAAACGTCTGCGGGGCACATCTGCTCAAGACACACTGATCCATTACCTTCAGTTTCCCACTTTTCCGAGGTCTTCTCCATCTCTGATGATCCCCACTTTGATTATTCTCTTTCCCCACCGTCATGGAACGCGCCGATACCTCGGTCGCTTCACTCGCTCCCAGTCTCCAGTACTTGGGGCAGTTTCCCCCCCTCTGTCATCAGTACTCCAATCACAGCACAAGACATTAAACTTACCCTCCAGTAAAACGCTACACGGCCCCTGGTCACGGCTGTGTCACCTGCCGACACCTCAGAGAATGCCCCTTCTCCTTACTGACTGTCCTTGCTAGTCTTCACAACGTCATCCTCTCTACCTCCTTCTACGCTGACCTGTGGAAGACTTCCTGTATCTTCTTACTCCTGAAACCCAACATACCCCTTTTCGTCGCCTCTTCCTATCGTCCCATCTGCCTCACCTCTGTCTTCAGTAACATTCTCGAGAATTTTTCAGGGTTTCTTCGAAATATTTTTTTATTGTCTTTTTTTGTATCAGCAGCCTTCTGACGGGTTTGATGTGGCCCGCTACGAACAGCAACTCCCTTCCTCATTTCTTTCCCTATCAGTCCATCTAGTTTTCAACATTCCTATGTAGCTCCACATCTCAAATGCTCCTATTCTCTTTTGTTCCGGTTTTCCCACAGCCCCTGTCTCACTGCCATGCAGTGATGTGCTCCAAACTTACATTCTCAGGAATTCCATCCTTAAATTAAGGGCTATGTTTGGTACTAGTAAACTGTTCTTCACCAGAAATTCCCTTTTTTACCAGTTGTAGTCTGCTTTTCATTGACTATTACTCGCTCCACCCATCATGGGTTACTACGCTGTCCAGATAGCAGAATTCCGTAACTTCTTATACTTCGTAATCCCCATTCCGATATTCTCATTTCCCCTACTTCTCAAACTTTAGTCTCTTTCCGATTTAGTCTCAGACCATATTCCGTGCTCATTAGACTGTTCGTTCCACTCAGCAGATCATATATGTCTTCTTCAGTTTTACAGAGGATAGTAATGCCATCAAGGAAGCTTGTCATTTACATCCCTTCACCTTGAACTGATACCATTCCTGAACCTTTCTATTATTTCCGTCACTGCTTCTTCGACGTACAGATTGAACAGTAGGCTCGAAAGACTACATCTCTGTCTTACACCCTTCTTAATCCGAGCACCTCGTTCTTGGTCTTCCAGGCTTATTGTTCCCTCTCGGTTCGGTATGTTACCCGTCTTTCAGTATAGCTTATCCCTATTTTTCTCAAAATTTCGAACATATTGCACCATTTGATACTGTCAAATGCTTTTCCCAGGTCGGCAAATTCAGCTGCCTTTACTATTCCTAAAGCGAAACTGACCTCCATCTAACAGATCCTGAGCTTTCTTTTGTATTCCTCTGTATATTATTCTTGTCAGAAGCTTCGTTGTATGAGCTGTTAACCTGATTGTACGATGATTCTCGCACTTTCCGGCTCTTGCAAAGCTCCGAAATTGTGTGTATGATATTTTTCCGAAAGTCTGATGCTGTATCTCATAAATTCTACACACTAACGTGAACAATCGTTTTGTGGCGCCTTTGCAGATGATTTTAGAAATTTTGATGAAATATTATCCATTCCTTATGTCTTATTTGACCTTAAGTTGTCCACAGTTCTTTTAAATTCCGAACTCATTTCGAAGAGGTATATTTGAGTTTTCAGCTTCACACATTGTAAATACAAGAAAATCACAAAAATCCGATTCTCGTGTGCTCCGTTTGTGAGAGAAAACAGGTAGTGTTCTCACTTGTGGAGGCACAAATTAATTCTACTCTTGGTAAGTTTGGTTAATAAATTAATGAAATTTTTCGGTTAATATGAAGGGCTTATTTCTATAGTGGTAAAAGTCCATTACCTCCACTTTTCTGTCTAGAATGCCTCTGACATTAATGGTCGAAAGAAACAGAAAGAAAGGTTCATCTCTAGCAAGAAGCCATATGCTTGAACGTTTCTGGTATCTCAACTGCAGATTTTTTTGTGCTCATTTAACTTTAGGACTCTGTATCTCTGAATGGACAAAAGCCCTTCATATCAAGTATAGGGTATGTATATGATGTCTTGAGTCTGTCTCAGTACATCGAAATACGCCACTATCTTAATACTGTATCCTTATAAAAACCTTGTCATCTCGAGAGAACCATGCTTGGAGCCAGAGTAAAATATAACCATGGTAAACTCCCGTATTTAACTTTGACCGAAGTTGGCGCACCTGAATTTTGCGTTGGTCAGAGTTAGACGCCGATTTTACAGTTGTTTACTTTTAATCGAGGTAGGTGCACCGGACCATAACTCGCTTGTCAATTAATCAGATGTTTGAAGTCGTTTCCTACATGGAAGTTTTTTTAAACTGAGGGGTGGGGGCATCCTGGTTGACTATAACAAGCGATTTTTATGCCAGGATCCTAATACTGCTGGTCTGCACAAATCTTTGGTTTTATGTAACGTTCTGGAAGTAATTAGAGATAAAAGATTCTACCCACAGATAACCAAGTTAGTTTGTCTTTTTCTCGCACGATATTTTGTGAATCGTGGTCACAAGGAATGTGTTTCGCACAGTACCACACTGAAGACAGGTTTTTCTGGACGGCGAATTTCATCAGAGACAGAAGTATCACCAAGAGTGCCCCCAGGGAAGTGTGGTAGCACCGTTCTTTGTCGCTACATACATGCCGAAGACTTCCGGCATAAGAAGTCAGCCTCATTCTGCCAACGGCCTTGTCAAAGAGGGCGGAGGAGCGGACAGAGGTTCAGGGCACTCTCTTGTCCTAGGGGTGGGAAATTGTCCCTAAAGGCGGAAGAAACAGCAATGATCAACGACATGAGGATGCAGAAGGCGATGGAAACCACTGCATTAAAGACACGTAACGTGTATCCACAGGACATGTGGCCTGTAATTGAAGAAGTGTCATGATGATCTCTCCATTGGCAAAAGATTCCGGAATAGTTCCCCATTCGGATCTCCGGGAGGGGACTGCCAAGGGGGAGGTTACCATGAGAAAAAGATTGAATAATCAACGAAAGGATTACGTTCTACGAGTCGGGGCATGGAATGTCAAAAGCTTGAACGTGGTAGGGAAACTAGAAAATCTGAAAAGGGAAATGCAAAGGCTCAATCTAGATATAGTAGGGGTCAGTGAAGTGAAGTGGAAGGAAGACAAGGATTTCTGGTCAGATGAGTATCGGGTAATATCAACAGCAGCAGAAAATGGTATAACAGGTGTAGGATTCGTTATGAATAGGAAGGTAGGGCAGAGGGTGTGCTACTGTGAACAGTTCAGTGACCGGGTTGTTCTAATCAGAATCGACAGCAGACCAACACCGACAACTATAGTTCAGGTATACATGCCGACGTCACAAGCTGAAGATGAACAGATAGAGAAAGTGTATGAGGATATTGAAAGGGTAATGCAGTATCTAAAGGGGGACGAAAATCTAATAGTCATGGGCGAAGAGTAGGCTGAAGTTCAAGACATTAGTCAGGAAGAATCAATACGCAAAGAAGTGGGATACGGAAGTACTAAGGAATGACGAGATACGTTTGAAGTTCTCTAACGCTATAGATAAAGCAATAAGGAATAGCGCAGTAGGCAGTACAGTTGAAGAGGAATGGACATCTCTAAAAAGGGCCATCACAGAAGTTGGGAAGGAAAACATAGATACAAAGAAGGTAGCTGCGAAGAAACCATGGGTAACAGAAGAAATACTTCAGTTGATTGATGAAAGGAGGAAGTACAAACATGTTCCGGGAAAATCAGGAATACAGAAATACAAGTCGCTGAGGAATGAAATAAATAGGAAGTGCAGGGAAGCTAAGACGAAATGGCTGCAGGAAAAATGTGAAGACATCGAAAAAGATATGATTGTCGAAAGGACAGACTCAGCATACAGGAAAGTCAAAACAACCTTTGGTGACATTAAAAGCAACGGTGGTAACATTAAGAATGCAACGGGAATTCCACTGTTAAATGCAGAGGAGAGAGCAGATAGGTGGAAAGAATACATTGAAAGCCTCTATGAGGGTGAAGATTTGTCTGATGTGATAGAAGAAGAAACAGGAGTCGATTTAGAAGAGATAGGGGATCCAGTATTAGAATCGGAATTTAAAAGAGCTTTGGAGGACTTACGGTCAAATAAGGCAGAAGGGACAGATAACATTCCATCAGAATTTCTAAAATCATTGGGGGAAGTGGCAACAAAACGACTATTCACGTTAGTGTGTAGAATATATGAGTCTGGCGATATACTATCTGACTTTCGGAAAAGCATCATCCACACAATTCCAAACACGGCAAGAGCTGACAAGTGCGAGAATTATCGCACAATCAGCTTAACAGCTCATGCATCGAAGCTGCTTACAAGAATAATATACAGAAGAACGGAAAAGAAAATTGAGAATGCGCTAGGTGACGATCAGTTTGGCTTTAGGAAAAGTAAAGGGACGAGAGAGGCAATTCTGACGTTACGGCTAATAATGGAAACAAGGCTAAAGAAAAATCAAGACACTTTCATAGGATTTGTCGACCTGGAAAAAGCGTTCGACAATATAAAATGGTGCAAGCTGTTCGAGATTCTGAAAAAAGTAGGGGTAAGCTATAGGAGAGACGGGTCGTGTATAACATGTACAACAACCAAGAGTGGACGATCAAGAACGAAGTGCTCGTATTAAGAAGGGTGTAAGACAAGGCTGTAGCCTTTCGCCCCTACTCTTCAGTCTGTTCATCGAGGAAGCAATTATGGAAATAAAAGAAAGGTTCAGGAGTGGAATTAAAATACAAGGTGAAAGGATATCAATGATACGATCCGCTGATGACATTGCTATCCTGAGTGAAAGTGAAGAAGGATTAAATGATCTGCTGAACGGAATGAACAATCTAATGAGTGCACAGTATGGTCTGAGAGTAAATCGGTGAAAGACGAAGGTAATGAGAAGTAGTAGAAATGAGAACAGCGAGAAACTTAACATCAGGATTGATGGTCACGAAGTCAATGAAGTTAAGGAATTCTGCTACCTAGGCAGTAAAATAACCAATGACGAACGGAGCAAGGAGGACATCAAAAGCAGACTCGCTATGGCAAAAAAGGCATTTCTGGCCAAGAGAAGTCTACTAATATCAAATACCGGCCTTAATTTGAGGAAGAAATTTCTGAGGATGTACGTCTGGAGTACAGCATTGTATGGTAGTGAAACATGGACTGTGGGAAAACCGGAACAGAAGAGAATCGAACCATTTGAGATGTGGTGCTATAGGCGAATGTTGAAAATTACAGGGACTGATAAGGTAAGGAGTGAGGAGGTTCTACGCAGAATCGGAGAGGAAAGGAATATGTGGAAAACACTGATAAGGAGAAGGGACAGGATGATAGGACATCTGCTAAGACATGAGGGAATGACTTCCATGGTACTAGAGGGAGCTGTAGAAGGCAAAAACAGTAGAGGAAGACAGAGATTGGAATGTGTCAAGCAAATAATTGAGGACGTAGGTTGCAAGTGCTACTCTGAGATGAAGAGGTTAGCAGAGGAAAGGAATTCGTGGCGGGCCGCATCAAACCAGTCAGTAGACTGATGACAAAAAAAAAAAAACAAAAAAAAAAACACAGATCATGTGACGGACAGGGTGAACAGCTATCTGCGGTTTGCCGATACCAGTGTGAGTGACTGTAGCAAGCTATCGGATGACTTAGAACAAATTTCTATTTGGTGTGCTGAATGCCACCTTGTTCCAAACGAAGAGAAATGTAAGTTAATGCAGGTGAGTAGGAAGAAGAATCCTATAATGTTGGAATACAGCATTAATAGTATGCTTCTTGACACAGTTGTGTTGATCGAATATTGTGGCGTAAGGTTGCAAAGTGATATCAAACTCGACGAGCAAGTAGGGATTGTAATAGGGAAGGCTAATCCTTGACTTTCGTTTATTGGGAGAATTATAGGTAAGTGGGTGGGGATCATGTGTAAAGGAGACCGCATATAGGACTCTGGTGCGACTATTCTTGAGTACTGCTCCAGTGTTTGGGATCCGCACCAGGTCGGATTAAAGGAAGACATTGAAGCAGTTCAGAGAAGCTGCTGGATTTGTTACTGGTTGGTTCGACCAAGACGCAAGTATTACAGGGATGGTTTAGGAACACAAAGGCGAATCCTTGCAGGCAGCACGACGTCTTTTTCGAGGAACGCTATTGAGAAAATGTAGGGAACTCTGGCGTTAGGAACTTGCTTATTAATAATAGTGATGCTGTAACTGTTGCTTGGTGATATTTACTGACAAAATGCAACCTAACGCTAGATTACGTACATACGGCTATCCTGTGTGGCCGTTTTTTGGTACGACTTTAAAAGAGAGAGAGATTATTAACTGATCACGGATGCGTCGGTTCTCGATTGTGTTCAGGAGACGTACGGATAGGCTGCGCGAGTAATTGACCCCGATTGCCTTCACGCAATCAGAATCTTCGATGAAAATGCCTAAGGGACCTATTTGAATATAAAAATGGAAATGAAAGGCAAATTGGTGGAATTTCCTAAGAGAAAGATTAACAGATCGGAAGCTGAACACATTAGTGGTCTGTCAAATACAATCGTGACACCGCGATAAAGAGCGAACCTGTAACAAAGCTCATATACAATTTGAACATCATTTTTGGTTAGTGAAAGAAAAGAATAAGAAGAAAAACACTGTATCGTAAAATATTAATATATTTTGAACGAATTGGCTTTAAACTTCTACACATTGACAATTACACAATAAATGCATGACTTACGTCTGATATTTCTTTTGTCAATGGCGCAGTTCAATAATCGCTGCTTTGTCAGTCCGTTCCTTCTTTAAATTAAATGTCATTGCGTGTGCGTAAGTACAATGTATCCACACCCGCGTTACCGAAATCTTTGTTCGTCGTTTCACATAGTTTTTACACAAAATAAAAATACAACTTGTAGCAATGCTATGTAGTACGTCTTAACATGTCTGCTACCAAAAGTACAAGGGGTAATGAAGTCTCTAGAATATTTCTTAACAAAAGATAGATCGTTCTTTCTTCTGTTTCGCAGCTTCTTGCTATCAAGCGCTGCGGCAATGATTTTAAGTATCTGCGCCCAACGGGTCATAGTGTATATCTAGAGTATTTAGACGCTGGACTCGCACATTACAAAAAAATATTTCGTCTCTGCTCTCGCGCTGTGATGCTTAGCATTTTTACGAACTACAGCTCGTTGGCTGTCCTTTTCTTTTATGACAAAAATCTCATATGCAAAGTATTTGAAATACAATAATATTACAGAACCAGCAAATGAGGATGACTGCAGAACGATTCTACTGCCACCAACATAGATTTCGCATAGGGACCATATAAGTAACACAGGAGAAGTTAGGGCTCGTAGCTCGTACAGAGGCATATACGAGGGCAGTTCAATAAGTAATGCAACACATTTTTTTTTCTCGGCCAATTTTGGTTGAAAAAAACCGAAAATTTCTTGTGGAATATTTTCAAACATTCCCGCTTCGTCTCGTATAGTTTCATTGACTTCCGACAGGTGGCAGCGCTGTAAGGAGCTGTTAAAATGGCGTCTGTAACGGATGTGCGTTGCAAACAACGGGCAGTGATCGAGTTTCTTTTGGCGGAAAACCAGGGCATCTCAGATGTTCATAGGCGCTTGCAGAATGTCTACGGTGATCTGGCAGTGGACAAAAGCACGGTGAGTCGTTGGGCAAAGCGTGTGTCATCATCGCCGCAAGGTCAAGCAAGACTGTCTGATCTCCCGCGTGCGGGCCGGCCGTGCACAGCTGTGACTCCTGCAATGGCGGAGCGTGCCAACACACTCGTTCGAGATGATCGACGGATCACCATCAAACAACTCAGTGCTCAACTTGACATCTGTTGGTAGTGCTGTCACAATTGTTCACCAGTTGGGATATTCAAAGGTTTGTTCCCGCTGGGTCCCTCGTTGTCTAACCGAACACCATAAAGAGCAAAGGAGAACCATCTGTGCGGAATTGCTTGGTCGTCATGTGGCTGAGGGTGACAATTTCTTGTCAAAGATTGTTACAGGCGATGAAACATGCGTTCATCACTTCGAACCTGAAACAAAACGGCAATCAATGGAGTGGCGCCACACCCACTCCCCTACCAAGAAAAAGTTTAAAGCCATACCCTCAGTCGGTAAAGTCATGGTTACAGTCTTCTGGGACGCTGAAGGGGTTATTCTGTTCGATGTGCTTCCCCATGGTCAAACGATCAACTCTGAAGTGTATTGTGCTACTCTTCAGAAATCGAAGAATTGACTTCAGCGTGTTCGTAGGCACAAAAATCTGAACGAACTTCTTCTTCTTCATGAGAACGCAAGACGTCACACAAGTCTTCGCACCCGAGAGGAGCTCACAAAACTTCAGTGGACTGTTCTTCCTCATGCACCCCACAGCCCCGATCTCGCACCGTCGGATTTCCATATGTTTAGCCCAATGAAGGACGCAATCCGTGGGAGGCACTACGCGGATGATGAAGAAGTTATTGATGCAGTACGACGTTGGCTCCGACATCGACCAGTGGAATGGTACCGTGCAGGCATACAGGCCCTCATTTCAAGGTGGCGTAAGGCCGTAGCATTGAATGGAGATTACGTTGAAAAATAGTGTTGTGTAGCTAAAAGATTGGGGAATAACCTGGTGTATTTCAATGCTGAATAAAACAACCCCTGTTTCAGAAAAAAAAAGTGTTGCATTACTGCCCTCGTAAGTAGTTGCTTTTCCCTTTCTCTAGTTGCGAGTGGAACAGGAAGGGAAACAACTGTTAGTAGCACAGTGCGCCCTCCGCTACCCACTCTACGGCTGCCTGCAGGTTACTTAAGTAGGTGTATAGTAATCACACGTTTGAAGCTGCAAGAAAGGGGTGGGGGTGGTGGGAGGGAAGAGCTACTGGTTGACTGTAACAGAGGACTTTCATGTCAGCCTCCTAGTACAAATGATTTCCCCACACAATGAAACTATTTTGTTTTTAAAATACGTTCCGTAACGGATCACTGAAATCCTTTCACTTAAACTGTCACCTAGTACACTGGTACTCGTTCAGGTGTCACAACTTGTCCTAACATCGTTTTTTGGTAGACAGGGGTGGTTCCAACTAATTTATACGGCGTGCGTCGATGACGCAGTCGCGACGGCGCACGAAGTGCCCTGTGAGGGGTCCCGGGTTAGCGGAAGTCTCTCCAGCGAGTTTCCAGCTAGCGCGCTGGAGCGATGATCGACCCCGGGCTGGCGGGTCGCGGGGGGCGGCTGCGCGCCCTCGACGCGACAATGGCTCTGCGCGACGCGCGATTAGCTGCGCAGATTACATTGTGTGGCGTAGCGGGGGCGGCGGGGGCGGTCAGCCCCGGCTACGAGCGCGGCCCGGAAGCGATGCGTGGCAGGGGAATTCCCTGGCTCTGCGGCAGGCGCCAGGACGTACAGTCGACGTGGGGCCCTCGAGAAATACGGGCCCCGCAACGGACCTGTGACGTCACGCCAGTCGGCTCGTGCGACACACTTTGCCAACGCTCGGCTCCGCTGGGTGATTGGTTGGCCAATTTGAGGGAGGGGACCAAACAGTGAGGACTGGGGAAGGATGGGGAAGTCGGCTGTGTCCTTTCAAAGGAACGGTCCTGGCATATTCCTGAAGCAATTTAGTGAAATTACAGAAAATCTCGCGTCCGGCCATCCTGGTATAGGTTTTCCGTGATTTTCCTAAATCACTCCAGGCAAATGCCGGGATGGTTCCTCTGGAAGGGCACGGCCGACTTCCTTCCCCATCCTTCCCTAATCCAAGCCGACCGGAGTGGCCGAGCGGTTCTAGGCGCTACAGTCTGGAACTGCGAGACCGCTACGGTCGCAGGTTCGAATCCTGCCTCGGGCATGGATGTGTGTGATGTCCTTAGGTTAGTTAGGTTTAAGTAGTTCTAAGTTCTAAGGGACTGATGACCTCAGAAGTTAAGTCCCATAGTTCTCAGAGCCATTTGAACCATTTGAACCTAATCCGATGAGACCGATGACCTCGCTGTCTGGTCTCCTTCCCCAAACAACCCAACCCAACACCCATAGAAAGTCTAAATGAGGATGGCTGGATGTGGATTTGAACCGTCGTCCTTCCGAATGTGCAAACGGCTGTGCCACCTTTGCTCCGTGCAGGGACCACGGGATATCAATACTTAACTGAACAAGTGACCACTAAAGGTCTTGACTTTATTGCATGCCCTCAAGAGCTTGCATGCATTTAAACACACAGTCAGAATTTACAACTCTGAGCTAAAACATTATGACCACCTGTTCACTAGTGTTACTCCACTTTTCAAACACAATACAGCAACAGTTCTGCTTTGCATGCGTTCTGCAAGTCCTTCATAGGTTTCCTGAAGTGGCTATAGGCGATGACTCACAGGTAGCAATCACATTTTACAATCACTTCTTAAATATAGTAGGAAGCACAGTGACAAACGTTTCAAGAGCAAAATCACAGCAGTAGACTGAAAATGCAACTTTTACAAAGCTCAGTCATATGAACGTATCACCAACTGCTCCTTCTGAAATTAGGAAAATTATGCTTTCTCTAAAAAGTAAAAGCTCATCTGGTTTTGATGGTGTTTCCAGTAGAGTACTAAAAATTTGTTCCCATGTAACGTCGTGTGACTAGGGTTCCCGTTGGGTAGACCGTTCGCCGGGTGCAGGTATTTCGATTTGACACCACTTCGGCCACTTGCGCGTCGATGGGGATGAAATGAAGATTATTAGGACAACAGAACACTCAGTCCCTGAGCGCAGAAAATCTCCGACCCAACCGGGAATCGAACCCGGAGCCTTAGGACTGACATTCTGTCGTGCCGACCACTCAGCTACTGGGGGCAGAATCCCATGTAATAAGCACAGTCTTATATGAAATATGTAATCTATTACTGACTCAAGACATTTTTCCAGAGAGACTCAAATATGTCGTTGTTCGACCCCTGTTTAAGAAAGGTGGTAAGAGAGATGTTAATAATTAATAACTTGTTTCACTGCTGACATCATTCTCTAAAATTTTGAGAAGGTGATGCATTCTAGGATAGTACCTCACTTAAGCAACAACAGTGTCCTTAGCAAATCACAGTTTGAGTTTCAGCAGGGGTTGCTCTACACAGAGTTCCAATTACATCGTCACTCACGAGACTGTAAAAAAATAAAAAAAGCACTCCGTCGTCAGGCCACGAGTGGCCTACCGGGACCATCCGACCGCCGTGTCATCCTCAGTGGAGGATGCGGATAGGAGGGGCGTGGGGTCAGCACACCGCTCTGCCAGTCGTTATGATGGTATTCTTGACCGAAGCCGCTACTATTCGGTCGAGTAGCTCCTCAATTGGCATCACGAGGCTGAGTGCACCCCGAAAAATGGTAACAGCGCTTGGGGGCCTGGATTGTCACCCATCCAAGTGCCGATCAAGCCAGACAGCGCTTAACTTCGGTGACCTCACGGGAACCGGTGTATCCACTGCGGCAAGGCCGTAGCCCCACCAGATTGTAAAGCATTAAATAACAAAATATCACCATTTGGTTCTCTCTACGACCTGTCTAAGGCATCTCCCGGATAAATTAACATTTTATGGGATTGGTGGTACAGCCAGAAAATGGCTAGTATCATATCTAATCAAAAGAATGCAGAAAGTTTTACTTAGTAATTCAAGCAGTGTAGTCCAGGGGCATGATTCTGACTGGGGAGAAATTGTTAGGTCGTAAAATCAAGCGCAGGCACGCCAGTCGGGAACGTTAGAGCAGAGATGGCTGTGAAGAAGGCGTCAGCCAGTCCAACGCTGACCGACCGCTCTCCAGGATGACAACGCGACAGCAGCGGCCTCTATGCCATCTGGTCGCAGTGCCAGTTCTACAAGAGCTTCAAGACCAGTGACCTGAACAGAAGTGTCAAAGCTCATTACTTTGCTCGTACATTCTATGTAGCTCAGACTTGGAATTGTTATACTGAAGAGATTTCTTATTTTGTCTGTCGCCCTGTGCTTACGACACATCTGTAATAAAACCCATTGATACGATTTGTTTGAATGTCATCTAGCGATCCGAGAAAGCAGGTTTCCCGGGCACCCGACATTCAATGACTGGGCAGAATTCAACAGAAATCGTATATGGGGTTCCTCAAGGTTCAGTCTTAGTGTCCTTCATATATGTAAACGATCTTCCATCTACTATACAACAAGCAGGATTAGTTATTTTTGCAGATGACTCTAATACTGTATCATTCCAAGCAAAGATACAGGAACAGAAGAAAAGGCAAACAAAATTCTTAAAAGTATCATTGACTGGTTTTCCTCGAATGGTCTCATCTTTAATTTTAAAAAGACTCAACGTACTCAGTACCGCACATCTAAATGTACTACGCCAGTGATAAGTGTAACCGCCTGCTGAGGAAATAAAAAAACGGGGTGGAAACTTAAAACTCTTAGGGGTCCATATACATGAGAATTTAAATGGCAAAAAACAGATTTTGGAACTCTTAAAACAACTTGGTTCCGCCACATTTGCGCCTAGAATTATTGCAGATCTTGAAGAGAGAGAAAAATCAGTACGTTGACATATTTTGAAGTCAATAATGGCATGTGGAATAACGTTGTGGGGCAACTTATCTTGAAGAAAGAAAGTATTTATTGCGCAAAAACGTGCTGTGAGAATATTATGTGGTGCTGACCCACGATCGTTTTGTAGAAACCTGTTAAAGGATTTGGCCATTCTGACTACTGCTTCACAGTATATTTATTGTCTCATGAAGTTTGTTGTAAATAATACACTACAGTTCAAGAGGAAGAATGACTTACGTAATTGCAATAACAGAAGGAAAAACGACACTCATTACCCCACATTAAGGCTGTCTTTAGCACAAAAAGGAGTGCACAGTGCTGCAAGAAAAATTTTTGACCATCTACCGAGTGGTACAAAATGTCCGACAGACTTCAAAAGAAAGACAGAAAACGAGAAAAAAGGTTAGAAATGTTTTCAAAATGTAACCGTATGTACAAATTAATTTGCGGTGTGAATGTGTAACTACTCGCTCCACATCATTACCATCTATCATGCAAAATGAGCCATTGAATATGTAAATAACTCACTAAATATGGCACCAAATGTCTGTGGACAGGTCACAGAATTCCATCAAATTACGGGACGGTGATTTGTGGGCACGCTGCATCGCCTGATATGTGTCCCAATGGGTACAGACCAGGAGTATTTGCTGGCCAAGTCTTCAGTGTGAGTAAACTATGCCGGCCGTGGTGTCCGAGCAGTTCTAGGCCAACACCATTTTGAATTCCAGCATTACCGACCGAGGGCACCACGAACTTGTAAGTGATTGCCGGCCTTAGTGGCCGAGCGGTTCTAGGCGCTTCACTCTGGAACCGCGCGACCGCTACGCAGCAGGTTCGAATCCTGCCTCGGACATGGACGTGTGTGATGTCCTTAGGTTAGTTAGGTTTAAGTGGTTCTAAGTTCTAGGGGACCGATGACCTCAGATTTTAAGTCCCAAAGTGCTCAGAGCCATTTGAACCATTTTTTTTAGTTGACTATTAATGCCCCTAAAAGCACTTCAGCGCAGTTGTGACCTTGTGACACGGATAATTATACTGCTGAAAGATGACAACCCCTTCGGGGACGACTTGAAGTGTGAAAAAACGCAGGTGGTCCGCAATAGTGTTCGTTCAGTTCACTGCTGTCATTATGCGTTTGGTGACTGCCATAGATCCCATGGAAGCCCAACTGAATGTAAACCATAGCATAACTCTACACTCACCGGCATGCGTGTGTGGCGTCGTGCATACACTCCTGGAAATGGAAAAAAGAACACATTGACACCGGTGTGTCAGACCCACCATACTTGCTCCGGACACTGCGAGAGGGCTGTACAAGCAATGATCACACGCACGGCACAGCGGACACACCAGGAACCGCGGTGTTGGCCGTCGAATGGCGCTAGCTGCACAGCATTTGTGCACCGCCGCCGTCAGTGTCAGCCAGTTTGCCGTGGCATACGGAGCTCCATCGCAGTCTTTAACACTGGTAGCATGCCGCGACAGCGTGGACGTGAACCGTATGTGAAGTTGACGGACTTTGAGCGAGGGCGTATAGTGGGCATGCGGGAGGCCGGGTGGACGTACCGCCGAATTGCTCAACACGTGGGGCGTGAGGTCTCCACAGTACATCGATGTTGTCGCCAGTGGTCGGCGGAAGGTGCACGTGCCCGTCGACCTGGGACCGGACCGCAGCGACGCACGGATGCACGCCAAGACCGTAGGATCCTACGCAGTGCCGTAGGGGACCGCACCGCCACTTCCCAGCAAATTAGGGACACTGTTGCTCCTGGGGTATCGGCGAGGACCATTCGCAACCGTCTCCATGAAGCTGGGCTACGGTCCCGCACACCGTTAGGCCGTCTTCCGCTCACGCCCCAACATCGTGCAGCCCGCCTCCAGTGGTGTCGCGACAGGCGTGAATGGAGGGACGAATGGAGACGTGTCGTCTTCAGCGATGAGAGTCGCTTCTGCCTTGGTGCCAATGATGGTCGTATGCGTGTTTGGCGCCGTGCAGGTGAGCGCCACAATCAGGACTGCATACGACCGAGGCACACAGGGCCAACACCCGGCATCATGGTGTGGGGAGCGATCTCCTACACTGGCCGTACACCACTGGTGATCGTCGAGGGGACACTGAATAGTGCACGGTACATCCAAACCGTCATCGAACCCATCGTTCTACCATTCCTAGACCGGCAAGGGAACTTGCTGTTCCAACAGGACAATGCACGTCCGCATGTATCCCGTGCCACCCAACGTGCTCTAGAAGGTGTAAGTCAACTACCCTGGCCAGCAAGATCTCCGGATCTGTCCCCCATTGAGCATGTTTGGGACTGGATGAAGCGTCGTCTCACGCGGTCTGCACGTCCAGCACGAACGCTGGTCCAACTGAGGCGCCAGGTGGAAATGGCATGGCAAGCCGTTCCACAGGACTACATCCAGCATCTTTACGATCGTCTCCATGGGAGAATAGCAGCCTGCATTGCTGCGAAAGGTGGATATACACTGTACTAGTGCCGACATTGTGCATGCTCTGTTGCCTGTGTCTATGTGCCTGTGGTTCTGTCAGTGTGATCATGTGATGTATCTGACCCCAGGAATGTGTGAATAAAGTTTCCCCTTCCTGAGACAATGAATTCACGGTGTTCTTATTTCAATTTCCAGGAGTGTATTTCGTGAATTTGGCGGGGTGCAAAGACCCAACCGTTGACCTGGTCTAGCCAGAAATGCGATCCATTCGACAGGCGACATGTTTCAATTGACCCATGGTGAAAGCTCGGTGATGCTGTGCCCATTGCTATTATAACTGACGGTGTCGTTGTGTGTGCACAGCAACGCAGAGAGATCGCGTGCTGCGAACTTTCATTTTCAACAATGGCCTTTGAACGCGGTGCTCCGAAACGCTTGTGCCTGGACCAGCATTGTGCCCTGTCGTCAGAATTGCCCCAGATCGCTGCCTATCCTAGATAACACACTGATGGTTCCTCCGACCTCTACATTTTGTGATGGGGCGTGGACGTCCAGTACCATACGGCCTACTCGTTATTTCAACATCCAACAATCACTTTCCACAGATGCTCACGAATGTAGCACGTGAACAGGCAACTAGGTTTGCCGTTTCAGAGAGTCCCTTTTCGAGTCGCCGGGCGATAACAATGTACCCTGTGTCAAAACCGCTCATATCAGTTGGTTTCCGAATCTGCGGCCCGTTTCTTCGCTACAGTGACTGCCCATTCGTCTCTCTTCCGCCTATTTCTTTTTTCACTGCGTCACGTGCCCGCAACACCAGCAGGATGCATTCGATTTCGTGGTGGGCAGTGGTCGTAATGTTTTGGCACATCAGTGTATCAAACTGCTACTCTCTCCCTGACGGAGACTATAAAATATAAAATGACTTTTATCTTAATAACATGTATATTAAAAAACAGAGGCACAAAGGGTATTAGCATGGGCCAATGAAAGAACAAATTTGAAGTGAAATGTTTAGCCTTTGCGGATGATATGGCACTGATAACTGAAAACCGAACAGACGCAACAGTTATGCTTGATCTGTGACACGAGATTGCTGAAAAGACTGGGCTAAAAATATCCTATGAAAAAACCGAGTATATAGAACATGGGTAACAGAAGAAATACTTCAGTTGATTGATGAAAGGAGGAAGTACAAACATGTTCCGGGAAAATCAGGAATACAGAAATAAAAGTCGCTGAGGAATGAAATAAATAGGAAGTGCAGGGAAGCTAAGACGAAATGGCTGCAGGAAAAATGCGAAGACATCGAAAATGATATGATTGTCGGCAGGACAGACTCACCTTTGGTGACATTAAAAGCAACGGTGGTAACATTAAGAGTGCAACGGGAATTCCACTGTTCAATGCAGAGGAGAGAGCAGATAGGTGGAAAGAATACATTGAAAGCCTCTATGAGGGTGAAGATTTGTCTGATGTGATAGAAGAAGAAACAGGAGTCGATTTAGAAGAGATAGGGGATCCAGTATTAGAATCGGAAGTTAAAAGAGCTTTGGAGGACTTACGGTCAAATAAGGCAGAAGGGATAGATAACATTCCATCAGAAATTCTAAAATAATTGGGGGAAGTGGCAACAAAACGACTGTTCACCTTGGTGTGTAGAATATATGAATCTGGCAATATACCATCCGACTTTCGGAAAAGCATCATCCACACAATTCCGAAGACGGCAAGAGCTGACAAGTGCGAGAATTATCGCACAATCAGCTTAACAGCTCATGCATCGAAGCTGCTTACAAGAATAATATACAGAAGAATGGAAAAGAAAATTGAGAATGCGCTATGTGACGATCAGTTTGGCTTTAGGAAAAGTAAAGGGACCAGAGAGGCAATTCTGACGTTACAGCTAATAATGGAAGCAAGGCTAAAGAAAAATCAAGACACTTTCATAGGATTTGTCGACCTGGAAAAAACGTTCGACAATATAAAATGGTGCAAGCTGTTCGAGATTCTGGAAAAAGTAGGGGTAAGCTATAGGGAGAGACGGGTCATATACAATATGTACAACAACCAAGAGGGAATAATAAGAGTGGACGATCAAGAACGAAGTGCTCGTATTAAGAGGGTGTAAGACAAGGCTGTAGCCTTTCGCCCCTACTCTTCAATCTGTACATCGAGGAAGCAATGATGGAAATAAAGGAAAGGTTTAGGAGTGGAATTAAAATACAAGGTGAAAGGATATCAATGATACGATTCGCTGATGACATTGCTATCCTGAGTGAAAGTGAAGAAGAATTAAATGAGCTGCTGAACGGAATGAACAGTCTAATGAGTACACAGTATGTTTTGAGAGTGAATCGGAGAAAGACGAAGGTAATGAGAAGTAGTAGAAATGAGAACAGCGATAAACTTAACATCAAGATTGATGGTCACGAAGTCAATGAAGTTAAGGAATTCTGCTACCTAGGCAGTAAAATAACCAATGACGGACGGAGCAAGGAGGACATCGAAAGCAGACTCGCTATGGCAAAAAAGGCATTTCTGGCCAAGAGAAGTCTACTAATACCAAATACCGGCCTTAATTTGAGGAAGAAATTTCTGAGGATGTACGTCTGGAGTACAGCATTGTATGGTAGTGAAACATGGACTGTGGGAAAACCGGAACAGAAGAGAATCGAAGCATTTGAGATGTGGTGCTATAGACGAATGTTGAAAATTAGGTGGACTGATAAGGTAAGGAATGAGGAGGTTCTACGCAGAATCAGAGAGGAAAGGAATATGTGGAAGACACTGATAAGGAGAAGGGACAGGATGATAGGACATCTGCTAAGACATGAAGGAATGACTTCCATGGTACTAGAGGGAGCTGTAGAGGGCAAAAACTGTAGAGGAAGACAGAGATTGGAATACGTCAAGCAAATAATTGAGGACGTAGGTTGCAAGTGCTACTCTGAGATGAAGAGGTTAGCACAGGAAAAGAATTCGTGGCGGGCCGCATCAAACCAGTCAGTAGAGTGATGACAAAAAAAAAAAAAACAAAAAAAAAAACATAATACAGAAAAGTTTATGAAAACAAAGTATGGAAAAATTAAAAGAGTTGATAGATTCAAATACCTGGGGGAGTGGATCCAAGCCAATGGACTGGATAACACAACAAATAAAGAAAGAATAAAAAAGTTAGAATTTGCATATAAATTAACACAAAACTACTACAATAAGAAATCAATATCCATATAAGCAAAGATTAAACATTACAATTCAGTAATTAGGACACAAGCAACATATGGATCAGAGTGCCTAACATTGAATAAGAAAGGCGAATTAAGAGAACTAGAAAAAAAGAGAGAGAAAAATATTAGGAAAAATTCTAGGTCCTGAGAAAAACAAGGAAAATAGGTGGATTAAAAGGAGAAATGAAGACTCATACAAAAATACAGAAAAGATCACAGATACAATGAGGAAGAGACGGCTAAAACTTTATGGAAATTTAAAAAGAATGGAAGAAACACTGATTACAAAGAAAATTTTTAATTACGTTAGTAAGCTGAAAAAAACTGTAGGATGGATAGAAGCAGTAAAGAAATACGCCAACAAAATAGGTGTTACAGAAGAAATAATACGTGGCAGGAATAACTTTAGGCTACTTATAGAAAACGCAAACTGTGAAGAAGATGAGCCAAAACTTCGACCCAAGAGAGTGTGGACAGATGAGCAGAGACGAGCAGTTGGCGAGACAATGAAGAAGTACTGGGAAGAAAAAGAAACAACATAAGTCTTACGTTGTATGCGGTCCATAGCTGGCCAAATTCATAAATAAAAAAAATGTGTTTGAAGAGAGAGAGAGAAAGAGAGAACGAGAGAGAGAGAGAGAGAGGGAGAGAGATTTTTGATTGAGATTTTTACTTTAAGTCGTAACTGGTACCTGAATTTTGGTTGCCGCCTCCTTGAATGATCAGCTTCTGCACCAGTTGGTAACGTATTGCAATCTGGGGGAAGTTATTGTTGTTTAGAGTTTAAAATACGACGCTGTTAGTTACTTGGCCGTATTGCGGATAGCTTCGAGCCCAAGTTTTCGTAGCTTTTCATACCTAAGGGACCACTGTTGTAAATAAATAAGATCAAACAGCAATCTGCTTTTCGTGAGAAAAGGAGATTGCTTAGCGCACAAACTTCCTTCAAACTACAGGCCCTGGTACATCAAAATTGGTCAGTGGAGTTCAGCACCATACTATTGTACAAGAACATAATCCAATTACTGTAATTAAGAAATTATGAGAAGATGTTACTTACTGAATGAAAACTATAGAGAATGCATTTCTTTTCCTGTATTTTTGTGAACTTTGTACACTTACAATTCTGTCGATTGATAGACGGCGACGACAATGAAGTTCACCTCCTTTTCCAAAAACAAGATATTTCTATTCTTCACTTCCAGAAAATTTGTATACATAAATGTTTGGCAACTCTTACACATACTTTACTCGGTTTTATCACTAAAATATCAATTTTCATTAAATGTAACAATACGTTCTGGGCGACGGCCTAGCAACACGTCCTCTTTCCACAAGATACAGATTAACAGATCTCTTTTTTTTTTAATAAATCAATTGACTTTTTGTTTAGAGTCCATACTCAAAGATTCACAACTACTATAGTTGCGGGGATAGCACGCTAAAGAGTTTCTTGCTGTCCAGCTGCGTTTCACTTCACTTGAAGTGCTTTTTGAATCACATTTACATTTACATTCGCGATATTTACATACATTACTGAGCTTCTGAGAATAAAATCAGGCACAAATTACTTTAAAAAAGCAGTGAGACACGCATAACATTACAAGACGGCTACTGGCACCCGTAAGTTCTGCAGTGTCACGTGACCAACTCTCCCGCATTTACTGGGCTCTCTCATAGAACAGCAACTTTTTTCAAATCCTCTTGGCACCATTAATGAGCGCTTGTTTAAATATTAATCCGGCAAAGCACTATGAATAGTTCAACTTCCGACAGATCTCTAAAAGTTTTCTTACAGTATCCGATACTATTGTCAACATGTAATCAATTTTCCTTTCGTGTTTCTACAGAAAGAATACTATTGGTCTCAAGGCAATGCGAGGAGAGGAGAACGAATGACATAGCTTACACGACTAGAGAAATCATGAGGGCGCGAATGTTTACTTGTGTCTCGCTCAGCAGCTATAATACGATGGTAAGTGAATTATTATCAGCAAAGTAGTTATAAAATTTTATTGAAATCAAGTAGGAAACTTATAAGGACATCATTTCTCGACATAGTCGACGCACTTCGTCCATCTTTGTGGCAGTTTCCATATGCCCTCATAAAAGAAGGTTCTCGGTTGAGCTGCGAGCCAGGAATGCACCGGTGTTTTCAGTGCATATGTGGTGTCACCGCCAGACACCATACTTGCTAGGTGGTAGCCTTTAAATCGGCCGCGGTCCGCTAGTATACGTCGGACCCGCGTGTCGCCACTGTCAGTGATTGCAGACCGGGCGCCGCCACACGGCAGGTCTAGAGAGACGTCCTAGCACTCGCACCAGTTGTACAGCCGACTTTGCTAGCGATGCTACACTGACAAATACGCTCTCATTTGCCGAGACGATAGTTAGCATAGCCTTCAGCTACGTCATTTGCTATGACCTAGCAAGGCGCCATTTATCCTTTGCTATGTATATTGTGATGCCTGTACCTCCAGACCGATGTACAACAATTATGGATTAAAGTTAAGTATTCCAGCAACTACGTTCTTTTCGTACTAGACTCAACTACTTTACTGTTCCAGACCTCACGCCAGTCTGCGTGAGCTTAACGCGTGATTTTCGGCGTCCTCGCATAGTGACTTGGCTGTCTTGCCAAGTCACAACAGCATAGTCCGAGGCAAATCGACGGCCTCTTAAATGCCTATTTGAGTGGACCAAACAAGTGACAGTCAGAAGGGGCAAGATAGGGACTATTTGGAGGATGATCCGGTACCTCAATTTTGAGTTTCTAGAGTGTTTCAGCAGTGTGGGCAGCAGTATGCGAACGGGCATTGTCGTGCAACAACACAACAACACCTTTTGACAGCAACCCTCGGCGTTTGTTCGAACTGCAAGCTTTAGCCTGGCAGTAAGCGTCTCACTGTAACGTACGCTGTTTATTGTTGAGCCCCTTTCCCCAATATGTTCCACTACTGGACCTTGTGCGTCCCAAAAAACCGCAAGCATCAGTTTTTCTGCGGACGGTTGCGTCTTGAACTTTTTCTAGCACGGCGAATTTGGATGTTTCCATCCCGTACTCTGCCGTTTACTCTCCGGCTCGTAATGATGGATCCATGTTTCGTCACCAATAATGATCCTGTCTAAGAAGTTGTCCCCTTCGTTACCATAGCGATCCAAATGTTTTTTGCAGATGTCTAAGCGCGTTTGTTGTGTCGATTTTCGACACGATTGTGTTCCGGCCGATATTGGCCTCGCCAGAGATACTGGGGCGCCAAGTTTTGCGGCGCGTGGCCTCTGGCGGCGAGAAGTGGAGGGTTAGAGAGTGCCGACTGAGAAGGACAGAACGGCAGAGTGTTGGGTTCAAATGGCTCTGAGCACTATGGGACTTAACATCTGTGGTCATCAGTCCCCTAGAACTTAGAACTACTTAAACCTAACTAACCTAAGGACATCACACACATCCACGCCCAAGGCAGGATTCGAACCTGCGACCGTAGTAGTCGCGCGGTTCCGGACTGAGCGCCTGAACCGCTAGACCACCGCGGCCGCAGAGTGTTGGGGTCCGAATGGTCCGAATTGTGCATTACTTATTTTGACACTCTGTGGTAAGGAACTGATGGTGAAAGCGAGACGCTTGGGAATTCAACGCTGCTTTGGATAAGCCGTGGGCTCTGCAATTGTACGGACGCACGGCAGATAAACAAGACTGTGTGGGTCCAGCCTGAACACGCTGTGCTGTAGCATGTTCGCCCACAGTAAGGATGTCATGATATTCGAGAAGAAAAGCTGTGGAATACGGTACGTGTGTTAACCTTCAGTGACTTCTACGGTGGTAGTTTGCTTAACTGCGTGCGTATTGAGCAGTAACTCACTTTTCAAAGGAATTGACGAGTGTGTAAAGGTGTGGGCAATGCAGGCTGGGCGTTGTCATAAAGTTACTCTACTGGCCATTAAAATTGGTACACCATGAAGATGACGTTCTACAGACGCGAAATTTAAACGACAGTAAGAAGATGCTGTAATGTGCAAATGATTAGCTTTTCAGAGCATTCACACAAGGTTGGTGCCGGTGGCGACACCTACAACGTGCTGACATGAGGAAAGTTTCCAACCGATTTCTCATACACAAACAGCAGTTGACCGGCGTTGTCTGGTGAAACGTTGTTGTGATGCCTCGAGTAAGGAGGAGAAATGCATACCATCACGTTTCCGACTTTGATGAAGGTCGGATTGCAGCCTATCGCGATTGCGGTTTATCGTTTCGCGACATTGCTGCTCGCGTTGGTCGAGATCCAATGACTGTTAGCAGACTATGGAATCGGTGGGTTCAGGAGGGTAATACGGAACGCCATGCTGGATCCCAACGGCCTCGTATCACTAGCAGTCGAGATGACAGGCATCTTATCCGCATGGCTGTAACGGATCGTGCCGCCACGTCTCGATCCCTGAGTCAACAGATGGGGACGTTTGCAAGACAACAACCATCTGCACCAACAGTTCGAGGACGTTTGCAGCAGCATGGACTATCAGCTCGGAGACCATGGCTGCGGTTACCCTTGACGCTGCGTCACAGACAGGAGCGCCTGCGTTGGTGTACTCAACGGCGAACCTGGGTGCACGAATGACAAAACGTCATTTTTTCGGATGGTTCTGTTTACAGCATCATGATGGTCGCATCCGTGTTTGGCGACATCGCGGTGAACGCACATTGGAGGAGTGTATTCGTCTTCGCCATACTGGCGTATCACCCGGCGTGATGGTATGGGGTGCCATTGGTTACACGTCTTGGTCACCTCTTGTTCGCATTGATGGCACTTTGAACAGTGGACGTTACATTTCAGATGTGTCACGACCAGTGGCTCTACCCTTCATTCGATCCCTGCGAAAACCTACATTTCAGCAGGATAATGCACGACCGCATGTTGCATGTCCTGTACGGGCCTTTCTGGATACAGAAAATGTTCGACTGCTGCCCTGGCCAGCACATTTTCCAGATCTCTCACCAATTGAAAACGTCTGGTCAATGGTGGCCGAGCACTGTCTAGTCACAAGATGCCAGTCACTACTCTCGATGAACTGTGGTATCGTATTGAATCTGCATGGGCGGCTGTACCTGTAGACGCCATCCAAGCTCTGTTTGACTCAATGCCCAGGCGTATCAAGGCCGTTATTACGGCCAGAGGTTGTTGTTCTGGGTACCCAAATATCGTGAAAATGTAATCACATGTCAGTTCTGGTATAATATATTTGTCCAATGAATACCCGTTTATCGTCTGCATTTCTTCATATGCAATTTAAATGGCCAGTAGAGTATTATATTTCTTATTTGTGAACATAATTTTATTATCAGGATTACTCACTGGATAGATCTGCAATTCAGTTCTGCGCATTAGTTCAGCGGGTTATAAATACTGGAATTTACTATATCTGCTAGCTGTGAGTTTTGTATATGTTTTATATGTGCGTGTTAAATGAAAGTTAATTTTGAAATTCGAAGGGTACCTTTCTATCATTACGATTCTGTAGGTTTTTATTTGGAAGTTTTGATGTTTGGTACTGTTACTGGTTGAGAATTTACTACCCAAAGCACAGTTATTTTATGAAGTGTTTCAAGATTTGTTTTTGGTGAACAATTTCTAATAAATTACTAAATCAGTAATGTTGCGTAAGCAGTTATTGAAGGCACCCATCTCCTTTAGCTAATCACAGCCAGTTGGGAACGGGCATTGATGTAACATTAGGGAACTAGAGGCTGTTTGTTAAGTTGTGGCAAATCTAATCCTGTTGTTTGTTGTTATTGTTGAAGTGTCTAGTCGCCCCTAAATTAAATAAAAATCCTGCACATTGTTTATGCAAATGTGTGAGATGTTTTTGGATCCATCTTGATCAAACTTTATGAAACCCAAATCTGTTGTGGATGATTTCGTAGGCAGAACTGTGACTAATTTGCAGACGATGTGCCACTTCGTCAATAGTTAATCGTCTGCCTAAGAGAATCATTTCACGTGAACGCTCAATGGTTTCTTCATTTGTGGCGGTAAACGATCGTCCGGTTCCTTCATCGTGCCTAACACTTGTGCGACCATTTCGGAATTTTTCAATGCATCCGTAGACAGTCCGTTGTGGCAAAATACTGTTCCCGTATGTACCGAAAGTCTTCGACGAATTTCGGCCCATGATACGCCTTCCGACCACAAAAAAAACGGATCACTGAACGTTGCTCATCTTTGGAGCAAATAGACAACGGAGCAGTCATGATTAACAGCACGGCAGAGGTAACCTAGCAGCTTGAAAATGGCAAAGATATAACAACAAATAAACAAAGCATGCGTCATCAACGTAAAGCGACAGTACTACCAAAATAAACAAAAATATAACTAAATTGCGGATAATAATTGACTTACCGTCGTACATGCAGGGTGAACTACTTTAATCCAAATGGGGAATAATTCGAGACAAGGATGAGGTACAGCAAAATGTTTTAGATAGAAGTTGTAGGAGGCAAAGAGGGTCACGCATTGCTGCTAATGGCCGTGCTCTTGAATGTAATTCTGAAGTGATTTCGACCTTGAAGTGATTTTTAAATGGGAACCCTAGTATATGATTTAAGATTTGAAAAGAGCGGCAAATTTTACCTATAAAATTATTCATTATTCAAGGTCATATCAAGGTTCAATGAAGGTAGAATAGCAAATATGTTTTTATTCTAGTAGGGTTTAACTCGGAGTAGAAGAGGGGTACAGCAAAATACAATGTCAAATACAAACTGGAATGGGCGTAACGTGTTGCGTATCACTACCAGTAACCATGATCTTAAAGGTAATTATCGAAGGTTAGTCAAAGGCTGAGTTTTGTTTCATGGAAATCCCTATTTGTAACGTAGGATTTGGAAAAAAAAATGAAGAGAGGTTTGAACTTTAAGCTTTACTTAACGTGTTTATTAGCAAAAACGAATAGATTATCAAAAAATGGTTCAAATGGCTCTGAGCACTATGGGACTTAACATCTGTGGTCATTAGTCCCCTAGAACTTAGAACCACTGAAACCTAACACACATCCATGCCCGAGGCAGGATTCGAACCTGCGACCGTAGCAGTCGCGCGGTTCCGGACTGAGCGCCTAGAACCGCTAGACCACCGCGGCCGGCTATAGATTATCATGTAAAAATGTTTCAAGATAGAACAAATGGAAGTAAAGCGTAGATTATTGATTTACAAGTCATTGTGTGAGTCCCCTAACCTCTCATTCCTAGGGATGCCCCTCCCACTTTGTATCAAACACTGTAATTTTTATGTGTCACTCCTCTATTCCGAATTAATCCCTACTGGAACTAAAAACATATTTCATATTTGCTTATTTGACCCCCGTTGAATCTTTCCATGACCTAGAATAATACATAATGTTATACGTGAAATTTTCTGGTGTTTTCAAACCTTAAATCAGATATATTAGGGTTCTCATTTTAAAAAATCACTTTAACCCTCAGGTAACGTTGAAAACCACGTTCAAAGTCACGGACATTAGCAACAATTCGCGTCCTTTTTTCATACAACTTTTATCTGAAACGGTCGGCCGGTGTGGCCGAGCGGTTCTGGGTGCTACAGTCTGGAACCGCGCGACCGCTACGGTCGCAGGTTCGAATCCTGCCTCGGGCATGTATGTGCGTGATGTCCTTAGGTTAGTTAGGTTTAAGCAGTTCTATGTTCTAGGGGACTGATGACCACAGATGTTAAGTCCCATAGTGCTCAGAGCCATTTGAACCATTTTTTTATCTAAAACATTTTGCAGTACCTCACCTCTATACCGAGTTATTCCCCAGTGTGGATTAAAATGGTCCATCCCGTACATTACACACGGAAATAAGGTGGTCTCGCGAAGACGGGTTATAGAGACATTCATATTTAAACGCACTGGTTACATTACTTATTTCTCAACTGACTCAAACAAGACAACATTTCTTGACGCTCTGAAAGAGCCAGTACTGATAGATAGTTTAAGTTGTCAGCAATTGAAGACAGAGGGCGGTAAACACGACATGTTCCGATTTGTGTAGTCTTCTTTCTGTATTCGAACCTATTACAGTATTACTGTACACGTGTGTCTACATTTCCTTCCGAACTGAATCAGTTTTCGTCCTGTGCTTTCGCAGTGAAAACGGAGATGGAAAAACTCCACAAGGCAAGAAGATTAAATACTCACGTGTTTATTTGAAGAAATTGGAGGAACAATATTCTTGCCAAATACAATCAACAGCCAAGATCGCATAAGTATTTCTTTATTTAAAACAACCGGTCTCGACAGAAGATGACAGCAAAGTCTGTCGAAACCAGTTGTTTTAAATAAAGAAATATTTATGCGATCTTGGCTGTTGAATGTTTTTATCAAGTAAAAGAGATCGCTCCTTCAGTCTTCTCAAAATGGGGAGATTTAAACAATATTCTCGGTTGAAGCCCATGGCCTCCAAAGTTAGCTGAGCGGGCCCTGGATTAACTGACGAGTGATTTTGGGATTTCAGTTCGCCCTGCAGTTCCCTGCTTATGGATCTCCCTTAGAGTTCTTTTGTCGCTGACAGTGTTCGCGACTGTGACATTCAGTCCTGCGGTGACTTTTGCAGCTTTCGTCCTCTTACTTTTCGTCACAGCCTTCTTCAATGAAAATCTGTCACTATAGTTCAACACTCACTTCCGTCAGCATTGTGACTTAGCGGATGATGATTTTCCGCTTTTATCATCTGCGGTATAAATCTTAGATACGGTGCCTCTTGAAACACCAAAGTTTTGGGCTCCCTCGGCTGCGGAAGCACCTACAATTCGAGCACCAGGGATTTGCCAAACTTCGAATTCATTTATCTCCGACATTATGCACTCACAACCACACAGAACGCTGTTCTGACCACGACTGACAGTAGCAACGTATTGAGGACACTACACAGATGCCGTTTGAGGTCAAACACAACAGAAAAATGTGCGGGATTGCTTAGCATCTGCATTTATGTTCAAGCACGCACTTCTCGCCGTGTTAGCATGTTTTTGTCCAGTCATTGTAAGTCGAAACAAATCACCCAGAATAGACGAAATTCTCTCAGAATTATTGGGATTCTTGCGGGAGCATACTACGACATCACTTTTCAAAATGGCTCAAATGGCTCTGAGCACTATGGGACTTAACGTCGGAGGTCATCAGTTCCCTAGAAACTAGAACTACTTAAACCTAACTAACCTAAGGACAGCACACACATCCATGCCCGAGGCAGGAATCGAACCTGCGACCGTAGCGGTCGCGCGGTTCCGAACTGAAGCGCCTAGAACCGCTCGGCCACTTCGGCCGGCCATCACTTTTCCATCAGGTATACTAGATATCTGAGACAGGTGGTATACCACAATATTTCATGTTGAGTGTAGTTACTCCGATTCCAAAAAAGACAGGTGCAGGTAGGTATGAATGTCACACAACCATTAGTTCAGTTAGCTACTGTTGCATAAATCTGATACGAATTAGTTACAAAATAAACGACTGCGTGGTAGAAGCAGTCTGGACGATACAGACACTACAACAGATGTAGCAGTAAAATTAGAAGGGAGGTCATCATTGTCCGTAATTTTGATGATTTATTAACAGCAAAATCGATTTTCGGTCACATAACGATCATCTTCAGCGCTTTATCGTACAAATTAAAGCTCGTAGGCATTGGTGTCTAGTTACTAGCAGTAACAGAAGCTACGAAACTATCACAATAACTCAACTGTGATGGTTTCGTAGCTTCTGTTACTGCTGATAACTAGACACCAGTGCTTACCAGCTTTCATTTGAACGCTAAAGCACTGAAGATGATCATTGTGTGATCGAAAATCGATTTTGCTGTTAATAAATCATCAAAATTACGGCCTATGCTGACCTTACTACTAATTTTATTTATCGTATGGTCGTTGTGCACACAGCACTCTATGGAGTCGCCAATCGGATGTAGCAGTGTTGCCTGATGAAATACAGACCTACGTTCGCGCGATGTGTAGAAGTTTTTGTCAGTGTTCACTAGAATCTACCCTTTAGTGAAGACAGGAACCATAAGGACAGTGAGACAAAGATTATACGGGGTGAGCCAGGCGCCTTATCGCTGTCGTTTTATGCAACCCGCAACATCCAAAGTGACATTCATAAACAGCACACAAGATTCTCATATTCTCTCGCACGCTACGCTCATCTATCAGTCCTACACAAAAAAAATGAACACCTTTTTGTAGGAAATTTAATGAAGATAAATTTTGTACTGGGATGTGTTTTCACTGTAGGCCAATGTTTTCGAATTATTCAAGCTAAACCTACAAAAGTGGTCTTCAAACTCACCTCCACCCCTCACCCGGTCCTCATCACTCTGGATTTCTGGCATTTTGTTCGTGGCACTCACGAACTATTGCAGATATTCGGTTTCCTTCTTTGGTTTCGGTTGGCCGACAGCACAGTCAGCTACTTAGCTAACACTATTAATTTAAACTGCCTGTGAGGAAGTGAAAGAGAAAACGACTTTTGTAAACGTTCCGCTAAAACTAATTACGTTGAGTAATCGATCCAGACTTAACCCTTATAAACACAGCAATTTCGTAGTTAGAGGGCCTGACGAATACAACGATGTAATTGTTTACTTATGCTATTAAATTTCACAAAACTACTAGGTAAGATTTGTACGATCTAGGGGATGATCAGTTTGGATTCCGTAGATATGTTGGAACACGTGAGGCAGTACTGACCCTACGACTTATCTTAGAAGCTAGATCAAGGAAAGGCAAACCTTCGTATCTAGCATTTGTAGACTTAGAGAAAGCTTTTGTCAATGTTGACTGGAATATTCTCTTTCAAATTCTGAAGGTGGCATGGGTAAAATACAGGGAGCGAAAGGTTATTTACAATTTGTACAGAAACCAGATGGCAGTTTCAAGACTCGAGGGACATGAAAGGGAAGCAGTGGTTGGGAAGGGAGTGAGACAGGATTGTAACCTCTCCCCGATGTTATTCAATCTGTATATTGAGCAAGCAGTAAAGGAAACAAAAGAAAAATTCGTAGTAGCAATTAAAATCCACGAAGAAGAAATAAAAACTCTGAGGTTCGCCGATGACATTGTAATTCTGTCAGAGACAGCAAAGGACCTGGAAGAGCAGCTGAACGGAATGGACAGTGGGTTGAAAGGAGGATATAAGATGAACATCAACAAAAGCAAAACGAGGATAATGGAATGTAGTCGAATTAAATCGGGTGATGCTGACGGAATTAGGTTAGGAAATGAGACGCTTAAAGAAGTAAATGAGTTTTGCTATTTGGGGAGCAAAATAACTGATGATGGTCGAAGTAGAGAAGATATAAAATGTAGACTGGCAATGGCAAGGAAAGCGTTTCTGAAGAAGAGAAATTTGTTATTATCGAGTATAGATTTAACTGTCAGGAAGTCGTTTCTGAAAGTATTTGTATGGACTATAGCCGTGTATGGAAGTGAAACGTGGACGATAAATAGATTAGACAAGAAGAGAACAGAAGCTTTCGAAATGTGGTGTTACAGAAGAGTGCTGAAGATTAGATGGGTAGATCACATAACTAATGATGAAGTATTGAATAGAGTTGGAGAGAAGAGGAGTTTGTGGCACAAGTTGACAAGAAGAAGGGATCGGTTGGTAGGGCATATTCTGAGACATCAAGGGATCACCAATTTAGTATTGGAGGTCAGCGTGGAGGGTAAAAATCGTAGAGGGAGACCAAGAGATGAATATACTAAACAGATTCAGAAGGATGTAGGTTGCAGTAGGCAGTGGGAGATGAAGAAGCTTGCACAGGATAGAGTAGCATGGAGAGCTGCATCAAACCAGTCTCAGGACTGAAGACGACAATAACAACAAGATCTCGACTAAGCCGGTTCCGTAAAAAGGCGAGTCACTGAAGAACAAAAAGTGACGAATGTGGGAAATAATTTCTGCAGTCGCAAATATTTGTACAAACTGTTGTAAGAGGGAGTGCCATGAACAACATACTAGAAATCATGACTGTTGGGGCTGAGTGTGGGAGTACAAGTGTCTTTGTAAGTCACTTTTGCACGTTTTTCTTGAATAATTCCAGAACTACTGCCTCTAGCGAAAGCGTATCCCCATACAAAATTCAGCTGTATTAAATCTCGTACAGAAAGGTCCTGTTCAGTTTTTCTGTAGGACAAATAACAGGTGTCCGGAGAGTAAGGACGAATTTGAATTGCGCCATTTTGTCATACGACCATTGGCAGCCTTTGTTTTTTCACGTTTGTTGTTTGCTATCCTTCCCATTAGTAGCCTGATAGCTTTCCTATGGCGAGTATTGTTGTTTGGAGCTTATTTTCGCCAAGGAGCAGATGACAACTGGGCAACGTATCCAAGTGATAAAAAGTTATTACAATAACAGTGAAAGTCCAACGGGAACCTTTCGTAAATTGCGTGTGACACTCTGACGTAATGCTGCTCATACCGAATCATCAGTTGGAAATTTCATCCGGTAGTTTGGGACCACGGGTTCTATTTCAAACGTTAAGAAAAGCAGACGACCGCTTTCTGTTCGAACACAAGAAAACATTGCTGGTGACGTAACAATGTGACCGTTAGGCCGACTAGGCCGTTAGGCCGACTAGCTCAACAATTAAATTTACCACCAAGTTCGCTGTATGAAATTTTTTCGAAAGGTGTGAAAATGCAGGCATACAAGAATCAACTTACACAAGAGTTGTAGCCTGCAGATCATGGAAAGAGACATCGATTTCCTCATTGTGTCTTGGGTCGACAACTGGACAGCCAGAACTTCACAAAAACAGTCAATTCCCTCAGATGAGGCGCACTTCCACCTCATTGGGTACGTCAATACGCAGAACTGCAGAATATGGGGTGACGAAAATCTGCGGTGACTGTGGAAGATGAGATTGCATCCACAACGCACGATTGTGTGGTGTGGCTTCTGGGGAGGGGGAGTGATCGGCCCATAATTTTTTTTTGAGAATGATGAGGGAGCTGCCGTCACTATGAATGACGACTGTTTTCAATAAATTTTTTATGTTCTATTGTACTTCAATACTCGTCCGTACTTCCTGGACACACTCCAGTTTGCGCGTAAGGATCTAGAGGATATCAAGCTCTCGCCTGTGGTTTATGAAGGCCAGATAGAACATGGTGGGTAGCATAAAACGACAGCGGTAGGGGCACCTGAATAACCCTTCATGCCTTTTGCACAGAAACCAGACTGTGGATTTAAGACTCGATGAACATCAAAGGAAAGCAGTGGTTCTAGGCGCGCAGTCCGGAACCGCGGGACTGCTACGGTCGCAGGTTCGAATCCTGCCTCGGCCATGGATGTGTGTGATGTCCTTAGGTTAGTTAGGTTTAAGTAGTTCTAAGTTCTAGGGGACTGCTGACCACAGAAGTTAAGTCCCATAGTGCTCAGAGCCATTTGAAACATTTTTGGAAGCAGTGGTTGGGAAAGGAGCTAGATGGGGGTTGTAACGTATCCCCAATGTCATTCACTCCCTGCATTAAGCAGGGAGGAAAGGAAAACAGGAGAAACTGCGAAAGGAAGTTAATGTTCGGGAAAAGAAATGCGGAATATAAATCAGAATAAATACTTTTGGCCTTCGCATAAAAACTTTAAAGTTTGGTGATGACTCTGCAATTTTGTCAGAAATAGCAGATTGGGAGGAAGAGCAGTTGAACAGAATGGATAGTGTCTTTAAATGAGGTTAAAAGATGAAATTGTTGGATGTGAGGTCCGCCAGTTACGCAAAACACCGTGTTTTCTCAGTACTCAAACATGTTTCGGCACCACTGTGCCATCGTCAGTGGGTTTCCGTTTTTATTTATTCTGCAATGTGAACATTTTTGTTAAATGATTATAAAATTATGTGCATCTTTTTACTTCAAACAACAGATCGATCCTTTTTGTAAATACCTTTACATTTGGTGTGTATGAATTTTCTGGATGACTTGTGTGATAATTACTACTGGTAGCTTGTCATCTGCATCCAAACGACGTTGATAAGAAAGAAATGTTCGCATTGCAGAATAAATTAAAATGAACACCCACTGATGATACCACAGTGGTGCCGAAACATGTTTGGGTACTGAGAAAAACGGTGTTTTGCATAACTGGCGGACCTCACATCCAACAATTTTAACTTCAAACACGGCCAATACAAGGAGCTGCAAAACAAAATGATTAAAAGATGAACGTCATAAAAAGTGAAATAGCATTTTTATGGAGGGTACTTTGTTATGTTGCAGAATGTCATTGTTCTAAAAACAACAAATCGGTTTATGTTTGACAACTGCCTTCTAATGTTTTGCGTGTTTATTGTTGTGTGGATCGTTCGATTTACTCTAATACTGTGCTAATACTGTGTGCATGGGAAAACGAATTTGGCTAGAGAACATTCCCCATGTCTGACTTTTTACTATTTTAAGCCGTCGTTAACGCCTAAGTAACGTTAAGAATGATTTAGAAGCCCATTTGACCAAGAAGCCCCATCTAAAGCAACAATTTATAAATGATAGAGCGAATTCAAAAGAGATCGGTTATTCCATACCCACGAATTTCGTGAAGGACGCTGAAGAAGTGCTGTTTCTCATGAAAATATTACCACCGATCGAGCAAAATTTGAATAAGATCAACTGACACCGTATAAAATTACTCAGGTGGCACTGAGCGTGGGTATGAGTCGAATCCAAAGCACCAGCAGTTAGACAGGAGAAAACGTTGTTGTCAATGGATCAAGAACCACAACACATTGACTGCGGCAAAAAATAACAAGCTCTGTAGAACTTCCAAAGCGGAAATTCAAATTTGGTTTAAAATACCGTTACTGACTACAAATTTTGGATTTATTGCTACGATCCTGTAAAGAAAGGTCAACTGGCTCAATGCTTATTTCGAGCAGAACCAACCCTACAAAACTCCGACAAATTCGCATTGCTGCTAAGAAGATTTTTCCCTAAAACTTGCCATATTATCAGTACAGCGTTAGTTAACAGACGTACGGTTACTGTCTACTGGTACACAAATGCATCTTTATTTTTGAAAAACTCACTGAAAAACGCCAAATAGAAAAAAATAATTTTACATCACAACAACGCATCGTCGAATATAGAAAAACTAACATAAATGGGGTGAATTGAAATATTGGGATGAACAGAAACGAAACTTCCAACGAAGTTATATGCTATAGTATCGGAAGATAAATAGAATATCATTGAAAGATTTGTTTGCGTAAGTTGCTAGTGAACCAGTGTAAATGGGAAATTACGAATTTCAAAGTTGGTGGCACTATTAGTTGATGTTTTGTTCACGCTATGACAGACATCGGATGTCGGGCTGAATTTCGTAACTTCGAACTTTATTTGTGAGTACCAACCTCAACTCTGTTGCTTTGATTTAAGGAGGCCTACATGGAAGTAAAATCTGCAATTCCGTTTCATTAAACAAAAGCTCAGTTTCAAAGTACCCTTAAATCTGACTTGTGTTTCGACTAACTTGAAATGTAGTGTTATGTTTTTGTAATTTCTAGGGTGAAAAGAAACAGCAATAATCAGTGTTTCTTCAGAAGCAGACCAATATTTTGAAGGAAATGACGAACGACCTGGTACAGTTCTCCATCCATAATTAAAGTTCCAATTTCAGAACGCTGTAGAAAGAAAACCTTTGCTCAAAACGACGTCAAATTTGAACTACATATTACTGACGCAAGGGGAAACGTCATGCAATAAAAATTATACCAGTTGATGGCACTGTAAGCGTCTTAACGTAAATGGGGTCGGCACGAAATGACAGATGTGTCCCAATACCGCTCCTATGATCTGAGTTGCACATTATATCCTCCGCACTGCTCAATCTACATGACTACACATCTTCGGCAGCTAACAACTGTGGCACAGTTAGTTGCACAAGCCCACCCACCACGTCAATGTAGTGTCACATCGGATGGGGAATATCGATTTTTTACTGTCACCAGGCCAAGTCGAAATGACACGGGTTTTTAATTGTCACGGGGCCAAAACCCGCAAAAAAATCAAAATGACATCAGTTTGTAAGTGTCGAGAGAATGGCGCAATACATCTTCACTATGGTGCCCACCGTTTTCTGCCGCAAGTTGAAAAGAAGAAAGAGTTTGTCTTACAATGGATCGGAGTGTCTCGGGGGCCACGATCTTAATCGGAGCGCCGAACACAGCATTTTTCAGATAATCCCGCGGCCAGAAGTGACACGGGTTAAGATCAGGTGACCTGTGCCGCTAGGGTGTACAGAAATGACGGCTGATAATTCTAGCGCTTTCCAAATCCCTCCGCTATAGGCGCTACACTGGCTGTGCAATGTGCGGAAGAGCGCCATCTTGCATAAAAATAATCCTATACACACATCCACGCTGTTGAGGGGTTGCAATGACGGTGCGGAAAAGACTCTCATAGCGTTTGCCAGTGACGTTACCCAGGGCTCGTGTCTTAGAAAAACTACGACCCTGCGACAAACGAAGGCGTCAACCCACACCGCACAGCCACCTTTGCAGAATGAGGTGGTACCTGTTGATGAGAGCGCGGATTTTCTGTTGCCCATATTCTGAAATTCTGTGTATTGACATGTCCTTGGAGATGCAAATGGGCTTCTTCTGTCCATATAGTGTTGAAAGACGTGCACGTCATTCACCATTCAGTGCTCGTATTTCATATTTCTAATCCCAGCATCGTGGTATTCGGTAAAATAATAATTCAGGCAATATTAATAATTTCTGTGGGTTGCCTGATTTATTTGACGATTTTTACAGTTTGTCTCACACTGGTCTGTGAAAGGATCTTGGCGCTAGGAATTTTCTTTATTTATGGGCGAGGGCAACAGTCTTCCTAGCAGCCATGATGGCTTCCCGTTCCCCATGCTTCTTACGATCGCCAGGGTAGCACGTGATGTCGTTTGAACATTCAGTAGTGGCCAAAGTTTCTCCTGCTCTCATTTCCCCAACCTGCCTTACCAACCTTGTAACTGCTATTTCTGCTCGATTTTAATGTCGCGAGGTCGCCCCCCTGTGAAATTCTGGCCCTATGATTGGCCAGTTCAGGTGCGCGCCCGTTTTTCGCGGGCGGGCTATAATGAATTCTACTGTAATTGATGAAAGTATGTGAATGCAGCTCGCCGCTAACTTGGTGTAATGTTTTGTCTGTACAGAGGTGTATCTGTCGCCTTTATTACCCCTTCACTCTCACACACAAATCGGTACAATACAGTTAGGGCCTCCTGTTTTATCTTGAGGCTGATCCGTGATAAGACAGGCAAACAATTATGCTAATGGAGGATTCTGAGTATTTTCTCGAATTTCATTCGCTCTCTCTCTCTCTCTCTCTCTCTCTCTCTCTCTCTCTCTCTCTCTCTGTCCTTTATCTGTGTACAGTTTTAAATATATTATTTCATTTACGTGGAATGAGCCCAATAGAATCTCTGGTGGAGCCCTTCGTCTTAATATTCAGCGGCTGGTTTGCTGGAAAAGATCTTTACATTTGTTATTATTGTTAAGCGCTGCATTCAGTTGGGAAAAATCGATCGTTTGAACAATTCGTTCATTTTTACGACAGATTTAGAATTTCAGATGTGGACGAAGCCTTTTTGGACGATTTTATCAAAACTCGGTGACTGCAGGCTCTCTTCGTCCGTCACAGCTGAAACTTCCCCACTAATTACAGGGCCAACACAATCATCAATGATTCAGACAGAGAACTCATTCGTCATTCACTCTAGAATAAAAGGGTCACAAACCTTATTTCTGAGGAAAATAGTATATTCAATCCATCTCCATTACATGTTCCGTTTTCTGTTGATTCCAAGTCTTACTTAATTTTCGTTTACCGTTTTTCTCTATCCACCAATAACCCGCTAGTGGCACAAACTTTAATAACTCGCTTTAGCGAGAAGAAGAGCAAATATGTCTCTTTTAGCAACCCGACAATCTTCCAACAGATACTTCCGAAGCTGTACCCCTTCTCCCTCTATAATAACCATGGAGAATACATCTATGTATCTCTGTTATTCCAAAGAATAATCTTACTAGAAAAATACCTTGGCGTCGACGAGCTGTCGGCGCATATATTACTAGAAATCCGATCAGATACTTTCCAAAAGTGAATAAATGTGGATGATTTGGTTGACCATTATTAATTATTGCGTGGTAGAGGGTAAATTTCCGTGGGGAGATTACAGGGCGCCAACCGCCCTCCGCGGGTGGGTGGTGGACAGAGGGTCAGTAGCGGCAGTTCTAGTACGACCGTGCCAGAGACCGGAGGTGCCACTTCCAGGAGGTGGAGTTCGGTAAGCAGGAGCGCCGGCGTGCACTGTGGATTCGCGCCCTGCGGCCCAGAGGGAACCTTCCTTATAGGTCACTGTGAATAGTTTCGCGTCTTGTTTATTCCTTTAGTGCTGGAGGCTACCTAGCGATTCCCGCACAGTAGCATCTTTCTCAGTCTTTGGCTGATTGATGGTAGTGGTCGTTGCATGCCTGCAACCCCTTCCTTTAGGAAATTGGACCCTATTTGATAATACGGCGATCGTTACTAAAATTCCTTTTCTCCTGCTATCGTGGCTTGTTATCAACGTACGTTGGGGCAGGTTGCTGAACTCGAATCTTTCTTCCTCCACCCCCATTTGGTTGTATTATTGTTCAATTTTCAACTGTTTAATAAATGAGTGCTTTAATCTTACATTCTCTCTCTCTCCTTACGTGAAATCACCCCTTGTGTGACAGTATAATGCAGAACTATAACGGTTGCTATATAAGGTCGTGTAGGTCTCGCGCCACTATAGATAGGATAAAGATTCCATATCGAGCGCCTGGAACGACCATTGCACGCATGGCACCGATGACAGTAATAACCATTTGCAATTATTCTACACTGATAAACTGGGAAGTGTTTACGGCTCAGTGTGAGTACGTGAGCACTAAATCCACTTGATGTGGTGGAAGTGGTGGCCTCTGTTTTACCTTGCTGGTTTAGACAAAATATCAAAAATCACAGCCCCTACAGCAAGGAATAGTAACCTGAAAATAACGAGCCACTGCATTTAATGTTCCGTGGACATTCATTGCCCACTTACATGCAAGTAAGAAATTCTGGTGTGAAAGTTTGTCTTGCTGGCAGGTCAGCATGAAGCATCTCCCGAACGTGGGTAATTTTGTATGGACAGCAATGCAGGATGTGTCATAGGATTTAATGCACTGTGCTTGCAGGCATGTCCAACGTTCAGGTAATTCCTTGTCCAGTGCCTGTTTCCAAAGCACTGACCGATCGCTCCTGCAATGCTGTGACGACATCTTCGACTGATGCAAAAAAAAAAAAAGAGGCCCAGTGGAACCGACCGGCCGCCGTGTCATCCTCAGCCCTTAGGCGTCACCAGACGCAGATGTGCAGGAGCGTGTGGTCAGCACACTGCAATCCCGGCTGTTGTCTGTTTACGCGACCGGAGACGCTACTTGTCAGCCTCACAGGGGCTGAACGCAACCCGCATGCCAACAGCAATCGCCTGGCCCGGTCGGCAACCCACCTGACTTCAGTGATCTGACGGGAACTCGTCTTGCCACTGCGGCGAGGCCGTTGGTCTTCGAGTAATGTCGGATCAGTTGTTTTCGTCTCTCAGCTACACTATGCTTCAAAAGAATCAGTCATTTAGAATTTTGTAATCGTTTACTCCGGACCCTTAGCAAACGTCAACTAATGTGTCGTTTCATACACTCGGTTGTCCGCAATCCTGTAGGGGTACTGTCGCACAGTCACCATTCTTGTGGAAGACAGCACGCGGTCATTCACGGAGGCAGCCACGCCGGCCGGAGTGGTCGTGCGGTTCTAGGCGCTTCAGTCTGGATCCGGGCGACCGCTCCGATCGCACGTTCGAATCCTGCCTCGGGCTTGGATGTGTGTGATGTTCTTAAGTTAGATAGGTTTAATTAGTTCTAAGTTCTAGGCGACTGATCACCCCAGAAGTTAAGTCGCATAGTGCTCGGAGCCATTTGAAGCCAGGCAGCCACGCTGGGTGTTTTGGATGCAAACACAGGAACTGCCGCATGGTGCGCGTCTGTCGGCGTACATATTCTGTCACTTACAGCGCCACCTATTGGTCACATTTTCGTTAGTTTTACTTGTGCTCCACGACTTCTCCCACTGCGTCAGTTGTATGCTGATCAAATCTGACAGTCATTCTGAGCAGCGCTTGTGTTTCTGGAGCGTTTTGAAACTGGAACTTCAATTATGGGCACCCTATGTACAGAAACAAGAAGCAGTCATTTAGATTGCATACAGGTAAAATTTATTATTTGGAAGGCAAAGATTATGTCGATGTTTTCTATGAAAAAAAAACAGGCCGATTTAACACGTTTATTTAAATACACTACTGGCCATTAAAATTCCTACAACACGAAGATGACGTGCTACAGGCGTGACATTTAACCGAAACGAAGAAGATGCTGTGATATGCAAATCATTAGCTTTTCAGAGCATTCACTCAAGGTTAGCGCCGGTGGCGACACCTACAACGTGCTGACATGAGGAAAGTTTCCAACCGATTTCTCATACACAAACAGCAGTTGACCGGCGTTGCCAGTTGAAACGTTGTTGTAATGCCTCGTGTAAGAAGGAGAAATGCGTACCGCCACGTTTCAGACTTTGATAAAGGTCGGATTGCAGCCTATCGCGATTGCGGTTTATGGTATCGCGACATTGTTGCTCGCGTTGGTCAAGATCCAATGACTGTTAGCGGAATGTGGAATCAGTGGGTTCAGGAGGGTAATACGCAACGCCGTGCTGGATCCCAACGGCCTCGTATCGCTAGCAGTCGAGATGACAGGCATTTTATCTGCATGGCTGTAACGGATCGTGCAGCCACGTCTCGATCCCTGAGTCAACAGATGGGGACGTTTGCAAGACAACAACCATCTGCACGAACAGTTCGACGACGTCTGCAGCAGCACGGACTATCAGTCGCAGACCGTGGCTGCGGTTACCCTTGATGCTGCATCACAGACAGGAGCGCCTGAGATGGTGTACTCAACGACGAACCTGGGTGCATGAATGGCAAAACGTCATTTTTTCGGATGAATCCAGGTTCTGTTTACGGCATCATGATAGTCGCATCCGTGTTTGGCGACATCGCGGTGAACGCACATCGGAAGCGTGTATTCGTCATCGCCATACTGGCGTATCACCCTGCGTGATGGTATGGGGTGCCATTGGTTACACGTCTCGGTCACCTCTTGTTCGCAGTGACAGTGGAAGTTACATTTCAGATGTGTTACGACCCGTGGTTCTACGCTTCATTCGATCCCTGCGGAACCCTACATTTCAGCAGGATAATGCACGACCGCATGTTGCAGGTCCTGTACGTGCCTTTATGGATACAGAAAATGTTCGACTGCTGCCCTGGCCAGCACATTCTCCAGATCTCTGACCAATTGAAAACGTCTGGTCAATGGTGGCCGAGAAACTGGCTCGTCAAAATACGCCAGTCACTACTATTGGTGAACTGTGGTATCGTGTTGAAGCTGCATGGGCAGTTGTGCCTGTACACGCCATCCGAGCTCTGTTTGACTCAATGCCCAGGCGTATCAAGGCCGTTATTACGGCCATAGGTGGTTTTTCTGGGTACTGATTTCTCATGACCTATGAACCCAAACTGCGTGAAAATGTAATCACTTGTCAGTCCTGGTATAATATATTTGTCCAATGAATACCCGTTTATCATCTGCATTTTTTCTTGGTGTAGCAATTTTAATGGCCAGTAGTGTAGCTGAGGAAGCAGTTTGTACTCCAGGACATACTGTTCAAAAGGTCTTCTTACTTCTGGGGGTACGACTTGTAGATTAAGAGACATCTTTTTAAAATATGATGTCGTTGACCTAATGAATTACGAAACAAGCCAAGTTCATCTGTTTAATGTAGTTAGAAACATAGTATTTCTTTGGGAAACAGAATAAAAAAGACACAAGTGATGGAATATTTTTAGCTTTTGTATTGATCAACGTCGTTGATGAAATAGATAAATTTTGCTTCTTATTCCTCCAGTGGAAAAGAGATTATGAGATTTCCCTTATTCTCCACAAAGTCCAATAAATAGAAAAAAAAATCAGATTAACTTGCTGATTCTACTGACCCCTCTCTGTGCGGTGAATGGAAACGCGAAGTTCTTATTTTTGTACGTTACAAAAGCGCGAGCTAGGCTCCCAATCTAATTATAAGTGTTAAGTCACCACATGACTTATAGTTCCATATGATTTTGACTTCCATATTTATTTTTAAACATATTGACTTTCTTCTTTTAAAGTTGTTAACTGTTTCTGTTCACCCAGATTTAGGGTTTCTCGATGCCTGAAAGATAAGCACTGCGGACTCTCCACCATACCAGCCCTCATCTAGTAACTCCTGATTTTTTTTTTGTATACAAACATTAAAGATGAAACGCGTGGAATCAGTTTTTCGTCATCAGATGACTGGATAGCTGTATGCAAAACGAGTAACAAATATGTAGAAGCAACATATTAAAACGTCATGCTTGTTCTTGCGTTTTGCCACATTAACGGCAAAAATGTAGCCAGGAATAAAGGTTTTTACTTTCATCATTTTGTGGCGGGTGTCAGCGAGAAAAAGTATGGTAAAAGTTTGACATTGTAAGGGATAGTCAAATGAAAACGAGACAAATGGAAGAAAGTAAGTAAAATGTTTATGTAGTCGCCATCCCTGTTAATATGAGGGTCGTTCAATAAGCATTGCCCCACATTTTCTTGAAACGCCATTAATATACGCAGACAAACGTCCTTGTTGGTGCTTCACATTTGATATTTGTTCTGTGCGCCGGTGAAGTTTCGAACCGTTTTGGCAGATGGCAGGACCGTAGTACTGCGTCCAAATGGCGTCTATATACGACTCACGTTACAGGCATTTTAGTAGTGCTGCTATGGATAACTGATATTTCGGTTTTTTCGCGGTTATTGGTGAGAAATAAAAAAAAATATTGTAATGGAGACCAACCAAATACCGATAAAAACGGTTATTGAGAACTAAAATAACGGTATCAGTTTTAACCACTGGGTTTATCCCATCGCTAACACAACGGTGCCATCGCGAGAAACTCCAATCTCGTCGTTTTACAGCGCGATTCAAGCCCACCTTCTATGAAGACGTCTGCAGTGGGCTCATCCTGACATTTTCCCACGTGATGACCGAGGTTGGTGGCTGACGGTAGATTGGGGAGGGGGGGGAGGGGAGGGGGGGGGAAGAAGTGTGGGTGGAAGAAGTGTGGGTGTCTGCTGGAGGCGCTCTCGCCACGCAGGTGACCGCACTTCGACGGCCAACCGGCGTCATTAAAAACGGATTACCGCCGTAGCGACACGAAGTTGGCAGCACTGTTTACGACAACTTGGGCGGGGAACTACTGCCGTCTTCTCGCTCCTCAAGTTCTGATTGCGTGGGTGGACCGCGGGGAGGTGGAGGGGAGGAGGAGGAGGTAAACAAGTGTTGTGTGCTCTTGAGATACCTGCCGTTCTTATACCTGGTAAGTGCGTGCAGGAGAAAAGTGTACTTCGGTTCGTCAGCGGCTACAGGCGAAGGAGGCAGATTGCAGCTACCATTCCGCGCCCTATTCACAATTAAACTACGGCTAAAGACGAAAAAATGTAAGGTAGGGGGTGGTGGAATCTCCCGTGGCTCATGATGCAATTCATGCTCCAAAACTAAAGATGTTCATGTTCTTTAGGATTGGGTACGGCAAAACGACGAGTTAAGATCGACGCACACTACACATAAGCAGAATGGAAGCGTAGTCTACGTCACCATCCATTGCAGTTGTACTCATACCAGACCTAAGGCCTACACAGCACACTTCCCGTAGCCCACTACCACACACTTATGTTATAAGATACCGTCTGTCATCGAAAAAGTATTAATATCTACACTGAAGCGCCAAAGAAACTGATACAGAGATACGTAAACAGGCAGAATACGGCGCTGCGGTCGGCAACGCCTTTATAAGAGAACAAGTCTCTGGCGCAGTTGTTAGATCGGTTACTGCTGCTACAATGGCAGGTTATCAAGATGTAAACCACTTTGAACGTAGTGCTATAGTCGGCGCACGAGCGATGGGACACAGCATTTCCGAGGTGACTTCCGGAAGGCGTTCGATACAGTTCCGCACTGTCGCCTGATAAACAAAGTAAGAGCCTACGGAATATCAGACCAGCTGTGTGACTGGATTGAGGAGTTTTTGGCAAACAGAACACAGCATGTTGTTATCAACGGAGAGACGTCTACAGACGTTAAAGTAACCTCTGGCGTGCCACAGGGGAGTGTTATGGGACCATTGCTTTTCACAATATATATAAATGACCTAGTAGATAGTGTCGGAAGTTCCATGCGGCTTTTCGCGGATGATGCTGTAGTATACAGAGAATTTGCAGCATTAGAAAATTGCAGCGAAATGCAGGAAGATCTGCAGCGGGTGGGCACTTGGTGCAGGGAGTGGCAACTGACCCTTAACATAGACAAATGTAATGTATTGCGAATACATAGAAAGAGGGAGCCTTTATTGTATGATTATATGATAGCGGAAGAAACACTGGTAGCAGTTACTTCTGTAAAATACCTGGGAGTATGCGTGCGGAACGATTTGAAGTGGAATGATCATATAAAATTAATTGTTGGTAAGGCGGGTACCAGGTTGAGATTTATTGGGAGAGTCCTTAGAAAATGTAGTCCATCAACAAAGGAGGTGGCTTACAAAACACTCGTTCGACCTATACTTGAGTATTGCTCATCAGTGTGGGATCCGTACCAGATAGGGTTGACGGAGGAGATAGAGAAGATCCAAAGAAGAGCGGCGCGTTTCGTCACAGGGTTATTTGGTAACCGTGATAGCGTTACGGAGATGTTTAATAAACTCAAGTGGCAGACTCTGCAAGAGAGGCGCTCTGCATCGCGGTGTAGCTTGCTCGCCAGGTTTCGAGAGGGTGCGTTTCTGGATGAGGTATCGAATATATTGCTTCCCCCTACTAATACCTCCCGAGCAGATCACGAATGTAAAATTAGAGAGATTAGAGCGCGCACGGAGGCTTTCAGACAGTCGTTCTTCCTGCGAACCATACGCGAGTGGAACAGGAAAGGGAAGTAATGACAGTGGCACGTAAAGTACCCTCCGCCACACACCGTTGGGTGGCTTGCGGAGTATAAATGTAGATGTAGATGTAGATGTAGAAGTGGGGATTTTCCGTACGACCATTTCGCGATTGTACCGTGGATATCACGAGTCCGGTAAAACATCAAATCTCCGACATATGCGGCCGGAAAAAGCACCTGCATTAACGGGACCAACGAAGACGGAACAGAATCGTTCAAAGTGACAGAACTCCAACCCTTCAGCACATTGCTGCAGATTTCAATGCTGGACCATCAACAAGTGCCTGCGTGCGAATCATTCAACGAAACATCATCGATACGGGCTTTCGTAGCCGAAGGCCCACTTGTGTACCCTTGATGATTGTACGACACAAAGCTTTACGCCTTGCATGGGTCCGTCAACACCGACATTGGACTGTTGATGACTGGAGTGGATAGACGTGTAAACGTATGGAAACAACCTGATGAATTCGTGGATCCTGCATGTCAGCAGGGGGACTGTTCAAGCTGTCGGAGGCTCTGTAATGGTGTGGGGCGTGTGCAGTCGGAATGATATGGGACTCTGACAGGTGACACGTACGTAAGCGTCCTGTCTGATCTCCTAGAACCATTCTCGTCCATTGTGCATTCTGACGAACTTGGACAATTCCAGCAGGATAATGCGACGCCCCACACGTCCAGAATTCCTACAGAGTGGCTCCAGGAACACTGTTCTGAGTTTAAACACTTCTGCTGGCGACCAAACTACCCAGACATGAACATTATTGAGCATATCTGGAATGCCTTGCAACGCTGTCTTCAGAAGAGAACTCCACCCCTTCGTACTCTGGCGGATATATGGACAGCCCTGTAGGAGTCATGGTGTGAGTTCCCTCCAGCACCGCTCCAGACATTAGTGGAGCCCGTGCCATGTCGTGTTGCGGCACTTCTTGCGGGGGCTCTACACGATATTAGGCTGGTGTACCAGCGTCTTTGTCTCTTCAGTGTATATACAACATCGTGCCATTGGGTAACTTGTTCAGACAGTAATAAAATATGCACAGTGAATGACACATGACCCCCATGTATCCACAGTTAAAGCACTGACCGTTGTGTTTGCATGCAAACAGTTACAGAAAGTGCTAGTAGTTGGTGTTTTGGTACATAAGCAATGAGTGTGAGAAAAGATTTTTCTTTTCTTTCTTTTCCTTTGGAAGTAAAACTGTGTGCCGGATCGAGGTCCCGAGTTCGAGTCTCTGTCCGGCACACAGTTTTAAGGGGCTCCGGAACGCCCTATACTTGCAATGTTAATATAACGCTTATAAATTACATCTTTCCTCACAAAGTATTTGAGGTAGGAAGTTGAACTTTTTACAGATTATTTATTGGAATATGGGCTACAACTTAACACAGGGATTTTACAAAATTTTAGTTCAGTTATTAAAGATGATTTTTTTTCAATTGTAATGAAAATTCACAACATTTTTTTGCAATTTTTTATTTATATATTCAAAAATATATAGTTTTTTGGAAAAAGGCTGTGTTAAATTATGCAGAAGGTACTGTGTAACATTTACTGAAAGTTTGAAACGAATATGTTTGGAAGATCCTTAGAAAACATGTAATTAGTATGAGAAAATAAAAGTTTTGGGAATCGAGCGACAAAGATTGGATTAACTTTTTAGTGCATTCCAGGTCCATAGGATGGATTATCTTCATCCTCTGCAAACTCCTCCTCCAGCTTCCTCTTGTTCCTCCTCCTGTTTACTCTTGCTTGTATTTCTAGACTCTTTACAGCCCTGTCTGCAGCCCGAAGGCGTTCCTTGTCTAAAGCAAGCATCGCTCGTACCATGTTAGAATGTTATTATTTACAGTAATAACACATACCTTTGGCTTTCCAACATTTCTCCTTTTCTTAAAAGCCTTCAGAGGATTTCTAATAACTTTACTTTTACTCATTATTATACTTCAACAAAACAGAGACTCAAGAAACAGTATTAATTACGAATATTTTCGAGATAACGACAGAGTAAATAAACATGAAACAATCGACAATCACACCAGCGATATATATTGAACCATCACAGGTTAGCCACAACACATACTTTATCTCACATCACTAAAATGTAGCTGATGAACACGGACGTTAATAATAACACCATTTGACAGCAGTTTAACAGCGCCACAGTGGGTCACGCCCATGTAGAACACATTTAAAAAAAATTTAAAAATAGTTGTAGTCTTCGGAATTGAATAAATTATATATCTATTAAAAGGTAATAGTCTGCAGATTCAGAAAACGCAAGAAAGTAAAAATTGAACTTTTCATGATTTTGAGCCTTTCCGGAGCCCCTTAATCTGCGAGGAAGTTTCATCTAGATAATAGTCAAGCTCTATCAACGAGGCAGTACGAGATCACATTGTCCGTGCTGTCCAGTTACACGTCGACACAGAGGGTGTGAGAATGTCCTCCAGGTATCTCACCAACTGAAAAAATGTGGTAACGAGTTTCCGTCCCAGATTTGGCAGCTCTGCGTACAAAACTTCGTTCCTCGCCACCTACAAATCTGATCGTGTATAATTCCCACTACTGCATACCCACAATATGTTATTTGCGGTGTACACAGCGTTATTGACCAGCAGTTTATATCCGGCTGATCCAGTATGGGTAGACAAACAGCAAGTTTCCAGCAGTAGTAAAAGCGCGCCCGTCTATGGACTGTGATCGGAAGTACTTCAGTTTGCTATGCTGGCAAAGGGGGGTATCTGTTTGCGTAGATAGAGAGACACATTTCGTGCTGTTTGCGTATCACGTCGGCCGACGGCGGAAACGAGAATCGTATTTCTGGGAACGTCCCCAATGGCAAACATTTTACTGTCCCGACTCTTTTGCGCCGGCACTGTTAACAAACACACTCAGTCGCTTTTCTCGGAAAAAAAGCGTTGCCCTTCTGAGTCGTGTACTCGCGTAAGGTCAGCGGTAACGTCTTCGTGGCCGTGTTTAAACAGAACTCCCGACATAGCGAGAAGCAGTGAAGAGAATCCGCTTTCCTAGTAGTTCCGTAAGACATCCAATAAAACCACAAACTACTCCCAGGCCAGCCGCGGTGGTCTAGCGGTTCTGGCGCTGCAGTCCGGAACCGCGGGGCTGGTACGGTCGCAGGTTCGAATCCTGCCTCGCGCATGGGTGTGTGTGATGTCCTTAGGTTAGTTAGGTTTAAGTAGTTCTAAGTTCTAGGGGACTTATGACCTAAGATGAGCCATTCAAACTACTCCCAGTACCCTTTGTCATTCACGCAAACTAGTCTGGATTACTCCAGAGGAAACCACCACCGTTAAAATGTTTTTTTTTTGCGTAAATGTTCAGGAGGCGGATAAAACGAGCTTTCACTGGTTTATTCAGCGAGAAAATTTCGGAGACTGATACGTGATTATTTCTGAATATTCTAGTAGAAGGGATCCTTGTACTGCAGTCGCAGAATAATCGCATTTTCTTTGATTTCTTGCTCTCATTCACCTCTGCATCGATATCGTACTGAAAAGTCTCGAAATCTGGCAAAAAAACCCAAAGGCATTCTTTCATATGTAAGTACACTAGCGCCAAGACACCATCAGTATCTTCACTGCGCGATAGCAATGGTAATGTTACCGATAACAGTTTCCCTAAAGCGGAGTTGTTAATCACGTCTTTCCGAAATTCCATCACCAAGGTTAAGTGCAGTAAACATTTCGGATCAACAACAGTTGCCAGCGTAAGTAATGTAGAGGTAGATACCCCCGGCGCAGCGAAGGCATTTAAGTCGCTTAATGAAGGCAAGTCTTCCGGTCAAGATTGTATTCCAGTTACGTTCGGAGTATTCTACCGAAATAGCACCATTACTGATCAGTCACGTACAACTGCTCCCTACACGAAACATCCGTGCCTACAGACGCGAAAGATGCACATTCTAGCGTTAAAATGTTTTTTTTTGGCTTTTCTCATTTAACCAAATATAACATTGATGATGATAATTTATGGCAATGTTTGTCGACAAGATAAAGAATGCAACCTTTTAACACTAGATTGCTTACTCACGGCAGTTCTCCTTGGCCGTTTTTTTTTTTTTTGGTACGACTTGGAAAGAGAGAAAAATTAATGAATGATCGCCGATGCGTCGGTTCTCGATTGTGTTCAGGGACGTACAGATTGATTGCGCGAAAATAGTTTCTCAAATGACCTCTTGACCCGGATTGCTTTCACGCAATCAGACTCTTCAATAAAATTACCTAAGGGACCTATTTGAATAATAAAAAAAAATTGGAAATAAATGCAAAACAGTGAAATTTTGTAAAAAAGTTGTCAGATCGGAAATTGAACACATTAATGGTCTCCTAAACACAATCGAGACACCGCGATAAAGAGCGAACCTGTAACAAAGTTCATTTAAACATAAACATTATTTGTGGTTAATTTAAAGAAAAGAATAAGCATAGATTTTCTGTACAGTGAAGCATCAATATATTCTCAAAGAACAAAGGCGTTAAACTATAAACATTAACAAATTTACAATGAATACAAAACTTACATTTTTATGTTTTCCTCATACATGGAACAGTCCAACAATCGCTGCTTTTGTATGTGAGATATTTTGTAAAAATTAAATGTCCTGGCGTGCGTGTAAGTATTTTTTATCGTCACAAAGTTTACAAAAGCGTTTTCTTTTCTTGATGATAAAGTGGTTTTTCACACTAAATGAACTATAACTTGTAGCGGTGCTACACAACACGTCTTAACAAGTCGGCGACCAAACATCAAAGGTAATGAAGTACATGTTAACATATCGGCGACCAGAAGTACAACTAACTATAAAGACTCTAGAATTTTCCTAACAAATGATAAATTGTTCTTTCTTCTGTTTCGCAGCTTCTTGCTATCAAGCGCTGCGGCAATGATTTTAAATATCTGCGCCCAGTGAGTCATAGTGTTTAAAAGCACCTTTTAAACGCTGGCCGCGCGTCTTGGTATAGGCGCACGTTATAAACAGATTTCGTTTCTTTACTCTCGCGTTGTCATGCTTAGTATCATTACAAACTACAGCTCGATGGCTGTCCTTTCCTCATATGCAAAATGTCTGAAATCCAATAATATCACAACATGTCACACCGCTACACAAGACAGAATCCTCTGAATTACAGACCTATACCACTCACGTCGATTTTCCGCAATAGTTTCGACTATATATTGTGTTCTAACATTATGAATTACCTATAAGAAAACAATCTATTGACACACTGTCTGCGCGGAATCTGAAAATATCATTCTTGTGCGATGCAGTAAGCTCTTTATTCTCACGAAGTAATGAAAGCTATAGGCAGCGGATCCCAGAGTGATTCCACACGTCAAGGTTTCCTGAAAGCTTTTAGCATGGTTCCTCACAAGCGGACTGTAATCAAATTCCGTGCTTGTGGAGCATCGTCTCACTACCGCAGTTGGATTCGTAATTTCCTGATAGAGTGGTTGCAGTTCGTAGGAACTAACGGAAAGTCATAGAGTAAAACAAACGTCATGTCTGTTGTTTCCCCGACGAAGTGTTACAGTCCCTCTGTTGTTTCTTATCTGCACTGAAGCGAAACAGAAGCTGGTGTAGGCATGCGTATTTAGATACACGGATATACAGGGTGTTACAGAAAGGTACGGCCAAACTTTCAGGAAACATTCCTCACACACAAAGAAAGAAAATATGTTATATGGACATGTGTCCGGAAACGCTTAATTTCCATGTTAGAGCTCATTTTATTACTTCTCTTCAAATCACATTAATCACGGAATGGAAACACACAGCAACAGAACGTACCAGTGTGACTTCAAACACTTTGTTACAGGAAATCTTCAAAATGTCCTCCGTTAGCGAGGATACATGCATCCACCCTCCGTCGCATGGAATCCCTGATGCAGCCCTGGAGAATGGCGTATTGTATCACAGCCGTCCACAATACGAGCACGAAGAGTCTCTACATTTGGTACCGGGGTTGTGTAGACAAGAGCTTCCAAATGCCCCCCTAAATGAAAGTCAAGAGGGTTGAGGTCAGGAGAGCGTGGAGGCCATGGAATTGGCCCGCCTCTACCAATCCATCGGTCACCGAATCTGTTGTTGAGAAGCGTACGAACACTTCGACTGAAATGTGCAGGAGCTCCATCGTGCATGAACCACATGTTGTGTCGTACTTGTAAAGGCACATGTTCTAGCAGCACAGGTAGAGTATCCCGTATGAAATCATGATAACGTGCTCCATTGAGAGTAGGTAGAAGAACATGGGGCCCAATCAAGACATTACCAACAATGCCTGCCCAAACGTTCACAGAAAATCTGTGTTGATGACGTGATTGCACAATTGCGTGCGGATTCTCGTCAGCCCACACATGTTGATTGTGAAAATTTACAATTTGATCACGTTGGAATGAAGCCTCATCCGTAAAGAGAACATTTGCACTGAAATGAGGATTGACACATTGTTGGATGAACCATTCGCAGGAGTGTACCCCTGGAGGCCAATCAGCTGCTGATAGTGCCTGCACACGCTGTACATGGTGCGGAAACAACTGGTTCTCCCGTAGCACTCTCCATACAGTGACGTGGTCAACGTTACCTTGTACAGCAGCAACTTCTCTGACGGTGACATTAGGGTTATAGTCAACTGCACGAAGAATTGCCTCGTCCATTGCAGGCGTCCTCGTCGTTCGAGGTCTTTCCCAGTCGCGAGTCATAGGCTGGAATGTTCCGTGCTCCCTAAGACGCCGATCAGTTGCTTCGAACGTCTCCCTGTCGGGACACCTTCGTTCTGGAAATCTGTCTCGATACAAACGTACCGCGCCACGGCTATTGCCCCGTGCTAATCCGTACATCAAATGGGCATCTCCCAACTCCGCATTTGTAAACACTGCACTGACTGCAAAGCACGTTCGCGATGAACATTAACCTGTTGATGTTACGTACTGATGTGCTTGATGCTAGTACTGTGGAGCAATGAGTCGCATGTCAACACAAGCATCGGAGTCAACATTACCTTCCTTCAATTGGGCCAACTGGCGGTGAGTCGAGGATGTACAGTAGATACTGACGAAACTAAAATGAGCTCTAATATGGAAATTAAGCGTTTCCGGACACATGTCCACATAACATCTTTTCTTTATTTGTGTGTGAGGAATGTTTCCTGAAAGTTTGGCCACACCTTTTTGTAACACCCTGTATAAACAGGCAGAATACGGCGCTGCGGTCGGCAACGCCTATATAAGAGAATAAGTGTCTGGCGCAGTTGTTAGATCGGCTACTGCTGCTACAATGGCAGATTTAAGGGAGTTTGAAAGTGGTGTTTAGTCGGCGCACGAGCGATGGGACACAGCATCTCAGAGGTTGTGATGAAGTAGTGATTTTCCCGGACCACCATTGCACGAATGTAATGTGAATATCAGGAATCCGGTAAAACACCAAATCTCCGACATATCTGTGGCGCCGGCCGGAGTGGCCGTGCGGTTCTAGGCGCTGCAGTCTGGAACCGCGAGACCGCTACGGTCGCAGGTACGAATCCTGCCTCTGACATGGATGTGTGTGATGTCCTTAGGTTAGTTAGGTTTAACTAGTTCTAAGTTCTAGGGGACTAATGACCTCAGAAGTTGCGTCCCATTGTGCTCAGAACCATTTGCACCATTTGGACCATATCTGTGGCCGGAAAAAGAACGGGACCAACGATGAAGAGAATCGTTCAGCGTGACAGAAGTGCAACCCTTCCGCAAATTTGTGCAAATTTCAATGCTGGGCCATCAATAAGTGTCAGCGTGCGAACCACTCAACGAACATCATCATATGGAACTTCCTGGCAGGTTAAAACTGTGTGCCGGGCCGAGACTCGAACTCGGGACCTTTGCCTTTCGCGGGCAAGTGCTCTACCAACTGAGCTAGCGAAGCACGACTCACGCCCGGTACTCACAGCTTTACTTCTGCCACTCCTGAAAGAAAGGATATTGCGGAGACATGGCTTAGCCATAGCCTGGGGGATGTTTCCAGATTGCTAGTTCTGCAAGGTTCGCAGGAGAGCTTCTGTAAAGTTTGGAAGGTAGGAGACGAGGTACTGGCAGAAGTAAAGCTGTGAGTACCGGGGGTGAGTCGTGCTTCGGTAGCTCAGTTGGTAGAGCACTTGCCCGCGAAAGGCAAAGGTCCCAAGTTCGAGTCTCGGTCGGGCACACAGTTTTAATCTGCCAGGAAGTTTCATATCAGCGCACACTCTGCTGCAGAGTGAATATCTGATTCTGGAATCATCATATGGGCTTGCGGAGTCGAAGGCCCACTCGTGTTGACTGCACGACACCAAGCTTTACGCCTTTCCTGGGCCAGTCAATACCGACATTGGATTGTTGATGACTGGAAACATGTTACCTGGTCTGACGAGTTTCTTTTCAAATTGTATCGAGCGGATGGAGGTGTACAGGTACGGAGACACCTCATGAACCCACGGACCCAGCATGTCGACAGGGGAATGTTCAAGCTGGTGGAGGCTCTGCAATTCTGTGGGTCGTGTGCAGTTGGAGTGATGTGGGACCCCTGATACGTCTAGATACGACTCTGACAGGTGACACGTACGTAAAAGCATCTGTCTGATCACCTGCATCCATTCATGTCCATTGTGCATTCCGACGGAGGACAATGCGACACCCCACACGTCCAGAATTGCTACAGAGTGGCGCCAGGAAAACTCCCCTGAGTTTAAATACTTCCGCTGGCCACCAAACTCCCCAGACATGAATATTATTGAGCAAGTTAGGGATACCTTGCAACGTGCTGTTCAGAAGAGATCTCCACACGCTCGTACTCTAAGGGATTTATGGGCAGCCTCGCAGGGTTCATGGTGTCAGTTCCCTCCAGCACTGCTGCAGACATTAGTCGAGTCCACGCCACGTCGTGTTGCGGCGTCGCGGGGTCCCCACCCGATATTAGGCAGGTGTACCAATTTCCTTGGCTCCTCTGTGTAAAATGACGTGAAAGTAAAGTTCTCTAAAAATATTAAACAATAAAATAAAATATGAGATGCATTCAAGTTCTAAGGCCTCCGATTTTTTTTCTAATTAACTATTTACCCGAAATCGATGAAACTGGCGTTACTTCTCGACGTAATCGCCCTTCAGACGTACACATTTTTCACAACGCTGACGCCATGATTCCATGGCAGCGGCGAAGGCTTCTTTAGGAGTTTGTTTTGACCACTGGAAAATCGCTGAGGCAATAGCAGCACGGCTGGTGAATGTGCGGCCACGGAGAGTGTCTTTCATTGTTGGAAAAAGCCAAAAGTCACTAGGAGCCAGGTCAGGTGAGTAGGGAGCACGAGGAATCACTTCAAAGTTGTTATCACGAAGAAACTGTTGCGTAACGTTAGCTCGATGTGCGGGTGCGTTGTCTTGGTGAAACAGCACATGCGCAGCCCTTCCCACGCATTTTTGTTGCAGTGCAGGAAGGAATTTGTTCTTCAAAACATTTTCGTAGGATGCACCTGTTACTGTAGTGCCCTTTGGAACGCAATGGGTAAGGATTACGCCCTCGCTGTCCCAGAACATGGACACCATCATTTTTTCAGCACTGGCGGTTACCCGAAATTTTTTTGGTGGCGGTGAATCTGTGTGCTTCCATTGAGCTGACTGGCGCTTTGTTTCTGGATTGAAAAATGGCATCCACGTCTCATCCATTGTCACAACCGACGAAAAGAAAGTCCCATTCATGCTGACGTTGCGCGTCAACATTGCTTGGCAACATGCCACACAGGCAGCCATGTGGTCGTCCATCAGCATTCGTGGCACCCACCTGGATGACACTTGTCGCATTTTCAGGTCTTCATGCAGGATTGTGTGCACAGAACCCACAGAAATGCCAACTCTGGAGGCGATCTGTTCAACAGTCATTCGGCGATCCCCCAAAACAATTCTCTCCACTTTCTCGATCATGTCGTCAGACCGGCTTGTGCGAGCCCGAGGTTGTTTCGGTTTGTTGTCACACCATGTTCTGCCTTCATTAAACTGTCGCACCGATGAACGCACTTTCGACACATCCGTAACTCCACCACCACATGTCTCCTTCAACTGTCGATGAATTTCAATTGGTTTCACACCACGCAAATTCAGAAAACGAATGATTGCACGCTGTTCAAGTAAGGAAAACGTCGCCATTTTAAGTATGTAAAACAATTCTCATTCTCGCCGCTGGCGGTAAAATTCCATCTGCCGTACGGTGCTGCTATCTTTGGGACGTATTGACAATGAATGCGGCCTCATTTTAAAACAATGCGTATGTTTCTATCTCTTTCCAGTCCGGAGAAAAAAAAGATTGGAGGCCTTAGAACTTGAATGCACCTAGTAAAAACTATATCCTATATTTTAGACGTTGCTTAGCCATATTTCCATCCTTCTATATTGAATATGTATTATTACTGTACTGAAGCAGGAAAAACCTGAAGATGGTCTGAGGAAAGGGCCGAAACCTGTTGCTAACGAATAAAAATCTGAAAACGCTACCGAGGCTGTTTTTATTTGATTTTTAGCACTTTATACCTATTGCTGCTTTGCTCCAATTACAGAATATTCTGTTGACTCCTGCCCCCATCGGGAGAAATGATCATCGTAATAATGCAAGACAAGTCAGATCCTGTGCGGAAACATATTGGCCTTCATTTTTCCCAACTGCTGTTCGAAAGTGAAACAGTAGAGAAATTGTATGAGAGTTGACACTTATGTGTCAATTGCAGCGTAGTCATACAGATGTGAAGATTAACAATGCAAACCAACTTGTTCCATTCAAGAAGGTAATTGTGTTGACAACTACTTACGTCTTCGCCTTCTGCATCTACATTTACATCTACGTGGCTATTCTAAAAATCACATTCAAGTGCCTGGCAGAGGGTTCATCGAACCGCCTTCACAATTCTCTATTATTCCAATTTCGTATAGCGCGCGGAAAGAATGAACACCTATATCTTTCCGTAAGGGCTCTGATTTCCCTTATTTTATCGTGGTGATCGTTCCTCCCTATGTAGATCGGTGTCAACAAAATATTTTCGCATTCGGAGGAGAAAGTTGGTGATTGGAATTTCGCGAGAAGATTCCGTCGCAACGGAAAACAGCTTTCTTTTAATGATTTCCAGCCCAAATCCTGTATCATTTCTGTGACACTCTGTCCCATATTTCACGATAGTACAAAACGTGATGCCTTTCTTTGAACTTTTTCGATGTACTCCGTCAGTCCTATCTGGTAAGGATCCCACACCGCGCAGCAGTATTCTAAAAGAGGACGGACACGCCCGCATCTCGTGGTCGTGCGGTAGCGTTCTCGCTTCCCGGGTTCGATTCCCGGTGGGGTCAGGGATTTTCTTTGCCTCGTGATGGCTGGGTGTTGTGTGCTGTCCTTAGGTTAGTTAGGTTGAAGTAGTTATAAGTTCTAGGGGACTGATGACCATAGATGTTAAGTCCCATAGTGCTCAGAGCCATTTGAACCATTTTGAGGACGGACAAGCGTAGTGTAGGCAGTCTCCTTAGTAGATCTGTTACATTTTCTAACTGTCCTGCCAGTAAAACGCAGTCTTTGGTTTGCTCTACCCACAATATTATCTATGTGATTGTTCCAATTTAGATTATTTTTAATTGTAATCCCTAAGTATTTATTTGAATTTACCGCCTTCAGATTTGTGTGACTTATCACGTAATCGAAATTTAACTGATTTTTCATGGAGGAAGCTTGCACCCCACGTGTTTTGCGTGGCTCTATCACAGCACAGGCCTACATTGATGTTTTAAGCAGCTTCTTGCTTCCCACTGTTGAAGAGCAATTCGGGAATGGCAATTGCATCTTTCAACACGATCGAGCACCTGTTCATTATGCACGGCCTGTGGCGTAGTGGTTACACGACAGTAACATCCCTGTAATGGACTGGCCTGCACAGAGTCCTGACCTGAATCCTACAGAACCTTCAGGATGTTTTGGGACGCCGACTTCGCGCCAGGCCTCACGATCCTGTCCTTAGTGCAGCATTCCGTGGAGAGTGGGCAACTATTCGCAAAGAAATCTTATAACACATGATTCAACGTATGCCTGCGAGAGAGGAAGCGGTCATGAAGGCTATGGGTGGGCCAACACGATACTGAATGCCACTATTATCGATGGAGGGTGCCATGAAGTTTGTAACGTCTCTTAGCAAAAGACATATTACATAATAAAGAGAAAACATTGTGTATGATGTTTTGTTCTTGTATAAAATTATGTACTTTTTTTAATTTATTTTAGATAATATCTGTGTCGGCGAGTACTGAAACCGCCACAGACGATACTTATTAAATATCAAACAAAGATGAGAATATGTGACTAGTATAAATAATACAGAACGAACATTAATTTCTCTGTCGTCTTCTTGGAGTTACGTGAGTAGGATAGCCTGTGACGTTATATTGTACGCTAGCGTAGCATTCTTTTGTCAAGTTTGTAAGAGGGACGCCATTAAGTAAGGTTTTGGAAAGATGTGTAATTAATCGAATTGTTTAAATGTTTTGAATAGAGTTACTTAGTGAAACCTTGCATTATGATTTGTAATAAACTTGCCTGGTATTTTATCCCATTCCTTTAAGACATTTTCAGTTATTTAAATATTATTCGTGGTGCAGAGCTGCGCTACGAACGAACGAGCCGTTGCCGCGGCGCATTCAAATTGCATTAAATGAAATCTATCATACCGCAAAGAAGCGGGCAGGTAATAGTAATAGTGAAGTAAAATTATTTCTTTCAGCTTTCGGAGTTGCAGAGCAGAGCAGCAGATTTTATGATGTGTTTTACAGGTTGATGCGGGCTGCTGATAATATATTACTAACAGTGCAAAAAGATAATTTACTTTCATAACATAAAAGAAATCTTGCTGTGCGTAGTTCTGGTCTGGCAACCTTATAGTAAAAACATCTTTTTTCTCCGATAATAGTCTCGTGTTAGTCGTGGTACTTATTGTTGTTTTGCTGTTAACAAAAATCCACTGCAAAATTATGATGTTGTACAATCATTGCGTACTGTAACATCAGTATTGATAACGAAGTAATTTTCATTAACCTTTTCAATAACTATAAAGTAAGGAAGATATGTTGAACTTTATGGCGAGTTACAGTAACGAAAAAATGTTCCTTTAATACAGGCTGTTCCAGCTCGTGGGCTCCGTTGTGAGCCGCGGAGCGCTCCCTGCTCCACGGAGCCGTGTCGCTCGCTGTGACCATTCACGTGGGCCGGCACGGCTGGCTGAGTCAGGCGGCAAGGCAAGCGTTTTGGTGTGCCAGCTGCGTCTTACAAGATCGACAACCTCACACTCTTAGCTGCTAAGACGTGGCGACATGGTGCACCAGGAAATACGATGTTCAGGAAATAAATAAGAAGCAACTGTTTTACAAGAAATTGCCCACTAAATTTATTGGGCCTTTGTAGCTTGACATTTTCTTTTCATTACAATATCGGCAATATCAGGCGTCAAAGTGTTCGCAGCGTTAATGCGGAGGATGGCCTTCATTGTTGCATCCTGAAGGAACGATCGTTCCTTACTTTTTACTCTTTTCAATGCTGAGAAAAACCGCTCACAACAATATGTAGATCCAAACATGCACATGATCTGAGCGGCACTGTTGTGAAGCTTGGGAAATGTTTTGTGCTGTAATGAACGATACCATCGTGACAAATCCAACGTGTTGTATTACCTCTCTTTCAACAAAGTTGTATTTTGCGAATCAATAATCGCCAATTGAAGTGACGACGGCAAGTCATCGGGGGAAACTGAAAACGGAGCGCTGAACACCTTAAGTTCCATTTCCAAACTAGTGAGGTCTCGGAATCATGTTTCAAACGACGTGATGAGCTGCTTTAACTTTGCTTGGTAATCGCCGAAAGTAGTACCTTCAGATAGTTTTAAAGAAGCAAGATGATTGAAGAACGTCAAATGTCCATTACCCATCTGCCTCTCTAATAAACGTATCGCTTTGATGTGGACGTGCATGTCAATGCCCTGAAATGACAGATTTAAATTATTCAGATGCATAGTTATATCAGATAGGAACGCCAGGTCTGATATCCATTTTATACACTCCTGGAAATTGAAATAAGAACACCGTGAATTCATTGTCCCAGGAAGGGGAAACTTTATTGACACATTCCTGGGGTCACATACATCACATGATCACACTGACAGAACCACAGGCACATAGACACAGGCAACAGAGCATGCACAATGTCGGCACTAGTACAGAGTATATCCACCTTTCGCAGCAATGCAGGCTGCTATTCTCCCATGGAGACGATCGTAGAGATGCTGGATGTAGTCCTGTGGAACGGCCATTTCCACCTGGCGCCTCAGTTGGACCAGCGTTCGTGCTGGACGTGCAGACCGCGTGAGACGACGCTTCATCCAGTCCCAAACATGCTCAATGGGGGACAGATCCGGAGATCTTGCTGGCCAGGGTAGTTGACTTACACCTTCTAGAGCACGTTGGGTGGCACGGGATACATGCGGACGTGCATTGTCCTGTTGGAACAGCAAGTTCCCTTGCCGGTCTAGGAATGGTAGAACGATGGGTTCGATGACGGTTTGGATGTACCGGGCACTATTCAGTGTCCCCTCGACGATCACCAGTGGTGTACGGCCAGTGTAGGAGATCGCTCCCCACACCATGATGCCGGGTGTTGGCCCTGGGTCCCTCGGTCTTATGCAGTCCTGATTGTGGCGCTCACCTGCACGGCGCCAAACACGCATACGACCATCATTGGCAGCAAGGCAGAAGCGACTCTCATCGCTGAAGACGACACGTCTCTATTCGTCCCTCCATTCACGCCTGTCGCGACACCACTGGAGGCGGGCTGCACGATGTTGGGGCGTGAGCGGAAGACGGCCTAACGGTGTGCGGGACCGTAGTCCAGCTTCATGGAGACGGTTGCGAATGGTCCTCGCCGATACCCCAGGAGCAACAGTGTCCCTAATTTGCTGGGAAGTGGCGGTGCGGTCCCCTACGGCACTGAGTAGGATCCTACGGTCTTGGCGTGCATCCATGCGTCGCTGCGGTCCGGTCCCAGGTCGACGGGCACGTGCACCTTCCGCCGACCACTGGCGACAACATCGATGTACTGTGGAGACCTCACGCCCCACGTGTTGAGCAATTCGGCGGTACGTCCACCCGGCCTCCCGCATGCCCACTATACGCCCTCGCTCAAAGTCCGTCAACTGCACATACGATTCACGTCCACGCTGTCGCGGCATGCTACCAGTGTTAAAGACTGCGATGGAGCTCCGTATGCCACGGCAAACTGGCTGACACTGACGGCGGCGGTGCACAAATGCTGCGCAGCTAGCGCCATTCAACGGCCTACACCGCGGTTCCTGGTGTGTCCGCTGTGGCGTGCGTGTGATCATTGCTTGTACAGCCCTCTCGCAGTGTCCGGAGCAAGTATGGTGGGTCTGACACACCGGTGTCAATGTGTTCCTTTTTCCATTTCCAGGAGTGTATCTTTCAGACAACGCATTTCTTCCCCTTTCATTTCGGATAAAAGCGATATTTCCGCACAAAATTCACACACTTCACGACATCTTTCATTGCGCCACCTAGCTCTTCTGTTTCAGCACACAGTGCCTCTTGGTGAATAAAACAACGAAGAGTCAAAATGTCTTTCCCAATTCGTCCCTGAGTTTATTTGTCAAACGAGAAGCAAAACCTTGGTGACGCCCCATCATTTGTGGTGCACCGTCTGTCGCACCGAGCGAGGTGGCGCAGTGGTTAGACACTGGACTCGCATTCGGGAGGACGACGGTTCATCCTGATTTAGGTTTTCCGTGATTTCCCTAACTCACTCCAGGCAAATGCCGGGATGGTTCCTCTGAAAGGGCACGGCCGACTTCCTTCCCAATCCTTCTCTAATCCGATGAGACCGATGACCACGCTGTCTGGTCTCCTTCCCCAAACCAACCAACCGTCTGTCGCTACAGAATGGAGCTATCCCACGGCAAATTCATATTGTCCACTGATTCACAAACATCTTCAAAAATGTCACGTCCTGTTGCGATGTAATAGAGTGGTACCACATCTAAGAGTTCTTCAGTTGCTTGCAGCTCCATGTCGACACCACGCACAAAGACTGTAAGCTGAGCACAGTCCGATGTGTCGGTGCTTTCGTCAAGCGCTAGCGAAAATGCAACACAGCTCTCCGCCTTTTTCCTGAGCTGTGTCTCTAAATCCGCTGCCATGTCCAGGATTCGACGAGACATTGTTTGCTTCGACAGGCAAACCCCTTCAATTGCCTGCACCTCCTTGGAAAAAAAAAACCTTTCTGCAGCTGCTACCATGCACGATTTTACGAGTGGTCCCACAGAAAACGGCTTGCCACTCGTCGCAATGATGTGAGCCACCCTGCAGCTTGCTCTAATTGCAGATTCGGTAGTGTTTTCTCCGCTCTCATTCACCTGAAAATTATAAACGCGTTACAGAACACGAACTATGTTGCTTGTTTTGATACCCTCCGTATTACGAAACCGTTTTTAATCTTACGTCTCCTGGTATATCGTTCTTAAGCCTGGCTACCAGTTCTCTGCACCCAACGCCTTCTACCTGATCGTAGTGCGCTGCTTGAAGACGTGTATAATGTCGTTGTATATTGTACCTCTTCGCAGAATTAAATACTTTATCACATACAAGGCACTGCGGACGACCATCCCTCTCAATGTATCCTCAAGGTATCCTCCAATAGAGGTACAGGGCTCCCGCGTATAGTCACAGCTGTCATTGAACATGGATTATTGCGTCAGTTGAGGCTGCATGCGGCCAGGGGGCAGTGAGTTCGCTTTCCCCCTCCACACGGGCTCCGAGCTGCCGCAGTGAGCGCTCCGGAGCGCTCTGGCTCACTGGAGCTCGGTTGGAACAGCCTGCTTTAATAGAAAGCCAGATCCAGAACAATAACATAATATATTTTGTTTTGTTGAAAATTAATGATCAAAAGAAAGGCATAGCACAACATCCCTAAAAGGTATTTCGGGTCTCTTTTCGTAGTAACATATTTTATCTCATACATTAGTTGTTACACGAATAATAATAATAATAAAACAAAACAAATAGAAAAGAGACAAAGCAAAAAGTTGTAAGTCATTTTCAGCCAGGTGTCTGGATACTTTTACATAGTGTACGTCCGGCGTAATGACCACGAGGAGAAAATTTGAAAAATTAGAGCCAATACAGAGGCTTACCGACAATCGTTCTTCCCACGCACTATTCGCAATTGGAGCAGGGTTGGCAAGACACCATTAGGCGTCTTGCGGAGTATGATGTACACATAGATGTAGAAAGTCATTTGGACGGATGAGTCTTCGTCGACGGATACCGATCCCTGTTTCTGGCCAAGTTTACGTTGGAGGAGTGAAAGTTGGCGGCGTTTCGGTGACGGTCTGGGCAGCCATATCGTGATATTCCATAGGCCACAAGGTCGTATTACTGCGAAGGTTTACGCGACTATTTTAGCTAATCAAGCCCCTCCCATGGCACAATGTTTGTTCCCCAGTGGTGATGCAGTGTTCGGGCAGGTTCACACAGCACGCATCATCCGAGACTAGTTTTGTGAATATGACGATGAACTGTCATACTTCGGCCGGCCACTACAGTCACCAGATCTCAATATTATTGAGCCTTGAGGTCTGCTTTCGAGAGAAGCGGGTGTGGTCGCTGTCCATCTCCATCATCGTTATCTGTAACATCCACTCCTTTGCAGGAATAGTGGCATAAGATTTCCGTGAAAAGAATACAGGACCTGTATTTATCCATTCCGAGTTGGAAGCTGCCATGTACGCCAACGTTTTCGCTGCATCTTGTTAGCTCTTTGTGATATTTGCCTATTGTTATCCACCCGCTGTATGTGTGTGTGTTTCTACTTGAATAACGAAGCATTCTCTCCTAGCCCAGTATAATACCTATTTCGTATCCAGTTAATTCATCACCTTCTTCCAGCGCCTTTTTGCCTGTGGAATCGTGCAAGGTTGTTTGTTAATTTATTTGTGACTCTTCATCAAAATGTAATGGGTGTCCCGTAATGAAAACTATTTTTAAGTGGATAATAACAAATTTGTTGATTGATAAAATTATGTAATTACAAATTATTGCTGTGTAGAAAGTATGATATCATATGCTGAATTTTGGTCTAGAGCTCTGAAATTGGTCGTGGTTTGACGTCGTAGACACGAGATTTCAAATCTCGTCTTTCCTTAATCTATCTTCTAAGGTAAGTCATAGGGTCATTATTGCCTCACGTGTTCCAACATTTCTACGGAATCCAAACTGATCTTCCCCGACGTCGGCTTCTACTAGTTTTTCCATTCGTCTGTAAGGAATTATTGTTAGTATTTTGCAGCCGTGACTTATTAAACTGATAGTTCGGTAGTTTTCACATCTGTCAACACCTGCTTTCTTTGGAATTGTAATTCTCATTTTCTTCTTGACGCCTGAGGGTATTTCGCCTGTCTCATACATCTTGCTCACCAGATAGTAGAGTTTTGTCAGGAACGCCGTAACAGGAAGGTTAAATTCCGAATTTGACGTTGACAGAGTGTGTAACGACACAAGTTGTAAATTCATGAACTGCTATTTCTAACTGCGCGAAAATCGCAACTAATAATCTCACTTCCCGAAAAGTAACACTGACACGAATCACTGATATCGGACAGTCACAGTTTAGCCCATTCCTATCCGAAAAGTGGGGAAGATATCTAAATGGTCGGTCTGTAATGTCTCTTGCAGCGGTCTCTCCGCGATATTTTCAGAAATTTTATAGATTATATAACTCAGTACATATCTCGAAATATCTCTTCTTATCTTACCGATTCCTAAACTTTAATATACTATGATTATCAATGCAAAGTAGTTTCAAGCCCTATTATTCCTTGGAGCGTGCATTTACTCCATGGAATAGCTTCTCTGCTATGTTTTCTCTTATGAAAAGAATGATTGAGATCTTGCCGATTAGTCGTGAAAGGAGGAGGATGTATATGTGTGTATTGTTGAGCTAGTCGCCATCTTGATGAGATGCTGTATGAGAAGGAATTTAATACATGAACTAAACTAAAGTAAGTGTGTTCGCGTATTATTTAACTGATTCTTATTGATAGTGTCTGCTTACTACGCTGTGTTGCACGGGATCAGTGGGGAACGTCTGATTTACGCTGGACGAACCTGCAGTTTTGTATGCTTAAGATATCCAGTTTATTACTTTCAATAAATGGGCTAACACGGTGTTACCAGCAGATCTCCGGTCTTCCCCATGCGATCACCGAAAGTTAATAATTATTATAAATGTTTTCAGGAGATCGACTGACAATTTTCTTCGCACCGAGACTTCGAAATTGCTTCACTGCCTTATGGAATTTAAGTTAAGCTCAATTTAATCAGGATAGAACAGTATTGAACTGTGTGAATGTGATAAGACTGCTTTGTGAATAAAAATTCCCTTAATACACGCATGTTTTTTACTATCCTGATCAGTGAAGCTAAATCAGGCCGGTGTGAGAGAGGTTTTTAAATTTCAGATCACACAAAAAAATATTAAAGGTCGTTCGCGGCGATGTCCGCCAGATCTTTTTTTTTTTCTTTATTGAATTTCAATTCCCCCTGAAGGGGGCGGGCTGGCAGCAGCTTAGTATGCCGCTCTTCAGCCTGCAGACTTTGTTAGAAAGATGCAGAGAATAAATAATAAAAACAGGCGATAAAATCGGAGACTTAAAGAGTAACATGGCGAAAAGAAATCGTGGAACTTAAAACAAAGAACAGAGGGATGATGAGGCTAATAAAATTCGTACGAAGCAGACAGGTAAAACAATAGACAGACAATTAAAAAACACGGCGACAGTCTGGTGTCTGTTCGCAAAAGACATAAAATTCACATCTAGCGACAGCGTGGTTTCTGTTCGCAACACGAGAAAGACGAACAACACTGAACAGTCACTGGAACACTGCACTAAAAAGTTGGCAAATGTGACATACCACAGCCGAGAGCAGGTGAGGGGAAACTGGACAGACGATGGGAAAATAATAAAGGGGGAAAGGAGAGTGAAAGCGAAGGGGGGGGGGGGAGCCGGGAAAGGAGCTGATGGAGGATGAGGACCCATAAGAGGGGTGGGGGGCGCTGGGCAGACGCGACAGGGAGTGGGGTAGGCAGAGGAGGGGAATACAAAAGAACTCCGCGGGGGGGGGGGGAGAAGGCAGGTAGGGAGAGGTTTAGTGGGGAGAAAACAGGACAGAAGGGGGGAAGAGGGAGCCCAGGGAAGGGACAGAGGAAAGGAGGGGGAGTGAGGATCAGAGATGATAGGAGGGATAAATGGAGGGAGAGAGGGCATCATCCGGGAGGGGGAGTTGATGGAAGCCACCTTGGGAAAGGAGATGTAGGGTGTAGAGATGGAGGGTAGGGGGGACACAACGGTGAAGACGTGGCAGGAGGCGGTGATGGGAGAGGAGAGGAGCAACCAGGGGGTGAGGGGGTTCAAGACGACGTGAGGTGTAGAGGATGCGGATACGTTCGAGGAATAGGAGCAGATGGGGGAAAGGAATGAGATCATAGACGATCCGCGTGGGGGACGGGAGGCGTATGCGGAAGGCGAGGCGGAGTGCATGACGCTCAAGGATCTGGAGCGACTTATAGAATTTGGGGGGGGGGGCAGATATCCAGGCAGAACTGGCATAACAGAGGATGGGACGGATTAAGGATTTGTAGGTGTGGAGGATGGTAGAGGGGTGCAACCCCCATGTCCGGCCAGAGAGGAGTTTGAGGAGTCGGAGGTGGTTGTGAGCTTTGGATTGGATGGAGCGGAGATGAGGGATCCAGGTGAGGTGACTGTCAATGGTGAGGCCAAGGTAGGTGAAGGTGGGGGTGAGGCGGACAGGACGGGCGCAGACGGTAAAGGAGAAATCCAGGAGCTGGAAGGAGCAAGTGGTACGACCTACGATGATTGCCTGGGTGTCGGAAGGGTTAAGTTTCAGGAGCCACTGGTTACACCGTGCAGCAAAAAGGTCAAGGTGATTCTGGAGAAGGCGTTGGGACCGTTGGAGGGTAGGAGCGAGGGCGAGGAACGCGGTGTCATCAGCATATTACAAGAGGTGTACTGGAGGGGGGGGGGAGGGGCATATCTGCCGTGTACAGGGGGTAGAGGAGAGGGGAGAGGACAGAGCCCTGGGGCACACCTGCAGAGGGGTAGAAGGTGTGGGAATTGGCATTATGGATGGTAACGTAGGAGGGGCGGTGGGAGACCCCGCCAGATCTTCGCCATGTTAGGTAGGCAGAATGCCGATTTCAACTTCCGCAGAGTGCGGAGTGATACAAGGTGTGAAATCGGGGGACTTTGATTTTAAACTGTGGCCAAATAGACACTAATAATCGCAGTTACCTAAAAGTAGCAGTCACACAACGCACTCATACCGGAAAGTCACGGTTTAGGTCAACCGTATATGAAAGATGGAGAATACGTCGGAGTGGTCGTTAGTTCGCCGTGACGGCCGCCAGATGGACCCAGCGTTACACAGGCGCTGCACGTACCCGATTGGAGGAGCCCACTCCTACAGACGGACTGATGGTCCTCCACGTGTTGCGTAAACATGTCCCCCGATGTCTGGCAGCGCCGGACGCACCGCTGTACGCACACGCGTGAGCGCGTCCACGCACCGTCCAGATTTCCCACGGGAGCACTACCAACTCGCGAGCCGACGCAGAAAATTCCCGCCCCTCAGTAGGGTAGGCAACTAAAGTTACCTCCGCCGAGTGGCGGCTCCGTAAATCTGGCGAATGCTGGCCGTTCCTTATCTCGCAAGTTGACTCTCGGCTGGCGTCTTCATCTGAATCTCGTTGTCCCTTTCGTTCTACTGGGTGGCACAAAAGCAACGGTACAGTTTCACGGAAACACTAATCTGATCTACTCCTCTTTTACAGGTCTTTGAGATGCTCTTGCAGAGGAAGGAATAGCCATTATTTACTGCAGACTTCTACATCTACATGGTTACTCTGCAATTCACACTTTAGTGTGTGAAGAGGGTTCATCGACCCATTTTCGTACTACTGCTCTACCAGTCCACTCTCGAATGGCGTGTGGGAAAAAGTAACACCTAAATCTTTGCGTTTCTAACAATACTACCACTTGCAAAGTAGGTTAGAAGTCAGATTAATAATGTTGCTCTCGCAGCATATGTTCGATTTATCGGGCAACAACAAAGTTATTGTCTGTGGATGGTATCGTCAGAATGGAAATAATGAAGTCACTGTAAAAAAGTAATTAATGTTGGCACTTATCTTGAATGTATTCCCACGTAGATTTCGTCGAAGTTGTTATGGCTCATCTTGTTGATTCTGGGGTGATTCCACTTTGACTGCTAGAAGGTCCAGATCCGTATTTTAGCAATATTTGAAGACCTAACAAATGCGTTTTTAAGGAAATTCGTAAAGATCAAACAATCCCAGATCAGAACAATGGTATGGTAGAAATAATTTTTGACTTGGTGTACACGATCCACATTTTTATTAAACTTCTTGTAAATTCACATATACTTCTTCTTAATTGTCACATCATCAAGAAAACAGAATTTGTATCAATCTACATATATTTAATTTGCACTTTAACCAAACACAAGGCTTGACTGTTCTTTTACAAAGCGAAATAACAACTTAACTTCTGCAAAGTGAAACAAAGACTGCTCTGTGCGCATTCGCGCCAAAACGGCTACAAGTAAGTCAAAGATTATGACAGTCTCACAGAAATGAATACACTCAATAACCATATCACTGTTATATACCGATACCTTGGAGTACCTATACATTAATAAAACCAAATGTGAATATTGTCACAAAAATATGTCTGTTACTTCGCAGAAAAGTAGTACGATATTACTGGTATCGAGAACTGGGGTTGAAGTGCCGCAAATGGTCACGTAAATAAAGAACCATTGCACGTTCGACCTCTGATTTCTCTTATTTTATTATGATGATCATTTCTCCCTACGTAGGTGGGTGTCAACAAAATTCGGAAGAGAAAGTTGCTGATTGAAATTTCGTAAATAGATCTCGCCGCAAAGAAAACTGCCTTTGTTTCAGTGACTGCCACACCAACTCTTGTATCATATCAGTGACACTGTCACCCCTGTTGCGCTATAACACGAAACGGGCTGCCCTTCTTTGCACTTTTTCGATGTCCTCCGTCAATCCTACCTGGTAAGGATCCCACACCGCGCAGCAGTATTCCAGCAGAGGACGGACAAGTGTAATATAGGCTGTCTCTTTAGTGGGTTTGTCGCATCTTCTAAGTGTTCTGCCAACAAAGCGCAGTCTTCGTTTCACCTTCCCCACAATTTTATCTTTGCGGACTTTCAAATTTAAGTTGCTCGTAATTGTAATTCCTAGGTATTTAGTCGAATTGGCAGCCCTTAGATTCGTGTGATTTATAGTATACCCAAACCTTATTTTACCATTAAAATTGCTACACTACGAAGTTGACGTGCTACAGACGCGAAATTTAACCAACAGGAAGAAGATGCTGTGATATGCAAATGATTAGCTTTTCAGAGTATTCACACAACGTTGGCGCCGGTGGCGACACCTACAATGTGCTGACGTGACGAATGCTTCCAACCGATTTCTCATGCACAAACAGCAGATGACCGGCGTTGCCTGGTGAAAGTTGTTGTGATGCCTCGTGTAAGGAGGAGAAATGCTTACCATCACGTTTCCGACTTTGATAAATGTCGGTTTGTAGCCTATCGCGAATGCGGTTTATCGTATCGTGACACTGCTGCTCGCGTTGGTCGAGATCCAATGACTGTTAGCAGAATATGGAATCGGTGGGTTCAGGTGGGTAATACGGAACGCCGTACTGGATCCCAACGGCCTCGTATCACTAGCAGTCGAGATGACAGGCATGTTATCCGCGTGGCTGTAACGAATCGTGCAGCCACGTCTCGATCCCTGAGTCAACAGATGAGGACGTTTGCAAGACAACAACCATCTGCACGAACAGTGCGACGACGTTTGCAGCAGCACAGACTAACAGCTTGGAGACCATGGCTGCGGTTACCCTTGACGCTGCATCACAGACAGGAGCGCCTGTGATTGTGTACTCAACGACGAACCTGGGTGCACGAATGGCAAAACGTCATTTTTTCGGATGAATCCAGGTTCTGTTTACAGCATCATGATGGTCGCATCCGTGTTTGGCGACATCGCGGTGAACGCACATTGGAAGCGCGTAGTCGTCATCGCCATACTGGCGTATCACCCGGCGTGATGGTATGGGGTGCCATTGGTTACACGTCTCTGTCACCTCTTTTTCCCATTGACGGCACTTTGAACAGTGGACGTTACGTTTCAGATGTGTTACGACCCGTGGCTCTACCCTTCATTCGATCCCTGCGAAATCCTACATTTCAGCAGGATAATGCACTACCGCATGTTGCAGGTCCTGTACGGGCCTTTCTGGACACAGAAAATGTTCGACTGCTGCCCTGGCCAGCGCATTCTCCAAATCTCTCACCAATTGAAAACGTCTGGTCAATGGTGGCCGAGCAACTGCCTCGTCACAATACACCAGTCACTACTCTTGATGAACTGTGGTATCGTGTTGAAGCTGCATGGGCAGCTGTAGCTGTACACGCCATCCAAGCTCTGTTTGACTCAATGCCCAGTTGTATCAAGGCCGTTATTACGGCCAGAGGTGGTTGTTCTGGGTACTGATTTCTCACGATCTATGCACCCAAACTGCGTGAAAATGTAATCACATGTCAGTTCTAGTATAATATATTTGTCCAATGAATACCCGTTTATCAACTGCATTTCTTCTTGGTGTAGCAATTTTAATGGCCAGTAGTGTAGTATATATGTGGATGACCTCGCAGTTTTCTTTGTTTAGTGCCAATTGCCACTTTTCGCACAATATAGTAATTCTCTCTAGATCATTTTGTAATTGGAATTGATCGTCTGATGATTTTACTAGACGGTAAATTACAACATCATCTGCAAACAAATTTAAGGGGGCTGCTCAGATTATCACCTAGATCACTTATGTAAATCAAGAACAGCAGATATCACTTCTGTTCTACTCGATTTACCGTCTTGGCGGTAAAACGTTTGAGAAAGTGTGTGAGTTGTATCGTCGAAGGTACAAACAGCAGGAAGAAATGTAAGGCTTTCTGTCAAAAAATTCAGAGGAAGAGGAAGTGCACTCGAAGTGGACAGTCTCGGACGACTATGAACATCTGACAACGCAGTCTGGAGCATCGGGGTGGTCGCTGAAATGCCACCGCGCGCCTCTGTTCGTCTGTTGAGCCACGAGGTGAAGAGTACATGATCCACTCTCTGGCGTACTCTCCGATCTATGCTGAAGAAGGCGCTGTGCCGCTGTGGCGAAGCGGTTCTAGGCGCTCCAATCCGGAACCACGCTGCTGCTAGGGTCGCAGGTTCGAATCCTGCCTCGGGCACGGACGTGTGTGATGTCCTTAGGTTAGTTAGGTTTAAATAGCGCTAAGTCTAGGGGACTGATGACCTCGGATGTTAAGTCCCATAGTGCTCAGATCCATTTGAACCATTTTTGAACGAGGTACCACACCCAGGTAACTTACATATTACCTGGAGAAGAAATGCACTACCGCCCATATGAAAATGTGTTGTGACCTTCCAGAGGCCGGGGAAAATGAGAGCCAGTTAGGTAAGCTCCCACGCTCATGTTGTTGTTGTGGTCTTCAGTCCTGAGACTGGTTTGATGCAGCTCTCCATGCTATTCTATCCTGTGCAAGCTTCTTCATCTCCCAGTACCTACTGCAGCCTACAGCCTTCTGAATCTGCTTAGTGTATTCATCTCTTGGTCTCCCTCTACGATTTTTACCCGCCACGCTGCCCTCCAATACTAAATTGGCGATCCCTCGATGTCTCAGAACGTGTCCTACCAACCGATCCCTTCTTCTAGTCAAGTTGTGCCACAAGCTCCTCTTCTCCCCAGTCCTATTCAATACCTCCACATCAGTTATGTGATCTACCCATTTAATCTTCAGTATTCTTCTGTAGCACCACATTTCGAAAGCTATTCTTTCCTGTCTAAGCTATTTATTGTCCACGTTTCACTTCCATACATGGCTACACTCCATACAAATACTTTCAGAAACGACTTCCTGGTATTAAAAATCTATACTAGATGTTAACAAATTTTTCTTCTTCAGAAACGCTTTCCTTGCCATTGCCAGTCTACATTTTATATCCTCTGTTCTTCGACCATCATCAGTTATTTTGCTCCCCAAATAGCAAAACTCCTTTACTACTTTAAGTGTCTCATTTCCTAATCTAATACCCTCAGCATCACCCGACTTAATTCGACTACATTCCATTATCCTCGTTTTGCTTTTGTTGATGTTCATCTTATACCCTCCTTTCAAGACAAAGTCCATTCTGTCCAACTGCTCTTCCAAGTCCTTTACTGTCTCTGGCAGAATTACAATGTCATCTGCGAACCTCAAAGTTTTTATTTCTTCTCCATGGATTTTAATACCTACTCCGAACTTTTCTCTTGTTTCCTTTATTGCCTGATCAATATACAGATTGAATAACATCGGGGAGAGGCTACAATCCTGTCTCACTCCTTTCCCAACCACTGCTTCCCTTTCATACCCCTCGACTCTTATAACTGCCATCTGCTTTCTGTACAAATTGTAGATAGCCTCTCGCCCTCTCTATTTTACCCCTGCCACATTCAGAGTTTGAAAGAGAATATTCCAGTCAACATTGTCAAAAGCTTTCTCTAAGTCTACAAATGCTAGAAACGTCGGTTTGCCTTTCCTTAATCTTTCTTCTAAGATAAGTCGTAGAGTCAGTATTGCCTCACGTGTTCCAGTATTTCTACGGAATCCAAACTAATCTTCCCCTAGGTTGGCTTCTATCAGTTTTTTCATTCGTCTGTAAAGAATTCGCGTTAGTATTTTGCAGCTGTGACTTATTAAACTGATAGTTCGGTAATTTTCACATCTGTCAACACTAGCTTGCTGTAGGATTAGGATTATTATATTCTTCTTGAAGTCCGATGGTATTTCGCCTGTCTCATACACCTTGCTCACCAGATGGTAGAGTTTTGTCAGGACTGGCTCTCCCAAGGCTGTCTGTAGTTCTAATGGAATGTTGTCTACTCCGGGAGCCGTGTTTCGACTCAGGTCTTTCAGTGCTCTGTCAAACTCTTCACGCAGTATCATATCTCCCATTTCATCTTCATCTACCTCATCTTCCATTTCCATAATATTGTCCTAAAGAACATTGCCCCTGTATAGACCCACTATATACTCCTTCCACCTTTCTGCTTTCCCTTCTTTGCTTAGAACTGGGTTTCCATCAAAGCTCTTGATATTCATGCATGTGGTTCTCCGTTCTCCAAAGGTCTCTTTAATTTTCCTGTAGGCAGTATCTATCTTACCCCTAGTGAGATAAGCCTCTACATCCTTACATTTGTCCTCTAGCCATTACTGCTTAGCCATTTTGCACTTCCTGTCGATATCATTTTTGAGACGTTTGTAGTCCTTTTTGCCTGCTTCATTTACTGCATTTTTATATTTTCTCCTTTCATCAATTAAATTCAATATTTCTTCTTTTACCCAAGGATTTCTACTAGCCCTCTGCTGCCTTTACTATTTCACCCCTCAAAGCTACCCATTCTTCTTCTACTGTATTTCTTTCTCCCATTCTTGTCAATTGTTCCCTAATGCTCTCCCTGAAACTCTGCACAACCTCTGGTTCTTTCAGTTTATCCAGGTCCATCTCCTTAAATTCCCACCTTTTTGCAGTTTCTTCAGTTTTAATCTACAGTTCATAACCAATAGATTGTGGTCAGAGTCTACATCTGCCCCTGGAAATGTGTTACAATTTAAAACCTGGTTCCTAAATCTCTGTCTTACCATTACATAATCTATTTGATATCCTCTATTATCTCCAGGGTTCTTCCATGTATATAACCTTCTTTCATGATTCTTGAACCAAGTGTTAGCTATGATTAAGTTATGCTGTGCTCAAAATTCTACCAGGCGGCTTCCTCTTTTCCTACTCTCGAATTCCAGTCAGCCATGACTATTAAATTTTCGTCTCCATTCACTACCTGAATAATTTCTTTTATCTCATCATACATTTCTTCAATTTCTTCGTCATCTGCAGAGCTAGTTGGCATATAAACTTGTACTACTGTAGTAGGCGTGGGCTTCGTGTCTATCTTGGCCACAATAATGCGTTCACTGTGCTGTTTGTAGTAGCTTACCCGCACTCCTATTTTTTTATTCATTATTAAACCTACTCCTGCATTACCCGTGTTTGATTTTGTATTTATAACCCTGTATTCACATGACCAAAGGCCTTGTTCCTCCTGCCACCGAACTTCACTAATTCCCACTGTATCTAACTTTAACCTATCCATTTCCCTTTTTAAATTTTCTAACCTACCTGCCCGATTAAGGGATCTGACATTCCACGCTCCGATCTGTAGAATGCCAATTTTCTTTCTCCTGATAACGACATCCTCTTGAGTAGTCCCCGCCCGGAGATCCGAATGGGGGACTATTTTACCTCCGGAATATTTTACCCAAGAGGACGCCATCATCATTTAATCATACAGTAAAGCTGCATGCCCTCGGGAAAAATTACGGCCGTAGTTTCCCCTTGCTTTCAGCCGTTCGCAGTACCAGCACAGCAAGGCTGTTTTGGTTATTGTTACAAGGCCAGATCAGTCAATCATCCAGACTGTTGCCCTTGCAACTACTGAAAAGGCTGCTGCCCCTCTCCAGGAACCACACATTTGTCTGGTCTCTCAACAGATACCTCTCCGTTGTGGTTGTACATACGGTACGGCTATCTGTATCGCTGAGGCACGCAAGCCTCCCCACCAACGGCAAGCTCCATGGTTCATGGGTGCATTATCGTCCTGAAATATGGCATCATTGGTGGGGAACAACATTTGAATGATGGGGTACACCTGATCACGTAAAATGTCCACATAATCGTTGGCTGTAGCATGGCCTTTGAGAGTAAAGATAGGATTAGGAGAATACCATCGTATGGCTGCCCACACCATCACACTTTCACCTCCATGCTTAACCGTTGGAATCAAGCAATCAGGACTGTAGGCTTCTTTTGGCGTTCTCCAGACGTAAACCCAGCCAGATGTCGGAAATAACGAAAACAACTCGTCGGACCATATGGCGTGTTTCCAGTGATCAGCCGTCCAGGATTTATGCTCCTGACACCATGCTTTACGCTTCTTTACGTTCGTCGTCATCACTAATTTTCGGTATAGCATCTCTTCCATGAGTAATAGGTTTTTTTAGAAATAAATATTCTAATACCAGTCACGATTTTCTTTATTTACTTTTCGCACGACGTGTTTCGGGAAATGGTTCCCATTTTCAAGTGAGTTTTCTGTGTGCATTATGCCATTTCTATTGGTGTTGTTAATATGTGAGAGTCTGCTTCATTTCGTTGACTTTTGTGACAATGTATAAGAAATACGCGATTTTTTTTTAGTTGATTATCGATTCTTTCGGTGAAGTTAGTGGCGAAATTTAGAACAATTTGTGCTTACAGGTTTCTAATGGTCCATTTATGCAGTCTCACACACACTAAACATCACACACAACTTGTACACTTTAAACATCGAAAATATCTTACACAAACAAAAAACAGTTATCAAGATGTTCTTACAAGTAGTCCACAGAGATAACTTTATACATACTTTTGAATAGAGGTTATTTATCTTAACAATTATTTAGTGGAAAACGAGAAACTACTATAGGCCGGTTTCGGGATGATCTGTTTGACTTCCGTAGAGTTGGAGGAAGATATGAGGCAATACTGACGCTAAAATTTATCTTAGAAAGATAGATTGAAGAGAGGTAAACCTACTTTATAGAATTTGTATACTTGGAGAAATATTTTGACAATGGTGGCTGGACTATGCTCCTTGCAATCCTGAAGGTAGCAGAAATGCTTCCGTTATGGAAAAATCAAAACTTTTTGTAACTGATGTATCTTGTCAAGGTTCACTAATATTGTCTTCACCAATGTTTGGAACAAAACATGATTTTTTTTAAATTTCCAAGTAAGACATTTAAGTGGACGTTACTCAAACTCCACTACAATAATAACGTAACATTAGTTTACCACAGTAACGAAGGCCTAAGAGATTTTATGATGTGTTGTTACACTTTTACACTGTCTCCTCTTGCTCCTCACTCACACTGTAGGATTATATATGCTAGCCATGAACCACGTATGTGCATTTCCCTCATGTAACTTCATAACTGTCTGTAGTGTGAGATGAAAATGTACCAATAGAAATATGTTAATACAGTGATATGTGGTAAATTTCTGATTTTGATTTTGTGTGTAAAATACATTTTCTAATTACAGTCGCAAAAAAACGTCTAGTCAGAGACTTTTCTAAAGAGGCCAAACCGGAAGGAACTTTGTTTTTGTTGTAAAACAAATAAAACTGTACTTAAATCACAGACATACAGTACTAGACTGGCAAAGACATAGTTTTTGCTGAAGGCTTTTGTGTGTGTTACGATCATGATTTTTTTGAAATGTAATGGAGTTTTAAGCTTTACAAGGTGGCTTAATTTCTGATTTTGGGCAAATATTTGCGTACTTGTTGAGTTTGACACATACGCTGTAGAATCGTGTTACAAGAAGAACATCAATTTACATATATGCACGTTTAAAGCAGACTGCAGTTTTTCTAGGAACAATGAAACAAGTAAAGACACTTGGTATCAAGGACAAACAGTACGTTCCACTTACAGGAGCACCTTAATAACGAGGACATTATTCGAAGGAAAGCCGAAGTCGATCAAAACTGGTTAAAAACACATCATTAAGCTGTGTCTTTTAATACCCCCTAGAATAGACATAAAGTGTTTAAATACTACCGGTATTTTCGATAAGACAAACTGTAATGTAATTATTTAGGCTTATGTACAGTATAAAAGCAAAAATGCAAAAGATGTTTCTAGTTATCCTTGCATTGAGACATGTTTCTTTCCTTGCTATCTTCCGTCTGCTGTACGAAAAATTACAGTCAAACGCGATGCATGTATTGACCATTGTCTCAAAACTCTAAAGGTAACATAATTGTATCACTTTATTCCCATTCCTTACGAGTGTTTTATCAGTAAATGAACAGCTGTTTACAGGTCTTTCGCGTTCGCCGCCATACTGCTATTCTAAACTGCTGGCTTCAGTGACGCCAATGATACTGTGTACAGTTTTGCCAGTCTAGTAATGTATGCCTGCGACTTAAATTCCTCTCGCGACTCTGTAGCGTCTTTTTTCGTCTGGCTGATGTAGAGTAAGCACAAATGTTTGTATGAACCGTAACTATCAATAAAATATAGGATATAAGATTTTAAAAAAAATTTAGTTGCAGGATCAGAACTGCTTAAGTCCTACGATAATAACCATAAATTTGAACAAATATTTGCGTCTTTCTTTTCAGAGACCGTGAAGAAAGACCGGCCGAACACATTACGTGTTCTCCCGTTATCTGTTCAATGTCGCTAAGGAGAACCAAGCTGAGATTGAGTTGCCAATCATTAACTTTCATTACCTATATTTTTTATGTAAGGATCATGTTAAGTTGATCAGTCAGTTACGTTCCGACAGTGTCGTCGGCAATCGCTTCAGTGGCTTGATGAATATCTTGCAACCCGATATTAATAGGCGGTAACCAGATAATTACGTGAATACGTAATTTACATACTTTTTTTCTGAGGTCTGCTGTCTAAACGTTTCTCTCGCTCGTCTCGGAATAGCAAAGTAATCAGGATTTTCGTTTAAATTGACGTACTGACAAAATTTTTCGTAACATCTGCATCTACATCTACATGATTACTCTGCTATTGACAATAAAGTGCCTGGCAGAGGGTTCAATGAACCACCTTCAAGCTGTCTCTCTACTGTTCCACTCTCGAACGGCGCGCGTGAAAAACGAGCACTTAAATTGTTCCGTGCGAGCCCTAATTTCTCTTATTTTATCGTGATGATCATTTCTCCTTACGTAGGTGGGTGCCAACAGAATGTTTTCGCAATCGGAGGAGAAAACTGGTGATTGAAATTTCGTGAGAAGATCCCGTCGCAACGAAAACCGCCTTTGTTTTAATGATTGCCACTCCAATCCACGTATCATGTCTGTGGCACTATCTCCCCTATTTCGCGATAATACAAAACGAGCTGCCCTTCTTTGTACTTTTTCGATGTCATCCGCCAGCCCCACCTGATGCGGATCAAATGTTCAAATGTTCAGATGTGTGTGAAATCGGCCGGCCGTGGTGGCCGTGCGGTTCTAGGCGCTTCAGTCCGGAACCGCGGGACTGCTACGGTCGCAGATTCGAATCCTGCCTCGGGCATGGATGTGTGTGGTGTCCTTAGGTTAGTTAGGTTTAAGTAGTTCTAAGTTCTAGGGGATTCATGACCTAAGATGTTAAGTCCCATAGTGCTCAGAGCCATTTTTTTTTTTTTTTTTTTTTGGTGTGAAATCTTATAGGACTTAACTGCTAAGGTCATCAGTCCCTAAGCTTACACACTACTTAACCTAAATTATCCTAAGGACGAACATACACACCCATGCCCGAGGGAGGACTCGAACGTCAGCCGGGACCAGCCGCATAGTCCATGACTGCAGCGCCCTAGACCGCTCGGCTAATCCCGCGCAACATGGTGCGGATCCCACACCGCACAGCAGTACTCCAGAATAGGGCGGACAAGCGTGGTGTAAGCAGTGTCTTTAGTACACCTGTTGCACGTTCTAAGTGTTCTGTCAATGAATCGCAGTCTTTGGTTTGCTCTACCCACAATATCATCTAAGTTTTGTGTGACTTATCACGTAATCGACATTTAGCTGATTTCTTTTAGTACCCATGTGAATAACTTCATACTTGTCCTTATTCAGGGTCAATTGCCACTTTTCGCACCGTACAGATATATTATCTAAATCGTTTTGCTAGTCGTTTTGATCATCTGATGATTTTACAAGACGGTAAATGACAGCGTCATCTACAAACAATCTAAGACGACTACTCAGATTGTCTCCTATGTCGTTAATATAGATAAGGAACAATAGCGGGTCTATAACACTTCCTTGGGGAACGCCGGATATTACTTCTGTTTTACTCGATCACTTTCCGTCTATTACTACGAACTGACGGGAAATCACGAATCCAGTCGCACAACTGAGGCGATACTCCGTAGGCACGCAGTTTGGTTAGAAGACGCTTGTGAGGAACGGTGTCGAAAGCCTTTTGGAAATCTAAAAATATGGGATCAATTTGACATCCCCTGTCGATAGCACTTACTACTTCATGAATATGAAGAGCTAGTTGTGTTTCACAAGAACGATATTTTCTGAAACCGTGCTGACTATGTGCCAGTAAATCGTTTTTTTTTTCGAGGTACTTCATAATGTTCGAATGCATTATATGTTCCGAAAGCCTCCTGCAAATCGACGTTAGTGATATAGGCCTGTAATTCAGCAGATTACTCCTACTTCCCTTTTTGGGTATTGGTGTGACTTGAGCAATTTTCCAGTCTTTAGGTACAGAACTTTCTGTGAGCGAGCGGTTGCGTATAACTGCTAAATATGGAGCTATTTTATCAGCATACTCTGAGACGAACCTGACTGGTATACTATCTGGACCGGAGGGCTTGCCTTTATTACGTGATCTAAGCTGCTTCGTTACTCCGAGGATATCTACTTCTATCTTTCTCATATCTTAGGCCTTTCTCTTGTACAATGAATTGTAGAGGGAGACGCTTAAACACACACAGCCGGCCGCGGTGGCCGTGCGGTTCTGGCGCTGCAGTCCGGAACCACGGGACTGCTACGGTCGCAGGTTAGAATCCTGCCTCGGGCATGGGTGTGTGTGATGTACTTAGGTTAGTTAGATTTAAGTAGTTCTAAGTTCTAGGGGACTTATGACCTAAGATGTTGGGTCCCATAGTGCTCAGAGCCATTTGAACCATTTTAAACACACACACACACACACACACACACACACACACACACCTTATACGCTCGCAGTAACGTGACTTTAATCGGGGTGCCAGCAGAACTCGCCGCGGCGCCTGAAGGGGTCTTAGCGACTGCTTAACGGCGTGTGACGTCACGTGGAGGACAGGAGCTCAGCTTAAGACCCCCCTCCCCTCCCCCTCTACACCCACCATCCGTCTCATAAAGTCGTCCAGCCATCACACACGAGGCTGGCGCTTCGACAAACTTCCCTTCTTCCCTCCGCCCCCCCCCCTTCCGCGGCTTATCAAACCAGGAACTTACATCCACCCTAGGCGAGAGTCGCTACTTGTCTGCTACGTCACGGGAACTTCTCCCGATGCGGATCACGGGCTTGCGCGACAGTCTAGGGATGGACCTGTCGCCGCGGAAAGCGCGGTGGACCGAGAGACTCTGCTAAGGTAGTGCTAAGGTCACTGGAGTCGCTTTGTAGAGGACGCCGGTTCAACTCCGTGTTTCTTCAGAGCAAAATGAGGATGGATACGTAATGTTCATCACATTGCTCAATGTGGGACATTGCTATGCGTAAGAATCCTCTGTATCTTGTTGAAGGACTATATACGCCTTCTGTTTCATACGCGCCGTGTTCAGATGAAATATGGCTGCTGGGCACCGCACTAGTCTCACAACGTGTGTTGGAAACACGAGGAGTAAATACTCTTCAATGTGGTACTCTGGGGTTAGCGAATGATCTACCACTCCGCGATCGCTCAATCGAATGGGCATGTAAAATTCTTCTTTAAAAATCGTTTTGCTCTGCTCTCTCTCTCTCTCTCTCTCTATATATATATATATATATATATATATATAGCGTGTTACAAAAAGGTACGGCCAAACTTTCAGGAGACATTCCTCACACACAAAGAAAGGAAATATGTTATGTGGACATGTGTCCGGAAACGCTTACTTTCCATGTTAGAGCTCATTTTATTACTTCTCTTCAAATCACATTAATCATGGAATGGAAACACACAGCAACAGAACGTACCAGCGTGACTTCAAACACTTTGTTACAGGAAATGTTCAAAATGTCCTCTGTTAGCGAGAATACATGCATCCACCATCCGTCGCATGGAATCCCTGATGCGCTGATGCAGCCCTGGAGAATGGCGTATTGTATCACAACCGTCCACAATACGAGCACGAAGAGTCTCTACATTTGGTACCGGGGTTGCGTAGACAAGAGCTTTCAAATGCCCCCATAAATGAAAGTCAAGAGGATTGAGGTCAGGAGAGCGTGGAGGCCATGGAATTGGTCCGCCTCTACCAATTCATCGGTCACCGAATCTGTTGTTGAGAAGCGTACGAACACTTCCACTGAAATGTGCAGGAGCTCCATCGTGCATGAACCACATGTTGTGTCGTACTTATAAAGGCACATGTTCTAGCAGTATCCCGTATGAAATCATGATAACGTGCTCCATTGAGCGTAGGTGGAAGAACATGGGGCCCAATCCAGACATCACTAACAATGCCTGGCCAAACGTTCACAGAAAATCTGTGTTGATGACGTGATTGCACAATTGCGTGCGGATTCTCGTCAGCCCACACATGTTGATTGTGCAAATTTACAATGTGGCGGTGAATCGAGGAAGTACAGTACATACTGACGAAACTAAAATGAGCTCTAACATGGAAATTAAGCGTTTCCGGACACATGTCCACATAACATCTTTTCTTTATTTGTGTGTGAGGAATGTTTCCTGAAAGTTTGGCCGTACCTTTTTGTAACACCCTGTATATATATACCGGGTGATCAAAAAGTCAGTATAAATTTGAAAACTTAATAAACCACGTAATACTGTACATAGAGAGGTAAAAATTAAAACACATGCTTGGAATAACATGGGGTTTTATGAGAACCAAAAAAACAAAGTTCACAAAATGTCCGACAGATGGCGCTGGACAGCAAAACGTCAGTGACTGCGCATGACAGTCGTGTATAAAAGGAGCTGTAATGAGAGAGAATCAGATGCGCCAGCAGTCGCAGCATGATGACGTTACCTGAAAAGGCGCTTTTAGTGGAGCTGTATTATCAGAATGGGGAATGTGCTAGTTCAGCGTTACGATCCTATCGCCATAGGAAAGGGATTCGAACGGGTAAAGGTCCGTTGACAAATGCAGCTGTGGCGAGAATGATTTCGAAGTTCGAAGTCACGGGTTGTTTAGACGATAGACCCCGCAGTGGGCGACCGAGCACAAGGCGTAATGCTGCCGAGACAGTTCAGGAAGAAATGGAGACTGTAGCGGGTTCGCCTGTGCACGGGGAAGTCAGCGCTCGTGCAGTCGTACGCCGCACCAGCATTCCATACACTACTGTTTGGTTGGCACTGAGGCGTACTTTCCGATGCTATCCGTACAAAATCTTTCGGTATCATAAACTGTTACCTGGCGATTTAGAGAAGCGGAGGGCATTTGCAGTGTGGGCGTTTCAAAACATGGCGGAAGATGACGATTGGTTGAGTAACGTGTTGTGGACCGACGAAGCTCATTTCACGCTCCGAGGGTCTGTCAACGCCCACAACTGCAGAATTTGGGCTACCGAAAATCCTAGAACTGTCGTGGAAACTCCATCGCACGACGAGAAAGTCACGGTGTGGGTTGGATTTACCACATCTACCGTTATCGGGCCTTTTTTCTTCGAGGAAATGCGTGATTCTGGTTTTGTAACTGCTACAGTGACGGGTGAGAGGTACGCCGATATGTTACATAATCGCATCATCCCCAGCCTGGCTGATAAACACCTGCTGGAACGTACGATGTTTATGCAGGATGGCGCTCCACCCCATATTGCTAGACGCGTGAAAGATCTCTTGCGCGCGTCGTTTGGTGATGATCGTGTGCTCAGCCGCCACTTTCGTCTTGCTTGGCCTCCCAGGTCCCCAGACCTCAGTCCGTGCGATTATTGGCTTTGGGGTTACCTGAAGTCGCAAGTGTATCGTGATCGACCGACATCTCTAGGGATGCTGAAAGACAACATCCGACGCCAATGCCTAACCATAACTCCGGGCATGCTTTACAGTTCTGTTCACAACATTATTCCTCGACTACAGCTATTGTTGAGGAATGGTGGTGGACATATTGAGCATTTCCTGTAAAGAACATCATCTTTGCTTTGTCTTACTTTGTTATGCTACTTATTGCTATTCTGATCAGATGTTGGCCATTTTTTGAGCTTCTTTTTTTTTGGTTCTAATAAATCCCCATGTTATTCCAAGGCATGTATGTGAATTTGTACCTCTCTATCTACATTATTTCGTGATTTATTCAGTTTTCAAGTTAATACTGACTTTTTAATCACCCGGTATATATATATATATATATTGGTTAGAGGAACAGTTCAGTTTGAATAGCTGTGTTGCAGGGTAGGCTGCGCTCATAAATTATTATTACGAAAGAAATTCGATACATTGCGCCATTTCCGATTTAATCAGCAGTGAAGTTATCCAATCTGGTCGTTGCGCATGCAGATTCAGCAGGATGCTAGAGACAATACCACCAAACGTGTTCTTCGTTTGTTTCCTAACTTAAATTTAATGCTTCCAAAAAAGGAACGTGTTAATTTGTAACGAGCATTTGAACATGTGGTAACTCATGGACTCGCAGTTGGCAGTGAATTGCCGCCACCTGACTGGCTAACTTCAACTTATGAAACGTCCCCTTAGAACTATTTATACAAGACTGTGCTTAACCTGACACACAATGTTTTTAGCGCAACGCAATCTGACTTTCAATAATCCTCACAAAACAATGGCCCTGACTAACTTTAACCTGTACCTTTCACAAATCACTTACCTCACAAAAATCTTCGTTACTGGAACTACTGCAATACAGCGAGCGCCACTACTGCCAGCTAAATAAAAGATTCAAACTACTGAAGGCACTAACTACTGATAGGGATAGTTAGCAAATGAAAGATATTAATAGAGAACAAACACTGTATTTACCTCAATATTCATAATATATACAGCAGTTCATGACATTCTTCAAAACTCCGCCATCTCTCTCCCCACATCCACCACTGCTGGCGGCTCACCTCCAACTGCGCAACGCTACGCGCTGTTCACATCCAGCTATAGCAGTTCATGACAACAATGGCAGGCAACAATGCAAACTAGCCACAGACTGCACACAGCACAGCCAGTGATTTTCATACAGAGCGCTACGTGGCATTACCCATATAAAAATCTAAACAGCCTACTTACAAACTCTAAATAACTCGGAAATGGCGCAACCTATCCAATTTTTTTCTTAACAATTATTTGTCAGTGTAACCACCCCTGCAACATCCTTACAAGCTTTCAGACTGTTTGTGATATCCAGTGTATATATATATATATATATATATATATATATATATATATATATATATACGTCCTCCACGTCCTATGAGACGCCAGTCGAACGTGTACCTCACCCCTCATGGTAATGTACGTGTGCGTCAGTGAAAAAGACCAATAAAAAGGTGTTAGCATGTGGACGTAATGTGCTGTGCCAGTCTCTTCTGTACCTAAGGCCCATCACCGTTCCCTTTGGATCCCTACGTAATTCGGTGCTCTCCGATACACACGATCGAACAACGGAGGAGTGGTACTCAAGCGTCAACTTTAGGTTACAATATCTCCGGATGTAATTAACATTTTACAATGTAACAAACGGCACTGATTACATATTTGTTTATATGTTCAGTTGTGCTATCAAAACTAACGGGGTTCCATTTTAAAAAAACGTAGGTTTCTGTTAAAAAACATAAATCCGTGCATTTTTGTATGGTTTGTATTAACCAATTATACTAGCCCCTGTCCTCACGTTCGGCCTGTGGAATCGATTCGTCAGTATTTGATGGTTTACGAAATATATCCAGCGGTAACGTTAGGTGACTCACCCTGTATATATATATATATATATATATATATATATATATATACAGGATGATCATATATATATATATATATATATATATATATATATATATGTGTGTGTGTGTGTGTGTGTGTGTGTGTGTGTGTGTATTAGGTGTGTATGTATGTGCATATGTGTAAGTATATGTGAATGTCTATATCGGTATATGATATGCAAGAAGTATGTGGTGTGTTTGTTCGTATGTATGTGTAAACATGTTAATTTATTAAACAACAATACAATCATTTTGTTTGCATTGGGTGAACTTTGTATGTTTTCCATTTGAAGTGCGTACTGCAGCATCGTACTTTTTCCACCAGGCATTTTTCCCTGTATGGAGCAAATTTGCATCTCAATACTCCACATTACTTATTTTTCGTCTCGCACCATACACAGTCTTACAAATCACAGGCTCGTTTGAGACCATCTGATTCCACGATTCGCCATGTGAGTAATACACTACGACAGCAAGATCGAGTAAGGCCTACTCGACTTTTTTGGTATATCACAGTTTTCCTCTTCTGCACGCTTCTGCAGCACAGAACGAGGTGGTGTGTAGGAAGCAGCCAGAGAGCTGCTGTTCTCAGACTCTCGGAACTGTGGCGGGAAGCCAGTGCAGCGCTGATGTAGCTGAGGCGCCTTGATTTCTAACTTATGCAACCCTCAACACTGAACTTGTACATGCCTCGTTAGATCGTCAAAATTCCGAGCCGGCCTGAGGGCCCTGCCCTAGTACTCCAAATATTCTCAACAGGGGAGAGATTTGGCGACCCTGTTGCCTGAGGTGGGGTTTAACAACCGCGAAGACAAGCAGCAGAAACTCTCGATGTGTGCGGGTGGGCACGGTCTAAATGTAAACCCAGGATGGCTAGCCATAAGAAGCAAAGAAACAGGGCCTGCTGTGTAAGGGTGCAGGTGTGACAACCAAAGGGGCACTGCTATGAAACTGAAACGTCCCCTTTGAATAATTTATACAAGACTGTGCTTAAACTGACACACAATATTTTTAGCGCAACGCAATCTGACTTCCAAAAATCCCTACAAAAGAATGGCCCTGACTAACGTTAACCTATGTGTTTCACAAATCGCTTACCTCACAAAAGTCTTGGTTGCTCGAACTACTGCAATACAGCGAGCGCCACTACTGCCAGCTAAATAAAAGATTCAAACTACGGAAGGCACTAACTACTGATAGGCATAGTTAGCAAATGAAACATTTTAATACAGAACAAACAATGTATTTACCTTTTTAGTGTTGAAACATCATAATATACATAGCAGTTCATAATATCCAGTATTACAAATTTCAAAACTCCGCCATCTCTCTCCCCACATCCACCACTGCTGGCGGCTCACCTCCAACTGCGCAACGCTACGCGCTGTTAACATCCAGCTGCCGCTGCCCAACACTACAATGGCAGACAACAATGCAAACTAGCCACAGACTGCACACAGCACAGCCAGTGATTTTCATACAGAGCGCTACGTAACGTTGCCAATAAGAAAACATAAACAGCGTACTTACATAGCCCCCATGATCCCACAAAAAAATTTACAAATTGTTTTGGGCAGTGGCCAATAATGATTTGATAAAATTTTTCATAATTACAATAACAAAGATATCAAATGCACACACTTATTGATACAATGTTGGTCAAAAGCTAAAATTTTCTCACAGTCCATAAAGATAGTCCTGATCATTCATCATAATAGGAATTACAGTTTTTTTTTTCACAAAGTTTCATTAGTAAAAGAAATTGCACACAGAAGTAGTGGATTTCCATGCAGTCTTGAAGAAGTAGTGTTGTCCTTCCAACGGAAAGACAGTGCTGACTCTTGACATGCAGACAGGTAATGGGCCACAACAGAGCAAACCCACAGCAGAGTCAGTCGAAGTTTTGAAGACAAACAATGTACTTACCTTAATAATCATACAAATTTCAAAACTCCGCCATTTCTCTCCCCACATCCACCACTGCTGGCGGCTCACCTCCAACTGCGCAACGTTACGCGCTGTTCACATCCAGCTGCCGCTGCCCAACACTACAATGGCAGACAACAATGCAAACTAACACACACAGCGCTACGTAACGTTGCCAATAAGAAAACATAAACAGCCTACTTACAAAACCTCACATCATCACTCGTGGCTCTTGGGCCATATGGCAGATATGTCTTCACACTCGAATATCATATACTGGAGTAGTGTCTTCAGCGATGAGTCACACTTCAAACTGAGCCCCGATAACCAGTGAAGACGTGTCTGGAGATGGCCCAGACAGCGGTCAGATACCACCCTGACTGTCACCCACCATGTGTCCCGACTACTCGGAGTGATGGTCGGGGATGCCGTCACTTTTCATAGCATGAGCCCTTTCGTTGTCATTTGTGGCACCCTTACACCACAGTGGAACGCCGATGATATTGCATCCCCGTTTTATTGTCCTTGATGCAAGCCATTCTAGGTTTACATTTCAGCTAGAGAAATCCCACCCGTAGATGGCGAGAGTTTCTACTGCTTGTTTTCGTGCTTCCCAAACAGGACCTCGGCCAGCAAGGTGGCCACATCTCTTCGCATTTCACAACGTCTACAGCCCCATGGGTAGGACCTCCAACCAGCTCGCGATTTTGACGATATAACGCGCCAATTGGACAAAATTTAACATGATATCCATGAGGTGGGAATCCAACAATTCTGATAATCAGTGCCAAGCCGAATAACTGCTTACATAAAGACCAGTGGGTTAGTGACTTGCTAGATTTGTAGCGAATGCAAACGTCTCAAAAATGAGATTGACAGTAAATGCAAAATGGCGAAGCAGGAATGGCTAGAGGACAAGCATATGCCACCAGGAGAAAGAATCATACCGCTTACAGGAAAGTTAGAGAGGCCTTCGAAGAAAAGAGAACCATCTGTATGAATATCAAGACCTCAGATGGAAAGCAATCCCTGAGGAGAGTAGGGAAAGCTGAAAGGTCGAAGGAGTTCAAATGGTTCAAATAGCTCTGAGCAGTATGGGACTTAACAGCTGAGGTCATCAGTCCCCTAGAACTTAGAACTACTTAAACCTAACTAATCTAAGGACATCACACACATCCATATCCGAGGCAGGATTCGAACTTGCGACCTAGCGGTCGCGCGGTTCCAGACTGAAGCGCCTAGAACCGCTCGGCCACTTCGGCTGGCGTCGAAGGGGTATTTAGAGGGTCTGTACACAGGAGATGTACTTGAAGGCAGTATTATAGAAATGAAAAAAGACGTGGATAAAGATGAGGTAGGAGATAAGGTACAGAGTGAATAATTTGACAGAGCACTGAAAGACCTAAGTTGAAACAAGACCTGGAAGTAGACAACATTCAGAACTATCAAGAGTCTCGGGAGAGCCAGCCATGGCAAAAATCTTCCATCTGGTGAGCAAGATTTATGAGACAGGCGGCATGTCCTCAGACTTCAATTCCAAAGAAAGAAGGTAGTGACAGATGCGAAAATTCTCGAACTACCAGTTTAATGAATGATGGTTGCGAAATACTAACACCAGTTTTTTTACAGAAGATTGGAAAAACTGGTACAAGCCGACCTTCGGGAAGATATGTCTGGATTCTGGAGAGACTTAGGAATATGCGAGCAATACTGACCCTACGACTTATCCTAAAAGATAGGTTAACGAAAGGCAAACCTTCATTTCTAGCATTTGTAGACTTAGAGAAAGCTTTTGACAATGTTGACTGGAAAGCTCTCTTTGAAATTCTAAGGGTAGCAACGGTAAAATACAGGGAGTGAAAGGCTATTTATGATTTGTACAGAAAGCAGATGGCAGTTATCAGAGTCGAGGGGCATGAAAGTGGTTGGGAAGGGAATGAGACAGTGTTGTAGCCTATCCCTGATGTTAGTCAGTCCGTACATTGAGCAAGCAGTAAAAAAAATAAATAAAATAAAATAAAAAAAATTGGAGAAGCAATTAAAGCCCAGGGAGAAGAAATAAATACTTTGACGTTTGCCGATGGCATTGTAATTCTGTCAGAGACGGCAGAGGACTTGGAAGAGCAGTTGAACGGATTGGACAGTGTCTTGAAAGGAGGATATAAGATGAAAATCAACAAAAGCAAAATGAGGATAATGGAATGTAGCCGAATTAAATCAGGCAATTAGATTAGAAATAAGACACTGATAGTGGCTGATGAGTTTTGCTATTTGGGCAGCAAAATAACTGATGATGGCGTAAGACTGACAATGGCAATAAAAGGTTTTCTGAAGAAAAGTAATTTGTTGACACTGAATATCGATTTAAGTGTCAGGAAGTGTTTCCTGACAGTATTTGTATGGAGTGTAGCCATGTATGGAAGAGAAACATGGATGATAAACAGATTAGACAAGAAGAGAATAGAAGCTTTTGTAATGTGGTGTTACAGAAGAATGCTGAATATTAGAGGGGGAGATCACGTAGTTGACGAGGAAGTACGCATCACACAGTCTTATTAAGAGAAGGGATCGGTTGGTAGGACACATTTCGAGACATCAAGGGATCACCAATTTAGTACTGGAGGGAAGCGTGGGGGGTAAGCGTATTCAGAAGGACGCAGGTTGCAGAAGTTACTCGTAGATAAAGAGGCTTGCAGAGGATAGAGGAGCATGGAGAGCTGCATCATATCAGTCTTCGGTTTGAAGAGCACAAGAATTTTGTAAGGCTCTTTCTACTGAATTAATCAATCAATTTTTTAGAAATTGTAACCATTTGTTTGTGTGTATATGTACACCGCATCTACCGATTTGCACCACATTCGCATAATTCCTACAGGGTGTTTCAAAAATGACCGGTATATTTGAAACGGCAATAAAAACTAAACGAGCAGCGATAGAAATACACCGTTTGTTGCAATATGCTTGGGACAACAGTACATTTTCAGGCAGACAAACTTTCGAAATTACAGTAGTTACAATTTTCAACAACAGATGGCGCTGCGGTCTGGGAAACTCTATTGTACGATATTTTCCACATATCCACCATGCGTAGCAATAATATGGCGTAGTCTCTGAATGAAATTACCCGAAACCTTTGACAACGTGTCTGGCGGAATGGCTTCACATGCAGATGAGATGTACTGCTTCAGCTGTTCAATTGTTTCTGGATTCTGGCGGTACACCTGGTCTTTCACGTGTCCCCACAGAAAGAAGTCACAGGGGTTCATGTCTGGCGAATAGGGAGGCCAATCCACGCCGCCTCCTGTATGTTTTGGATAGCCCAAAGCAATCACACGATCATCGAAATATTCATTCAGGAAATTAAAGACGTCGGCCGTGCGATGTGGCCGGGCACCATCTTGCATAAACCACGAGGTGTTCGCAGTGTCGTCTAAGGCAGTTTGTACCGCCACAAATTCACGAAGAATGTCCAGATAGCGTGATGCAGTAATCGTTTCGGATCTGAAAAATGGGCCAATGATTCCTTTGGAAGAAATGGCGGCCCAGACCAGTACTTTTTGAGGATGCAGGGACGATGGGACTGCAACATGGGGCTTTTCGATTCCCCATATGCGCCAGTTCTGTTTATTGATGAAGCCGTCCAGGTAAAAATAAGCTTCGTCAGTAAACCAAATGCTGCCCACATGCATATCGCCGTCATCAATCCTGTGCACTATATCGTTAGCGAATGTCTCTCGTGCAGCAATGGTAGCGGCGCTGAGGGGTTGCCGAGTTTGAATTTTGTATGGATAGAGGTGTAAACTCTGGCGCATGAGACTATACGTGGACGTTGGCGTCATTTGGACGCAACACGGCGAACGGAAACCCGAGGCCGCTGTTGGATCACCTGCTGCACTAGCTGCGCGTTGCCCTCTGTGGTTGCCGTACGCGGTCGCCCTACCTTTCCAGCACGTTCATCCGTCACGTTCCCAGTCTGTCGAAATTTTTCAAACAGATCCTATATTGTATCGCTTTTCGGTCCTTTGGTTACATTAAACCTCCGTTGAAAACTTCGTCTTGTTGCAACAACACTGTGTTCTAGGCGGTGGAATTCCAACACCAGAAAAATCTTCTGTTCTAAGGAATAAACCATGTTGTCTACAGCACACTTGCACGTTGTGAACAGCACACGCTTACAGCAGAAAGACGACGTACAGAATGGCGCACCCACAGACTACGTTGTCTTCTATATCTTTCACATCACCTGCAGCGCCATCTGTTGTTGAAAATTGTAACTACTGTAATTTCGAAAGTTTGTCCGCCTGAAAATGTACTGTTGTCCCAAGCATATTGCAACAAACGGTGTATTTGTATCGCTGCTCGTTTAGTTTTTATTACCGTTTCAAATATACCGGTCATTTTTGAAACACCCTGTATGTGGTGCATTGTTTTATTTTGTGTTAGAGTGCACTCATGACAGTACACCTGTTGCATTAATGACGCACGCCGTGTAACATCCTGCTTGTTTCATGATATAGCGTTTGTCAATTGTCAATTTTTTATCTGTTGTAACGTTCTAGGCGGACATTTTCCGTTTGGCTCCAAGCATCGTGTCTTTGTTCATTAGGAGTAAGCTAGCGGCAGTTATCAACCGACATGGTGTCCTGGGACGTGCGTGTCCAGGTGACAGCTCCGAGTAATATTACTGGCCTCACTCATACCACAGTCCGTGTGATTACGATAGGGTTTCTATTAGCCGCGATGAGCTTCTAGCTGTGCGGCCTCATTTTCCCTGCTATCCACCTTTTCGTGATCTCGAAGTAAAACTCCCACCGAACCTTTGTCGACTATCCCCATGGTACCATCTGATGCGTTACCGTGTTTTATTCGGTCCTTACATGCTAAATGACAGGCCACTACTGTTTTCTGTGATTTGTCAAAAACGTTTATAGTGTCAATCACATCATATCTTTTTGAAAAATTAAAAGTTCGAGGAATCACCCGGAATGGTATGCCTCTGGATACAGAACGAATGCGGTTGGCAAAAAACTAAGTGTGGTGTCCCCCAAAGCTTCCATCTTAGTTGCGTTGATTTGCCTTTTCTAGGTTACTGTGCTTTTATCGAGAAAACTTGCAGACGCTAATTTTGTTTAGTTTTTCAGCTGATACACAGATTCTAAATAACAGCAGCAAATCTATACTACTATGTAAATACAAGTCGTCGTTTAATGTTGTTACCAAAAATTTCGAAAATTTCTTGACCAATTTACTTTACTTTCTTACGCGATACTCTTAATAAACGTTCGGGTGGACATAGGCTACACACTTTTTAGTTTATGCGATATATAAATGTAATATACATATTCTATAAAGTGGAGAGCCTTTTGGCAAAAATCGTGCCAAGTTCTTGATCGATTTACTTCCCATTTTTACACGAAACTTTAATAAAACCTCGGACCGAAGTGTGCTGTAATTTTTAAATATATATGGTATATAATAATATCTACAAAATCTCTTCTAGAAAAGTTTTAGTTTAATGTTGTTCCCAAAAATCTCGATGAGTTCGAGACTGATTTACTTGAAATTTTTACACGATACTCTAACAGTTGTGCAGACGGGCATACACTACTGGCCATTAAAATTGCTACACCAAGAATAAATGCAGATGATAAACGGGTATTCATTAGACAAAAACATTATACTACAACTGACATGTGATTACATTTTCATGCAATTTGGGTGCATAGATCCTGATAAATCAGTACTCAGAACAACCACCTTTGGCCGTAATAACGGCCTTGATACGCCTGGGCATTGAGTCAAACAGAGCTTGGATGGCGTGTACAGGTACAGCTGCTCATGCAGCTTCAACACGATAACACAGTCCGTCAAAAGTAGTGACTGGCGTATTGTGACGAGGCAGTTGCTCGGCCACCATTGACCAGACGTTGTCAATTGGTGAGAGATCTGGAGAATGTGCTGGCCAGGGCAGCAGTCGAACATTTTCTGTATACAGAAAGGCCCGTACAGGACGTGCAACATGCGGTCGTGCATTATCCTGCTGAAATGTAGGGTTTCGCAGGGATCGAATGAAGGGTAGAGCCACGGGTCGTAACACATCTGAAATGTAACGTCCACTGTTCAAAGTGCCGTCAATGCGAACAAGAGGGGACCGAGACGTATAACTAATGGCGCCCCATACCATCACGCCGGGTGATAGGCCAGTATGGCGATGAGGAATACACGCTTCCAATGTGCGTTCACCGCGATGTCACCAATCACGGATGCGAAAGCGCTCCTGTCTGTGATGCAGCGTCAAGGGTAACCGCAGCCACGGTCTCCGAGCTCATAGTCCCTGCTGCTGCAAACGTCGTCGAACTGTTCGTGCCGATTGTTGTTTTCTTGCAAACGTCCCCATCTGTTGACTCGAGACGTGGCTGCACGATCCGTTACAGCCATGCGTATAAGATGCCTGTCATCTCGACTGCTAGTGATACGAGGCCGTTGGGATCCAGCACGGCGTTCCGTATTACCCTCCTGAACCTACCGATTCCATATTCTGCTAACAGTCATTGGATCTCGACCAACGCGAGCAGCAATGTCACGATACGATAAACCGCAATCGCGATAGGCTACAATCCGATCTTTATCAAAGTCGAAAACGTGATGGTACGCATTTCTCCTCCTTACACGAGGCATCACAAGGATGTTTCACCAGGCAACGGCGGTCAGCTGCTGTTTGTGTATGAGATATTGGTTGGAAACTTTCCTTATGTCAGCACGTTGTATGTATCACCACTGGCGCCAACCTTGTGTGAATCATTTGCATATGACAGCATCTTCTTCCTGTCCGTTAAATTTCGCGTCTGTAGCACGTCATCTTCGTGGTGTAGCAAATTTTAATGGCCAGTAGTGTAGATAATATTCACTGAAGAATAGGTCGCAGAGGGTATTAAGCTTGCAGCGTGCACCTTTAGTGCTGAACGCAACGTCACCTAACTAAGTACGAAAAACAGAGTGGCGGTCCGGATGGGGGTGGTTTGCAGTAAATCCAAAGCACTAGCAGTTTCTGGAGCACCTGGCGCTGTCAACACACACTTCAGTTACACCCTTGTATGCGAAGGAAATCGCGAGGGTTGGAGTCTCCACAACTTTTCACTTACGTTTCCGGAGACGTCCGATTTGAAGAGGAACGTCTGCATCACGGAAGAGAAATTGTAAAAAAAAAAAAAAAAAAAAATTCACTGGGCTGCCGTGATCAAAGCGGCCGCTCCATAATCAGTTTACTGGAGGTCCCTGCCTGCTCAAAATTCCAGCACGAATCTGCCCACAGCGGGAAGTAGTACTGTCTGAAATGTTCCCCGCCTTATGCCTCGAGGTGTGACCGGAATACCGGAAGCGTTACATTCTCGTCTGGCTTTTCCACAGCACGATTTGCGTTCAAGGTTCCAGCTTCGCCCCTCTGTGTTGTATAAAAGTTGTCGGCAAGTCACTTTTGAAGACCTCGGCTGTAAACAATAGTAAGAGACAGCTGGCGAGAAACGGCGTTATCTGTATATGTAAAACGCATTGTCTTGACTCAATGATTCTTCATCGTGACTCACTGATTCTTCATCGCCCAGTCCAAACAGGTAAGGATAGAAACTTGAAATTTGGAGAGGGTGGTGATTTTATACGTTGGGCGTCGTTTCAGAAGGGATTTTTGGAAATTCCGTCCCTGAGGTGGTGCAATAGGTGATGAAAGGATTTATGAAAATACAGAGTGAGTCACCTAACGTTACGGCTGAATATATTTCGTAAACCACATCAAATACGGACGAACCGATTCCACAGACCGAACGTGAGGAGAGGGGCTAGTGTAATTGTTTAATGCAAATCATACAAAAATGCACGGAAGTATGTTTTTTAACACAAACCTACGTTTTTTTAAATGGAACCACGTTAGTTTTGTTAGCACATTTGAACATATAAACAAATACGTAATCAGTGCCGTTTGTTGCATTGTAGAATGTTAATTACATCCGGAGATATTGTAACCTAAAGTTGACGCTTGAGTACCACTCCTCCGCTGTTCGATGTAATTAACATTTTACAATGCAACAAACGGCACTGATTACGTATTTGTTTATACGTTCAGATGTGCTAACAAAACTAACGGGGTTCCATTTTATAAAACATAGGTTTGTGTTAAAAAACATACTTCCGTGCATTTTTTTATGGCTTGTATTAAACAATTACACTAGCCCCTCTCCTCACGTTCGGTCTGTGGAGTCGGTTCGTGAGTATTTGATGTGGTTTATGAAATATATCCAACGGTAACGTTAGGTGACACACCCTGTATATCGCTGTTAACGCAATTTTGAAGCTAGACTTAAGAAAATTGTCATTCGGTTTCTCGGTCAGAAATAAATACGTGTTTCAGCATTTTAGGACATTTAACTCCTATGAAGGTGCAATAGAGGTGAAAGGTTGTTTGAAAATTAATAATTGTTAAGGAACTACTAAAGCGTTTTTAAAGCTACTCGTACATCTATGAAAACTGGTATTTGACTTCTGGGTTAGAAATAAAAAAGAAGTCAGCCAAAGTAACAAATTTGTTCCTTTTGTTTACTCGCTGACCACTGTCGGGCCGGTGTCCATTTTCAAATCAACCAGATAGTCAGAACGGTATTTCCAATAATGCGAAAACCATGTCTAAAATTCCGGACGATGTGGCCGAGCGGTTCTAGGCGCTTCAGTCTGGAACCGCGCTGCTGCTACGGTCGCAGGTTCGAATCCTGCCTCATTCATGAATGTGTGTGGTGTCCTTAGATTAGTTAGGTTTACGTAGTTGTAAGTCTAGGGGACTTACAACTCCCTTAGTGCTTAGAGCCATTTGAACCATGTCTAACATATATACGTATTACGAAGTCTTTCGTGACTCGGAAGGTCATGCGTTGTTGGGAGGCTCAGTGGCTGGACGTGAGGGATAATAAGTTGCGAGCGGTGAAGGATTCTGTCCGACCGTGGCTCACCTCCTTCCGACAACGACGCGCTGAGGAAGTAGCCCTTACACGGCTTAGAATAGGACATTGTCCTTTGACACATGGTTTTCTGTTACGTCGTGAGGAGCCACCAACGTGTCAGACATGTGGGACACAGCTGTCGAAACGACATATATTAACTGAGTGTGTTTTATATGCGGGTTTGAGGGAAGATTTCAGTTTCCCACCAGACCTACCCTCTCTTTTAACTAATAATGAGGCGAGTGTCACTAGAGTTTTACGTTTTTGTGTGATGTCTGGCCTTCTTCCCAAAATATTGGGATTGAAGTCTTAATGTGCTGTCCAGTGGTTTGGTCACCCATTATTTGTAAGTGGTCACTCAGCCACCGTTAATTATTTTTACCTGTTGGTACTGCTATTTTATTTTTAGTTTTATCTCCCTGTTTTGATGTGCTGTGTCCAATCTTGCAATTTGAACAATACCAATTCTCTCACAATTCGGCTCTGAATTGAACTTTTGGGTACGGGCGCTGATAACCTCGCTGTTGTGCGCCCTAAAACAATAATAATAATAATAATAATAATAATAATAATAACGAAGTGCAAATGAATAATTACAGCATATACAGATATTCTACACGATATTAAGCGGGTGTACCAGTTTCTCTGGCTCTTCGGTGTAGAATGACATCGCAATGTAAACACTTTGTTACGTGCTGCAACGTCATAATTTAATATGAACAATTTTAATTAGTGAAATGACTGACACTGTGAGTTGAACGTAGGAATCAAAGACGCCATAATCTTGCAAAGAGACACGAACAGTAGTGTCATCTCTGATTTATACATAATTTTTGTTTTTATCTGGAATGTTAATTATTCCGACTACTCTTCTTCTTATAGTTGTCCTCGTTAAGATTATCTTTAAACTACTACAGTTCTATAGGTGTATTGTATCAGAAGAAATAAGAGCTCATCTCAGCTGATTAATAGACGAGGCTCGAAATTCATTATTCTTCTACAATTACATTCCCATAAATTTCAAGAGAGATCCAGATATCTACGTTGATGTGGATTTGGAGAGATGCTGGAGACGTGGCGAACATAAAACAGCATAACACAGCCTCAAGAACTCGCAGTGGAATAGTGTTAACAGAGCTTTATGAAGATTTCGTCACTGAAAGTGTTCTGTCAATTACAAGTATATTTCGCAGTACGTCAATTGAAATTCAGCAGTATAGATCAAAATCTCGTTCAAGTAGAGATGGGCAAACTCAAACACGTAAATGTTTCGAAACAAATGAAACAGTTCAATATAATGTTTCGAAACAGTGAAATAGTTTGTGTTTTGTAATCTAATAAACCTACACATTTTATCATCTTGAATGTCTACTGTATAAGTATGTCCATATAAACACAAATGAGGTGCGAGAGCGCTAATCATATCGCAGAAAGTATGAAACTATCACTTAGGCGTCTTGGCAGTTTCGTATTTCCTACAGCAAATGCGCTGCTTTTGTTTCATGTGACTTTCATACTTTTCAATTGGCTGAGGAAAGCCTTCGCTGAAGACAGAAGAACCACCACGAACGGAACTGGAGGTGGGAGCAAACTGCAGAAACAACAGATATGCTACTGGGATTCCCACATTCCATTAGTATGGCTAATATACCCATCCTGCTAATTTCCATGCACACAAAGGGAATCATTGTGGATAATAGACACAGTGACTATAGACTCACAAATAACGCCAAATAATTTGAATAAATAACAAAATATAACAGAAAAAAATTTTTGTGTTTCAAGGTGTTTCGAACCGTTACTATAAATTTACGATGCTTCCCGTTCACCATTACACTATCAGTGATACGTCAAACAGATTGCTTGCAATTATACCTACATCAAATTTATGTACATGTCTAATAACTGTCACTCTACGCCTTTTTTTATTTAAAATGTTGTAGTCTTACTTGCGTTTCTTAATATGATTACTGTACATGGACAGAAAAGCGTACGTTATAAAAAAGTGTAATTTAACTGAATGATTTTCACATATTTATTATTTTGAATGTGAATAGTATGCGTTGTTTTATTGTTTGGTTAGTGTTTATAAAGCAGATGTAACGCCATTTCGGAATAGGACAGTCAGCTAGAAACGAAGCTTTATTTTCGGATATCTTAAGCTTCATGCTTTTGCTTGTCTAAAGATTTCGACACTCTTGAAAGTGTTTCACGAAGTGGTATGTTGTGTTTCAGTACCTGTGCTGAGCCCGAATCTCGTCCGACACAGAGCGGAATGAAACATCACTGTTTCGATACAATTACTCCGTTCCAGGCGCAGGTGGACTGAAACAGTCTTATTTTGAAACAACGATACAGTTTCTGTGTCTGGCTCGAGATCCGAGACAGGGGCGGAATGAAACACCACTGTTTCGAAACAGTGAACCATAGCCGTTCCGAAACACTGAAACAGTTCCAGGTATCGATACACTGTATCGAAACATAGAAACAGTGGCCAAGTCTACGTTCAAGTAATATTTCAACACAACATAAAACACCACAACAAATGAAATTGTATGACAGTATGGCTGGAGGATACAAGCATATTGTGAGTAAGACAAGAGGTCAAAAGCAAGTTGATGCTCAACGCTCACGGTTTAGCGTTCACCTCTCGTCGCTGGCTGCCTTTGACAAGACCATCCATCAGCTACCGACGACGTCGTTCCGTGTTACTTCGCATCTTCGCTCCCTTGTCGTTCCTCATACCCCAAGTGTCAGCAAACGCACAAATTATCCATCTCTATGGCCATGACGCGACCCCGTCTATGGAGAGAATTAACGTATCACATTTTCCACGACACTCGCCCGCCTCCGTCAAGGGACTAACGCTCACACGTTGCCTAGCAACTGCGTCTCTCAGCAATAAACACGAAGTTTGAATTACGGTCGCAAAATACGACGGCATGCTGAAAAGTAGTGCGTCCAAATTTTCAATGTCAAATTTCTTAAAGCTTTTTGTTCAGGGTGATCAGGAACAGTCTGAAAAGCGTGTTGCAAGGTAGGTTGTGCTGAGAAATTATTGTCAAAAAATTCGATACGATGTGTTGTTTCCGAGTTTATTAGCACTGACGTTAGCCAATCAGGCCGTTCGCGCTTGTAAATCAGAGTGCTCCGCCAGATACAATTAGCGCCAGTTGTTCTCGTAGCGTAGGTGACAGCGCACGAGACTGCTCAGCGTTTGGCTTTGCTTCGATCCTTACTGCAGTCCCATGCTGAGCTTCTGTATCGCTCTCTTATTTGGTTTCAGAAAACAATACGAAGAACAAGTTTGGCGACACATTCTCTGCGGGGCTGCTTTCATTAGCGCTCGCAGACGACATGTTTGGCTGTCTTCAGTGCTGTTGTTGTTGTTGTTGTTGTTGTGGTCTTCAGTTCTGAGACTTGTTTGATGCAGCTCTCCATGCTAACCCTATCCTGCGCAAGCTTCTTCATCTCCCAGTAACTACTGCAACCTACATCCTTCTGAATCTGCTTAGTGTATTCATCTCTTGGTCTCCCTCTACGATTTTTACCCTCCACGCTGTCCTCCAATGCTAAATTTGTGATCCCTTGGTGCCTCAGAACATGTCCTACCAACCGGTCCTTTCTTCTTGTCGAGTTGTGCCACAAACTCCTCTTCTCCCCAATTCTGTTCAATACATCCTCATTAGTTATCTGATCTACCCATGTAATCTTCAGCATTCTTCTGTAGCACCACATTTCGAAAGCTTCTATTCTCTTTTTGTACAAACTATTTATCGTCCAGGTTTCACTTCCATACATGGCTACACGCCATACAAATTCTTCCAGAAAGATCTTCCTGACACTTAAATCTATACTCGATGTTAACAAATTTTTCTTCTTCAGAAACGCTTTCCTTGCCATTGCCAGTCTACCTTTTATATCTTCTCTACTTCGACCACCATCAGTTATTTTGCTCCCCGAATAAAAAAATGGTTCAAATGGCTCTGAGCACTATGGGACTTAACATCTGTGGTCATCAGTCCCCTAGAACTAACTAACCTAAGGACATCAAACACATCCATGCCCGAGGCAGGATTCGAACCTGCGACCGTAGCGGTCACGCGGTTCCGGAATGAGCGCCTAGAACCGCTAGACCACCGCGGCCGGCGCTCCCCCAATAGCAAAATTCCTTTACCACCTTAAGTGTCTCATTTCCTAATCTAATTCCCTCAGCATCGCCTGACTTAATTCGCCATTATCCTCGTTTTGCTTTTGTTGATGTTCATCTTATATCCTCCTTTCAAGACACTGTCCATTCCGTTCAACTGCTCTTCCAAGTCCTTTGCTGTCTCTGATAGAATTACAATGTCATCGGCGAACCTCAGAGTTTTTATTTCTTCTCCATGGATTTTAATACATACTCCGAATTTTTCTTTTGTTTCCTCTACTGCTTGCTCAATATACAGATTGAATAACATCGGGGATAGGCTACAACCCTGTCTCACTCCCTTCCCAACCACTGCTTCCCTTTCGTGCCCCTCGACTCTTATAACTGCCATCTGGTTTCTGTACAACGCTACTCAATTCGAAAACTACGCTATGTATCGAATATTTTTTTCTTTACAGTTATTTCACAGAACGAGCTAACCTGTAACACCCTTACAAGCTTCTCAGTGATTTTCTGATCTCCCTCTGTAGAGCAAACTTTATTAAGTCTCCAGCTTAATTCTTCATGTCAACATACTCATATTTCGGCATAGTCAGTCTGGCGTCGAAGACATTTCTCCCAAAGAGAGAGCGGTTTTTTGATAGCGTGGCGAGATACTCTGACGTGGTTCACGGAGCCGCAACCTCTCCTCCGCTTGCACTGCATCGTCGTTATCAAAGTGGAGTCCTCGAAGGCGTTCTTTAAATTGTGGAAACAGATGAAAAACGGGTGTGGCCAAGTGGAGACTGTGTGGGGGATGATCGAAGACAGTAGACCCAAGGTGTCGGATTATTGCAGAAGTCGCAACGCTGGTGTGTGCTCTGGCATTGTCGTGCTGAAGGGCAGGGTGCTCCGTGTGTGAAACGTTTTCTGCAGTTAGAAACTCGGTTACAGTACGATGTTTCCTACGCCCCGACATAGTTACGTCACACATCGCCATGTTGAACTCTGCAATTCGTAGCCCTCCAGCGACAGAGCCCTGCAGATGCGTAGCCATTAAGAATAAACCTGTAGAATGTTAATAAAGTTTGCTTTATTTAAGAAGCTTTAAGAGCTTTCTCATTAGATATTGAGAGGCATTCCTTTTCTGTACGCCCTCGTACTGTCGTGATGCTGCTGCACTGTCAGTCTTATGTCGGAGAAGAGGGCTTTTAAGCTTAATAGTGAATATATATTATAAAATTAAGTGTACAGTGTGCGTGCCGCTAAAACTGAGAAACGAGTCCCGATACGATTAAGGGAGTTATATGGTACGGTAGCCCTCTATACCCCTTCTATGAAGAAGGTTCCCGTGTTTACCTGAAGGGCGTGCTTTTGAAGATATAAGAGCTGAGAAGTTTCGCCCTCTAGGAATTTCTGGAACATTACAAAACACTCGTGACGCGGTAAGAGGAGCATATGAGCGGAGCAGAGACGAATGGGGAATCATTCTAGCACCGATAAGTGGCGCAAATGCCGAAATACGCCGACATAAAGGACTTTAGCAGAAGCCAGATTCTTGAGGTACAGTGTATGGGAGCGAGGACCTCGTTGACGGCGAAGGTGTTCGCCTGTTTTCCTGCTACTGTCGTGAGCGTCTACGCAAAGTGGTTTAAGAATGCTGAAGAGACGAGTAGGCGACGAGAAGTTGGACGTTCGTACCTCGTCACAGAACATAGAGATGGAAGGCTTGACCGCTCTCTGAAGCAGGATGGGTGGCGACCTCTGGCGGATCTGTCGACAGAGTGCAGTTCTGGCGCAGGCACATGTGTTCTGGAGCATAACGTTCAGCGCGCAGTGTTGAACTTGAGGTTCCGCAGCTGAGGTTCCATACGTGTTCCCATGTTGACCCAACAACATCGTCAGATATGATAACAGTGGGTAAGCCACAAACGGAAACTAAATAATGGACTACCACAGGGATCTGTTTTAGCCCCATCGCTATTCAATTTATACATTAATGATTTACCAACCACAATATCAACTAAATTCATCTATGCCTATGACATCGCACTGGTAGCACACAGCAGTAATTTCGGAGATGGTGAACGAATTCTTACGGAGGATCTGGAGAAGATGTTAATTTAAGACCTGGAGATTGATCCCAAGCACATCAAAAACTGAAGTCTCTTGTTTCCATCTAGTGCTGCGACTACAAACCAAGAGTTCTGCTCAATGGACAAACGTTGAGGTACAATCGTTTCCCAAAATATCTCGCAATCACTCTAGATAGAACCCAGAGCTACAAAGAGCACGTCACCAAGCTTTCTCATAAAGTTGCTGCAAGGAACAACATACTACATAAGCTCAGTGGTACAACCTGGGGAACCTCTGCTGACTGTCTGCGTTTAACTGGAATCAGTCTTGTGTACTCTGCTGTATAGTACTGTGCACCTGTCTGGTTGGAAAGTGTACATGTGAAGAAGGTAGACACAAAACTTAACGACACAATGCGCTGTATTACTGGTTCCATCAAATCAACCCCATACCGCTGGTTACCTGTACTGAGTCACATCCCTCCACCTCACTTAAGGCGGAAACAAGCTCTACCGAGGGAGGCCAAGAAAATCTCTGCATCACCCTCTCTACCACTGCACCAGGAATTCTGTGATCCGCCACAGCAACGATTGCGATCAAGAAGACCAGCAAGTGTTACTGCAGGACAACTCATCGCGGATGGTTTTGATCTAAATGAAAGCTGGAAGCATGAATGGTCAACAAAAAGATTGGGAACAAGAGCCCATCACCGTGATCCTACAAAGAAGCCAAAAGGTTTTGACCTACCGAGGAAACTTTGGTGCCGCCTCAACAGGTTAAGGACTGGACATGGTTGTTGTAGCTACTTCACGTACAAATGGGGCTGGACCAGTTCACCAATGTGTGAATGTAATCAAGAAGAGCAGACAATTGAACATGTAGTCCAGCGCTGTCCACTTCATTCATACCCTGGAATTCCCGACGGCGTGTTCACTCTCACACCCAGCTTAATTAATTGGTTGAAAAACACGGAATTTAAGGTTTAATCTTGTCTTATATCATATGTATATTGCATAAAATCACTTGCCTTGTATCAACTGTATATTGTATAAAATCACCATACGATTAAATAAATAACCAGTGGGTACGGGATCATCGAGACTGGACCGAAGATCAATGGAATCGTGTCGCGTGGTCGGATGAATCCCGTTTATTGTTAAACCAGGTCATGTCCAGATACGTCATCATCTAGGGGAACGACTGCCGGAAACATGCAGCAGCCGGCTGGCGTGGACGAGCGGTTCTAGGCGCTTCAGTCTGGAACCACGCGGCCGCTACGGTCGCAGGTTCGAATCCTGCCTCGGGCATGGATGTGTGTGGTGTCCTTAGTTAGGTCTAAGTAGTTCTAAGTTCTAGGGGACTAATGACCTCAGAAGTTGAGTCCCATAGTGCTCAGTGCCATTTGAACCATCTGAACCTCTTGTAGTGTTTATGCTAGATATCTTCCTCAACAAGGATGGCATCTTTCAGCAGGATGACTGTTCGTGTCACAAGATCAGAATCATTCTGCAGTGGTTTGAGGAGCACGACAGTGGACTGATGATGATGTTTTGGCCATCAAATTCGGCTTATCTGAATCCTTCGAAACCCAACTGGGACGCTATCGGACACCAGTTCTGCGCCCACGAATCAAGCGCCCGTAAATTACGGGAAGCGTGTGACCTGTGCGTATGCAGCTTGAGCCGCAAACCTCTGGAAACCTATCAGGTAGTTGTCGAATCCGTGGCACGCAGAGTCACAGCTGAATTGCATTCCAGAAGTGGATCAACGCGCTTTTAACTGGGTGGTCATAACGTTTTGGCTCATCATTGTAGACTGTGGTTGCACAGGATTGAGTGGTCTGGACAGCAGCATGAAAGCAGTCCTCAGGGTGAAAACCACAACAGCAACAAGGACACGTGGTAATGTCGTCCGTGAGACAGACATAAATAATAATAATCATCATCATGTCTAAAATGGTTCAAGTGGCTCTAAGCACCAAGGGACTTAACAGCTGAGGTCCGCAGCTCGTGGTCTCGCGGTCGCGTTCTCGCTTCCCGAGCACGGGGTCCCCGGTTCAATTCCCGGCGGGGTCAGGGATTTTCACCTGCCTCGAGATGAGTGGGTGTTTGTGTTGTCATCATCATGCATGCAAGTGGCAAGATTGGACTGAGAAAAGGTTGGGAATTAGTACGAGCGCTCATAACTGCACAGTTGAGCGCCCCACAATCCAAACATCATCATCATCATTAACAGCTGAGGTCGTCAGTTCCCTAGACTTAGAACTACTTAAACCTAACTAACCTAAGGACGTCGCACACATCGATGCCCGAGGCAGGATTCGAACCTGCGCGGTTCCGGACTGAAGCGGCTAGAAATGCTCGGCCACGACGGCCGGCAATAATCATCATCATTTTCCTTTAAGCATTAGGCTGTTGCCTGTTCCGAACGCACAAACAAAATCATTCCCATCTTTTTCGAGGTCTTTCAATATCTCTTTTTCCCATTGGGCTAGTAGATCAGGACCTTCCGAGGAATACCGTGACCTGTCATTCTCATAAGATGTTGTCTCTAATTCTCTCGATATATTCGAATTTTTTCATTCAAAATATTTCTGTTCTAATATCTTCGTTCCTAATCATATCTCATCTTATGAAGCCCTTCGTCTTCTAAAGTTTTCCTGTTTGAATTTTATTTTCTTGCTTTTTTTTCGTGGTAACCCAACTTCCATAGGATAACACCGGAATCGGCCTTCCTTTACAAAATTTCAGGATGGATACTTTTTGTATTTTATGGCCTAATATTCTGCTAATAGTACCACACACAGCTAGCAATTTGTGTACTTTGTTTTCAATATCAGAGTCGAAATCAGAACTAATAGGAGAGCGTAAATAATAATAATAATCCAAAATAGTTTTTGCTGTGACTGGATATTTTCCTCGCAATACCGTTCTTTTCTTCTTTTTTTTTTTTTTTGCTAGAATTTTAAATTTGAACTTCTGGCAAATTTCGGTCAGCAGGTATATTGGTCTTTGCAGGTCATCTTCATTCTTTTGAATAAGAACAATGTCATCAGCAAACAAAGGTACATTGAGGTATTCCTTTGTTTACTTTACTTTCCCATTTTCGGATAATAAAGTCAGTGTAAATATTAAAAGGCGTAGGTGATTGTCCACACCCTTTTCTAACACCTTGGTTAATAATTTTTTTCTTTAATTGCTTCCTATCAGTGTTTGTTACAATGTGTGTAGTGTTGTAAAGCGTTTTCACTACATTTACACACTAAATAAAAGCCGTCCGGGGTGGCCGAGCGGTTCTAGGCGCTACATTCTGGAGCCGCGTCACCGCTACGGTCGCAGGTTCGAATCCTGCCTCAGGCATGGATGTGTTTGATGTCCTTAGGTTAATCAGGTTTAAGTAGTTCTAAGTTCTAGAGGACAGATGGCCTCAGCAGTTAAGTCCCATAGTGCTCAGAGCCATTTGAACCATTTTTTAACTAAATAAAAAAATTGCGCATATTTGTTCAGCGAGCACTAAAGTGACTCTGCATAAGAACAAATGTACGTACAAAAGAAAAATCGATGTTTTGCATCTTCGAGACGTAAGCACTGACAAGCAATAGAAGAATATAACTACCACCTCCCGTGATGCCTCCGTTCGTCGTGGATCTGCTGTGCCGAGTGCAGCGACGGGGGCGCAGTGCACACTGGGTAATGCGACGTAAAACTAATAATTTTAAATTGATGCACGCGAACAAGCCCATATTGGCCGTAATGCGCGTTATATCGCTACAAAGCGCTTTTAACGGGCCTAGTTGATCAATGATTACCGGAAAGCTCTGCTTCATCTCTTGCCAAAATGCCAAACAAGCAGTGAGGATTTTTTTTGATGTGTTATTTATGTAAAGTACCATTACGATATCCGTCACGCTGTGTGTAAATTGCCATCCGGTGACATATATTAATAAAATTTGTTTCTGTTTCTCAATTACTGTATGAAACAGTAAGCATTTGTTGTGCATCGGTATTTCTCTTGTCCGGTACATTATACGGTTATTAGTGGCTGAATTTCATCAGATATACTGTTTGATTGTTCACTTTGTTTATATTTTTCTCTTTTTCTTCAACTGAAATCACTCAACAGAGGAAAGTCCACTGGACCTGACGGGATACCAGTTTGATTCTACACAGAGTACGCGAAAAAACACCCGTGTACCGCAAGTCTCTAGAGGAACGGAAGGTTGTAAATGATTGGAAAAGAGCACAGGTAGTTCCAGTTCTCAAGAAGGGTCGTCGAGCAGATGCGCAAAACTATTGGCCTATATCTCTGACATCGATCAGTTGTAGAATTTTAGAACATGTTTCTTGCTCGCGTATCATGTCGTTTCTGGAAACCCAGAATCTACTCTGTAGGAATCAACATGAATTCCGGAAACAGCGATCGTGTGAGACTCAACTCGCTTTATTTGTTCATGAGACCCAGAAAATATTAGATACAGGCTCCCAGATAGATGCCATTTTCCTAGACTTCCGGAAGGCGTTCGATACAGTTCCGCACTGTCGACTGATAAACAAAGTAAGAGCCTACGGAATATCAGACCAGCTGTGTGGCTGGATTGAAGGGTTTTTAGCAAACAGAACACAGCATGTTGTTCTCAATGGAGAAATGTCTACAGACATTAAAAATAAAGTTAGGGAAGTGTTATGGGACTATTGCTTTTCACAATATATATAAATGACCTAGTAGATAGTCTCAGAAGTTCCATACGGCTTTTCGCGGATGATGCTGTAGTATACAGAGAAGTTGCAGCATTAGAAAACTGCAGCGAAATGCAGGAAGATCTGCAGCGGATGGGCACTTGGTGCAGGGAGTGGCAACTGACCCTTAACATAGACAAATGTAATGTATTATGAATACATAGAAAGAAGGATCCTTTATTCTACGATTATATGATAGCGGAAGAAACACTGGTAGCAGTTACTTCTGTAAAATATCTGGGAGTATGCGTGCGGAATGATATGAACTGGAATGATCATATAAAATTAATTGTGGGTAAAGCGGGTGCCAGGTTGAGATTCATTGGGAGAGACCTTAGAAAGTGCAGTCCATCAACAAAGGAGGTGGCTTACAAAACAATCATTCGAACTATACTTGAGTGTTGCTCATCAGTGTGGGATCCGTACCAGATCGGGTTGACGGAGGAGATGGAGAAGATCCAAAGAAGAGCGGCGCGTTTCGTCACAGGGTTATTGGGTAAGCGTGATAGCGTTACGGAGATGTTTAGCAAACCCAAGTGTCACACTGTGCGAGAGAGGCGCTCTGCATCGCGGTGTAGCTTGCTGTCCAGGATTCCAGAGGGTGCGTTTCTGGATGAGGTACCGAATATATTGCTTCCCACTACTTATACCTCCCGAGGCGATCACGAATGTAAAATTAGAGAGATTCGAACGCGCACGGAGGCTTTCTGGCAGTTGTTCTTCCCGCGAACCATACGCGACTGGAGCTGGAAAGGGAGGTAATGACAGTGGCACGTAAAGTGCTCTCCGCCACACACCATTGGGTGGCTTGCGGAGTATAAATGTAGATGTAGATGTTCCTTGGGACGTTCTCAGTGGGAGCTAGTAGTTGTAGGAATGACTAATTCTGCAGATACGCGGGACGTTCAATAAGTAATGCGACACATCTTTTTTCTCGGCCATTATCGGTTGAAAAAGTGTACAGTCTGCTGTGCGAAATTGTGCAGTATGTCATCTCCTGCCCCTACAGTTTTATGAAGTTCTTATACGTGGCGTCGCTGTACGCACGTAGCCTTCAAAATGGCGTCTGTAAGGGATGTGCGTTCAGAGCAAAGAGATGTCATTGAGTTTCGTCTGGTGGAAATCCAGAGCATGGCACATATTCATAGCCGCTGGCGGGATGTCTACAGAGATCTGGCGGTGAACAAAAGCACGGTGAGTCGTTGGGCGAGGCGTTTGTGGCCATCGCAACAAGTTCTTTCAAATCTATCCGATCTCCCTCTTGCCTTCCGGTGATCAAAAGTATCCGGACACCCACAAAATCATACATTTTTCATATAAGGTGCAGTGTGCCGCCACCTAGTGCTAGGCATTCCATATCAGCGACTTCAGTGGTCATTAGACATCATGAGAGAGCAGAATGGGGCGCTCCACGGAACTCGCGGACTTCGAACGTGGTCAGGTGATTGGGTTTCACTTGTGTCATACGTCTGTACGCGAGATTTCAACTCTCCTAAACATCGCTAGGTGCACTGTTTCCGATATGATAGTGAAGTGGAAACGTGAAGGGACACCTACAGCACAGAAGCGTACAGGCCGACCTCGTCTGTTGACTGACAGAGATCGCCGACAGTTGAAGAGAGTCGTATTGTGTAACAGGCAGACATCTATCCAAATCATCACACAGGAATTCCAAACTGAATCAGGATCCGCGGAAAGTACTATGACAGTTAGGCAGGAGGTGAGAAAACTTGGATTTCATGCTCGAGCGGCTGCTCATGTCCACACATCACACCGGTAAATGCCAAACGACGCCACGCTTGGTGTAAGGAGCGTAAACACTGGCTATTGAACAGTGGATAAGGGCTGTGTAGTGTGATGAATCACGGTACACAATGTGGCGATCTGATAGCAGGGTGTCGGTATGGCGAATGCCCGGTGAAGGTCATCTGGCAGCGTGTGAAGTGCCAACAGTAAAATTCGGAGGCGGTGGTGTTATAGCGTGGCCCTGTTTTTCATGGGGGAGGGGGGGGGGCGCTTGCATCCCTTGTTGTGTTGCCGGGCACTATCACTGCATCAAAAGTATCCGGACACCTGGCTGAAAATGTCTTAAAAGTTCGTGGCGTTCTGCATCGGTAATGCTGGAATTCAGTATGGTGCTAGCCCACCCTTAGACTTGATGACAGTTTCCACTCTCGCTGACATACATTCAATCAGGTGCTTGACGGTTTCTTGGGGGATGGCAGCACATTCTTCACTGAGTGCTACACTGAGGAGAGGTATCGATGTCAGTCGGTGAAGCCTAGGACCAAGTCGGCGCTCCAAAACATCCCAAAGTTGTTCTACAGGATTCAGGTCAGGCCTCTGTGCAGGCCAGTCCAGTACAGTGGTGTTAGTGTCGTGTAACCACTCCGCCACAGGCCGTGCATTATGAACAGGTGCTCGATCGTGTTGAAAGATACAATCGATATGTCCGATTTGTTCTTCAATAGTGGGAAGCCAGAAGGTGCCTAAAACATCAGTGTAGGCATGTACTGTGATTAGTGCCACGCAAAACAACAAGGGGTGCAAGTGCCCTCCATCGAAAACAAGACCACGCCACAACACCACCGCCTCCGAACTTTACTGTTGGCTCTACACACGGTGGCAGACGACGTTCACTAGGCGTTCGCCATATCGAGACCTTGCCATCGGATCGCCACTTTGTTTTTTCACTGTTGAGTCGTCCAATGTTTACTCTCCTTACACCAAGCGAGGCGTCGTTTGTCATTTACCGGCGTGATGTGTGGACATGAGCAGCCGCTCGAACATGAAATCGAAGTTTTCTCACCTCCTGCCTAACTTAACTTGCAGTGGAACCTGATACAGTTGGGAATTGCTGTGTGATGGTCTGGATAGATGCCTGCCTATTACACATTACGACCCTCTTCAACTATCAGCGGTCCCTGTCAGTCAACAGACGAGATCGGCCTGTATGCTTTTGTGCTGTATGTGTCCCTTCACGTTCCCACTTCACTATCACATCGGAAACAGTGGACGCACGGATGTTTAGGAGTGTGGAAATCTCGGGTACAGACGTATGACACAAGGGACACCTTATCACGTGACCACGTTAGAGATGGGGGATCCGCTCTTGAACTAATGCATAGAGTTGCATCTTTCAAAGGAGTGAACAATCAGTGATTCAGAAAAAAAGAACGGTAGCTCCAAACGTTTCCGACGGCAGAGAGAGAGAGAGAGAGAGAGAGAGAGAGAGAGAGAGAGAGAGATGGAGCATATCAGCAGCACCTCTGCTGGTCAGAGCACAGTGCACGCTACACAACACAGCCAGCGCCGGCCTCTGCCCTGCTTCTACCTTGGCTGACTGCATTGTGCAGTGCCCCATTGGATTTTGTGTTTCACATATGCCGTGCCGTCTCTGTGCGTCGTCTGCCGCCTGCAGTGTCTGGCGCAGCGTAACTTCGCATCGCACTCTGTCGGCGATCGTTTCAGTCGCACGTCCTGCCCTCTGGGCAGTTGATGCGAGCAACAGGACAGAGAGCCACCTAGCGGATAACATAGGAACTACTTGCAACAACCTGCTCGCAAGGGAATGTACGATTTGTCTCGGAGCGGGTGAGTTCACCGCTCCCCCCCCACCCTCGGAACTCGCCCGCTCAACGCTCGCCCCACCGTCTCGACTCTAGCCAGAGCGTTGAGAAAAGCGACTCAGGTGCACTCTGGTCTCTGCAGTCTCAGCTCACGCAGTAATACAGCTCGCGGCTCGACCTGCTCGACTCAGCGCCTCTGCATCGGAGTTCGTCTCTACTGGATATTGTTCTTCGTAGTAATACCGCTATGTATATTACATTATTATGTTATGCATACATCAATTGTTTTTATTTTATTTTTCTTTGTTTAAACTGATTAGATTAGGTTCCTGACGACTCCTCTTACTATAGGATTTTTATTATGGACACTCGAATTTACGCTTTAATTACGAGCGAACCGATAAACGTATCGCAAAATGTGATACACCAATATTTTCCTTGTTTTATTCTGCGTAAGGCTATATGCAGCACTTTCGTTTTAAAGTCAAATTTATATATTTTTTTCTTATTCTGGTACGGATTTTGCGATTTTAGGCGTCTTCGGAAGGAAACGTTCACTTTAAAAATATATGGCTTGCGATGTATTTGTATGAGGTTAATGAAATTTTAATACATTATAGCCAAATATATTGTTAATGTAAATCTCAAGTTACAACATTTTCCGATCACCCAAAAAACCACAATAGTGCAAAATAAATCAATAATCCAAAACTTTGTCATATCGTGGAAATTTCAATAAACAATACAAAATTCTTACTCATTATCTGTGTTACTTCAAAATAGGATCAAATAAGATCAAAATACAGGTATAGTACTGGAATAAACCAAGTTTAAAGGGCAATGTGCCTTCCATTTATTTTCTATTGTAAATGAGTGGTGAGTCAGGGAGTTCAGGGAGTGAACAGTTCTGATCCAATCTCTGAAAAGAACAGTTTTGCCCATCTCTAGACCACGTTCGTAGTCCGTGAGTTCCGTGGAGCGCCCCATTCTGCTCTCTCATGATGTCTAATGACTACTGCGGTCGCTGAAATCGAGTACCTGGTGGCAGCACAATGCACCTAATATGAAAAACGTATGTTTTTGGGGGGTCTCCGGATACTTTTGATCGCATAGTGTAGATTGGAAGGGGTCAAACCGTGGCGTTCCGAATGGTTCTTTCGGAGAACCGCCGCGCTAGTCGCACTTGCTGCGTCAGTTGGGCAACTTGAACGTTCTCACATATGTAGACGAGGTTCTGGACGTCCACGCAGCACAGACGCCCGCCAGGAGCGTCGCATTATACCTTTAATGACCAGTAGGAACTACAGTTCCCACTCATTTGTTTTCGCTGTATGTTCAGTGGTAATCCGTGTTCCCACTTCTGACTTGTGCTGCCATCTCTGTTAGAGTATGCTAACTGTGTGTAGATTGTCAACGGTGAGGCGAAAGCTGTTGTATTTCTACCTCGTGAGTCAATCAATGCAGAAGCGCAGTTCCCGCGTGAAAACGAGCCACTGTTGCGACCGCTACAGCGTTTTTTGGATAGTGTGATTTCCTTTTGCGTGTGAAATGACTTGTGTTGTATTTATCTACTTTTAATTTTATGAGGGAGACAGTATTCGTGTATACTTGCTGGATTTGACTGAAAATTACATAAATATTACAAGGTAAGTTAGTGGAAGCAGAAGTGAGGTATTCTGCCCATTGGCTGTGGCAGAGTATAATAAAATAATGGGAGGAGAGGATAGATTTGATCAGCTGCGTGAACGGTATGATGTAGGCCGTCGTTCATGGAAGTGGTGGCACAAACTGTTCTTCTTTCTTCTGGATTTGGCAGTTGTCAATTCCTACGTTATGTGGAGGCTACAGAAGACAGAAGCAGACCAGCTAACATTTAGATTGCACTTGGCAGGGGAGCTTATCTCTGGCTTGTCAAGTCGTAAGAGAAGAGGAAGGCCTGTTCATTTTCAAACACCACAAAGAGGTGTGTCTGGAGTACCAGATGAAGTTTGTCTGGAGAAAGTTGGAACTCATTTCCCTACAAAAGGTACAACAAACAGAAGATGCTGCCAATGTAGCACCAAGAACAAAGAAAAGAGAACAAAAATAATGTGTAGCAACTATCGTGTACCTTTGTGTGTGGCACCTTGCTTCTCTAAGTTCCATAGTACATCATCTTAGTGAACTCAAAGGACAGTATGAACTAATACAAATATAAATGTAATGTTTTTGTACTAAAAAAATAAAGGAAATACATTTTTTTAAATTAGCACGTGAAGTTACTCCAGAGTTCGGTGGGAACAATAGTTCCCACTAATTTTTTTATACTCGTAGGCTAAACTCTCACTTTCAAGATTTAAACTATGATTTTATGAACGGTTTCTTAGCCCAATAAAGTGTTCATAAAAAGTCTACAACTTCTGGAAATAATTTGGTCACTAAAGGGTTATAAGGGCAGCAGTGGCAGATCATATAGCAACCACGGCACGGATAACAGAGTTTGTCAGCCCAGACGTGTCAACACGAACTGTTCCGAACTGGTTATTAACAGTGGGATTACTGACACGCACTACTGTAGCCTGTCTTCCATTCACAACACGGCACCGACATGCAAGACATGACTCGTGCCTCCAAAGTATCACTTGGAAGATGGTATTCAGCTATGACAGCAGATTGTGCGTGCACGCAAGTGATGGTCCCCTACACGTTTGCCGTAGATGTACTGAGCGCTGTGTTGTAGAGTGCATTCGTCAAAGTCACGCTGGCCCCACCCCAGCCCTTATCGCCTAGGGTGCGATAAGCTTCAACTCTCGATCACCTTTGGTTTTTCTGCAGGGGACCCTAACCAGCGATCGCACAACGTTATTAGACCCGTTCCTTTGGCGTTGTTGCAACAGGAAGGTGATGTGCTGCTCCAACAGGATAACGCTCGCCCATACACTGCCAGTGACACGTGCGGCAGTTTCCCGGCTAGCACGATCTTCGGACTCGTCTCCAATCGAGCACGTGGGATCTGATGGGACGAGGAGTGACTTGTGCGACTCGTCAACCGACAACTCTTACAGAACTACGTGAATAGGTCGAGCAGGCATTGCATGACGTATCCCAGGACGGTATTCGCCATCTGTCTTATCGTCGGAATGCCAGACTCAGCGCCTGCATTGCGGCTCATGAAGGCTACATCTACATCTACATCTACATCTACATGGATACGCTGCAAATCACATTTAAGTGCCTGGCAGAGGATTCATCGAACCACCTTCACAATTCTCTATTATTCCAATCTCGTATAGCGCGCGGAAAGAACGAACACCTATATCTTTCTGTACGAGCTCTGGTTTCCCTTATTTTATCTTGGTGATCGTTCCTCCCTGTGTAGGTCGGCGTCAAAATATTTTCGCATTCACAGGAGGACGTTGGTGACTGGAATTTCGTGAGACGATTCCGTCGCAACGAAAAACGCCTTTCTGTTCATGATGTCCAGCCCAAATCCTGTATCATTTCTCTGACACTCTCTCCCATATTTCGCGATAATACAAAACGTGCCGCCTTTCTTTGAACTTTTTCGATGTACTCCGTCAGTCCTGTCTGGTAAGGATCCCACACCGCGCAGCAGTATTCTTAAAGATGACGGACAAGCGTAGTGTAGGCAGTCTCCTTAGTAGGTCTGTTACATTTTCTAAGGGTCCTGCCAATAAAACGCAGTCTTTGGTTAGCCTTCCCCACAACATTTTCTATGTATTCCTTCTAAATTAAGTTGTTCGTAATTGTAATACCCAGGTATTTAGCTGAATTTACGGCTTTTAGTTTAGACTGATTTATCGTGTAACCGAAGTTTAACGAGTTCCTTTTAGCACTCATGTGGATGACCTCACACTTTTAGTTATGGAAGGTCAACTGCCACTTTTCGCACCATTCCGATATTTCTTCTGAATCGTTTTGCAGTTTCTTTTGATCTTCTGATGACTTTATTAATCGATAAACGACAGCGTCATCTGCAAACAACTGAAGACGGCTGCTCAGATTGTCTCCCAAATCGTGTATGTATATAAGGAACAGCAAAAGGCCTAAACACTACCTTGGGAAACGCCAGAAATCACTTCAGTTTTACTCGATGACTTTCTGACATTGTCTACGAACTGTGACCTCTCTGACAGGAAATCACAAACCCAGTCACATAACTGAGACGATATTCCATAATCACGCGATTTCACTACGAGCCGCTTGTGTGGTACAATCTCAAATCGATCTGAAATCCCTTGTCAGTAGCACTCAACGCTACATGTGAATAAAGAGCTAGTTGTGTTTCACAGGTACGATGTTTCCTAAATCCATGTTGACTGTGTGTCAATAGACGGTTTCCTTCGGGGTAATTTATAATGTTCGAACACAATGTAAGTTCCAAAATCCTGCTGCATATCTACGTTAACGATATGGACCTGTAATTTTGTGGATTACTCCTACTACCTTTCTTGAATATTGGTGTGGCGTGTGCAACGTTCGAGTCTTTGGGTACGGATCTTTCGTCCAGCGAACGGTTGTATATGATTGTTAAGTATGGAGCTAATGAGTCGGCATACTCCGAAAGGAACCTAACTGGTATACAGTCTGGACCAGAAGGCTTGCTTTCATTAAGTGATTTAAGTTGTTTTACTACTCCGAGGATATTTACTTCTACTTTACTCATGTTGGCAGCTGTTCTCGATTCGAATTCTGGAATATTTACTTCGTCTTCTTTTGTGAAGGCATTTCGGAAAGCTGTGTTTAGTTACTCTCCTTTGGCAGGACTGTTTGATAGTATCTCCACTGCGATAATGCAGTGAAGGAATTGTTTTTCACCGCTAACCTACTTCACATACGACCAGAATCTCTTTGGATTTTCTGCCAGGTTTCCCGACAAAGTTTCGTTGTGGAAACTGTTATAGGCGTCTCGCATTGAAGTCGGCTCTAAATTTCGAGCTTCTGTAAAAGATCGCCACTCTTGAGGATTTTGCGTCTGTTTAAATTTGCCATGTTTGTCTCGTTGTTTCTTCAACAGTGTTCTGACCCGTTTTGTGTACCAAGGAGGATCGGCTCCGTCGTTTGTTTATTTGGTATAAATCTGTCAATTGCTGCCGATACTATTTCTTTGAATTTAAGCCACATCTAGTCTACACTTATAATATTAATTTGGAACGAGTGCAGATTGTCTCTTAGTAAGGCGTCAAGCGAATTTTTATCTGCTTTTTTGAATAGGTATATTTTTTACTTATTTTTCGAGGATTTGGGGATTACAATAGTCAATCTCGCTACGACAACCCTGTGTTAACTAAACCATGAATCGGTTTTTGATGCTCGTTATTAACTCAGGATTATTTGTTGCTAAGAGGTCAAGTGTGTTTTGACAACCGTTTACTGTTCGCGTGGCCTCATGAACTAACTGCTCGAAATAATTTTCAGAGAATGCTTTTAGCACAATTTCGGATGATATTTTATGCGTACCTCCGGAATTAAACATGTATTTTCGCCAACATATCGAGGGTAAATTAAAGACACCACCAACTATTATCGTATGAATAGTAATGTGGGTATTTCAGTATAAGTCGGTACCTGGTACATCGGAACGGCTTGAGCTATTGATCTGCAAATGTAATCATTTCATGTACTCCATACGCACTGATGCAACAGTAAATCATAATTGAATGGAAACCTATAAAAGAATGCACAATTTTTTTTTACCGGCGCTGTATTTGGAATGCCCTGGATTAGCTGCTTTATCCTACATAATGCACAGCCTGTCTACGGTATCTTGGCTTTGCGTATCTTGTTTCGAGTTCGCGCGTCGCTATCAGATCTCCACAAAATGCCTGAGGGATGTCTGTTCGATCTCTGACGGCGTATTACAGGCACGTGCGCTTGCGCGGGCGCACACACACGCACACACACACACATACACACACAAACAGACAGAGAGAAACAGTGATGGGCTGTAGTCAAAAACGGCGCCTGGGGGTTTCATCACCTCATTCCCTCGGTCCCCCCTACTCCAGCAACACCCTCCCCAACATCGGACAAAGCTTTTTATGCTCCTGACGTAAGGCCATTAAAATCGACGAGTAACTTACAGAAATAGGGATTCGTGTGACGCCATGTGTATCTGTCACGAGGTAGCACTATCGCCGACGAATTACCGAAACTGTGATCGTGTGGCATACCGAACGAAATGTGTGTCTCCTTTCAGGAGATCTTCCAACGTAATACGCCGTGTGTTGTCTTGGGTAAAGAATCAGAAGCAGAAGTAAGAGGAAGTGTTTGGAGTTCATGCTGTGTATTAAATAACTGGCAGATAATAGTAACCTCACGTTTTTGTAAGTGATGTACTTATCAATAATGAAATACCATCTGCGCAAACATCCTGTAAGATGTTAAAAATACGAGCAGTGTTCAATAAGTAGCGCACCACTAATTTTTCTCGTCCAATTTGTGTTCAGAAAATGTGGAATTCGTTGGCGGGCATCGCGTAGTATTCACGCGTCAACCCCTATAGTTTCACGAACTTCCGACAGGGTGGCGGGGTAGCCTCCAGAATAGTGTTTGAGACGAAGGTACGTTTCAAGCAGAGAGCTGTCACTGAGTTTCCTTTGGCAGAAAACCACAGCGTGACGCTAATTCATAGGCCCTTGCTCGCTTCCCACGCCCGGGTTCCCGGGTTCGATTCCCGGCGGGGTCAGGGATTTTCTCTGCCTCATGATGACTGGGTGTTGTGTGATGTCCCTAGGTTAGTTAGGTTTAAGTAGCTCTAAGTTCCAGGGGACTGATGGAAATGTCGTGTGGCTAGGGTCTCCCGTCGGGGAAACCGTTCGCCTGGTGCAGGTCTTTCGATTTGACGCCACTTCGGCGACCTGCGCGTCGATGGGGATGAAATGATGATGATTAGGACAACACAACACCCAGTACCTGAGCGGAGAAAATCTCCGATCCAGCCGGGAATCGAACCCGGGCCCTTAGGATTGACAGTCTGTCACGCATGACCACTCAGCTACCGGGGCGGACTAAGGGACTGATGACCATAGATGTCAAGTCCCATAGTGCTCAGAGCCATTTGAACCATTTGAACCATAGGCCCTTGCAGAATGTCTACGGAGACCTGGTGGTGAAAAAAAGCACGGTGAATCGTTGGGCGAGGCGCCTGTCATCATAGCAACAAGGTCGTGCAATCCTGTCAGGTCTCTCGTGTCCCGGTCGGCCGCACGCAACTGTAGCTCCGGCAATGTTGGAACGTTCGGACTCTCTTACTAGAGGTGATCGGCGGATCAGAATCACACACCTCACTGCACAACTGGACGTGTCTGTTGATAGTGCTGACACAGTCGTCCATAAGTCGAGGTACTCAAAGGTATGTGCTCGCTTGGTTCCTTGCCACCTAATACACTACTGGTCATTAAAATTGCTACATAAAGAAGAAATGCATATGATAAACGGGTATTCATTGGACAAAAATATTATGCTATAACTGACATGTGATTACATTTTCACGCAGTTTGGGTGCATAGATCCTGAGAAATCAGTACCCAGAACAACCACCTCTGGCCGTAATAACGCCCTTGATGCGCCTGGGCATTGAGTCGAACAGAGCTTGGATGGCGTGTACAGGTACAGCTGCCCATGCAGCTTCAACACGATACCACACTTCATCAACAGTAGTGACTGGCGTATTGTGACGAGGCAGTTGCTCGGCCGCCATTGACCAGACGTTTTCAATTGGTCAGAGATCTGGAGAATGTGCTGGGCAGGGCAGCAGTCGAACATTTGCTGTATCCAGAAAGGCCCGTACAGGAACTGCAACACGCGGTCGTGCATTATCCTGCTGAAATGTAGGCTTTCGCAGGGATCGAATGAAGGGCAGAGCCACGGGTCGTAACACATCTGAAATGTAACGTCCACTGTTCAAAGTGCCGTCAGTGCGAACAAGAAGTGACCGAGACGTGTAACCAATGGCACCCCATACCATCACGCCGGGTGATACGCCAGTATGGCGATGAGGAATACACGCTCCCAATATGCGTTCACCGCGATGTCGCCAAACACGGATGCGACCATCGTGATGCTGTAAACAGAACTCTGGATTCATCTAAAAAAATGACGTTCTGCCGTTCGTGCTCCCAGGTTCGTCGTTGAGTACACCATCGCAGGCGCTCCTGTCTGTGATGCAGCGTCAAGAGTAACCGCAGCCACGGTCTTCGAGCTGATGGTCCATGCTGCTGCAAACGTCGTCTAACTGTTCATGGAGATGGTTGTTGTCTTGCAAACGTCCCCATATGTTGACTTAGCGATCGAGACGTGGCTGCACGATCCGTTACAGCCATGCGGATAAGATGCCTGTCATCTCGATTGCTAGTGATACGAGGCCTCTGGGATCTAGCACGGCGTTCCGTGTTATTCCCCTGAACCCACCGATTCCATATTCTGCTAACAGTCATTGGATCTCGACCAACCTTCCAGGCGGGATACAAAAAAGAGTCGCTGTTATATTTCAAATTTTATTTTTTCTTTGCGCTACAGCATAGTTCAGTTCCAGTCCAGAGAAAATGAGATGTGTGTAATTTGGGTCTGTATTTGGATAAAGAAAAAATGGTTCAAATGGCTCTGAGCACTATGGGACCTAACATCTGAGGTCATCAGTCCCCTAGAACTTAGAACTACTTAAACCTAACTAACCGAAGGACATCACACACATCCATGCCCGAGGCAGGATTCGAACCTGCCACCGTAGCGGTCGCGCGGTTCCAGACGGAAGCGCCTAGAACCGCTCGGCCACACCGGCCGGCTGGATAAAGAAAACGAAAACTTGAATAAAATTCTCATTCTCTAGCTACCTCAGAAAATACACTGAACTTTCTACTTAGTTACTGAACTTGTTTTTTAATACCCCTACCTACAATGCCTGTGGGGCATAATTGACGACAAAATCAAATTTTCTTTTAGAAGTCCTTATTCATTGACAAGGCCCTCAATATTTTTGTACTTCCTTCGTTTGTCAATAAGATGAAGCATCTTTTCTATTATACCAGGTTTCTTGGTAGTTACCCTCTTCATCCCTATGTTTGTCTGCCCATCTTCTGTCATCCGTTTCCAGAGATGTCCGCACGCCTTCAACGGGAATGCCTAACGTGCTATTCATCGTAGCCGTGTCTAAATCCTTACAGAACTTCAGACACATATGATTGTTCTTCAGGCACTGTAGAGAGAAAAGAAACTTCAGCCTGTTCAACAGAATAATTAAACTGCGATCCGAGTCAACATCTGATATCCGAATTTCTGTCTCATAGCGACGTAATCCAGCTTTCAAATCAAAGCTTCCTGTCAGACGGGAGCGAGTGCTCCACCGATTGAATTACCCAAGCATGAGTCACGACCCATCCTCTGACCTTTACTTCCGACAGTATCTCATCTATCTTTCAAACTTCAGAGATGTTCTCCTACAGGCCCTAGAAGTGTCCTCAAATGTTCAAATGTATGTGAAATCTTATGGGACTTAACTTCTAAGGTCATCAGTCCCTAAGCTTACACACTACTTAACCTGAATGATCCTAAGGACAAACACACACACACCCATGCCCGAGGGAGGACTCGAATCTCCGCCGGGACCAGCCGCACAGTCCGTGACTGCTGCGCCCAGACAGCTCGGCTAATCCCGCGCGGCAGAAGTGTCTTCCTGGAAGATAGAATGTTGTGAAGACACGGCTTAGCTACAGCTTGAAATTGGGGGGGGGGGGAGTGGGGGTCAGATCGCAGAGGGTAAGGATTCCAGTCTTGTACTCTGTTTCAGTCCACTAGGAAGCTGCAAATTAGTGTACGCTCCACTTCAGAATGGAAAGTTATTCTCCAAGCTGCTGGAATCTTCCTGTATCTTCACGCTGAAATGCTTCAAACCGCAAACGTTGTCTGGGCCTCCACCTCTCATTTTTATTTCAATACTAGCTGAGAAGCCCGACTTTGCCTTGGTATTTATTTATTCCAGTCTTCTACATCTCCTTCTTCCCCTCTCTCCATCTTCTTCTCCCCGCTTTCTTTGTCAATCTGCTCCTTCTCCCTCTGTCCTTCTCCTCCCCCTAATTCCATCTCCACCTCCCTCTCTCTTTGTCGATCTCCTCTTCGCCTCTCTCTGCCCATTTCTCCCTCCTCTATCTCTATCCATCTCCTCCTCCTCCAATCTGTGTGTATCTCGTCCTTCTCTCTCGCTGTTTGTCCACTCATCCCAATAAGACGCTGGTGGTTGTTACCTCCACAGAACTTCTCAGCATTGTAACTAGTATGTGTACCAAATTCGACTGAAATCGTTCCAGGGGTTTAGAATGAGCTTCTTACCTGTGGCTTTGCTGGCATACTCAGATGTCAGATATATTTGACACATATATAACATATTTCACGCGTTGTTACACATATTTCAGCTGTATGTCTAGCGAATTTGGCCCTGCAGTTTGATTTTCAAGCAGCTTAACGTTAATGGCGTCGTGTCTCCTGAAGTATGTGCCGTACAATAATATAATCTGCAGGTACATCCAGAGGTATATGTGCCTACTGTCAACTGTGAAATGTGTTGTCAACAGAGTTAGTAGTAAAGATATAATAAATGGGAACATCAGGCATCACGTGGCACATGTACTACATGAACGGGGAAAATTTAGTAAGCAATAAACTTGTTTCTTTCATTATTTTGTGGGGTCGTCAGCGAGAGAGAGTTTCTTACAAGTTTAAAATTATGTGTAAAGCTTGTTGCAAGTCTACAAGTGAAACCTTCCCGTCTCCTCTATATCTCTTTTGTTACGCAATAACCGTCTACTCTATATTTCTTTTGTTACGCAACCTTCCCTTTTACGATAACGCATGTAACCTTTCCTTAGGATTTCTATCTCTTGCTTAATAGTAACAAATGAAATCTTCCCTTTGAAATTTATTCTCTTTCTCAATATTCGCATACAAATTTAATTGCTGCTTTTTAAAAGTGATTTTCTGATTATTTCGACGGAACATAGAATGTGTCGTCGTCGTGGCCCTCAGTCGTTATCTGTAATAACCCAAAACTGTTCCTTACCTTTTTTTACTGTTACTGGATCGCCATCTGACTGCTACATCGAACTGCGACATGAATATACTTACTCTGTTTTACTATACTCTATTAGCTGCTGGTGGACTTTCATAATAAGTGGCTGTATTTATTACCAAAGCTGCCGTTATTCTTTAATAGCAAAGCTGACGTTATTCTTTAATTAATTTGGCTGAAGTTACGTAATTCATAGTTAAACTTTTTCTTGACAACAATAAAATTTTGCAAAGTTTTACGTTGATGGTTTTTGGGGTGGATTATAATTAGAAATGCAATATTGCTGGGAAAAGTTAATTATATTCTGATTCAAATGATTTTACGAACGTTCAAATGGGACTTACTTTTCACAATAATCTTACAACTAGCAATGCACAAACATACCTTCAGTAGTCTTCGCAAAGAAAATTATTCAAGAATATTAGTTCCTCTTATTATAATAGTTAGCTGATGTCTCTGTACATCCGTTTATAATCTCCTGTAAATCATAGCTGGTGACTGGCAGGCACACTGGTCCTCTCAACCTCTCGCTTCAGACCTGCTACCGACTCGCTTCACTTCTCGCTTACTGCTGACTTCCTACGAACGCTGAAGTGCGGTCTCTCCTGCCAACAATGCTTTCTGGTGCAGACAATCCCTGCTACCATTACAAAATGTATCAATGCGTGGTCTTTCCCGCTCTTTTCTTAAAATGTATCCATACGTGGTCTCTCCAGCCATTTTTAAAATTATATCAATTTGCGGTCTCTCTTGTCAACAATACTTTGGTGCAGACATTCCCCGCTACCACAATTATTTCCAACATGACAAATATTAATTATTCCTACTTAATCCTATTAATAAAAATATAAACAGCTTTCATAAATTGAGGTTTGACAATAGACAATAGAAATATGCACGTCTTACACAAGTAATCTCATTCTAAAATACTGGATGACTAAAGTATGTGTATTCTTGCGTAGTGGGCTACACTGCTCTTTCACCCCCACCCCCAGGACAGATAAGTCGTTGTGAACAACAGTGATTTTTTCCACACAGTAAATGACATGTGTACCAAGTTTCGTTCAAAGAGGTCCAGTGGTCTAGGAGGAGACGTGTAACACACACACGCGATGTTTCCGTAAGAGTGTGGAAAAATTCAACAGTACGTAAAGGAAGCTCCATTGAACAGTTCAAGTTAGGGTCAGAGAGGCCAGCTTAAGGAGATAATACGAATAAAATCGCATTACTATGCATTTTTTAATTTACATGAGTTACAGTTAACTCCAAATACCATCATTGACACAATGAACATATAAGTTGTAGTGCATCTTAGAAAAAGTGTTGAAACTGACGGCCACCAAGCTCAATGCAAGCATGACATCCTTGAACAAGATTATAACGCACCCTGACAAATATGCCTGGTGTGTTTCGAATCATATCACAGGTGGGTACAATTTTGTCAGCTAATTCCATCTACTCTTGCCGTGGGGTGTCATACACATGTGATTTTAGATATCCCCATAGGAAATAATCACGTGGATTCAGGTCATGTGACCTCGCAGTCCATGGGATAGGACCTCCACTTCCAGTCCAGAGACCAGGAAGTACTGTACCAGTAATGGTCCATCGTATTGTACTGTACGTCTCTCAATAGCGTTGACTAATGAATGGGTGTGTCGTTGATTCATAGCACTGCTACGGGCATGGATGTGTGTGATGTCCTTCAGTTAGTTAGCTTTAAGTAGTTCTACGTTCTAGGGGACTGATGACCTCAGAAGTTAAGTCCCATAGAGCTCAGAGCTATTTGAACCACTTGAAAACCAGATTTGTACACAAACTACGAGGTGCATTCAAGTTCTAAGGTCTCCGATTTTTTTTTCTAAGTAACTACTCGCCCGAAATCGATGAAACTGGCGTTACGTCTCGACGTAATCGCCCTGCAGACGTACACATTTTTCACAACGCTGACGCCATGATTCCATGGCAGCGGCGAAGGCTTCTTTAGGAGTCTGTTTCGACCACTGGAAAATCGCCGAGGCAATAGCAGCACGGCTGGTGAATGTGCGGCCACGGAGAGTGTCTTTCATTGTTGGAAAAAGCCAAAAGTCACTAGGAGCCAGGTCAGGTGAGTAGGGAGCATGAGGAATCACTTCAAAGTTGTTATCACGAAGAAACTGTTGCGTAACGTTAGCTCGATGTGCGGGTGCGTTGTCTCGCTGAAACAGCACACGCGCAGCCCTTCCCGGACGTTTTTGTTGCAGTGCAGGAAGGAATTTGTTCTTCAAAACATTTACGTAGGATGCACCTGTTACCGTAATGCCCTTTGGAACGCAATGGGTAAGGATTACGCCCTCGCTGTCCCAGAACATGGACACCACCATTTTTTCAGCACTGGCGGTTACCCGAAATTTTTTTGGTGGCGGTGAATCTGTGTGCTTCCATTGAGCTGACTGGCCCTTCGTTTCTGGATTGAAAAATGTGCATCCACGTCTCATCCATTGTCACAACCGACGAAAAGAAAGTCCCATTCGTGCTGCCGTTGCGCATCAACATTGCTCGGCAACATGCCACACGGGCAGCCGTGTGGTCGTCCGTCAGCATTCGTGGTACCCACCTGGATGACACTTTTCGCATTTTCAGGTCGTCATGCAGGATTGTGTGTACAGAACCCACAGAAATGCCAACTCTGGAGGCGATCTGTTCAACAGTCATTCGGCGATACCCCAAAACAATTCTCTCCAGTTTTTCGATCATGTCGTCAGACCGGCTTGTGCGAGCCCGAGGTTGTTTCGGTTTGCTGTCACATGATGTTCTGCCTTCATTAAACTGTTGCACCCACGAATGCACTTTCGACACATCCATAACTCCATCACCACATGTCTCCTTCAACTGTCGATGAATTTCAATTGGTTTCACAGCACGCAAATTCAGAAAACGAATGATTGCACGCTGTTCAAGTAAGGAAAACGTCGCCATTTTAAGTATTTAAAACAGTTCTCATTCTCGCCGCTGGCGGTAAAATTCCATCTGCCATACGGTGCTGCCATCTCTGGGACGTATTGACAATGAACGCGGCCTCATTTTAAAACAATGCACATGTTTCCATCTCTTTCCAGTCCGGAGAAAAAAAATTGGAGGCCTTAGAACTTGAATGCACCTCGTATTACTCTCAAGATTCAACAGCAAACATTTTCTATAAACAAGCAATTACTCATTTTATGTTATGGAATATTAATTAATATTTATAATTGTTGCTGATGTTAATTCAAGAAATTTTAGATGTATACGATGGTCCTCGATATCATCATTTTCAGTAACCACATTCTCTGGCTTGGGTTCAAAATGGTTCAAATGGCTCTGAGCAGTATGAGACTTAAGTTCCAAGGCCATCAGTCCCCTAGAACGTAGAACGACTTAAACCTAACTAACCGAAGGACAGCACACACATCCATGTGCCCGAGGCAGAATTCGAACCTGCGGTTCCAGACTACAGCACCTAGAACCGCTCAGTCACCCCGGCCGGCTCTGGCTTGGGATTCAGATAAAACCGCAGATTCACGTCCTATTGCAAATTACTGCTCCTATGTACATGATGTAGACACTAAATAATGTTGGCAATCCTAGATAACACTTGACCAGAGTAATAAAGTTAGGACCTATGCTTTGTTCTTGGGGCTCACATAGAAAAATCTGATAAATTGGTGAGAAAACATTTCGTGAAATGTTCACATATACAGCGTGGGCCTACAGATATAGATGCAATGGTTCACCATAATATCAACAGTTGTAAGCAGCATGGACACAGTCTCTCAATCGATGGTTGCATCATTTACACCCTTATGGTCCTCGGCGCGTCGGTTGTAATGCTTTGTAATAACAGTACAATAGTTATTATAATACAAAATTCAACATGCCCAATATTAAAATATGTATTTCGTACCTTTGTAAGTAACTGTCTCAGAAGCAAAATTGCGTAGAATGACAGTCTACTTAAAGGGAAGTGAATATTGAATGTTTTCACACTGTTGTTCTGCTTTCACTCTCCTCATTCCAAACACTCAAACAGATCATTCTCAGAGGGGGATAAAATAAATCCCTAGTTAATTAAAATAATGGCCCTCACTAATAATCTCCATTTGACTGTGTTAAAGTTCACCCTACACACGATTTTAAAAGCTTCCGTTCTCCAACAGTTTTTAGAGTTTCAAGGAATAAACGTTTAGCATCGCTCGCTACTATTTTTCACGCACTGAATTAAATCAAACTGTTCAATACTAAGCTTCTATCAATAATGACTGCAAAATACTACCACCTCAGTAAAATTCAAATTGGTAATCACAAGAGGATAAATGCAGAACCGCATTGGTGCGTATATTCTGAAAAACACAAATGACACGCAATGCGCCGTTAATTCTCTCACTATACTCTAAATAATTCAGTATATGTTAATTTGAATGAAAAATGGAGCAAAATCTTGGACTGGCGCAGTGTAAGTGGATTAGGCCGGTCAACCGAAAATCCCATTTCAGCGACCCTGTGTACATCGTTTCAAATTATTTTTCACATTCACCAGCGGTGGCGTCCGCTGTTCTTCGGCTGCCGCTATATTGTCGCCCTACTGTCTCTGCTCTCGCAGACTCTTGCTAGCTGACGTCACACTCCCCAGCACTTCTGGACTCGTTACAATAAATACACTTCTGCAATATATTTCTTACAAACATTAGTGCAGATAAATCCACCACTCATAGTTTCGCCTGGCCACTCTGCAATATTTCTTCGTATTAGGACGGTGCGTAAATTCGTAGTGTTTATCCACGACTCTAATGAGCATACACTACTGGCCATTAAAACTGCTACACCAAGAAGAAATGCAGATGATAAACGGGTATTCATTGGACAAATACATTATACTAGAACTGACATGTGATTACATTTTCACGTAATTTCAGTGCATAGATCCTGAAAAATCAGTACCCAGAACAACCAACTCTGGCCGCAATAATGGCCCTGATACGCCTGGGCATTGAGTCAAACAGAGCTTGGATGGCGTGAACAGGTACAGCTGCCCATGCAGCTTCAACACGATACCACAGTTCATCAAGAGTAGTGACTGGAGTATTGTGACGAGCCAGTTGCTCGGCCACCATTGACCAGACGTTTTCAATTAGTGAGAGATCTGGAGATTGTGTTGGCCAGGGCAGCAGTCGAAAGGCTCGTACATGACCTGCAACATGCGATCGTGCATTATCCTGCTGAAATGTAGGGTTTTGCAGGGATCGAATGAAGGGTAGAGCCACGGGTCGTGACACATCTGAAATGTAACGTCCACTGTTCGAAGTGTCGTCAGTGCGAAAAGAGGTGACCGAGACGAGTAATCAACGGCACCCCATCCCATCACGCCAGGTGATACGCCAGTATGGCGGTGACGAATACACGCTTCCAATTAGCGTTGACGCGATGTCGCCAAACACGGATGCGACCATCATGATGCTGTAAACAGAACCTGGAGTCATCCGACAAAATGACGCTCCTGTCTGTGATGCAGCGTCAAGGGTAACCTCAGCCACGGTCTCCGAGCTGACAGTCCATGCTGCTGCAAACGTTGTCGAACTGTTCGTGCAGATGGGTGATGTCTTGCAAACGTCCCCATCTGTTGACTCATGGATCGAGACGTGGCTGCACGATCCGTTACAGCCATGCGGATAAGATGCCTGTCATCTCGACTGCTAGTGATACGAGGCCGTTGGGATCCAGCACGTCGTTCCGTATTACCCTCCTGAACCCACCGATTCCATATTCTGCTAACACTCATTGGATCTCGACCAACGCGAGCAGCATTGTCGCGATACGGTAAACCGAAATCGCGATAGGCTACAATCCGACCTTTATCAAAGTCGGAAACGTGACGGAACGCATTTCTCCTCCTTACACGAGGCATCACAAGAACGTTTCATCGGGCAAAGCCGGTCAACTGCTGTTTGTGTATGGGAAATCGGTTGGAAACTCATGTCAGGACGTTGAAGGGTTCGCCACCGTCGCCAACCTTGTGTGAATGCTCTGAAAAGCTAATCATTTGCATATCACAGCATCTTCTTCCTGTCGGTTAAATTTCGCGTCTGTAGCACGTCATCGTCGTGGTGTAGCAATGGCCAGTAGTGTAAATACATATAACAGAGACTTCAGTCACCAATAATATAGTCTCCTTCACTGTCTACAACACTTTGCCAACGCTGGGGTACCTTTTGGATTTTGCGACTGCAGAAATGACGTGGATTTGAGGCGAAGGACTCGTCGAGCAATGTTCGGAGTGCATTTTCATCCCGAGAGGAAGTTCCTTGAAAGTTGTGCAGTCGAGAGCGAAAAAGTCAAACTCAGTGGGCGTGTGATCAGGTGCGGAATATCTTCCCACCCAAACTCCCGTATAGTGTTTTTTGTCAGTCTAGCATGATGTGGGTGGGCGTTACTGTGGACTAGTATCACTTTACTTTGTCCTAGGCTCCCTTTTCGGACTGCCTCTCCAAGACGTCTCAGTTGTCGCCACTAGATGTCAGCAGTGATGGTCACACCTGGGGGGATAAAATTCGTATAATAACACACCGTCGCTTTTCCATCAGTTGAAAGGTCTCTGTTGGATTCCTTTCATGTTAATTTCTCAAATCTGTTGTCATTTACGGCATAAATTCCTCTTCTAAATTTACTGTGGCGTTTCTGACTATCTGGGAGGAGACTGAGTAGTGGAACGTGTTACTTTTACACATAAACAAGAACGATCTGTCACACTACTACACTTTAAAACACAGTTTATATGTAATTGATGTCACACAGTCTCATACGGAACCTACATCCGCTTTCTTTTATATACTGTATATGATAAGATACTGTCATCCCCCTTCCCATCTGTGTGAGAGGATGAATGAGCAAATGTATTTGTAGCTGCATGCTTGAGGGTAGCAGACAAGCCTGTCTGCTAGAGAACAGTAGGACCAACGTCGGAACAGGTATCTACGCTTTCTAAAAGCAAAGAGGTTTCTATCCTTAGTATGGTCCCGTCCGTCCCTTGTCATGTTGGTATAGAGAGCTGCCTCTCTGGTCACTTCCGTTTTGTATTTGTGAGCCACCCTCAGGAAGGGACCAGGTCAGTCTGTCCGCGGCGAGCGTCTGAAGTGGTAAGATCTCCGGCTAAGCGCGTGTCTGCTAAGTCCATAGGACAATGCATTTCTGAAGTTCAGCCTAACTGAAAATTTAATCACCTTTATTTCAGGTTTAGCTCTAAAATATCTAATGTTATCTTAAATTGCAACGCAGTGTAATTCGAGTGCGAAGTTCAGAATATATTCCGGTAGTTGCTTTGTCACTACTTTATGAGTAAAGTGGAGCCACGAGTTGATCAGTAACTCTAACTAGCATCATCAATCTTCAATGCGAATGTGCGTGAGATTATAACGTCTCGTCTTGACAATATTTTTCAATATAGCAACTTTTCTTTATGTTCAACCCACGTGGGGTGTACTTTGTGAGACCAGTACCATGTGCTCATACAATGGTTTGACCCATCAGGTTAATAGTAAGACGATAGTAACCAGTTTGAGGTTTTTCTTTTGTAAATTGCTTTTCGATCTAATTTATTTTAATTATAAAAATTATTGTGGAGTTACACTCTTTGTGAAAACCAAGTTGACCATGTGAAGCATGTGGTGTAATCATCAAAGTAGCCCTCAGCTATTCTTTTCGGGAAGATTTCACGGAGAGTTAGTATGAATTTAGTATACCAGTGTGTGGTAATTACATGACGGACAGGATTGTGCTATGAACGTAACTTCTTTGGGTGAAAATTGAATCGGTTGGTTGTGGTTAATTTCCTCTTGCATATGTTTCAACGTTCTTCGTGTGTTATTCTATGAATGCAGTGTTGTATGCAGTCTCCCAATCTTGGCTCCATATTTGATGTGTTCCGTAAGATTACAGACTCACATTTTCACAGTCCTAAATAAGGCACCAGCTTAGTTATGACTCACGTTTAATATGCTGAAATTTAAATGATCAATGTTAAAATAAATTTCGAAATATAAACTGATTTATTTCTTTTTATTTAAATTCTCTTTTATATATATTTACATCACCGGTTGTCGTATGACTATTAAAAGATTATAATTAATGTTAGTCTGGTTGGGAATTTGGTAAGCTAGACTGGATACCTGGTGAAACAGTTGCGCAGTAATGCAAGGTTAACTTCCCCAGACTGCTCACAGCTTTTAACCCGTTTTTATTGTCTATCAGTACCGCTTTTATAGCAAATTAAAGCAACAACGTTACACAGTTGCATAATGTTATCTTTCGTGGATGCGCGCAGGTCTGTATATGGGGAGTTGCAGCTTTATTTGGGATCAGCCATTCCTTTCTTTTCTTATGTCACCACAAAGACACCATTTCTGTCACCAGTAATGATCGGTGTTGTCCACAAGCCAATTGATGACGAGCAAGCAGTGGTATAGGCACCAGCTGATTTTTGTGATTTTGACTTACAGAATGCAGTACCCATTAAATACAATTCTCAGTTTTAGCACGTCGGCGAAGGTACCATACTACGTGCTTCTATATGAAATTATGCCACGAAATTTGAGATTTTTCAAAATCAAATTAATCAGAAATATCTGCCAAGGTTTCTTCAAACTGAAAACCGATGTACACGGTGTCCCACTCAAACCTCCCTGATTTCAAGGACCCAGGTGGGAAAAACCATAGTAGATACGACAGTGAAAAATGCACCACATTGTAGAGTATCTGAAAAGAATTTGTATTCCCGCGTCAGAAGTGCCAAGTATCGTCGCCAGAGTGCAGAATTGTCGCATGAAGTGGAAATGGCGACTCCACAGCAGTGCGCGCAAGCAGTAGTGTGGTTTGCAGAAACAAAATCGCCGATTACTGTGCAAAGAAATTGCCGTCATGTATATGAATGTGATCCACCTGATGTGAAGACAATTAAGGAATGGTGTAGGATGTTTCTGGCAACAGGAACTGTTCTGAAACATTCTGGTGGTGCACGTTACCTGAGTTTCAGAAGAGACAGTGGAGGACATCAGACAAACGTTTCTCAGAAGCCCATGTAAGTCAATTCGTCAACCAGCTAGGCAACTTGGTGTACCTAGATCAACATTGCATCGTGTAGTTCACTAGCGTCTTCGTATGTGTGATTACAGGGTGTTAATTCTGCAATATCTGACGCCGAACGACAAACCTCGCCGATAACAATTTGCTGCGGATATGCTGCAGCGTATTGGTAGGGATGCCAGCTTCCTGGAAATATGTTTATTCTGAGATGAGGCAACCTTTCATCTATCAGTACGGGTTAATAGGCATAATGTTCGGATTTGGGGTTCGCAAAATCCACACGTTCTCATGCGGCTTTTCGCGGATGATGCTGTAGTATACAGAGAAGTTGCAGCATTAGAAAATTGTAGCGAAATGCAGGAAGATCTGCAGCGGATAGGCACTTGGTGCAGGGAGTGGCAACTGACCCTTAACATAGACAAATGTAATGTATTGCGAATACATAGAAAGAAGGATCCTTTATTGTATGATTATATGATAGCGGAACAAACACTGGTAGCAGTTACTTCTGTAAAATATCTGGGAGTATGCGTGCGGAACGATTTGAAGTGGAATGATCATATAAAATTAATTGTTGGTAAGGCGGGTACTAGGTTGAGATTCATTGGGAGAGTCCTTAGAAAATGCAGTACATCAACAAAGGTGGCTTACAAAACACTCGTTCGACCTATACTTGAGTGTTGCTCATCAGTGTGGGATCCGTAACAGATCGGGTTGACGGAGGAGATAGAGAAGAAACAAAGAAGAGCGGCGCGTTTCGTCACAGGGTTATTTGGTAACCGTGATAGCGTTACGGAGATGTTTAACAAACTCAAGTGGCAGACTCTGCAAGAGAGGCGCTCTGCATCGCGGTGTAGCTTGCTGTCTAGGTTTCGAGAAGGTGCGTTTCTGGATGAGGTATCGAATATATTGCTTCCCCCTACTTATACCTCCCGAGGAGATCACGAGTGTAAAATTAGAGAGATTCGAGCGCGCACGGAGGCTTTCAGACAGTCGTTCTTCCTGCGAACCATACGCGACTGGAGCTGGAAAGGGAGGTAATGACAGTGGCACGTAAAGTGCTCTCCGCCACACACCGTTGGGTAGCTTGCGGAGTATAAATGTAGATGTAGATGTAGATGTTCGTGATAGCCCTAAAGTAAATGTCTGGTGCGGGATAATGCACGATGGGATTGTTGCACCATTCTTCTTTACGGAACAAACAATGAATGGGTAAGTGTATCTGGACATGTTGGGGCACTTTGTGCATCCTCAGATACAAGACTTGCAACCGAACATCATTTTTCAACAAGATGGAGCTCCGACGCCTTAGTCAACGGCTAGTTCGCAAGTTCCTGGATAGGAAATTTCCCAGTCGTTGGATCGGACGCGGAGGACCCATTGCCTGGCCACCACGTTCACCCGACATTACGCCACTTGATTTCTTCGTGTGGGGATTCGTGAACGGCCGCGTGTATGCGACCAAAGTGGACGACTTTCCTACGTTGCGACGACCATTGTATGTCCATAAATTGAATGTTGTTGCTGTTGCGGTCTTCAGTCCTGAGACTGGTTTGATGCAGCTCTCCATGCTACCCTATCCTGTGCAAGTTTCTTGATCTCCCAGTACCTACTGCAACCTACATCCTTCTGAATCTGCTTAGTGTATTCATCTCTTGGTCTCCCTCTGCGATTTTTACCCTCCACGCTGCCCTCCAATGCTAAATTTGTGATCCCTTGATGCCTCAGAACATGTCCTACCAACCGGTCCCTTCTTCTCGTCAAATTGTGCCACAAACTCCTCTTCTCCCCAATTCTATTCAATACCTCCTCATTAGTTATGTGATCTACCCATCTAATCTTCAGTATTGTTCTGTAGCACCACATTTCGAAAGCTTCTATTCTCTTCCTGTCCAAACTATTTATCATCCATGTTTCACTTTCATACATGGTTACACTCCATACAAATACTTTCAGAAACGACTTCCTCACACTTAAATCTATACTCGATGTTAACAAATTTCTCTTCTTCAGAAACGCTTTCCTTGCCATTGCCAGTCTACACTTTATATCCTCTCTACTTCGACCATCATCAGTTATTTTGCTCCCCAAGTAGCAAAACTCCTTTACTACTTTAAGTGCCTCATTTCCTAATCTAATACCCTCAGCATCACCCGACTGAATTCGACTACATTCCATTATTTTCGTTTTGCTTTTGTTGATGTTCATTTTATATCCTCCTTTAAAGACAATGTCCATCCCGTTCAACTGCTCTTTCAAGTCCTTTGCTGTCTCTGACAGAATTACAATGTCATCGGCGAACCTCAACGTTTTTATTTCTTCTCCATAGATTTTAATACCTACTCCGACTTTTTCTTTTGTTTCCTTTACCGCTTGCTCAATATACAGATTGAATACATTGGGAAGAGGCCACAACCTTGTCTCACTCCCTTCCCAACCACTGCTTCCCTTTCATGTCCCTCGACTCTTATAACTGCCATCTGGTTTCTGTACAAATTGTAAATAGCCTTTCGCTCCCTGTAATTTCCCCTGCCACCTTTAGAATTTGAAAGAGAGTATTCCAGTCAACATTTTCATAAAGCTTTCTCTAAGTCCATAAATGCTAGAACTGTAGGTTTGCCTTTCCTTAATCTTTCTTCTAAGATAAGTCGTAAGGTCAGTATTGCCTCACGTGTTCCAATATTTCTACTGAATCCAAACTGATCTTCCCCAACGTCCGCTTCTAGCAGTTTTTCCATTCGTCTGTACAGAATTCGCGTTAGTATTTTGCAGCTATGACTTATTAAACTGATAGTTCGGTAATTTTCACATCTGTCAATACCTGCTTTCTTTGGGATTGGAATTATTGTATTCTTCTTGAAGTCTGAGGGTACTTCGCCTGTTTCATACATCTTCCTCACCAGATAGTAGAGTTATGTCAGGACTGGCTCTCCCAAGGCCGTCAGTAGTTCTAATGGAATGTTGTCTACTCCCGGGGCCTTATTTCGACTTAGGTCTTTCAGTGCTCTGTCAAACTCTTCACGCAGTATTGCATCTCCCATTACATCTTCATCTACATTCTCTTCAATTTCTATAATATTGTCCTCAAGTATATCGGCCTTGTATAGACCCTCTATATACTCCTTCCATCTTTCTGCTTTCCCTTCTTTGGTTAGAACTGGGTTTCCATCTGAGCTCTTGATATTCATACAAGTGGTTCTCTTTTCTCCAAAGGTCTCTTTAATTTTCCTGTAGGCAGTATCTATCTTACCCCCAGCGAGATAAGCTTCTACATCCTTACATTTGTCCTCTAGCCATCCCTGCTTAGCCATTTTGCACTTCCTGTCGATCTCATTTTTGAGATGTTTGTATTCCTTTTTGCCTGCTTCATTTACTGCATTTTTATATTTTCTCCTTTCATCAATTAAATTCAATATTTCTTCTGTTACCCAAGGATTTCTACTAGCCCTCGTCTTTTTACCTACTTGATCCTCTGCTGCCTTCACTATTTCATTCCTCAAAGCTACCCATTCTTGTTCTACTGTATTTCTTTCCCCCATTCCTGTCAATTGTTCTCTTATGCTCTCCCTGAAACTCTGTACAACCTCTGGTTTAGTCAGCTTATCCAGGTCCCATCTCCTTAAATTCCCACCTTTTTGCAGTTTCTTCAATTTTAATCTGCAGTTCATAACCAGTAGATTGTGGTCAGAGTCCACATCTGCCCCTGGAAATGTCTTACAATTTAAAACCTGGTTCCTAAATCTCTGTCTTACCATTATATAATCTATCTGATACCTTTTAGTATCTCCGGGATTCTTCCATGTATAGAACCTTCTTTTATGATTTATAGACTCGATATTCTTCGAGCTAAAAATGGTTCACATGTAGAGGTGTATTGATGATAAATAAATAAATTCTTCGAGATGCTCTACAATGTGGCGCATTTTTCATTGTCGTATCTACTGTGGTTTTTTTCCCCCTGGGTCTTAAAATGAGGGATGTTAGACTGGGACACCCTGTACATGACGTAATCAGAAGTTTAATATCCAGCAGGACAACGCGACACCCCTCAAGTCCAGAACTGCTACAGAGTGGCTCCAGGAACACTCTTGTGAGTTTAAACTCTTCCGCTGGTCACCAAACTCCACAGACATGAACATTATTGAGCATATCTGGGATGCCTAGCAATATGCTGTTCAGAAGAGATCTCCACTCCGTCGTACTCTTACGGATTTATGGACAACCCTGCAGGGCTCATAGTGTCAGTTTCCTCCAGCACTACTTGAGACATTAGGCAGGTGTAACAGTTTCTTTGGCTCTCCAGTGTATTTCCTCCGCCCTGTGGTAACAATGCCATTTTGACTTTTGTTGCACACAACCTTTATGGAGTAGCTACTTTAATGGCCAGTGATGTACGAGGGCAGTTCAATAAGTAATGCAACACATTTTTTTTCTGAAACAGGGGTTGTTTTATTCAGCATTGAAATACACCAGGTTATTCCCCAATCTTTTAGCTACACAACACTATTTTTCAACGTAATCTCCATTCAATGCTACGGCCTTACGCCACCTTGAAATGAGGGCCTGTATGCCTGCACGGTACCATTCCACTGGTCGATGTTGGAGCCAACGTCGTACTGCATCAATAACTTCTTCATCATCCACGTAGTGCCTCCCACGGATTGCGTCCTTCATTGGGCCAAACATATGGAAATCCGCCGGTGCGAGATCGGGGCTGTAGGATGCATGAGGAAGAACAGTCCACTGAAGTTTTGTGAGCTCCTCTCGGGTGCGAAGACTTGTGTGAGGTCTTGCGTTGTCATGAAGAAGGAGAAGTTCGTTCAGATTTTTGTGCCTACGAACACGCTGAAGTCGTTTCTTCAATTTCTGAAGAGTAGCACAATACACTTCAGAGTTGATCGTTTGACCATGGGGAAGGACATTGAACAGAATAACCCCTTCAGCGTCCCAGAAGACTGTGACCGTGACTTTACCGGCTGAGGGTATGGCTTTAAACTTTTTCTTGGTAGGGGAGTGGGTGTGGCGCCACTCCATTGATTGCCGTTTTGTTTCAGGTTCGAAGTGATGAACCCATGTTTCATCGCCTGTAACAATCTTTGACAAGAAATTGTCACCCTCAGCCACATGACGAGCAAGCAATTCCGCACAGATGGTTCTCCTTTGCTCTTTATGGTGTTCGGTTAGACAATGAGGGACCCAGCGGGAACAAACCTTTGAATATCCCAACTGGTGAACAATTGTGACAGCACTACCAACAGAGATGTCAAGTTGAGCACTGAGTTGTTTGATGGTGATCCGTCGATCATCTCGAACGAGTGTGTTCGCACGCTCCGCCATTGCAGGAGTCACAGCTGTGCACGGCCGGCCCGCACGCGGGAGATCAGACAGTCTTGCTCGACCTTGCGGCGATGATGACACACGCTTTGCCCAACGACTCACCGTGCTTTTGTCCACTGCCAGATCACCGTAGACATTCTGCAAGCGCCTATGAATATCTGAGATGCTCTGGTTTTCCGCCAAAAGAAACTCGATCACTGCCCGTTGTTTGCAACGCACATCCGTTACAGACGCCATTTAACAGCTCCGTACAGCGCTGCCACCTGTTGGAAGTCAATGAAACTATACGAGACGAAGCGGGAATGTTTGAAAATATTCCACAAGAAATTTTCGGTTTTTTCAACCAAAATTGGCCGAGAAAAAAAAATGTGTTGCATTACTTATTGAACTGCCCTCGTAGAAGAAATGCGCTTTTCAGCCAAGTGTATCGCTGACAGTTGGTTAGTTCTCGTGCGCTGGTACACCTGATCGACTGATTCAAAGCTGCGCCCCCTGTCCCCCATTATTGGCGCGGCTAAACTCGCCGTCCTACGAGTAGCGGCCGGGATCTCCCCGATTATTGGACACAATGGCCGCAGGTGCCAATTAGCGGCGGTGGATTTGTGTAGCGCCGGGCGGCCGCCCCCGCTACAATGGCGCCACATACACTCGCTGGGATTACAGCGCCTCTGCTGTAGGGATCACCACGGCGATCCATTATTAACCGCGGGAGTGGTATGGGGGGGGAGGGGGGCGAGCGGGAGATGGGGAGATTCCTAGAGCTGTCTGCCGTACCACTGCAGTTAGCACTTCCTCTGAGGACAACATCTGTAGCGTCCTATCAAAGAACATTCAAAATACGACACGTTACAGAGAGCATATGTCATACCCGTGGTCTGGCAGGATATTCCCGCTATAGCAGAGACAGAGAGGGGAATTTAAATCTCTCCTCTCGCTGACGTAAATCTCGCTGATGAAGAGGAAAAGTAACATAACTACCTTTTGAGCTATTATACTGATATGGCGCAAATATTTGGCGAGTGATGCTCCAAACCCCGGTTTTGAAGACATGGCAAAGTAATTTTGTACCACGCTTTACATGAAATTGACATATTTACTGTTAAGTTCCTTGAGTTTTATATATTCAACTTCTAACAACCCTACCACAACAAAGGTCAAAAATTAATTATAATTGTAGTGTTGCTCACGCTATTAAATATTGCATTTTAGGGCAACAAAAACGTTATATTATGTGGCAGGTGTCATTAGAGCACAGTTAATAAAGTCATTTCATGAAATAATGGATAAACTAGGCACTCATCTTTTCGTGTTTCCCACGCTGGTCTCGTTGTGAACTCATGGCTCAATCGTCGAAAATCTAGGTGATGATGATTCCAAGCTCGGATGCAAAGAGGCCTAGGTGTTATTCTGCGATATTCAAAAGTTTTATAGATGTGTTCCATAAACCATACTTGAAGATTAAACTTCTGCAAGTTAGCACAATGGTGATGTAAAATAAAGTAATCAGCGCTCCGAATTTAAGTTACACTTCTTTTTTATTACTTTTGTTGCAATATCACGTAACTCACAAAACATCACTTCACAATATAAAACATGCTTGAAAATATCTTCCTCACTGTTAAAGTTCACATTTTATAAACTTACTACAATTTGCGTCTTTTCAACATGACAACCAAGACTTGACTCTCTCTAATAACCGCTTACGACCCAAAAATCAGAGTGACAAGTACGACAAAGATCATAGTGACAAAAGAAAGAACACACATAAGAATAATATCATTGCAACATAAACCTATCGATGTATCAAAGTACCTCCACATCAATAAAATTAAATCTAAATGTTGTCTCAGAATATGTTAACTACTTTACAGAAACACAGTAGAATATTGCTGGTATCGAGAGGTTGAGGTGAGGGGCCGTAATGGTTACGTAATTCAAGTACCATTACAAACTTTTTATGGAGTTAAAAGCATTATTTTCAAAAAGTAATACATGTACCTTTTCCCCAGAAACAATTTTTGAGGTTTCTAATAAATTTTCCCTGTGTAATCCCCTTGCATACAGTAAACTCCTCTCATGACCTTTTTTTTTTTAATCTATCGAATAGGAGAATTTTAGTAATTTTTTAATTATAATTCTGTAAGTATAACATAAAATTAATGCAAAATTCCAAACACTTTGCTCCATATCTCAACTTACACTCAGAATTTCAAAATTTACTCTCGAGACAATACAGGGTGAACCAGAAGTCCACGGACAAACTTTCGGAGGTGATAGTATGGACGAAAAGATGATAAAATGTCTAGCAGACATGCGCTCTAAAATGCATACTTTAAGAAGTATGGCCACTTGTTCACCTTTGATACTGTGAAACACATCTCTTCCGTTTAAAAGCTCTTTGCTTTACGTATTTTGGGAGGTGGCAGTGTAGACCAAAGCAAGATGAATATGTCCAGTAAACATGGGCTCCAAAATGCATACCTTAAGTGCTACGGACACTTCAGTAGAAAATACGTATATGTTTCACACCAGCAAAGATGAACAAGTGCTCATATCTCTTAATGTATGCACTTTGGAGCCCATATCTACTTGTCTTTTTTGTCTTGTTTTGGTCCAGTCTGCCACTTCTCCAAACATGAAAAGCAAAGAAACTTCAGTAGAAGAAGCGTGTTTCGCAGTAGCGAAGATGAACAAGTGTCTGTAAATATAAAGGTATGGATTTTGTAGCCGACGGTTACCAGACCTCTTTTCTTCTTTTTGTTCATAAAGTTTGTCGGTGTACTTATGGTTCACCTAGAATTTATTGCATTCACAGGAATAAGTGTACAAAATTTCATGATTTTAACCTTCATAATTCTGAGAAAAAGGTACATAAACTGAAGAAGACATAATTTTCAGGAAGTACAATTTAAAGCTCACCCTAACTTTCTTTCTTATGCCACCTCTTCAGAAGGCCCCAGATTTGTACTCAGTGTCCTCTTTCCCTTCAAGGATTCTCTTTTGGTTTCTTGTTTTCTGCCTTATCTCCTTTACGAGGTCATGAACTGACTTTTCAGTTGCAGAGAGGCGCTGTAAATCCATTTTTCTCAAGATGTTTTGACTGAAATTTCTTATCTTAAAGCCCATTCTCTCTAGTACCTTCACTCTCCCTTTGTTACCATAATTAAATACAAGAACTGGATCATAAGTTGCAATTATGACAACAGGAGAAGGTTAAAAGTGCAAAAAAAAAAAAAAAATCTGCTCCTTCACAAGCAAAGTAGTTGGTTTTCTTAGATACGGAACAGAGCCTCAGATGATCTACAAAACCAAACAGTGTATATGACAGTCTTCTAGATGTGTTCTGTGCAAATATGCTTGAAAGTAATCCCCAGAATCAATTTTCACCAAGCTAGTACTGAAAGGTTTTCTTCGAAAGGTGGGCATGGCAGGAAGGTCGCATCACAGATTTCATTAGTTTTCAGTCAATTCAGATTCGATTTCCTTGTTGAAACTATGGGAACTTATTGTCCATGAGTTCTACTAATAAATAAAAAGTACATTGAAAATTGATATTTTCGGTCAGTTTCATGAATGTCCCTCTTAAGTTCCCATACTGCACACAAAGAATAAAGACACCATTATATTCTCTTTTACACACACACACACACACACATATATATATATATATATATGCGAACATAACGATGTGTGTGTATGTGCTTGTTTTCTTTAAGCCATTACTGTATAGACTGCCCTGCGCAACAGGTGTGTTGTGTGGGGAATAGTATCGTCCTGCCTTATCGACTTTCTTTGCAGGGCAGCTTACATCAAGGCCAAGAAACAGTTTCCCAGGCCTGACCTGTAGGTTGGGCAGCACAACAGGTGTGTTGTGTTGAAGAAGGAGAAGGATATTAGTGTTTAACGTCCCATTGACAACGAGGTCATTAGAGACAGAACATAAGCTCGGATTAGGGAAGGATGGGGAAGAAAATCGGCTATGCCCTTTTCAAAGGAACCATCCTGGCATTTAGCTGAAGTGATTTAAGGGAAATCACGGAAAACCTAAATCAGGATGGCCGGATGCGGATCTGAACCATCGTCTTCCCAAATGTGAGTCCAATGTGCTAACCACTGCGCTACCTCGCTCCGTTGTGTTGTGTTGGAGTAGTATTGTCCCCCTTTGCATGGCAGTCTACATTTGTTAGGAAAAAGGGGTTTCCAGTCCCTTGGCATATAGTCTGTGTTGCACAAGAGACATGTTGTGGGAATAGTTGCAGCCTCCTTTATTGAGCTATTTTACAGTTGCTACATGTGTGGAATGGCATGCCTGAGGGAAGGCTGAGGTGGGTGGAAGAAGAACTGGAGAGGGAGCAGGAGAGGATTATTGGGATGAGATGAGAGTGGGAGGGGAAGGGGGCATGAGGGGATGGAAAAAGAGAGAGGGAGGTGGAGGAGGAGGTTGACAAAGAGAGGGGACAAAGGATGTGGACAGAGAGAGAGGGGGGGGGGGGAAGAGAACGTGGACTGAAAGGTGGAAGGACGATAGACAGGGTGATGGGTAGACAGCAGTGTAGGGAGATGGACCAAGAGATTTGTACAATACATCTACATATATGTACCTAGGCGAAGTATATGTATATATATATATATATATATATATATATATATATATATATATTTACCAGCGTTTCTCCCACTACTTCGCCAAGGTATATATATATATATATATATATATATATATATATATATATATATATATATATTTACCAGCGTTTCTCCCACTACTTCGCCTAGGTACATATATGTAGATGTATTATACAAATCTCTTGGTCCATCTCCCCACACTGCTGTCTACCCATCACCCTGTCTATCGTCCTTCCACCTTTCAGTCCACGTTCTCTTCCCCCCCCCCCTCTCTGTCCACATCCTTTGTCCCCTCTCTCTGTCAACCTCCTCCTCCCCCTCCCTCTCTCTTTTTCCATCCCCTCATGCCCCCTTCCCCTCCCACTCTCATCTCATCCCAATAATCCTCTCCTGCCCCCTCTCCAGTTCTTCTTCCATCCAGCTCAGCCTTCCCTCAGGCATGCCATTTCACACATGTAGCAACTGTAAAAACGCTCAATAAAGGAGGTATATATATATATATATATATATATATATATATATATATAAGCCCATCCCCACCCAGTTGGAGGTAAGCGTTACTTACACCCACAATGCTCCTATCCAGATGGTAAGGAATATGTGTACCAAGTTTGGTTGAAATTGATCCAATGGCTTAGATTGCGAACATATATAGCCTACATCTACAACTACTTACTGCTCTACAACTACTTACATACATACTACATATAGCCTACATCTACAACTACTTACATACCACTCACTGTACAGTGAGTGGTGGAGGGTAACCTGTACTACAAGTAGTCGTTTCCTAGCCTGTTCCACTCGCAGACAGAGCGATGGAAAAACGACTGTTACATGCCTCTGCATGAGTCCTACGTCCTTGTATCTTATCTTTGTGGTCCCCACATGAAATGTATGTTGGCGGCAGTAGGATCGTTCTGCAGTTAACTTGTCTATTCTCCAAACTTTCTCAGTAGTGTTCCTCGAAATAAATGTCTTCTCGCATCCAGGGATTTCCCCTTGGGCTCCCGAAGGATCTTCGTAACACTTGCATGCTGATCAAACCTAGTGGTAAATCTAGCAGCTCGCCCCTAAATTGCTTCGATGTCTTCTTTCAATCTGGCCTGCTGCGGATCCCAAACACTCGAGCAGTACTCAAGAATAGGTCACACCAGCCTCTTATATGTGGTCTCCTTTACAGCTGAACAACACTTTCCTAAAATTCTGCCAATAAACCCAAGTCGACCGTTGGCCTTCCCTACCACAATTCTCACATGCTCATTCCATTTCATATGGCTACGCAGCGTTATGCACAGATATTTCAACAACATGACCTTGTTAGCCAGGGCCTACTAATGCTGTATCCGAGCACTACGGCTTTGTGTTTCGTACTCATTCGCATTAACTTACATTTTTTTACATTAAGAGCCAGCTGATGCTCATGACACAAACTAGAAATTTTTGTGTAGGTCATCTTGAATCAGCCTACAGTAACCTACCTTCAACACCTTCCTGGCACCACAGCATCATCTTTGAACAACCGCAACTTGCTGCCCACCCTTATGTGTACAGAAAATAGCAACGGTCCTTTCACACATCCCTGAGGCACTGTTGATGTTACCCCTATCTCCAATGACCACTTGCTGTTGAGTCAACATACTGGGTTCTATTACTTAATACGTCTTTAAACCAGTCACATAACTGGAAGCTGTGCAGGGTAGTCGCGCGGTCTGAGGTGCCTTGCCATGGTCCGTGCAGCTCCCCCCTCCGTCGGAGGTTTGAGTCCTACCTCGGGTATGGGTGTGTGTGTTGTCCATAGCGTAAGATTAAGTAGTGTGTAGGCTTAGGGACCGATGACCTCAGCAGTTTGGTCCCATAAGACCTTACCACAAATTTCCATTTACATATCTGGGAACCTATTCTGTATGCATGTACCTTCAACAGGCTGCAATGGGGTACTGTGTCGAATGTATAGAGTCTTTTACCGCAAGGAAGCATGAGAGAGGATATTGTTATAGGTGGCTGGTATCCTCTTTCTAAAACACAGCTGCACACATGGTCCTTTATTCATGTGAATTGGAAGCTATATTTGAATAGCGTCCATGTCTTGTGATACAAGCTCATCATTAATAGTCCTCTTGCAGACTGATGTAAACTACAATTTTGGTTGAGGTGGACTGGTCCCACTATAGTCAGTTCAAAAATGGCTCTGAGCACTATGGGACTTAACATCTGTGGTCATCAGTCCCCTAGACTTAGAACTACTTAAACGTAAAGACATCACACACATCCATGCCCGAGGCAGGATTCGAACCTGCGACCGTAGTGGTCGCGCGGTTCCGGACTGAAGCTCCTAGGACCGCTCGGCCACCACGGCCGGCTATAGTCAGTTATCTGGTCACTATGCATGTGATAGCCTGCGACGAACAACACCTGCTCTGCGAGTAAACTGGCAGACGCCAAATTGGATGAGTGAGTGAAGCCCTCCAGTCAGCGGCGGCGGGCTAAATAGATGGTTCTGAAAGGGCGTTGGCCGCCTGTTACTTGTAGGTGTGTCTCTGGCCTCTCTCGTGAGAGGTACGCTTGATCCAGCACCTACTAATCGATCTTTTCACTTCATCTTTGCCGACCGGTGTGCTGGCTATAGCTTACACCAACATAGAATGCTTTTCCGAATTATAGACATATGTAATATGCCTGCTGCCATTCATCCATAGTTTGTGGTACATCATGCGAGAAAAGGGCAAGCAGGATTTCACTCGAGCAATGCTTTCTAAAGCCGTGCAGATTCGTGGACATGAGCTTTTAGGTCTCCAGGAAATTGGTTGTATTCGATCTGAGAATATGCTCAAGAATTCTGCAGCAAACGGATGTTAAGCATATCGGTCTCTAATTTTGTGGGACCATCTACATCTACATCTATGTAATTACTCTGCTATTCACAATTAAGTGCCTGGCAGAGGGTTCAATGAACCACCTTCAAGCTGTCTCTCTAGTGTTCCACTCTCGAACGGCGCGCGGGAAAAAGAAGCACTTATCTTTTTCTCTGCGAGCCCTGATTTCTCTTATTTTACCGTGATGATCATTTCTCCCTATGTAGGTAGGTGTCAACAGAATGTTTCCGCAATCGGAGGAGAAAACTGGTGAGTGAAATTTCATGAGAAGATCCCATCGCAACGAAAAACGCCCCTGTTCTAATGATTGCCACTCCAATTCACGTATCATGTCTGTGACACTGTCTCCCCAATTTCACGATAATACAAAACGAGCTGCCCTTCTTTGCACATTTTCGACGTCAACTGTCAGTCCCACCTGATGCGGATCCCACACACACAGGAACACCCCAGAATAGGGCGGACAAGCGTGGTGTAAGGAGTCTCTTTAGTAGACCTGTTGCACCTTCTAAGTGTTCTGCCAATGAATCGCAGTCTTTGGTTAGCTCTACCCACAATATTGTCTATGTGATCGTTCCAATTTAAGTTATAAGTTATTGTAATCCCTAAGTATTTAGCTGAATTTACAGCCTTCAGATGTGTGTGGATTATCACTTAATCGAAATTTAGCTGATAGTACTCATGTGAATAACCTCACACGTTTCCTTATTCAGGGTGAATTGCCACTTTTCGCACCATACAGGCTTCTTTTATCATTCTTATACACAGTAGTCAACTGCGCTTTTTTCCAGTCTCTTGGCACTCTGCTCTGGTCGAGAGATTCGCGATAAATGAAAACTAAGAAAGGGGCAAATGATGTAGAGTACTCTTTCTCAAACCGAAATGGCATTCCAACCGTATCTGGCTTGTAATTTGTCTTCAGCTCTTCCAGTTGTTTCTTTACCCCAGGGATGCTTAGTACTATGTCATTGATACAGGACTCTGTGCGATGGTGAAACGATGGTACATTGTATGATTCTCCTGTATAAACGATTTCTTAAATGTGGTATTTGAAACTTCATCGTTCCTTTTGCTATCTACTACTGTCAAACCAGACTGGTCAACGAGTGACTGGATGGAAGGCTTAGACGCGCTTACTGATTTCATGCAGGACTAGAATTTTTTGAAGTTCTCCACCAGTTCTTTAGCCATGGTATGGTGGTGGTAGCTGTTTTATGCTTCCTGCATAGAAATTTTCACAGACTTACGAATCTCTACTACTCTTTGTCCGTGTTCATTCGTGCGTCCTCTTTCGAACCGAGAGTGCCACAGCCTTTGCTCCCTGAGCATTTCCCGAATTTTGTTACTCAACTGCGGTGGGTCTTTTTTGTGCTTAATACACCTACTGGGCACATACATGTCCAGAGCAGCAGTTGCAATTTGTTTACATACACTGGTGTTCAGAACATAGGGACGAAAGTGTCTTTTTTTGGATAGCTGCCATTGCCAAGTAATACAGGTTGGCGAAACTCGGACCGTACTGCTACAGTATATGTAGTATAAAAGATGACTAAAAATGTGATGAGACGAATAGACATGACGCCTCTGTCCAAACACAATAATTACCCTGAAGTCACAGAGATTTATAATGGTGCAATAGATACTACAAAAGGCGAAATATGGGCCTTAGTACGCTGTGTTATGACCACAAATGGCAATGCATGAAGTGCTCCCATACTGTCCGCTAGGTTGACAGGGAGTTGTTGTGACTGGGAATACCATTCCTCCACCAGCGTGGTTGGCAAACTGCTGGATGTTTGCTGGTGCGCGCCAGTGTACTTCAATACGTGTTCCCAATGCATTTCACATTTTCTCTGTGGGAATTAATTCGGGGCAAAGGATAGGCCAATCCATTAGCTGAATAACCACTCGTTCTAAGAACTCCTTCACATGTACTTTTCGATGTGGTCTTCCATGAGAATGAAGTCAGGGCCAAACGGATTCCTGAAAATACGTACATATGAAAGAAGAACAGTGTCACATTAATTCTGAGCAGTTACGTGTTCAGATGTTTTGGGACAGCAAACCCAAGCAACATAATTCCAGCCCACAGAATAGTGCCTGGGTCACCAAAACGATCTTGTTCGACTACGTTCCTCTGTTTCCACGTCGCGCTATATGCGGATACGTCCAGAATCACTAATGAGACAATCTGTATGAATCTGGTTCAAATGGCTCTGAGCACTACGGGACTTAACATCTGAGGTCATCAGCCCCCTTGAACTTAGAACTACTTAAACCTAACTAACCTAAGGACATCACACACATCCATGCCCGAGGCAGGATTCCAACCTGCGACCGTAGCAGTCGGGCGGTTCCAGACTGAAGCGCCTAGAACCGCTCGGCTACCGCGGCCGACATGAAGCTGGTATCTCAACAGATGTTATTGGTGATCTTGCAGCACTGGAAGAATGAAGTTATACTGAAATATAGACCTTTCGCCGCTTACAGGCGTTGATAAATATCAACGGGGACAGTTGAAAAATGTGTGCCCCGACTGGGACTCAGACCCGGAATCTCCTGTTTACACGGCAGACATTCTGCCTGACTGAGCCATCGAGGGCACAGAGGGCAGTGTGACCACAGGGACTTATCTCTGGCACGCTCCCCGTGAGACCCACATTCCCAACTTACTGTCCGCACGCTACATTTGTAGTGTCCCTATCCAGCACACTCATTACTCGCGGCAGACAATCTACCGATTCCGGTAAGAGTTCGGACAATATAAGTGCATCCGTACAGAAGAAGATCATTGGCCGGTAAGTCTTATATACACTCATCCTCATAAATTAAGGATAATTGCAGAATGTGGTGCCACACAACGTGGCACTACACAAAATTGGCGCTAATGGCGTAGGCACATAGGGAACACATATGACACAGATCTGTAAGTCCACAGTATTGGTGATAAGTGTGGTGTCACCGCCAGACACCACACTTGCTAGGTGGTAGCCTTTAAATCGGCCGCGGTCCGCTAGTATACGTCGGACACGCGTGTCGCCACTGTCAGTGATTGCAGACCGAGCGCCGCCACACGGCAGGTCTAGTGAGACGTACTAGCACTCGCCCCAGTTGTACAGCCGACTTTGCTAGCGAAGCTACACTGACAACTACGCTCTCATTTGCCGAGACGATAGTTAGCATAGCCTTCAGCTACGTCATTTACTACGACCTAGCAAGGCGCCATTACCCGTTTATATTGAGATTATATAATGTATCAACAAGAGCGATGTTCACCAATTATGGAATAAAGTTAAGTATTACTTCAACTACGTACTTTATTTGCTATATTAATTACATTGTAATGTTCCAGACCTCACGCCAGTCTGCGTGAGCTTAACGCGTGCCTTTCGGCACCCTCGCATAGTGACTTGGCTGTCTTGCCAAGTCACAACAATAAGTTGAGAAAACCGTCCCGAAAGACATGTGCGGCAAAACGCCACTGTTTCCTGCGCATGTACCCCGACATCAATATGGGATATGATCACCATGCACACGTACACAGGCCGCACAACGGGTTGGCATACTCTGGATCAGGTGGTAGAGCAGCCGCTGGGGTATAGCCTCCCATTCTTGCACCAGTGGCTGTCGGAGATCCTGAAGTGTCCTAGGGGTTTGAAGACGTGCAGCGATACGTCGACCGAGAGCATCCCAGACGTGCTAGATGGGGCTGAGGTCTGGAGAACAGGCAGGCCACTCCATTCGTCTGATATCTTCTGTTTCAAGGTACTTCTGCACGATGGCAGCTCGGTGGGGCCGTGCGTTATCATCCATCAGGAGGAAGGTGGGACCCACTGCACCCCTGAAAAGACGGACATACTGGCGCAAAATGACGTTCCTATACACCTGACCTGTTACAGTTCCTCTGTGAAAGACATGCAGTGGTGAACGTGCACCAATCATAATCCCACCCCACACCATCAAACCACGACCTCCATATAGGTCCATTTCAAGGACATTAAGGAGTTGGTATCTGGTTCCTGGTTCACGCCAGATGAAAACCCGGCGAGAATCACTGTTCAGACTACACCTGGACTCGTCCGTGAACATAACCTGGGACCATTGTTCCAACGACCATGTGCTGTGTTCTTGACCCCAGAATTTAGCGGCTCTCCTGCGACCAGGGGTCAGTGGAATGCACCTTGCGGTCTCCGGGCGAATAAACCATGTCTGTTCAGTCGTCTGTAGAGTGTGTGTCTGGAAACAAGTGTTGCATTGGCTGCAGTAAGGTCCCGAGCAAGGCTACCTGCGGTACTCCGTGGCCGTCTGCAGGCACTGATGGTGAGATATCGGTCTTCTTGTGACGTTGTACACTGTAGACGTCCCGTACTTTAGCGCCTGGACACGTTTCCTGTCTGCTGGAATCGTTGCCATAATCTTGAGATCACACTTTATGGCACACGGAGGGCCCGTGCTACGACCTGCTGTGTTTGACCAGCCTCCAGTCGCCCTAGTATTCTACCCCCCATAACGTCGTTAATATGTGTTCTTTGAGCCATTTTCAATACACAGACACCATTAGCACGTCTGAAAACCTCTGCACACTTACTCGCTGCACCGTACTCTGACATGCACCAACACACCTCTGCGTACGTGGACTGCTGCCAGCGACACCGTGCGACGACCGCAGGTCAAATGCACCGCATGGTCATACCCCGTCGTAATTTAAACAAGCAAACCGCCCAGCAGAGCGTTGTTTCACTATGTGTCAGCATTATCCTTAATTTATGAGCGTGAGTGTACATTTATAGATGTTGTAGAGGGGACTTATACACTCCTGGAAATGGAAAAAAGAACACATTGACACCGGTGTGTCAGACCCACCATACTTGCTCCGGACACTGCGAGAGGGCTGTACAAGCAATGATCACACGCACGGCACAGCGGACACACCAGGAACCGCGGTGTTGGCCGTCGAATGGCGCTAGCTGCGCAGCATTTGTGCACCGCCGCCGTCAGTGTCAGCCAGTTTGCCGTGGCATACGGAGCTCCATCGCAGTCTTTAACACTGGTAGCATGCCGCGACAGCGTGGACGTGAACCGTATGTGCAGTTGACGGACTTTGAGCGAGGGCGTATAGTGGGCATGCGGGAGGCCGGGTGGACGTACCGCCGAATTGCTCAACACGTGGGGCGTGAGGTCTCCACAGTACATCGATGTTGTCGCCAGTGGTCGGCGGAAGGTGCACGTGCCCGTCGACCTGGGACCGGACCGCAGCGACGCACGGATGCACGCCAAGACCGTAGGATCCTACGCAGTGCCGTAGGGGACCGCACCGCCACTTCCCAGCAAATTAGGGACACTGTTCCTCCTGGGGTATCGGCGAGGACCATTTGCAACCGTCTCCATGAAGCTGGGCTACGGTCCCGCACACCGTTAGGCCGTCTTCCGCTCACGCCCCAACATCGTGCAGCCCGCCTCCAGTGGTGTCGCGACAGGCGTCAATGGAGGGACGAATGGAGACGTGTCGTCTTCAGCGATGAGAGTCGCTTCTGCCTTGGTGCCAATGATGGTCGTATGCGTGTTTGGCGCCGTGCAGGTGAGCGCCACAATCAGGACTGCATACGACCGAGGCACACAGGGCCAACACCCGGCATCACGGTGTGGGGAGCGATCTCCTACACTGGCCGTACACCACTGGTGATCGTCGAGGGGACACTGAATAGTGCACGGTACATCCAAACCGTCATCGAACCCATCGTTCTATCATTCCTAGACCGGCAAACGAACTTGCTGTTCCAACAGGACAATGCACGTCCGCATGTATCCCGTGCCATCCAACGTGCTCTAGAAGGTGTAAGTCAACTACCCTGGCCAGCAAGATCTCCGGATCTGTCCCCCATTGAGCATGTTTGGGACTGGATGAAGCGTCGTCTCACGCGGTCTGCACGTCCAGCACGAACGCTGGTCCAACTGAGGCGCCAGGTGGAAATGGCATGGCAAGCCGTTCCACAGGACTACATCCAGCATCTCTACGATCATCTCCATGGGAGAATAGCAGCCTGCATTGCTGCGAAAGGTGGATATACACTGTACTAGTGCCGACATTGTGCATTGTGTAGATACCATCTTCATATAGATACCATGTTCATATAGATACCATCTTCATATACACTCCTGGAAATTGAAATAAGAACACCGTGAATTCATTGTCCCAGGAAGGGGAAACTTTATTGACATATTCCTGGGGTCAGATACATTACATGATCACACTGACAGAACCACAGGCACATAGACACAGGCAACAGAGCATGCACAATGTCGGCACTAGTACAGTGTATATCCACCTTTCGCAGCAATGCAGGCTGCTATTCTCCCATGGAGACGATCGTAGAGATGCTGGATGTAGTCCTGTGGAACGGCTTGCCATGCCATTTCCACCTGGCGCCTCAGTTGGACCAGCGTTCGTGCCGGACCTGCAGACCGCGTGAGACGACGCTTCATCCAGTCCCAAACATGCTCAATGGGGGACAGATCCGGAGATCTTGCTGGCCAGGGTAGTTGACTTACACCTTCTAGAGCACGTTGGGTGGCACGGGATACATGCGGACGTGCATTGTCCTGTTGGAACAGCAAGTTCCCTTGCCGGTCTAGCAATGGTAGAACGATGGGTTCAATGACGGTTTGGATTTACCGTGCACTATTCAGTGTCCCCTCGACGATCACCAGTGGTGTACGGCCAGTGTAGGAGATCGCTCCCCACACCATGATGCCGGGTGTTGGCCCTGTGTGCCTCGGTCGTATGCAGTCCTGATTGTGGCGCTCACCTGCACGGCGCCAAACACGCATACGACCATCATTGGCACCAAGGCAGAAGCGACTCTCATCGCTGAAGACGACACGTCTCCATTCGTCCCTCCATTCACGCGTGTCGCGACACCACTGGAGGCGGGCTGCACGATGTTGGGGCGTGAGCGGAAGACGGCCTAACGGTGTGCGGGACCGTAGCCCAGCTTCATGGAGACGGTTGCGAATGGTCCTCGCCGATACCCCAGGAGCAACAGTGTCCCTAATTTGCTGGGAAGTGGCGGTGCGGTCCCCTACGGCACTGCGTAGGATCCTACGGTCTTGGCGTGCATCCGTGCGTCGCTGCGGTCCGGTCCCAGGTCGACGGGCACGTGCACCTTCCGCCGACCACTGGCGACAACATCGATGTACTGTGGAGACCTCACGCCCCACGTGTTGAGCAATTCGGCGGACGTCCACCCGTCCTCCCGCATGCCCACTATACGCCCTCGCTCAAAGTCCGTCAACTGCACATACGGTTCACGTCCACGCTGTCGCGGCATGCTACCAGTGTTAAAGACTGCGATGGAGCTCCGTATGCCACGGCAAACTGGCTGACACTGACGGCGGCGGTGCACAAATGCTGCGCAGCTAGCGCCATTCGACGGCCAACGCCGCGGTTCCTGGTGTGTCCGCTGTGCCGTGCGTGTGATCATTGCTTGTACAGCCCTCTCGCAGTGTCCGGAGCAAGTATGGTGGGTCTGACACACCGCTACCAATGTGTTCTTTTTTCCATTTCCAGGAGTGTAGATACCATGTTCATATAGAAAAGGCTTACCAGGCAATGATCTCCTCCGAACTCTTACGGGAATCGGTAGCCCCATGTTATTCTGTCACTCGCTCCTGTGAACTGGAACGCGCTATGCAGGTCTTGGAGTCACTCGCGTCCATCTAGAAAATCTTTTACTGAGTTTAATGAAGACGATGTTGTCCTGATATATTCGACGATGCCCTTTGGCTACACTCTCCAAAGGATCCTTCTAAGAAGTACCAAATTAAGATAACCTGAAGATGCCTAAATAACGCGAAATGCGTAGTTGAAAAATAAAAAAACTAAAATTGCAACCAAGACTGTTTTTAACCAATCGGTAGATTGACTGTTGCGAGTAGTGAGTATAGTGGGCAGCGGTACTACAAATGTAGTGTGTGGGCAGTAAGTTGGGAAACGTGGGTCTCACGGGGAGCATGCCAGAGATAAGCCCCCGCAGACGTACTATTCTCTCTGTCCTCGCTGGCTCAGTCGCAGCTCCGCTTCGAGCGCCGAGCGGGAAGGCTCTTGTTTATTCCACTTGCCGCAGCGTCGCTTGTGTGGGGTATTTCTCGTTGGTGTTGTTCTGTCTGCCGAGTGAGTCGTAACGCCTCTTCTCCGCTTTACTGTCTGTTTGTGTTCGTCTACTTGCAGCGGCGTCGGCCGCTCCTCTATGGCTGCCACGGTTTCCACGTGTATTCCACGAAAAGGTACTGTGAGCTTCACTTTCGATAAAACGACGCGACATGTGCAGCCCGTGTCTGTAGAAACCCACGATTGTCTCGTCGATACAATGCATGTGAACTCTAACCAGGTGCACAGCGATTATTTTGACGCTGACGAGTACGTGTTTTACGTGATCTTTCTGGATCCCCTTCACGTTGAAAGAGTATTGTCGCGACGTGGTTCTCAAGTCCCGTTCAAGCATCGCGATAATTCCGTTGGTGTGGTGTCACTCGCAGATGCTGAAATTGACTATACCAATATGAAACTTCCTGGCAGATTAACACTGTGTGCCCGACCGAGACTCGAACTCGGGACCTTTGCCTTTCGCGGGCAAGTGCTCTACCATCTGAGCTACCGAAGCACGACTCACGCTCGGCACTCACAGCTTTACTTCTGCCAGTACCTCGTCTCCTACCTTCCAAACTTTACAGAAGCTCTCCTGCGAACCTTGCAGAACTAGTACTCCTGAAAGAAAGGATATTGCGGAGACATGGCTTAGCCACAGCCTGGGGGATGTTTCCAGAATGAGATTTTCACTCTGCAGCGGAGTGTGCGCTGATATGAAACTTCCTGGCAGATTAAAACTGTTGCCCGACCGAGACTCGAACTCGGGACCTTTGCCTTTCGCGGGCAAGTGCTCTACCATCTGAGCTACCGAAGCACGACTCACGCCCGGCACTCACAGCTTTACTTCTGCCAGTACCTCGTCTCCAACCTTCTCATTCTGGAAACATCCCCCAGGCTGTGGCTAAGCCATGTCTCCGCAATATCCTTTCTTTCAGGAGTGCTAGTTCTGCAAGGTTCGCTGGAGACCTTCTGTAAAGTTTGGAAGGTAGGAGACGAGGTACTGGCAGAAGTAAAGCTGTGAGTGCCGGGCGTCAGTCGTGCTTCGGTAGCTCAGATGGTAGAGCACTTGCCCGCGAAAGGCAAAGGTCCCGAGTTCGAGTCTCGGTCGGGCACACAGTTTTAATCTGCCAGGAAGTTTCATATCAGCGCACACTCCGCTGCAGAGGGAAAATCTCGTTCTGACTATACCAATGTTCGAGTTTTCAACCTCCCGCCGGTGGTTGACTTTCTAAAGGACATATTGATTCCTTATGGTAACGTGTAAAACGTTCGTCGTGAACGTTGGTCTACTCGGCAAAGATTACAGTTTTATAGTGGAATTCGTTCCGTGGAAATGCATGTCAAGCGCAATATTCCATAACATTTACTGGTGTGTGGTTATCGCGTTCGTGTCAGGTATACTGGTCAAGAGGGAACCTGCTTCCTGTGTATATAAAGTTGACACGTTCGGTCTAATTGCTTCTGGAGGGTTTATTAAAGCCGCCATTGATGCAGCGTCGCAAATTAACGCTTTCTTATCTCGTCCCTCCACACCCGACGTAGGACCTACTTCCGCTACAGGCCATAATTAACAAAAAGTCAGTTCTGATAATCGTGTAACCGAATCTCTGCCTTTACCTCCGCTAGCGGTTCAGAATCCTATTGCGTCCTGGATAGAACGCTTAAGGGGCTCCGGAAAGGCTCAAAATCATGAAAAGTTCAATTTTTACTTTTTTGCGTTTTCTGAATCTGCAGACTATTACCTTTTAATAGATATATAATTTATTCAATTCCGAAGACTACAACTATTTTTAAATTTTTTTTGAAATTTGTTCTACATGGGCGTGACCCACTGTGGCGCTGTTAAACTGCTGCCAAATGGTGTTATTATTAACGTCCGTGTTCATCAGGTACATTTTAGTGATGTGAGATAAAGTATGTGTTGTGGCTAACCTGTGATGGATCAATATAAATCGCTGGTGTGATTGTCGATTGTTTCATGTTTATTTACTCTGTCGTTATCTCGAAAATATTCGTAATTAATTCTGTTTCTTGAGTCTCTGTTTTGCTGAAGTATAATAATGAGTAAAAGTAAAGTTGCTGTTGCGACTTTCAATGATGGCAACATTGTAAGGTGCAAGGTATTTAGAAATATGGGAATGAAGATAGGTTCTAACATGGTACGAGCGATGCTTGCTTTAGACAAGGAACGCTTTTGGGCTGCAGACAGGGCTGTAAAGAGTGTAGAAATACAAGCAAGAGTAAACAGGAGGAGGAACAAGAGGAAGCTGGAGGAGGAGTTTGCAGAGGATGAAGATAATCCATATTATGGACCTGGAATGCACTAAAAAGTTAATCCAATCTTTGTCGCTCGATTCCCAAAACTTTTATTTTCTCATACTAATTACATGTTTTCTAAGGATCTTCCAAACATATTTGTTTCAAACTTTCAGTAAATGTTACACAGTACCTTCTGCATAAATTAACACAACCTTTTTCCAAAAAACTGTATATTTTTTAATATATAAATAAATAATTGCAAAAAAATGTTTTGAATTTTCATTACAATTGAAAAAAAATCCTCTTTAATAACTGAACTAAAATTTTGTAAAATCCCTGTGTTAAGTTGTAGCCCATATTCCAATAAATAATCTGTAAAAAGTTCAACTTTCTACCTCAAATACTTTGTGAGGAAAGATGTAATTTATAAGCGTTATTTTAACATTGCAAGTATAGGGCGTTCCGGAGCCCCTTAAGGGGAGCCGGAGGTGCCTATGCTGCCCATGTTAAAATCACTAAGTTTGAGGAACATTTATGAATAAACTACCAAATTGAAAAATTTGAATTTTTTTTACATATAGAGTGGTTTAGTATTGCAGTTATGACAGAGGGATTTTGGAGTATCTTTTCTAGTTTCCTTCCAATTATTTTTTTATTAATGACCCAATTTTTTTTTACAAATAATTGCTTTATAATTAAACTGAAATGAAAGTACTGAACATATTGCCAAATGGCTGTGTTACAATGTAAGTTTGACAACTAGGAGTGCTGTATAAAAATTTCATCTCTCTAGCTTGAGTGGATTTTGAGAAACTGTTCCTTACATTCGAAAAATTCTAATTTACGGGAAATGGCTATCAAAGTTTCTCAATACATTCCTGCACTATAGGATGGATTACCCGGGTCTTCTTCTTCATCCTCCAAAAGCTTCCTCTTCTGTCTACTTTTCTGGCCTGTTGTTCCATCATACTTCATATGCCTTTCTCTTCTTTCTGCTCCTCTTATCCTTTCTCTGTCAATATTTCTTAGTGCTCGTACAGTGTTCACCCCAGCTGTAAATCCTAATGCCTTCAGAACTTCACACTTCACACTGTTCCCTTGGTTGTAGGTTGCTATTGCATCATAAATGCCAAAGTGCAGTGTTTTTATGCTTACAAACACCCTTTTAGGAATCACTTTCCAAATCAAATTGTTTACGCTCTCATTAGGATTCTGTGTCTTTCCGTGTAGACATTTGTGTAACAATTCTGGCTGTGCTAAGTCATGAAAAATTGGTTTTATTGCATTTATCACAGCTGCTGGCAAACCATGTTTGTGATCATAGTCCTTTTTTGCATTATATTTGCACCAGGAATCTTTCGGGCACAGTCTGTGTTGAGGGTATTAATTGGAAGAGGCAGTATGACGGAACAATGCCCACACTGCTTTTCGCATGTCACTAACATTACTAGTATTTTGCCTTATAGCATACCCATAGTATCTCTGTAGACGCTCAATCAACTCATCAGTAAGCCTGCCTCTCCCTCCTATTGTCTTTCCGTCACTGAGCTTACTTGAACCCAAAGTTTGTTTGAGCCTTCGAAGCCGTGCACCCATACGCTTTTGCACATGCCCAATGCATTCCAACTTTTCAACTACAAATTAATTTCCATATGGTTTCAGTTCCTCTATAGTCTTGAAACCTTTGGAGTCACCATTCCCAAGGTAGTATTTGTACCTAACGTTGTATCTGGGAACTGAATGTTCAAAAATTTGTTTCACTCCATCCACTTCCATTGCTCCACTTGATCCACTAAAATTTGCCTCACAGGTTCCACTGTGCTCTCCTTTGATTTTATTTTTGCACCTACAATGTTTTGATAATATTGCAACATCTATCACTTTTGCACTATCACCACAAGTAGCAGTTACAACCCCATTCAGGGATTTATGACCCCTCTTTTGCCAGGAACCATCTGATGCCACTACCAAATCCCTAGAACCACCATTCATTTCTACAGATTCCTCCACCGCTTCCTTCATGGTTTTCAAAGCCACATCTTCAACAGAGGATCCTACCAGTTCACAGTAGTACCCAAATTTGCTTGGAGGCGATGGCAAGTTCATAATACCACAAAATAGTTTGCCAGCAGCAGACGCTTTTCCAATGGATCGAAGACCACACACAAGTCGAACATTCCCATCAAACACTCTAGATCGTCCATTTTCACCAAAGAGACTGGCATGTGAATTGTAGAAAGTCACTTGATACTTGCAACATGCACCGATTATCTTCATCTCACAAGCTAAACCAAAGTGCTTTGTTATCCCTAGTCCCACTCCTACACTTGAACACATTTTGGAAAGAACACTTTCTTTCAGCACAGAAGATAATAATCCAATATTCAGTACTTCGTTAATATCATCACTGTCACTAACATATTCACGAAATCTGTCACTTCCACCAGTCAGCTTCTTGCTAGAAGATGTCACAGGGCTATGGCCGGCCATGTGTTGCTTAGCAGAGGAACACACTGTTTCAGTAATTGTAGTATCGCAACTTGGTATTAGTGTTAATTTTCTTTTCCCTACGTTCTTCCTCTTCTTATATACACGGTTGCTAAAACATGGCATCGTAACCAGAACAACGCTTTACGCAAGAAGTATAATACTACCAGCAACAGGCGCAACACTGAACTAATTCGAAACGGTAAACAGCAAAGAGACGATGTTCCGCGCTCTTAGCGCTTCATTTGTCACAGAAAACAATGTAGCCAACCCTTGCACACTCGCTGTATGCGTAACATAAGGCGCTGTATGCGTAACAGGCCGAGAAAATCCCAAGCAGTTCGCCAGGAAGCCACGAGAGGGTGTTAGATGCATTCAGCGGCCACCCATTTCCTCTGCAGGCGTGGGGGAAAATCGTAATAACTCCACTTCTAGGGTGAGTAGAACAATAATTCAAAGTTTACATTAAAGAGGAATGTTGCAATTAATTTTCGGTAGCAGAAAAAAAAAATCGTAATTTTTTGTATTTGGCCACCTCCGGCTCCCCTTAACAGTGACAAACAAGCGACGTCGCACTAAAGATGGTGAGGGTGAGTATTTGGCTGTGCCTTCCGCCCCAACCTCCTCCGCGTCGGCTGTGTCCCCTGCTCCTCTCGATGCTACGATACCTCCCGTTCGTGGTGCTGTGAGTGGCGCAGAAGTTATCTCCAGCAGCCCTCCTGCTCGCGAAGTGTGGAAAGGGAGCGGAGTCCCCCCCCCTCCCCCCCTTCGTCATTGTGTCCTCCATTACAGTCTGAGACAACGCAAAGTCCTCCTGCTCCTTTGTCTTCAGACGCCGACGGTTTCCCGAATTCGCAGCCTGCAACAACTTCTGAGGAGAATTAAATTAGCGACCAAGTATCACCTGTTGTATTGGTAGTTCCACAGAACGCCTCCGGCTTAGTGACTGGACGTGCAGTACATGACCCTTGTTCTGAGGGGCAGGAGGCTGTGCCTATAACGCCTCCCACAGCCCCTTCTGCAGCGACCGCCATGCCACGTAGCCGACAGAAATAGCGTATACAATCTCACCGTGTGGTGGCACGTAAGAAATCTAAGAAAAAAGGTTGTGGTGATGGGGGCTCTGGTACCCCGATGTCTGATTCAGCTGTGTACTCCTCAATGGAATACAAATACAAATGTGTGTGAAGTCTTATGGGACTTAACTGCTAAGGTCATCAGCTTACACACTACTTAACCTAAATTATCCTAAGGACAAACACACACACCCACGCCCGAGGGAGGACTCGAACCTCCGCCGGGATCAGCCGCACGGTCCATGACTGCAGCGCCTCAGACCGCTCGGCTAATCCCGCGCGCACTCCGCGATGGACCTTGACGCTCGGCTGTCTACCTAATTGGGCTTAGTACGTTCCGTACATCCCTGTATAGTTGTGATCAATGGCCGGCCGAGGCGGCCGAGCGGTTCTAAGCGCTACAGCCTGGAACCGCGCGACCGCTACGGTCGCAGGTTCGAATCCTGCCTCGGGCATGGATGTGTGTGATATCCTTAGGTTAGGTTAGGTTTAAGTAGTTCTAAGTTCTAGGGGACTGGTGACCTCAGAAGTTGTTCCATAGTGCTCCGAGCCATTTGAACCCATTTGTCATCAATAACCCAAGACTACACGTTCCTTTCCTTAAATGTTAATAGAGTGGAATCAGAATTGCGATTGGCTTCGCTGCGTCGGTTCATTTATGCGGACATAGTCTTCTTACAGGAGGTGTTATTTAGTCATTCCTCCTTACCTGGTTTTCGTACGATCTTTAATGTAGCACCTGATTACTCTACGAGGACCGCCTTATTCTTTCGTGAAGGTACTCCAGTTGCTGAGGTGGAAATGTTGGATTGTGGCACGGGCATAGGTTGTCAACTTTTCGATCTTCCCTTGGTTCTTTTATATGCCCCTTCTGGCACTGGTCGCGCAGTGGATCGTTCGCGTTTTTATAAAGTTTTTCTGTTGCGTAAGAGTCCTCCGGGTATCCTGTTGGGTGGTGATTTTAACTGTGTATTGCCTCCTGTAGATCAATCTCAAAATTTCAATTTCTCTCATGAATTACACGAATTGGTCCGCTCCTTACGCCTAAACCACCTCTGGATATGTAAATCCGGCGGGGTCAGGGATTTTCTCTGCCTCGTGATGACTAGGTGTTGTGTGATGTCCTTAGGTTAGTTAGGTTTAAGTAGTTCTAAGTTCTAGGGGACTGATGACCATAGACGTTAAGTCCCATAGTGCTCAGAGCCATTTGATATGTAAATACCCGACGTTAGTTAAATTTTCCCATCTTACTGCGACCTCTAGTAGCAGGTTAGATACGTTTTACTTATCAGATTGCCTGAACGATAGTACGAGGTGCATTAAAGTTCTAAGGCCTCCGATTTTTTTTCTAATTAACTACTCACCTGAAATCGATGAAACTGGCGTTACGTCTCGACGTAGTCGCCCTGCAGACGCACACATTTTTCACAACGCTGACGCCATGATTCCATGGCAGCGGCGAAGGCTTCTTTAGGAGTCTGTTTTGACTACTGGAAAATCGCTGAGGCAATAGCAGCACGGCTGGTGAATGTGCGGCCACGGAGAGTGTCTTTCATTGTTGGAAAAAGCCAAAAGTCACTAGGAGCCAGGTCAGGTGAGTAGGGAGCATGAGGAATCACTTCAAAGTTGTTATCACGGAGAAACTGTTGTGTAACGTTAGCTCGATGTGCGGGTGCGTTGCCTTGGTGAAACAGCACACGCGCTGCCCTTCCCAGACGTTTTTGTTGCAGTGCAGGAAGGAATTTGTTCTTCAAAACATTTTCGTAGAATGCACCTGTTACCGTAGTGCCCTTTGGAACGCATTGGGTAAGGATTACGCCCTCGCTGTCCTAGAACATGGACACCAACATTTTTTCAGCACTGGCGGTTACCCGAAATTTTTTTGGTGGCGGTGAATCTGTGTGCTTCCATTCAGCTGACTGGCGCTTTGTTTCTGGATTGAAAAATGGCATCCACGTCTCATCCATTGTCACAACCGACGAAAAGAAAGTCACATTCGTGCTGTCGTTGCGCGTCAACATTGCTCGGCAACATGCCACACGGGCAGCCGTGTGGTCGCCCGTCAGCATTCGTGGCACCCACCTGGATGACACTTATCGCATTTTCAGGTCGTCATGCAGGATTGTGTGCACAGAACCCACAGAAATGCCTACTCTGGAGGTGATCTGTTCAACAGAAAATCGGCGATCCCCCAAAACAATTCTCTCCACTTTCTCGATCGTGTCGTCAGACCGGCTTGTGCGAGCCCGAGGTTGTTTCGGTTTGTTGTCACACGATGTTCTCCCTTCATTAAACTGGCGCACCCACGAACGAACTTTCGACACATCCATAACTCCATCACCACATGTCTCCTTCAACTGTCGATGAATTTCAATTGGTTTCACGCCACGCAAATTCAGAAAACGAATGATTGCACGCTGTTCAAGTAAGGAAAACGTCGCCATTTTAAGTATTTAAAACAGTTCTGATTCTCGCCGCTGGCGGTAAAATTCCATCTGCCGAACGGTGCTGCCATCTCTAGGACGTATTGCCAATGAACGCGGCCTCAATTTAAAACAATGCGCATGTTTATATCTCTTTCCAGTCCCGAGAAAAAAAAATCGGAGGCCTTAGAACTTGAATGCACCCCGTTTTCTTAATGTTGAAGTCATCTCAGCTTCCTTTGCTGATTACTGTGCTGTGGCCTCAACTATCAATCTTGAACTGCAACCAGTCAAACTGTTTCGCCCTCCGTGGATGCTAAACGTCGCTCATCTATCTGCCCCCTCTCTCGATGACGTGATGCGAGTCATGTGGAAACGTTCTCTACGATCCACTGGGAAATACTCTTCCACTCTTGACTGGTGGACACAGCTACCAAAACCGAGGCTCTGGCAAACTTTGGTAGCAGATGTCGAAAATACCGCTTCAATTACTTTATTTTCACACGACCGGTTTCGGACTGTTATAAGCCCATCCTCAGGTGTCGTAGCTGTGCGCCGCGTGTAGCAGGCGCGGTGGGCTGCCTATGAGCGCAGATTATACCGAGATGATACCAAACTCTGATACTTTTCTGTGCTGCCAAAGCTAGAGACTTTCGGAAAATTTATGAATATTGTTATTCCATCCTCTGTGAACTTCATACTGCTTCGGATCACGCATCTCTGCGAATTTTCGAATGTTCTGCGTGTAAAGACGGAATTTTTGACCTTGAAGAGAATACAAATGTAAGGGTTGAAAATCCGATCGAAGCCGCGTTCATTGGTGACTGAAGACCTGACTTCCTTGTATCATTTGCTTCGGCATCAGACCCGTCGCCGACGCGCTTGCGTTCATTCTCTCACGACAAATGATGGGCTTGTCGTAACGGCGCAAGCTGAGAAGCTGCAAAGGTGGTATTCAGGCTTTTCGCAGGTCTGACATTAATGTGATGGGAGGCTTATTTGACGAAAAAGTGAGTACAGCATTATTACAAATGACTGAAGCGATTTCACAGCTCTACAATAACTTTATTATTTGAGATATTTTCGCAATGCTTTGCACACACATACAAAAACTCAAAAAGCTTTTTTTAGGCATTCGCAAATGTTCGATATGTGCCCCTTTAGTGATTCGCCAGACATAAAGCCGATAATCAAGTTCCTCCCACACTCGGCGCAGCATGTCCGCATCAATGAGTTCGAAAGCATCGTTGATGCGAGCTCGCAGTTCTGGCACGTTTCTTGGTAGAGGAGGTGTAAACACTGAATCTTTCACATAACCCCACAGAAAGAAATCGCATGGGGTTAAGTCGGGAGAGCGTGGAGGCCATGACATGAATTGCTGATCATGATCTCCACCACGACCGATCCATCGGTGTTCCAATCTCCTGTTTAAGAAATGCCGAACATCATGATGGAAGTGCGGTGGAGCACCATACTGTTGAAAGATGAAGTCGGCGCTGTCGTTCTCCAGTTGTGTCATGAGCCAATTTTCCAGCATGTCCAGATACACGTGTCCTGTAACGATTTTTTTCGCAGAAGAAAAAGGGGCCGTAATCTTTAAACCGTGAGATTGCACAAAACACGTTAACTTTTGGTGAATTGCGAATTTGATGCACGAATGCGTGAGGATTCTCTACCGCCCAGATTCGCACATTGTGTCTGTTCACTTCACCATTAAGAAAAAATGTTGCTTCATCACTGAAAACAAGTATCGCACTGAACGCACCCTCTTCCACGAGCTGTTGCAACCGCGCCGAAAAATCAAAGCGTTTGACTTTGTCATCGGGTGTCAGGGCTTGTAGCAATTGTAAACGGTAAGGCTTCTGCTTTAGCCTTTTCCGTAAGATTTTCCAAACCGTCGGCTGTGGTACGTTTACCTCCCTGCTTGCTTTATTCGTCGACTTCCGCAGGCTACGCGTGAAATTTGCCCGCACGCGTTCAACCGTTTCTTCACTCACTGCAGGCCGACACGTTGATTTCCCCTTACAGAGGCATCCAGAAGCTTTAAACTGCGCATACCATCGCCGAATGGAGTTAGCAGTTGGTGGATCTTCGTCGAAATTGGTCCTGAAGTGTCGTTGCACTGTTATGACTGACAGATGTGAGTGCATTTCAAGCACGACATACGCTTTCTCGGCTCCTGTCGCCATTTTGTCTCACTGCGCTCTCGAGCGCTCTGGCGGCAGAAATCTGAAGTGCGGCTTCAGCCGAACAAAACTTTATGAGTTTTTCTATGTACCTGTAGTGTGTCGTGACCATACGTCAATGAATGGAGCTACAGTGAATTTATGATATCGCTTCAATCATTTGTAATAGCCCTGTACAGAGAGCTGAGAAAGTTTCGGCTTTTCCTCTGGCATCTTCAGGAACAGTTCGGTGCTCCGTGCCTACACTGCCGACATTGTCCACAACCAGGTGGGCACCTCTCCATTTCCCGCTCCCCCCGACCACCTCCACGGCCGCCTTGCACACAGCGCTCTCTTGTGGTGGGTGTCACAAGACCGGTCCTCCACCCCCTGTCTCAGCCACGACCCCTCGACTGACACAGCGCTGGTGGTGTCTGTGTCCCACTAATGGACGGCGGCGTAACTGATCTCCTTGGGAGCCAGCAGCGGTTCAATAGCGACTCTTAAGAGGACTCTGTACTCATCGCCGCAACGCGAACGAGCGATAATTTCTGGCGAAGTGTGGCTTCCTGCGTAACGACAAGCTCTACACTAATTTCTCATCACACACCATGACTACTGCAATCTCTTTCCTTGTGTTACAGGTTATGAAGCCGTCTTTTTGGTTACGTAATGCATGCCATGTTATTGTGTTTCTTTGAGACATTAACGGAAAATGCGACGATTGTTGTTGTTGTTGTTGTTGTGGTCTTCAGTCGTGACACTGGTTTGATGCAGCTCTCCATGCTACTCTATCCTGTGCAAGCTTCTTCATCTCCCAGTACCTACTGCAACCTACGTCCTTCTGAATGTGCTTAGTGTATTCATCTCTTGGTCTCCCCCTACGATTTTTACCCTCCACGCTGCCCTCCAGTACTAAATTGGTGATCCCTTGATGCCTCAGAACATGTACTACCAACCGATCCCTTCTTCTGGTCAAGTTGTGCCACAAACTTCTCTTCTCCCCAGTCCTATTCAATACTTCCTCATTAGTTATGTGCTCTACCCATCTAATCTTCAGCATTCTTCTGTAGCACCACATTTCGAAAGCTTCTATGCTCTTCTTGTCCAAACTATTTACCGTTCATGTTTCACTTCCATACATGGCTACACTCCATACAAATACTTTCAGAAACGACTTCCTGACACTTAAATCTATATTCGATGTTAACAAATTTCTCTTCTTGAGAAACGCTTTCCTTGCCATTGCCAGTCTACATTTTATATCCTCTCTACTTCGACCATCATCAATTATTTATCTCCCCAAATAGCAAAACTCCTTTACTACTTTAAGTGTCTCATTTCCTAATCTAATACCCTCAACATCACCCGACTTAATTCGACTACATTCCATTATCCTCGTTTTGCTTTTGTTGATGTTCATCTTATATCCTCCCTTCAAGACACCATCCATTCCGTTCAACTGCTCTTCCAAGTCCTTTGCTGTCTCTGACAGAATTACAATGTCATCGGCGAACCTCAAAGTTTTTGTTTCTTCTCCATGGATTTTAATACCTACTCCGAATTGCGACGATATGTTGACATAATACACTGTGGCGGCGGAAACAGTAGGTCTATATCTGTCAGCTTACCCCTCGCAATATCAATCAGGTATACTATATGGCCACTTTTTCGAACTATTGTAAGCCTATTCTTTAAAATTTTTCTGTAAAACGTAACCCAAAAAGTCTTACTAGTGAAAGTGACTTTTCACAGAAAGTGTCATATCCATATTTGCAGGCTCAGGATCCTTCTTATACGTCTATATTACTTTAAACAACATACGGTGAACAAAAATTAACGAAATTAGTATTTTTAAAATTTTCTATGTTAGCTATAAAGCATTCGTGCCCTTGATATACACGTTACAGAAAACGCGTTTATATTGCTTAGACTGTGCTAAAACACATTTTGAGGTTCTGGGCCCATTTAATCTACATCGTTATTCTACAGTTCACACTTAACTGCTTGGTAGAGGGTTCATCGAACCATTTTCATACTACTTCTCTACCATTCCACTCTCGAATGGCGCTTGGGAAAAAGGAACACCTAAATCTTTCCGTTAGAGCTCTGATTTTTCTTATTTTACTATGATGATTATTTCCGACTACGTAGGTGGGTGTCAACAAAATATTTCGCATTCGGAAGAGAAAGTAGGCGATTGAAATTTCGTAAATAGATCTCGCTGCAAAGAAAACCGCCTTTGTTTCAGTGACTGCCACCCCAACTTGCGTATCATATCAGTGACACTCTCCCTCCTATTGCGCGATAACACGAAACGAGCTGCCCTTCTTTGCACTTTTTCGATGCCCTCCGTCAATCCTACCTGGTAAGGATCCCACACCGCTCAGCAATATTCCAGCAGAGGACGGATAAGTGAAATGTAGGCTGTCTCTGTAGTGGGTTTGTCGCATCTTCTAAGTGTTCTGTCAACAAAGCGCAGTCTTTGTTTCGCCTTCCCCACGATATTATCTGTACGGTCTTTCCAATTTAAGTTGTAATTCCTAGGTATTTAGTCGAATTGACAGCCCTTAGATTTGTGCGATTTATCGTATACCCAAAAATTTATCGGGTTTCTTTTAGTACCCATGTGGATGACCTCGCACTTTTCTTTGTTTAATGCCAATTGCCACTTTTCACATCATACAGAAATTCTCTCTAGATCATCTTGTAATTGGAATTGATCGTCTGATGATTTTACTAGACGGTAAATTACAGCGTCATCTGCAAACAATGTAAGGGGGCTGCTCAGATTATCACCTATTATGTATTTATGTAAATCAGGAACAGCAGAGAGCCTATGACACTACCTTGCCCGAACGCCAGATATCACTTCTGTTCTACTTGATGGTTCACCGTCTATCACTACGAACTGTGACCTCTCCGAGAGGAAATCACGAACCCAGTCACACAACTGAGACGATACTCCATATGCACACTATTTGACTAATAGCATCTTGTGAAGAGCGGTATCAAGAGCCTTCTGGAAATCTAAGAATATGGGATCGATATGAGATCCCTCATCGACAGCACTCATTACTTCTGGGAATAAATATCTAGTATATGTGACTGTAGGCTTTCCCGGCGTAAACGATTGATGAAGGTTTCTTGGGTCTCCAGCCGGGTGGTAGCGTTGATATCTCGCGACGTTTCGGGAACAGTCATACTACCCATCTACTGGCGAAGATGGGTAGTTTGACACTTCCCGAAACGTCACGAGATATCAACGTTACCACCCGGCTGGCGACCCAAGAAACCTTCATCATAAAGAGCTAGTGTTGCGCAAGAGCGATATTTTCTGAATCCCTGTTGGTTATATATCAATAAGCGATTTTCTTCAAGGTGATTCATAATGTTCGAGTATAGTATATGCTCCAAAATCCTACTGCATGTTCTTAATAAAAGTTAAAAAAAAGTAAAGAAATTTGTTTTTTTTTTAAATATATTTTTTTGTGCTGAAAGTACCCTTCCGTTTTGCATGTTATCGAAAATGCATTTGTATAGCAATTTTACAATTTGGAAGCAGAAGACCGTGCTGAAAAGAAATGTCTCCAAATTTTTATGTGGGAACTCTTAGAGCTTTTTAAATAAGAAACTTTATTAACATCATGCATATTTATTCTTCATGTCTACATGTTTCCTCCGAACTGTAACGTGTAAAATGGCGGTGTGTAATGTAACTATGTCGGTGATTGAGAAACAGCCATTCGAAGAATTCGTCCACTTATGCCACACCCCCAACGAGCGCTGAGACATCTGCCACAATCCGACACCTCGAGTTCACCCTCATCGATCATTCTCCACACAGTCTATTATATCTCTTAAAAAAAATAATGTAACTATTTACTTAGGGGAAACACTCTCGTAGTAAATTTGTTTGTCCTTTGATTTATCGTGATCTGTTACTGATTTTTAGTGAAGTTAGTTTTTACGTTCAGCTTTCAAAAAAATACAAAAGAGATATAATAAGCGAAATAACGAATTTCGTAGATTGCCAATTAAGTATTATCGAGCGCCAGGCTCCCTACAAAATATTGTAAATGCAATAGCGTAGTATTACTCAACTCCAGTTCACTGATCTGAAATTATTACTATCACAGAAAATAGACAAGTTTTAATGAAATTATTTCACTGGATTCCATCAGTTAATCTCACTGAATATTTTTACATAATTTCTTCCGCTCCGGCTATCAGACATTGTGCTGTGAAAAAATATTTTTATATGTACTGCGTAATGGCGGCTAGTTGTTAACAGTCAGAGATCACTGTTACTCGCTCCGCAGCAGCTGGAAACATGCTAAATAATTTTCATTAAATATTCTTTTCCTAAGATAAATGTGGCGTAGGTTCTTGAAATAACTCACGGAGATCACTTTATACTAATATATTCTTACTAGGACACAGTTTACACCATTAAATATTTGCAATTACGTTACGACAGAAACAAATGCTAGCGAAGCACAATAGCTTGCGTACCTTATTCCAGCTAACGCCAGAACGAACAGAACAAAGCAGACTAGACAGAAGAATGAGCATTGCATTGTGTTTTATACTCTTACAAAGATAATAATACTTCTTTTAATTACTTACACATTATAATCTCATACAATAAAAATGTCTTTTCTGCATCTATCGATCTATATTGTATATTTTTACAGTTAGTGCTATTACCTTTCGCAGATAAATCGATGTTTGCAGTTCATTTTGAGTCACATACAGTCATTTTTATTTATGTTTCACCTCGATAATGGTGAATATTGCAAAAGGGACACTTCAAGCCCCGACTTCACCCCATCCGATTTTCATCTGTCTCCCAAACTTGAAGAACACCTTCGAGGACTTCACTTTGATTGCGACTTACCGGTGCAAGCAGAGGTGGCTCCGTCAAAAGCGTCGAACATCCTACATACCGTGATGGTATCAACAGACCGATCTCTCGTTGGGAGAAATGTGTTCGTCGCCAGCGTAGGTATGTCAAGAAATAAATATGTAGACATGAAGAATAGAGATGTAGAATGATAATAAAGTCTGTTTCATTCGACAAAGCTTCTAGAGAGTTTTCACATAAAAAAATCGGAGGCATATCGTTTCAGCACGCTTTCGTATTTGACCATGAAAAGTGATATTTTACCTGTTTGTGAACTGTAGAACGGCTTTGATGTATATGCCAGAAGTTTCGATTCACGGGAAATTTGACAATGTGACGGACACTTTTCATGTCGATGTTTCGCCGCACATGTTGTGTCAAAAATAGTTTTATCACAATTTATCTCAGTGTATCGTGAGTTTCCACAACTGTGGATCCCACCATCAAGGATGAAAACAAACTAGTACTGGCAGTTAGCAAAATAGTAGCCGTGTTCCATCTTTTCTGGCCGTATATCACGCAGGAAAGGGTTAAGAAGAAAATCATTTTCTGCTTATAACATACAAACGACAGTGCAATCTAATAAATAGAATCCAAGTTCTCCGGTTCTTCCGCAGACGATGCGGGCTATTGTGTCCCCACTCTGTGGATTTTAATGAATTTTAGAGGACCAAGTAGAAGAGAATAAATTTCCACATACTCGTGTCATCTTTTTCATGTGAGGGTTGAGTAATTCTAATCATGATATTAAAGGTTTCACTGTCCATCTGCAGAAAGCTGATGTACTCGTGAGGTTCCGGTGTAACATTTCCTTTAACAGGTTATCTACATCTACATCTACATGGATACCCTGCAAATCACATTTAAGTGCCTGGCAGAGCGTTCATCCAACCACCTTCACAATTCTCTATTATTCTACTCTCGTATAGCGCGCGGAAGGAACGAACACCTATATCTTTCCCTACGATCTCTGATTTCCCATATTTTATCGTCGCGATCGCTTCTCCTTTGTAGGTCAGTGTCGACAAAATATTTTCGCATTCGCAGGAGAAAGTTGGTGATTGGAAAACGCCTTTCCTTTAATGATGTCCAGCCCAAAATCTGCATCATTTCAGAGACACTCTCTCCCATATTTCGCGATGATACAAAACGTGCTGACCTTCTTTGAACTTTTACAATGTACTCCGTCAGTCGTATCTGGTAAGGATCCCACACCGTGCAGCAGTATTCTAAAAGAGGACGGACAAGCGTAGTGTAGGCAATCTCCTTAGTAGACCTGTTACATTTTCTAAGTGTCTTGCCGATAAAACGCAGTCTTTGCTTAGCCTTCCCCACAACATTTTCTGTTGTTCGTAATTGTAGTTCCTAGGTATTTAGTTGATTTGGGCATTAAGATTTGACTGATTTATCGCGTGTCCGAAGTTTAACGGATTCCTTTTAGCACTCATGTGGATGACCTCACACTTTTCGTTATTTAGGGTCAATCGCCAATTTTCGCACCATTCAGACATCTTTCGCAAATCTTTTTGCAATTTATTTTGATCCTCTGATGACTTTATTAGTCGATAAACGACAGCGCCATCTGCAAACAACCTAAGACAGCTGCTCAGATTGTCTCCCAACTCATTTATATAGGTAACACTGCCTTGGAGAACGCCAGAAATGACTTCTGTTTTTTTCGATGACTTTCCGTCAATTACTACGATCTGTGACCTCTGACAAGAAATCACATATACAGACACGATATTCCATAAGCACGCAATTTCACTTGAAGTCGCTTGTGTGGCACAGTGTCAAAAGCCTTCCGGAATCCAGAAATATGAAATCGATCTGAAATCCCTTGTTAATAGCACTCAACACTTCATGCGAATAAAGATCTAGTTGTTTTTCACAAGAACGATGTTTTCTAAACCCATTTTGACTGTGTGTCAATAGACCGTTTTCTTCGAGGTAATTCATAATGTTCGAACATTTTCCAAAATCCTGCTGCATATCGACGTTAACGATATGGGCCTGTAATGAAGTGGATTACGCCTACTACCTTTCGTGAATATTGGTGTGACCTGTGCAACTTTCAAGGACTTCGGGTACCGATCTTTCCCTGTATCGGAGTCTTCTTTTCTTCTTCAAACACAGTGCCAGAGTCAGTGTTAGAAATCGCGTATCTGCATTTGTAACCATTCTGTCTAGTGTCAAAATTCAACATACATGAAAAGCGTCCGCTTCAAACGTAAGGTTAAATTGCCAAACTTTGTTTGTAGATGCATAGACATGTTCGACACATCCGTGGCTACATAAAAACGAATTTCACAAACAGGTTCATTCTTTTGCGAGAGACGTAACAAGTTATTAAAAATTTCGCTGTCCATTCCAAGCAAGCTGATGTACTGAACGGGTTCTGAACATACAGGGTGTTACAAAAAGGTACGGCCAAACTTTCAGGAAACATTCCTCACACACAAAGAAAGAAAATATGTTATGTGGAAATGTGTCCGGAAACGCTTACTTTCCATGTTAGAGCTCATTTTATTACTTCTCTTCAAATCACATTAATCATCGAATGGAAACACACAGCAACAGAATGTACCAGCGTGACTTCAAACACTTTGTTACAGGAAATGTTCAAAATGTCCTCCGTTAGCTAGGGTACATGCATCCACCCTCCGTCGCATGGAATCCCTGATGCGCTGTTGCAGCCCTGGAGAATGGCGTATTGTATCACAGCCGTCCACAATACGAGCACGAAGAGTCTCTACATTTGGTACCGGGGTTGCGTGGACAAGAGCTTTCAAAGGCCCCCATAAATGAAAGTCAAGAGGATTGAGGTCAGGAGGGCGTGGAGGCCATGGAATTGGTCCGCCTCTACCAATCCATCGGTCACCAAATCTGTTGTTGAGAAGCGTACGAACACTTCGACTGAAATGTGCAGGAGCTCCATCGTGCATGAACCACATGTTGTGTCGTATTTGTAAAGGCACATGTTCTAGCAGCACAGGTAGATTATCCCGTATGAAATCATGATAACGTGCTCCATTGAGCGTAGGTGGAAGAACATGGGGCCCAATCAAGACATCACCAACAATGTCTGTCCAAACGTTCACAGATGTCAACACAAGCACCGAAGTCAACATTACCTTCCTTCAATTGGGCCAACTGGCGGTGAATCGAGGAAGTACAGTACATACTGACGCAACTAAAATGAGCTCTAACATGGAAATTAAGCGTTTACGGACACGTGCCCACATAACATGTTTTCTTTATTTGTATGTGAGGAATGCTTCCTGAAAGTTTGGCCGTACCTTTTTGTAACACCCTGTATACTTTAGCGTATCTTCATGGGTAAATCTATCATTTTAAGCACCAGCGTTTGGTTTTAGTCTTCTTCTTTCAACCCAGTGCCAGACTCAATGTTACAAATGCTTTGTCTGCATCTGTGGCCATTCTCACTACTGTTACGAACACTAACAGCGCTTGCTTCAAAGTGACGTTCAAATGACAAACCTTGTACGTGAATGGGCTTGTTTGACAAACCCGTAGATACAGGAGGGGCTATGACAAACACGTTTGCTGATTTCTGGGGTCTTTACGCTGTGTTGGTCCACCTTTGGAACGCAATACGCTTGCGACGTCTGCGTAGCACGGATTTGATGAGTCCTTGGTACAGTGCCAGAGGTACGCGTCACTAGATATCTCCGGACAGGGGCGTAAGTTAAGGGCCGTTAGTTTGTGTGTGCAGAGATGTCACCTGATCCATCGGGCCCACACTGGGCGGATTTTGCACCCACGACGTCACCGACATATATCTCTAACGTCGATCAGTTGTAGAATTTTGGAACACGTATTGTGTTCGAGTATAATGACTTTTCTGGAGACTAGAAATCTACTCTGTAGGAATCAGCATGGGTTTCGAAAAAGACGGTCTTGACTTCCGCAAGGCATTCGATATAGTTCCCCACAGTCGTTTAATGAACAAAGTAAGAGCATATGGACTATCAGACCAATTGTGTGATTGGATTGAGGAGTTCCTAGATAACAGGACGCAGCATGTCATTCTCAATGGAGAGAAGTCTTCCGAAGTAAGAGTGATATCAGGTGTGCCGCAGGGGAGTGTCATAGGACCGTTGCTATTCACAATATACATAAATGACCTGGTGGATGACATCGGAAGTTCACTGAGGCTTTTTGCAGATGATGCTGTAGTGTATCGAGATGTTGTAACAATGGAAAATTGTACTGAAATGCAGGAGGATCTGCAGCAAATTGACGCATGGTGCAGGGAATGGCAATTGAATCTCAATGTAGACAAGTGTAATGTGCTGCGAATACACAGAAAGATAGATCCTTTATCATTTAGCTACAAAATAGCAGGTCAGCAACTGGAAGCAGTTAATACCATAAATTATCTGGGAGTACGCATTAGGAGTGATTTAAAATGGAATGATCATATAATGTTGATCGTCGGTAAAGCAGATGCCAGACTGAGATTCATTGGAAGATTCCTAAGGAAATGCAATCCGAAAACAAAGGAAGTAGGTTACAGTACGCTTGTTCGCCCATTGCTTGAATACTGCTCAGCAGCGTGGGATCCGTACCAGATAGGATTGATAGAAGATATAGAGAAGATCCAACGGAGAGCAGCGCGCTTCCTTACAGGATCATTTAGTAATCGCGAAAGCATTACGGAGATGATAGATAAACTCCAGTGGAAGACTCTGCAGGAGAGACGCTCAGTAGCTCGGTACGGGCTTTTGTCAAAGTTTCGAGACCATACCTTCACCGAAGAGTCGAGCAGTATATTGCTCCCTCCTACGTATATCTCGCGAAGAGACCATGAGGATAAAATCAGAGAGATTAGAGCCCACACAGAGGCATACCGACAATCCTTCTTTCCACGAACAATACGAGACTGGAATAGAAGGGAGAACCGATAGAGGTACTCAAGGTACCCTCCGCCACACACCGTCAGGTGGTTTGCGGAGTATGGATGTAGATGTAGATGTAGATAATGTTCCTCGAGCCATTGTACCTCGATTCCAAGCCTGTCACAGGGACAGTCATCCTGCTGGAAGATGGCCTCGCCCTCGAGGAAGGCACAAAGTACGAAGGGGGCAGTGTGTCGTAATAAGTAAGAGACCTGGGTTCGAATCATGTTCCTGGTAAAAATTTTCATGACAGCATAGTTCACAGATGTCGTGGTGTCTTCTATTCCTGAGTGCTTCTGGCCTACTCTGTCTTAGATGAACCACCCGTCTCACTGTTTCTTCGATGATGTGAGTTTGGAATTGTGACTCTAGTGATGTCTCCAGTACTTCTCGTCTCTCCTCGTCACATACGAGTACATTTTCCCCTCAGCCTGTCTACTGTGGGAGTATCTTTCTGCACTTCCATGATCTTGCAACCTTGGTGTGGTGCCACCGCCAGACACCACACTTGCTAGGTGGTAGCCTTTAAATCGGCCGCGGTCCGTTAGTATACGTCGGACCCGCGTGTCGCCACTGTCAGTGATTGCAGACCGAGCGCCGCCACACGGCAGGTCTAGAGACACGTCCTAGCACTCGCCCCAGTTGTACAGCCGACTTTGCTAGCGATGCTACACTGACAAATACGCTCTCATTTGCCGAGACGATAGTTAGCATAGCCTTCAGCTATGTCATTTGCTACGACCTAGCAAGGCGCCATTTCCAGTTTATATTGAGATTATTAATGTATCAACAAGAGCGATGTCTTCCAATTATGGATTAAAGTTAAGTATTACATCAACTACGTACTTTATTTGCTACTATTATTTCCCTTAACTGTTCCAGACCTCACGCCAGTCTGCGTGAGCTTTAACGCGTGCCTTTCGGCTACCCGTCACTGTGGATTGGCTGTCTTGCCAGTCCACAACACTTGGTTCATGTCCCGCTCCGTTCCTCGGAGCCTTCCGTGCCAGCAGAGGCCTCTGTGCTGCTGCAATCTTTCTTTCACCTGTCCTCCCAAGCAGGCGAAGATTGGCAGCATCGTGACTATTAAGTCGCAGCTGTCAGGGGCCACGTCCTTAGCACCAGGCCGGTCGGAGTGGCCGAGTGGTTCTAGGCGCTACAATCTGGAACCGCGTGACCGCTACGGTAGCCGGTTCGAATCCTGCCTCGGGCATGGATTGTGTGATGTCCTTAGGTTTAAGTAGGCCTAAGTTCTAGGGGAGTGATGACCTCAGAAGTTAAGTCCCATAGTGCTCAGAGCCATTTGAACCTAGCACCAGATTACATTATCTGATTGGTGCCTGTGTCTCGAGCATGGATCTGGAGAACTGTTGTAGAATATCCAACTGCAGAGTCCACCTCTCTTTCGTCTCGCTTTTTGGTATCTTCTCCAAGTGGTGTCCTATCGGGATGTTACATTGCTCCCAGTCAGTGGTATGCAGGGTGGTCCATTGATAGTGACCGGGCCAAATATCTCACGAAATAAGCATCAAACGAAAAAACTACAAAGAACGAAACTCATCTAGCTTGAAGGGGGAAACCAGATGGCGCTATGGTTGGCCCGCTAGATGGCGCTGCCATAAGTCAAACGGATATCAACTGCGTTTTTTTTTTAAATAAGAACCCCCATTTTTTTTACGTATTCGTGTAGTACGTAAAGAAATATGAATGTTTTAGTTGGACTAATTTTTTCGCTTTGTGATAGATGGCGCTGTAATAGTCACAAACATTAGGCTCACAATTTTAGACGAACAGTTGGTAGCAGGTAGGTTTTTCAAATTAAAGTATAGAACGTAGGTATGTTTGAACATTTTATTTCGGTTGTTCCAATGTGATGCGTGTACCTTTGTGAACTTACCATTTCTGAGAACGCATGCTGTTACAGCATGTACTTGTGCTTCAACCTTAAATACGGATTTGTTCTACCAAGAAGTAATGGATGAATCCATAAATACAAAATAAGATAATTTATTACTGACATTAGTAACATTGCTACAGCACGGAATTACTGTAACACGCAGCCTGGACGAGAGGAGAGAGAGGAATTAGAGTTTAACAAATGTTGACCCAAACAAAACTTATCCGAATCTGTTGGAAAAATTAATATTTGGGTCAACATTTGTAAAACTCTAATTCATCTCCCTCAAACCGCACCCTATGGGGAGAGAGGTAGACTTTTAGTTTTAGCGAATCAAAATTTACAAAGTAAATAAGTATTTCTTATGTATCCGTAACCATTTTCCACGCAAACATGTGAACATGGAATTTCTTGAATTACAGCGCCAACTACCAAGAATCAAAACAAATGCTTACGACAAAATGTACGTAGTTTTTTATGTAGACTCTGATTCAGCAATAAAAAATGGGGGTTCGCACTTGATTCAAATGGTTCAAATGGCTCTGAGCACTATGGGACTCAACATCTTAGGTCATAAGTCCCCTAGAACTTAGAACTACTTAAACCTAACTAACCTAAGGACATCACACACACCCATGCCTGAGGCAGGATTCGAACCTGCGACCGTAGCAGTCCCGCGGTTCCGGACTGCAGCGCCAGAACCGCTAGACTACCGCGGCCGGCTTCGCACTTGAAATTGTCAAGTTGCCTCCCGCCCCACTCCCAAGAGGCTGGGGTGGCGGGCTAATTTTAGCACCAGCAGATGTCCCCCTCGAAAATAATCAACTTTGGATTCTACACATTTTTTCGTGTGAAGCTTATTTTTCGAGTTATTCTGGTTTGTCAACTTAAAATTTGAACCCTGTATAAGCGGACCAGCACCGAATAGGGATGGCCACCATGCAACTGAGGATGTGCCACCGAACAATAGATACATCAGATTTGGTCAGAATCGAGTCTGCCGGTATGGATTTACACATGGGGCACATGCCCTCAAAGCATACAGTTGTCCCAACAGCCACACTGCGGCACAGGACCTTCGGGCAAAGAAGAACAATTTCAAAAAATGGTTCAAATGGCTCTAAGCACTATGGGAGTTAACTTCTGAGGTCATAAGTGCCCTAGAGCTTAGAGCTACTTACACCTAACTAACCTAAGCACATCACACACATCCATGCCCGAGGCAGGATTCGAACCTGCGGCCGTAGCGGTCACACAGTTCCAGACTGTAGTGCCTAGAACCACTTGGCCACCTCGGCCGGCAGAACAATTTCGCGTGAATAATAGTGGCAGGGCTCTTGAACGCCAGACGTAGTTATTGGGGTTGCAACTCCAATAAATAAAAATCAGTACAACAAAAACAGTTTACTCGTTATTCAGTATTAAACAAATTATGTTCCTCAAGTACTTTTTAATTTAATACTCACAGCTCTGTAAATAACAGCGTGATCGAAGCTTTAGCTGAGCATTACGATACAAATACGAGGTCTGTTCAGAAAATTCTTGAAATTTCGTAATTTCGCACCAGTGGTGTGTTGGAGCGAAATGCGATTGGCATGCCTCCGCACGGCTATGTTTATTGTTAACTGCCGAGAGTGTCATTGTTGTATCTCTGTTGGTTATTGTTCAGTGTTGTATTGAGTAGGACCTTTGTATCGCACAGTTTGCGAATTTTAGTCCGGCAGAGTTAGAGAAGCATCGCGTCTGCGCTAAATTTTGCATGAAACTCAAGAAAACCCTTACAGAGACACGCGAAATCATGCAGGAAGTCTACGGTGATGCGTGCTTAAGCCGCATTCGCTGTTACGAATGGTTCACAGGGTCTAAAGATGGCTGGACGGAAGTTAAAGATGACCCTCTTTCAGGACGGCCTTCGACGTCTACCGACGACGCTCATTTCAGGAACGTCAACGAAATTGTGCGTGTCAATGGAAGGTCGGCTGTCCATTGTAGAAGAATGTAACATTTCAGTTGGATCATGTCAGGAAATCGTGACACAGCATTTTGGAATGCGCCGTCTTGCTGCCAAGTTCGTCCTACGGCTCATGAGTCAAGACCAGAAATACCTTCGCCTCGTAGTTTGTGAAGAGCTTTTAGATCGCGAAATTGAGAACGAGGTGTTCCCTATGAGAATCGTAAGTGGTGATGAGAAGTGGGTCTACAGTTAACGATGCTGAGACCAAGGTTCAATCTTCACAATCAATCGGCAAAGGTCCTCCTAGACGAAATAAAAGCTATACAGGGTGTTACAAAAAGGTACGGCCAAACTTTCAGGAAACATTCCTCACACACAAAGAAAGAAAATATGTTATGTGGACATGTGTCCGGAAACGCTTACTTTCCATGTTAGAGCTCATTTTATTACTTCTCTTCAAATCACATTAATCATGGAATGGAAACACACAGCAACAGATCGTACCAGCGTGGCCTCAAACACTTTGTTACAGGAAATGTTCAAAATGTCCTCCGCTAGCGAGGATACATGCATCCACCCTCCGTCGCATGGAATCCCTGATGCGCTGATGCAGCCCTGGAGAATGGCGTATTGTATTACAGCCGTCCAGAATATGAGCACGAAGAGTCTCTACATTTGGTACCGGGGTTGCGTAGACAAGAGCTTTCAAATGCCCACATAAATGAACGTCAAGAGGGTTGAGGTCAAGAGAGCGTGGAGGCCATGTAATTGGTCCGCCTCTACCAAACCATCAGTTACCGATTCTGTTGTTGAGAAGCGTACGAATACTTCGACTGATATGTGCAGGAGCTCCATCGTGCATGAACCACATGTTGTGTCGTACTTGTAAAGGCACATGTTCTAGCAGCACAGGTATGAAATCATGATAACGTGCTCCATTGAGCGTAGGTGGAAGAACAAACTAAAATGAGCTCTAACATGGAAATCAAGCGTTTCCGGACACATGTCCACATAACATCTTTTCTTTATTTGTGTGTGAGGAATGTTTCCTGAAAGTTTGGCCGTACGTTTTTGTAACACCCTGTGCATATACCAAAATGGTATCTGTGTAGTTAAGGCTCACCGGCCACACTACCATCTTCTTCTTCTGTGCGAATGCACAAACAGTGCCCGAACTCTTACGGGAATCGGCAACGCGCCGCGAGTAATGAGTATAATGGGCGGGGGCACTACGAATGTAGTGCGGGACAATACGTAGAGAATGTGGGTTTCGCGGGAGGCGTGCAGGAGATAAATCCCTGCATTCGCGCTATCCTCTGTGTCCTCGGTGGCTCAGATGGATAGAGCGTCTGCCATGTAAGCAGAAGATCCCGGGTTCGAGTCCCAGTCGGGGCACACATTTTCATCTGTCCCCGTTGACGTATGTCAACGCCTGTAAGCAGCTAAGGGTGTTCATTTCATTGTAATTTCAAATAAAAGCTCATTAGCTCAGGTTAAATATCAAAGCCATGCTGATATTTTTCTTTGACTTTGAAGGATTATAAATAATTCAAAAGCAAAAATCGCTTAAACACAGTTTATTAGATGACCGGTTTCAACACACTAGCCGTGCGGGATTAGCCGAGCGGTCTGGGGCGCTGCATTCATGGGCTGTGCGGCTGGTCCCGGCGGAGGTTCGAGTCCTCCCTCGGGCATGGGTGTGTGTGTTTGTCCTGATGATAATTTAGGTTAAGTAGTGTGTAAGCTTAGGGACTCATGACCTTAGCAGTTAAGTCCCATAAGATTTCACACACATTTGAACAACACACTAAAGGTGCCATCATCGGATCTGAATGTAACTTTACATGCGTAAATCATTTGGATATAACGATACATGGGGCAGACCAGCCCATATAGAATCACTGTCGCAGAAAAAATTACCATGAGAGCAGTTGTTTTTTAATTTTTTAATTTATATTTCTGCGAAAATGATTTTATATCAGCTGGTCTGCCTCATGTATCGTTATATCCAAATGAGTTATGCATGTTAAGTTACATTGAGATCCGATGATGGCACCTTTAGTGTGTTGAAACCGGTTATCCAGTAAACACTGTTTAAGCGATCGTGGCTTTTGAATTATTTATACAACAGAGTGATTGCCCCACAACACAGTACGTGTTCACTGCAAAAAAGTTTGAATGATCAGTTCATCATGAATACGTACCACAGGGATAAACTTTTGATCGATGGTGCTATCGGGGGTTTTGCAACGCCTGAGAGAAAATTTGTGAAGGAAACGGCCCGAAAAGTGGCGAGGCAATTCATGGCTCTTGCGCCACGGTAACACACCCGGAAATTCATCCCTATTGGTGCGTGACTATTGCACAGAAAACGAAATCACTGTGCTGCATCATCCTCCGTACTCTACAGACCTGGCCCTTGGGGACTTTTCCTCATTTCCAAAGTTGAAAACCCCATTGAAAAGACGAAGATTTGCAACTATAGACGAGGTAAAAGAAAATTTGCAGACGGCGCTTCGAGCGGTCCAGCAAGAGGCGCAACCAAGACTGTTTCCAGAAGTGGTAACGGTGTTGGGAACGGTTACTGTTGTGTTCTCCAACAGTTTATTGAACGTAACTTCTTCTACAATACAATAGCTGGCTGTACAATAGATGTAAACGTCTGTCGACCCAGCCGGAGATGTGGCTCCTCTCGGTCGGCTGGTACTTCGATCGGCGGTGCAGTACAGCGGCTTCGGTGGTATCTTCTCGGAGACTCTGCTATAGCGGTTGCCATTAGCAGCGGAGGAAGACTGGTCTGTCTTCGGCCGGCCGGGCCTATATAGTGAACTGGAGCCAATAGAAACCCGGCGTAGGAATCCGTGGCCGGATATGTCGCGGCGGCGAAAGGAAAGGTTCCTATTAATCGACTGGAATCTTCGGCGTGTTTACCTGATGTCTTCGCCTGTTTGGCTGTTGGTTTGTTTCCCTCATAGCGTGGCTGTTATGCGGTGCTGCCTGCCATTTAGGGGAACCCGATGGCAGACAGTACAGATACCAATTGTGGGGAAGAGTATTCCAAAGGACACAATCCACAATACATAAAAGGTAAGAGTAGAAAAAATTTGTGGACGTAGTACTGGAATTTTCTGAACAGGCGTCGTTACTGTAGCATAAGACAATTTAAAGATAGCATTAGGGTAACGTACAACCCGCCAGGGTAGCCGAGAGCGCTAACGCGCTGCTTCCTGGACTCGGGTAGGCGCGCCTGTGGTTTTTAGGCGGTTTTCCACATCCATCTAAGTGAATACCGGGCTGATCCACATGTTCCGCCTCAGTTACACGGCTTGCAAACATCTAAACACATTCGTACTGTTTCGTGGATTACACTCGACACAGACAGTTGGCAGTTGGGGTACATAAATTCCGTCCGTGTCCCGGGGGGGGGGGGGGGGGTACGGGGTGGCGGCAGGTGGGACAAGGCTCAAGCGATAAATTAGGGTAATGTACACAGAAGACAATGGGCTGTTGGTAAATGCACAAACAGATTTTTATATACATAATCTTTCGGGGAGAACAGTAAATATTTTAGGATGTGGAAGTTTAGGCCAGTTCAGATACAACATTCCATATAATATGTGTCCAGTTTTTAATGGTTCAGAGCGGTACAGCCGCTTTCAGAGACAGGTTTTCATTTCAGATGATGGTACCACAGCCACTATCGGTTTACAAACAGCAGAGCACCAGGTTCAACTCTTGGTTGCAGTAAACTGCCTCGGAATGGTGCTGTTCCCAGAGGTCATATTTCGTGTGAACGTGGAAATGAACGAGAACAGGCCTGTTCAGGAGGGGGCTAGGCGAACACGAGCCCTCACTGCGAAATGCGGCTGTCAGACGTCGTTATGTAGCGCAGGGGAAGTTCATTCACAGGAATGGCGATATGTTAAGCTCGCCGTAGTTTTAAAAGCAAGCGTGTATGTTTAATGGCGCTGCGCTTAAAGTGGAGAGCGGCTCTTCTAAATCGACGGAGAGTAGGATTAGAGCAGGGTTATGAAGTTCAAAGCGTAGGTCAGGTGCAGCAGTATGAATTTATAACACGCCAGGACAGAACGCCTAGCTACTGTTATAGTCCTCCGGTGAGAAAGGCAGCTGAGTCTTAAGTTTCATGATGAAATAAGTCTTGCAGACTCGTATAAATTTTCTTTCTTCAACATAAATTTGTACATCTTCACAAGTCTGCAGCTACGATTACGTTGATATTGGGACCCACACATCTGTGAGAGATACTGTTGTGTGCACTGAAGAAAACGAAATCTGCCATCGAAGCTCCCTGACAGACCTCAATTTAAAAGCTTATCTTCGAATTAGCAGCGCTCTGAAAGTGCTACCAGACACAGGTATTGTACTGAAAGGCAAAATAAGTAGTATTCACCGACGTGCAGTGTTTCTATGTTTAACCTGCGAATAAAATAATCACGAAATAGATGTTAAATTTAAACGACATTCAGCTGGCCGGTGTGACAGAGCGGTTCTTGGCGCTCCGGTCGCAGGTTCGAAACCTGCCTCGGGCATGGATGTGTATGACGTCCTAAGATTAGTTAGGTTTAAGTAGTTCTAAGTTCTAGGGGACTGGTGACCTCAGATGTTAAGTCCCATAGTGCTCAGAGCCATTTGCACCAAACGACATTCACCATAAGGCTGCATCAACCAGAACAAATTCATCGCCGCTACTTACACTTTCTCGTGAACGAGCTTCCAGCATTACTGCAAGAGGCCCTTTGTCTACAAGGACGGCTGTGTTCTTCGAGCGCGACGGAACCCCTGCACGCTATAATCGTCGGTGACACATCACCTCACATAATATTCCCTGGAAGGTGGACTGGCGGAAATGGTAAAGTTTCTTGACCACCTAGGTCTCCATACAACTAGATCTACTTATAATTCTACACTTTCATGGCTGCTCTGTAAAACACATTTAAGTGCCTGGCAGAGGGTTCATCGAGCCACCTTCGCACTAATTCTCTATTATTCCAATCTTGAACAGCGCACGGTAGAAACGACCTACGTCCCGAGTTCGAGTCTCGGGTCGGCACACAGTTTTAATCTGCCAGGAAGTTTCAGACCTACGTCTTTCCGGGCGAGCTTTGATTTCTCTTGTTTTATTGTGATCATCGTTTCTCCCTATGTAGGTCGACGTAAAAAAAAAATTAGCATTCGGAGGTGAAAGTTAGTGACTAAAATTTCGTAAGAAGATCCCGCCCCAACGAAAAACGCCTTTGTTTTAAAGATGCCTACCCCAAATTCTGTGTCATTTCAGTGACACTTTCTCCCCTATTTCTCGATAATACAAAACGTGATGCTCTTCTTTGAGTTTTCTCGATGCACTCCGTCAATCCTATCTGGTAAGGATCGCACATCGCGCACCAGTACTCCAAAAGAGGACAATCTCTTTAGTAGTTCTTTTCATCTTCTAACTGTTCTGCCAATAAAACGCAGTCTTCGGTTCGCCTTCCGCACAACACTTTCTAAGTTTTCTTTCCAATTTAAGTTGTTTGTAACCGTAGTTCCTAGGTATTTAGTTGAAGTTACGGCCTTTAGATTTGAGCGATTTATTGTGTAACCGTATTTTAACGGGTTCCTATTTAGCACTCATGTGGATGGCCTGTCATTTATCATTATTTAGGGTCCATTGCTTATTTCCGCATCATAAAGACGTATCTAAATCGTTTTACAATTTGTTTTGACCTTCTGATAACTTAAGGAGACGATATACGGCAGCACCAACTGCGAAAAAACCCAAGACGGCTGCTCAGATTGTCTCCATAATCGTTTATATAGGCAAGGAACAGGAGAGGTCCTATAACACTAACTCGGGGAACGCTAGAAATCACTTCTGTTTTACCCGATAAGTTTCCGTCATTTACTACGAATTGTGAGCTCTCTGACAGGAACTCACGAATCCAGTCGCATATCTGAGACGATAATCCATAAGCACACAATTTCACTACAAGCTGCTTGTGAGGTACGGTGTCAAAAGCTTTGTGAAAACCCAAAATACGGAATCAATTTGAAATCCCTTGTAAACGGCACCCAATACTTCGTGTGAGTAAAGAGCTAGTTGCTTTTCACAAAACGATTTTTTCTAAATCCGTGGTGACAGTGTGTCAATAGACCGTTCTCTTCGAGGTAATTCATAATGTTGGAACAAAATATATATTAGAACAAATAAGCCCTCGGTCACAAATGTTAAGTCAAAATTGACCACGTTTCGACGCTACTATGAGCGTCGTCTTCAGAATTAGACTAACTGTTCTAAAACATATTAGGTATATAATACATTAATAAAATTAAAAATTGTACCCACTGGAAAAGATGCAGTACTTACAAGTCACATTTAAAAAAATATATAAGCCGGAAAGGCGACGTCATGAACAGTTGTGAGATGGCGAGCCTCTAAGCGCTGCTCGTACTTGAGTGGACAAGGGTTGCAACAAGAGTCTTGTTGCAACCCTTGTTCACAGTACGAGCAGCCCTTAGCGGCTCGCCATCTCACAACTATTCAATTTTGACTTAATATTTGTGACCGAGGGCTTATTTGTTCTAATATAGATTTGCATTTATCAAGTCATTTAAGTTGCTACTCCGAGGATATCTCTTTCTAAGTCATTCATGTTGGAAAATGTTCTTGATTTGAATTGTGGAATATTTACTTCGTCTTTTTTGGTGAAAGAATTTCCGCAGGCTGTGTTCAGCACATAGACTTACTAAATAAAAACTAGACCGCGCTTTGGCGCCAGTGTCGCGTCCCCACACTGAACGTGATAGAAGGCGCCATTTGCAGGGAAACAGTGCGTAAACAGGGTTCGTTCGTGTGCTGCTTTTAATTGTAACAGTAAGAATGGAAGCAAAGACGAAGACGGAAACAATGTTACATTTCACAGGTCAGTCATTTCTGGCTGTTTGTTACTTTCTATTACTTGTGTATAGTATTTTCATGGAGAAATAATACATCATGAGCGTTTGTTTTTCTTTAGATTTCCTCTTACAAACGATTTTCTAAATCGGAAATGGATTGTTGCTACTCGGAGAGAGAACTTCCAACCGACAGCAAATCATTTTCTGTGCTCTCTTCATTTTGGAGAGAACTGTTACATGGAAAATTATGTAAATAGACGTCAACTGGAGGACGATGCTATACCGACAGTATTTGGATTTCCAACTCATTTGCAAAAGGTATAGCGTTTCCAAGCCAATTAATGCAAATGCTAAATGTAGGTGACAGCAGATTGTTCTATAGCCTAACCTGATGTCTATATTTACACCTTATACTGTATCTAATAAACTTTCTGCTACAAAAATTGCAAGTTACATAAGGAAAAAGTTGCAGTGTTAGATTACAGACAAAGGTACTTTGTTGCATGTCAAGTACTTATATTGTATTTGCACATAAATTACTGAAAATACACTCCTGGAAATTGAAATAAGAACACCGTGAATTCATTGTCCCAGGAAGGGGAAACTTTATTGACACATTCCTGGGGTCAGATACATCACATGATCACACTGACAGAACCACAGGCACATAGACACAGGCAACAGAGCATGCACAATGTCGGCACTAGTACAGTGTATATCCACCTTTCGCAGCAATGCAGGCTGCTATTCTCCCATGGAGACGATCGTAGAGATGCTGGATGTAGTCCTGTGGAACGGCTTGCCATGCCATTTCCACCTGGCGCCTCAGTTGGACCAGCGTTCGTGCTGGACGTACAGACCGCGTGAGACGACGCTTCATCCAGTCCCAAACATGCTCAATGGGGGACAGATCCGGAGATCTTGCTGGCCAGGGTAGTTGACTTACACCTTCTAGAGCACGTTGGGTGGCACGGGATACATGCGGACGTGCATTGTCCTGTTGGAACAGCAAGTTCCCTTGCCGGTCTAGGAATGGTAGAACGATGGGTTCGATAACGGTTTGGATGTACCATGCACTATTCAGTGTCCCCTCGACGATCACCAGTGGTGTACGGCCAGTGTAGGAGATCGCTCCCCACACCATGATGCCGGGTGTTGGCCCTGTGTGCCTCGGTCGTATGCAGTCCTGATTGTGGCGCTCACCTGCACGGCGCCAAACACGCATACGACCATCATTGGCACCAAGGCAGAAGCGACTCTCATCGCTGAAGGCGACACGTCTCCATTCGTCCCTCCATTCACGCCTGTCGCGACACCACTGGAGGCGGGCTGCACGATGTTGGGGCGTGAGCGGAAGACGGCCTAACGGTGTGCGGGACCGTAGCCCAGCCTCATGGAGACGGTTGCGAATGGTCCTCGCCGATACCCCAGGAGCAACAGTGTCCCTAATTTGCTGGGAAGTGGCGGTGCGGTCCCCTACGGCACTGCGTAGGATCCTACGGTCTTGGCGTGCATCCGTGCGTCGCTGCGGTCCGGTCCCAGGTCGACGGGCACGTGCACCTTCCGCCGACCACTGGCGACAACATCGATGTACTGTGGAGACCTCACGCCCCACGTGTTGAGCAATTCGGCGGTACGTCCACCCGGCCTCCCGCATGCCCACTATACGCCCTCGCTCAAAGTCCGTCAACTGCACATACGGTTCACGTCCACGCTGTCGCGGCATGCTACCAGTGTTAAAGACTGCGATGGAGCTCCGTATGCAACGGCAAACTGGCTGACACTGACGGCGGCGGTGCGCAAATGCTGCGCAGCTAGCGCCATTCGACGGCCAACACCGCGGTTCCTGGTGTGTCCGCTGTGCCGTGCGTGTGATCATTGCTTGTACAGCCCTCTCGCAGTGTCCGGAGCAAGTATGGTGGGTCTGACACACCGGTGTCAATGTGTTCTTTTTTCCATTTCCAGGAGTGTATGTACAGAAAGAGAGAGCAGCAATTTTCAAAGTTTTTTCAACAAGAAGGTGATTTAGTGTACTGCTCAGACATTCCTGGTCTGATGGATGACTTCGGTATTGAACACAAAAAGGAAGACTGGAGGCTGTTTATTGATTCATCCGAAACTAGTTTAAAGGCTGTTTTGTCACACAATGGTGACACGCACGCATCTACACCTGTTGGACTTCTGTACATGTGAAAGAAAGCTATGAAAACCTAGAAATAGTGCTAAATAAAATCGGCTATTCTGCTCATGGTTGGATGGTATGTGGCGATCTAAATGTAAGATGCATGCTACTTGGCCAGCTGGGTGGCTTTACCAAATTTCCATGTTTCTTGTGTGGATGGGACAGTAGGGCTATAGTCTGGGAGACGAGTCTTTGGTATTGACAGCTCGGTAGCGTCTTCCCGTTGCCTAGCGACCGCAGGCAGGCAGCCAATGACGGCCTGACTTTGAGCGGGTAGCAAGGGCCACGTTGCCGCTCTGAAACCCGGGTCGCGCGCGCTTACGAAACTTACCAGTGTCTTGCGTGCACGCGGTGCGGTCGTTCGTCGTTTGTCTGAAGTTGAATTCGCAGTTTATTTCGTTTTTGTTGTTTTTAGTGTTTCTTTGTTTATGTTTCGTTGTAAACAATGTCTAGTGCGGCGGGTAGTACCAGCCCAACACAAGAAGTGAAACGGAGGAAGAGAAGTGTGCTACACACCCAGGCCCGTGAATTCGTGTGCTCTGTGAGGGATTACTTTGAGAAAGAAAAGGACGAAGGTGGGCCCTTAATTCCTGTTGTTCAGGTTGTGAAGAGATCTGCAGCAGCATTGAAAATAAGTAAGAACACTGTTGTAAAGATAGGGAAAGAACAGTATAGTGTAGATTGTGACGAGAGTGGCACAACAAAGCTGCACACACCAGGAAAGAAGCGACCGAGAAATAAGCGGGTGACAGCTTTGGACGATTTTCAGAAAGACGCTATTCGTCGTCATATATACAGCTATTATAAGAGAAGGGAACATCCCACTCTATCTAAATTACTGGTGTCGCTTCAGAAAGACGATCTTTTTAAAGGGAGCAAATTTTCATTGCGTACAGTGTTGAAAGACATAGGCTTCAGCTATTCACTGTTTAACGGACGCAAAATATTAATGGAAAGGACAGATGTAGTTGCATGGCGGTGCAGATTTCTGCGCAGGATCGTGGGTGTGGAATTCGAAAGTATAGTGTGGTTAGATGAAACTTGGGTCAATGCCAGCCATTCTTTACGTTGAGGCTGGAATGATGGAACGCCCGAGGGGACAATGGCAGTGCCTGTTGGCGAAGGAGGGCGTATTATTGTCTTACATGCAGGAACATCGGAAAGTTTTGTGCCAAACTGCTTGAAAATGTTTCAGTAAAAAAAGACGGGAGATTACCATGAAGAAATGAACAGTATAGTACTTCAAGAATGGTTCGAGACATCGCTTATGACGAATCTGCAAGTCTATCAGTTATTGTTATGGACAATGCGCCTTATCATTCCGCTGTTCACGATAAGGCACCAACCTTGGCAACAAAAAAAGACGATATCATTCAGTGGTTGAAACGGCGAAAAGTAGATTTCAGAGAAGATTTAAGGAAGGCGGAACTGCTCGAAATTGTGGCACAAAAGAAACCCCAATTTCCAACATATGTAATTGACGAGATTGCTAAAAGGCACGGGTATGAAATCGTTCGGCTTCCTCCATACCACTGTCACTTCAATGCAATTGAAGGAGTGTGGGCACAGATAAAGAATTACATTGCTGCAAACAATAAAAAATTCACGATCCCTGAAGTGGAAACTCTCCTTTCAGCAGCTATCAATAAAGTGACAAGCGAGACGTGGGCTAAAATTGTAAACAGCACTGCAAGTGCCATCAGAGAGGCGGCCAAAACCGAAGGGGTTGTGGAAGAATGCATCGAAAATTTAATTATACATCTGGGAGAGAGCAGTGATAGTTGGAGTAGTGCTGAGGAAGACAGTGTCAAATCAGATTCTGACGGTGATGTGAGTGGTGTTTTCCCATTACAGTGACTACAACGTATTCAGGAATGTAAGGAGGGAGTTTGCTATCGATCTACAACCAGATCATCATACTGTGAGTACTTTCTTCAGATTATAACTCTTAATGCAATGACCAATTATTCTGTAGCTTGTAGTAGAACAAATTAATAATGCTAATACTTAACAATGGAAGCCAAAACTGCTAATGTTCAACAACTTGCGAAAATAGTTTTCATTTCAGTTGTGAAGTTTAACAAATAACTTTATTATGTTTCAGCATCTTAGATACTTGTACTAAATAGCTCTTATCAGTTTTCGAGTTAATATATTTCAAGCATCAACTTTAAATAAATTCACGCGTACCAATACGACTTGTATTTTGTCTCGCTTTTATTTCTGCTGCTAGAGAATGCGTGTAGCAGACAGGGCGCCGCGTGCTGTGAGCCACGTTCGGCAACAGCGCCGTCTGCCCGCCGGAACTGTCAGTACCAATCACTCGTCTCACGGACTATAGGGATCAACACTGGTGCAGATAGAACTGGCCTGTGAGGGTCTTTAAAACCTGGTGAGAGGAAATACACTCCTGGAAATTGAAATAAGAACACCGTGAATTCATTGTCCCAGGAAGGGGAAACTTTATTGACACATTCCTGGGGTCAGATACATCACATGATCACACTGACAGAACCACAGGCACATAGACACAGGCAACAGAGCATGCACAATGTCGGCACTAGTACAGTGTATATCCACCTTTCGCAGCAATGCAGGCTGCTATTCTCCCATGGAGACGATCGTAGAGATGCTGGATGTAGTCCTGTGGAACGGCTTGCCATGCCATTTCCACCTGGCGCCTCAGTTGGACCAGCGTTCGTGCTGGACGTGCAGACCGCGTGAGACGACGCTTCATCCAGTCCCAAACATGCTCAATGGGGGACAGATCCGGAGATCTTGCTGGCCAGGGTAGTTGACTTACACCTTCTAGAGCACATTGGGTGGCACGGGATACATGCGGACGTGCATTGTCCTGTTGGAACAGCAAGTTCCCTTGCCGGTCTAGGAATGGTAGAACGATGGGTTCGATGACGGTTTGGATGTACCGTGCACTATTCAGTGTCCCCTCGACGATCACCAGTGGTGTACGGCCAGTGTAGGAGATCGCTCCCCACACCATGATGCCGGGTGTTGGCCCTGTGTGCCTCGGTCGTATGCAGTCCTGATTGTGGCGCTCACCTGCACGGCGCCAAACACGCATACGACCATCATTGGCACCGAGGCAGAAGCGACTCTCATCGCTGAAGACGACACGTCTCCATTCGTCCCTCCATTCACGCCTGTCGCGACACCACTAGAGGCGGGCTGCACGATGTTGGGGCGTGAGCGGAAGACGGCCTAACGGTGTGCGGGACCGTAGCCCAGCTTCATGGAGACGGTTGCGAATGGTCCTCGCCGATACCCCAGGAGCAACAGTGTCCCTAATTTGCTGGGAAGTGGCGGTGCGGTTCCCTACGGCACTGCGTAGGATCCTACGGTCTTGGCGTGCATCCGTGCGTCGCTGCGGTCCGGTCCCAGGTCGACGGGCATGTGCACCTTCCGCCGACCACTGGCGACAACATCGATGTACTGTGGAGACCTCACGCCCCACGTGTTGAGCAATTCGGCGGTACGTCCACCCGGCCTCCCGCATGCCCACTATACGCCCTCGCTCAAAGTCCGTCAACTGCACATACGGTTCACGTCCACGCTGTCGCGGCATGCTACCAGTGTTAAAGACTGCGATGGAGCTCCATATGCCACGGCAAACTGGCTGACACTGACGGCGGCGGTGCACAAATGCTGCGCAGCTAGCGCCATTCGACGGCCAACACCGCGGTTCCTGGTGTGTCCGCTGGGCCGTGCGTGTGATCATTGCTTGTACAGCCCTCTCGCAGTGTCCGGAGCAAGTATGGTGGGTCTGACACACCGGTGTCAATGTGTTCTTTTTTCCATTTCCAGGAGTGTACACCGTAGCCATGGTAGATGGCGCTGACGAATGGAAGCTCCTCTGACCACGTGCCGTGTGTTTGTTGTGTGCTGCAGGCTGTGTGATTGACGCAACGTACTGTAAGCAGCAGAATGGCCCCGTGGAACAAGCCGAGATGGTGTTTGTGTACGGCCAAGCACATGGAAACGGTCGATAGACAGCACGGCTGTACCAAAATGAATACCTCACAGACACCGACCACATCACACAACATTTCAAGCCCTCTTTCGGAATTAGTGTGGTCCTTCCACACACACGAACGCGCAGGGAGGCGGCGGACTGTGCCTACGCCAGATTTTTGGAGGACCGGGTTCCACACGATATTGAGATAAGCTCTACCCTGTACAAGCTCCGGGCAAGTGGTCCGCCAACATGGTGTGAGCCGAAGTAAGACTATGTGTATCCCCGCACGACAACCGCTACTATAGCTATCACTCGCAACGGGTGCAACGATTATCAAATGGTTCAAATGGCTCTGAGCACTATGCGACTTAACTTCTCAGGTCATCAGTCCCCTAGAACTTAGAACTACTTAACCCTAACTAACCTAAGAACATCACACGCATCCATGCCCGAGGCAGGATTCGAACCTGCGACCGTAGCGGTCGCGCTGTTCCAGAGTGTAGCGCATAGAACCGCTCGGCCACACCGGCCGGCGCAACAATTATCAACAGCGGATTTTCCCCCGTGGGAAGAATTTTGACAATGGCTTCTGCACCAGGCCATCACAATTATGGAATTTCTGTGATGAGTCCTCTTCACCGGTGAACCATTCTGCTGCTTACACTACACTTCGTCAACTGCACAGTCTGCAACACACATGGAACACACGGCACTTGGTCAGAGGAATTTTCATTCGTCAGCATTTCCGGTCCTCCTTTTCCAGTCAGGAATGCATCCCTGAAGTTTGTCGATTTTATTAATACAGGGTGTTTCAAAAATGACCGGTATATTTGAAACCGCAATAAAAACTAAACGAGCAACGATAGAAATACACCGTTTGTTGCAATATGCTTGGGACAACAGTACATTTTCAGGCAGACAAACTTTCGAAATTACAGTAGTTACAATTTTCAACAACAGATGGCGATGTGGTCTGGGAAACTCTATAGTACGATATTTTCCACATATCCACCATGCGTAGCAATAATATGGCGTAGTCTCTGAATGAAATTACCCGAAACCTTTGACAACGTGTCTGGCGGAATGGCTTCACATGCAGATGAGATGTACTGCTTCAGCTGTTCAATTGTTTCTGGATTCTGGCGGTACACCTGGTCTTTCAAGTGTCCCCGCAGAAAGAAGTCACAGGGGTTCATGTCTGGCGAATAGGGAGGCCAATCCACGCCACCTCCTGTATGTTTCGGATAGCCCAAAGCAATCACACGATCATCGAAATATTCATTCAGGAAATTAAGGACGTCGGCCGTGCGATGTGGCCGGGCACCATCTTGCATAAACCACGAGGTGTTCGCAGTGTCGTCTAAGGCAGTTTGTACCACCACAAATTCACGAAGAATGTCCAGATAGCGTGATGCAATAATCGTTTCGGACCTGAAAAATGGGCCAATGATTCCTTTGGAAGAAATGGCGGCCCAGACCAGTACTTTTTGAGGATGCAGGGACGATGGGAATGCAACATGGGGCTTTTCGGTTTCCCATATGCGCCAGTTCTGTTTATTGACGAAGCCGTCCAGGTAAAAATAAGCTTCGTCAGTAAACCAAATGCTGCCCACATGCATATCGCCGTCATCAATCCTGTGCACTATATCGTTAGCGAATGTCTCTCGTGCAGCAATGGTAGCGGCGCTGAGGAGTTGCCGCGTTTGAATTTTGTACGGATAGAGGTGTAAACTCTGGCGCAGAAACGATACGTGGACGTTGGCGTCATTTGGACAGCAGCTGCAACACGGCGAACGGAAACCCGAGGCCGCTGTCGGATCACCTGCTGCACTAGCTGCGCGTTGCCCTCTGTGGTTGCCGTACGCGGTCGCCCTACCTTTCCGGCACGTTCATCCGTCACGTTCCCAGTCCGTTGAAATTTTTCAAACAGATCCTTTATTGTATCGCTTTTCGGTCCTTTGGTTACATTAAACCTCCGTTGAAAACACTGTGTTCTAGGCGGTGGAATTCCAACACCAGAAAAATCCTCTGTTCTAAGGAATAAACCATGTTGTCTACAGCACACTTGCACGTTGTGAACAGCACACGCTTACAGCAGAAAGACGACGTACAGAATGGCGCACCCACAGACTGCGTTGTCTTCTATATCTTTCACATCACTTGCAGCGCCATCTGTTGTTGAAAATTGTAACTACTGTAATTTCGAAAGTTTGTCCGCCTGAAAATGTACTGTTGTCCCAAGCATATTGCAACAAACGGTGTATTTCTATCGCTGCTCGTTTAGTTTTTATTGCCGTTTCAAATATACCGGTCATTTTTGAAACACCCTGTATTAACCCTGTACAAACCGTCAAAAACCTACTGACGCATAGTATTCATTTGATATGAGCACACCCTGCTGTAGCAAGGAAAGACGGTTACAAGCGGAAAAATGCTCCTGTTCAGTGCACAAAAACGGCGAATATGTTCCTCTTTGAAAGACTCGGACATAAAAGTGAGGAACCAGCTCCCTCAATCCTCATTCAGTCTTCGCCACCAAACATTTTGGCACGCGAACATATTCGCGCTTTTTGTGCTGAAAGCTAGTAGCAGAGAGACAGTGACTGTGTAAGAGTGAGGAGACAGTGCCAGAGGATGAGAAAGAGAGAGGAGGCGATGCTGTTAGGAGAGAAAGTGGCGGTGAAAGACAAAGAGCGGTGGATGATGGTGATAGCAGTGGGATCTAAAGAGAGAGGAGTCTTTGATGGTTAGTTACAGACAGTGGCAGTGAAAGAGAAAGAGAGGTAGTGGGAGGAAACGAGAGAGAAGACAGTGGAAATGAAAAATAGAGGTCAGTGGAGACGGTACATAGGCTTGAGCGCTCTTCACCCTCCCAGACCGGGGTGTATGTATAGGGGAGGGCGTAATATGGACCGAAATTTTTAAGACGTGGGTAGAGAGGAAAAACAAGTTGGACTCCCAGAATGTTTGAGTCACTGATCTATGTTGGAGACAGTGGAAGTGAGAAAGTAAGACAATAGGAGACAGTGAAAGTGGAATGGGATGTATTCTGAATTAATGCGAGAAGAAGGAGACACTGTGAGGGAGATGTATATATACAGTGGCAGTGAGAGGGAGATGAGTGTGAAGGTTTAACTACAAGAGAGAGAGACTGGGTAAAAGGATATAGAAAGTCCTGTGCTAAAAACTACAAATGAGGCTGGCGGAAAGAGGATTGAGCTACCTGATTCTCCACTTTTATGTCAGAGTCTTCTAAATAGTAACATAATCGTCTCTTTCGTGCTCCGACAGCACCATTTTTCCGCTGGTATGGGAATTTTCAGCAGTTTGACTTACACTACTACCTCGTACAACATCTACTAATCCTCCTGAAACACCCTACATTTACGAAATGAAAACCAAAAACCACGTTCAGATAAAAATAGATCTGTTTTTTTTTTTGTCTGTTTCCTGTAGGTATACTTTTGGATATTTCTGAATTAAAATAAAAAAAAATACAGTTACAATTTAGGTAGTTGAATGCATTAGTCATTCAAACGACGTAACAGAGTAGCACAATAGTACAGTAATTGAACATTTCACGGAAGAGCCGAAGAAACTCGTACACCTACCTAACATCGTGTAGGGCCCCAGTGAACACGAAGAAGTGCCGCAACACGACGTGTCGTGGACTCGACTAATGTCTGGAGTAGTGCTGGAGGGAGCTGGCACCACGAATTCTGCAGGGCTGTCCATAAATCCGAAAGAGTATGAGGGGGCGGAGATCTCTTCTGAACAGCGCAATGCAAGGCATCCAAGATATGCTCAGTAATGTTCATGTCTGCATAGTTTGTTGGCCAGTGGAAGTGTTTCAGCTCCGATGAGTCTTCCTGGAGCCACTCTGGGGACGTGAAACGTACCAGTTTCTTTGGCTCTTCAGTGTAGGTGGCTCATGCCCTGCCTGACCCACGCCTAGAATGATTTTTTTTTTTTGCTTGGTCGTCTGGAGATCCCACTGTCATTTCATGCCAAGTCCTGCATAAATATAGACGAGTAGGCGCCGTCCCGTAAGTAATTAATTTCAGGAGCAATATACACTACTGGCCATTAAAATTGCTACACCACGAAGATGACATGCTACAGATGCGAAATTTAACTGACAGGAAGAAGATGCTGTCATATGCAAATGATTAACACAAGGTTGGTGCCAGTGGTGACACATACAACGTGCTGACATAAGGAAAGTTTCCAACCAATTTCTCATACACAAACAGCAGTTAACCGGCATGCCTGGTGAAACATCGTTGTGATGCCTCGTGTAAGGAGGAGAAATGCGTACCATCACGTTTCCGACTTTGATAAAGGTCGGATTGTAGCCTATCGCGATTGTGGTTTATCGTATCACGACATTGCTGCTCGCGTTGGTCGAGATCCAATGACTGTTAGCAGAATACGGAAACGGTGGTTTCAGGAGGGTAATACGGAACGCCGTGCTGGATTCCAACGGCCTTGTATCACTAGCAGTCGAGATCACAGACATCTTATCCGCATGGCTGTAACGGATCGAGCAGTCACGTCTCGATCCCTAGTCAACAGATGGGGACGTATGCAAGATAACAAACTTCTGCACGAACTATTCGAGCACGTTTGCAGCAGCACGGACTATCAGCTCGGAGACCGTGGCTGCAGTTACCCTAGACGCTGCAACACAGACAGGAGCGCCTGCGATGGTGTGCTCAACGACGAACCTGGGTGCACGAATGGCATAACGTCATTTTTACGGGTGAATCCAGGTTCTGTTTACAGCATCATGATGCTCGCATCCGTGTTTGGCGACATCGCGGTGAACGCACATTGGAAGCGTGTATTCCTCATCACCATACTGGCCTATCACCCGGCGTGATGGTATGGGGTGCCATTGGTTACACGTCTCCGTCACCTCTAGTTCGCATTGACGGCACTTTGAACAGTGGACGTTACATTTCAGATGTGTTACGACCCGTGGCTCTACCCTTCATTCGATCCCTGCGAAACCCTACATTTCAGCAGGATAATGCACGACCGCATGTTGCAGGTCCTGTACGGGCCTTTCTGGATACAGAAAATGTTCTCCAGATGTCTCACCAACTGAAAACGTCTGGTCAAATAGTGGCCGAGCAACTGGCTCGTCACAGTACGCCAGTCACTACTCTTGATGAATTGTGGTATCGTGTTGAAGCTGCATGGGCAGCTGTACCTGTACACGCCATCCAAACTGTGTTTGACTCAATGCCCAGGCGTATTGAGGCCGTTATTTCGGCCAGATGTGGTTGTTCTGGGTACTGATTTCTCGGGATCTATGCACCCAAATTGCGTGAAAATGTAATCACATGTCAGTTCTAGTATAATATATTTGTCCAATGAATACCCGTTTATCATCTGCATTTCTTCTTGGTGTAGCAATTTTAATGGCCACTAGTTCCCCAGGGAAGCGTCCTGGGACCTCTGGTGTTCCTTATCTATATAAATGGCCTGGGTGACAATCTGAGCAGTTCTCTTAGGTTGTTCACAGACGATGCTGTAATTTACTGTCTAGTAAGGTCATCCGAAGACCAGTACCAGTTGCAAAGCGATTTAGAAAAGATTGCTGTATGGTGTGGCAGGTGGCAGTTGACGCTAAATAACGAAAAGTGTGAGGTGATCCATATAAGTTCCAAAAGAAATCCGTTGGAATTCGATTACTCGATAAATAGTACAATTCTCAAGGCTGCCAATTCAACTAAGTACCTGGGAGTAAAAATTACGAACAACTTCAGTTGGAAAGACCACATAGATAATATTATGGGGAAGGCGAGCCAAAGGTTGCGTCTCATTGGCAGGACACTTAGAAGATGCAACAAGTCCACTAAAGAGACAGCTTACACTACACTCGTTCGTCCTCTGATAGAATATTGCTGCGCGGTGTGGGATCCTTACCAGGTGGGATTGACGGAGGACATCGAAAGGGTGCAAAAAAGGGCAGCTCGTTTTGTATTATCACGTAATAGGGGAGAGAGTGTGGCAGATATGAGATGCGAGTTGGGATGGAAGTCATTAAAGCAAAGACGTTTTACGTCGCGGCGAGATCTATTTACGAAATTTCAGTCCCCAACTTTCTCTTCCGAATGTAAAAATATTTTGTTGAGCCCAGCCTACATAGGTAGGAATGACCATCAAAATAAAATAAGAGAAATCAGAGCTCGAACAGAAAGGTTTAGTTGTTCGTTTTTCCGCGCGCTGTTCGGGAGTGGAATGGTAGAAAGATAGTATGATTGTGGTTCGATGAACCCTCTGCCAAGCACTTAAATGTGAATTGCAGAGTAATCATGTAGATGTAGATGTAGTGTATAAGGCTCTAACAGTTCCTGCGCTAGTGTTGTTGCAAGGAATTTTTCATTACTCTACGGGTGAATATTTCGAAATTAACGAAGCAATCATAATTAGGGGTTTTCGTCATCAACGATATAGGTCATATATGCTTAACACCAAATATTTAGCGCATTTGTAAGGTAATCAGACGTTTGAACCTGATCTATACATGAGAGTCCGTTACTTTAAAAAACCAGTCTTGCGATTACTTGTGCCGCAACTGACTGGTACATCACCTAAATTTTAACTGAACAGCCTCTGTCAAGATTTTGTCCTTCTTAGAACATTAATATCATTATAGGATATGGTGTTCCGCCTTTTGAAAACCGCACTTTTGTTTTCTTTTTACCAAAACAGATTTTAGCGCCTCTTTACTTCTTTAAAAAGTGAACATGTTTTAGGCTGTAACTGATCTAACAAAGGGTGGCCTAAATAAAGTTTCCGTTCGTTTTGCTTCTTACCGTGATTTTACATTATCTGGTTTTGCAGGATCAACTGCATGGTGTCCTGCACTGACAGGTTGTCATATGCAAACCAAACGAAGTAAATGCAAATTTCGTTGGCGAGTTGACACATGTTGATTTTTAAAAAGATGTGATTTAGGTGTATCAAAATGTTTTGCGTGTATATTTATTACTACTGACGCTTCGTCGCTGCTGATTCTTCTTCTTTTGCGTTCCGAGGAAACATTGGAAATTTGTGGTAAGGTGTGTGTGTGTGTGTGTGTGTGTGTGAATTACTAAGGGACGAAACTGCAGAGGTCTTCGGTCCCTAGACTTACGGACTACTTAAACTACCTTATGCTAAGGACAACACACACACCCATGCCCGAGGGAGGACTCGAACCTCCGAAGGGGGAGCCGCGCGAACCGTCACAAGGCGCCCTAGACCGCTCGGCTAACCCGAGCGGCGCTTCAGAGGACGCTGCACACACGTGTATTCTGTGTAATTTCTTTCTTTATAAACGCCCTTTTACTTCGCAAAACTCAGTGAGCACTGTTTTGTGTTTCCTAACTTCGTCGGCGTTCATTTGTTCCGGAGAGAGTTTCGCGCCGAAGTTGAATTTTATTTGCTTTCTCTCTCTCTCTCCGTCTCTCTCTCTCTCTCTCTCTCTGTGTGTGTGTGTGTGTGTAAGCTACTTCAGCTGTTTGTGCTGCCTTTTCTGTAAAGTTCTTTTAAAGTGTTAAATAATTTGCCTTTACAGACTGTAGTGTTTTCATTTAAGACTTGTTTACCTTCTGCTGTGGCCTTTTGTATGTGGAAGTTCTCTTCTGTTGTCAGTTGGCGGCGTACACACACACACACACACACACACACACACAGAAAGAGAGATAGAGAGAGAGAAAAAGCAAACAAAATTCAAAATTGACGCCAAACTCTCTCGGGAACAAATGAACGCCGATGGGGTTAGGAAACACAACAATATAGTGCTCACCGTGTTTTCTGAAGAAAAAAGGCGTTTATAAAAGAACGAAATTACACAATGTACATTAATATATTTGTGTGCAGTGCACTCAGAACGCAAAAGAAGAAGAAGAATCGGTAGCAACAATCGCCGATGAAATTCGCATTTACATCTTTCCGTTTGCAGATGACAAGCTATCAGTGTAGGAAACCACACAGTTGATGCTGCAAAACCAGGTAATGTAAAATTAGAGTAGGAAGCAAAACGAACAAAAACCTTCTTTAGGCGTCACTTTGGACCTAAAGTATGTTAACTTTTTGCTGTTTTCACTAAACAAAAACCCACCAATGATGGCACAGAGGTGCTGGAAGATGTTTGGGTAAAAAGAGAAAAACAGTGTGTTTGAAAAAACGCGGCACCTATATCCTGTAAAATAACTGCAAACACGGAAAGAACTACAGATGCAGCAGATGAATATTAATGGTGTTGACCAGTATTTGAACACCACGTTTCGTTACTCTTCTCTGTCGAAACACATTACCGCTGTGTTTAATGCGCCGAAAGATTTTGAAGCTAGATAAACTCAACGCACAAAAAATTAGTCACCTCGCTGCGCACGCGCAGACGAATCGTTAAACCTTCACAGATGGCGCAGCAGTCGAGTCACGTGCTCCACAGTGCGCGCACTGCCTCTACGTAAACAAAAGGCAGCAGCAATCAGTGAGACATTTATGTTTCAAACGAACAACGTACTTAAACGTGGGTAAATGTGAGGACGTGACAGAGTGGCAGAAAGGGACCATCGTGACTGGACTTGCCCATGGCTATACAATGTGTGAAGCTGCTGGATTCGTTGGTGTTTCGCAGCGGGCTATTCAACGAGCCTACACTGATTATCCACAACATTGTGATCACCAACTTACTATCGATATAAACTCGTCCAAGTGATAACAGCGTCACCTGGCGAGGAGTGACTGCCAGTCTGACACATATGCACGGTGAATGTGGTATCAGTGTGTAGAGTGGGGATGGCCTGTGATGTGCCTGAGTGTGACCCAGGGCAAACTGTGTAAGACGTCGGGGTCTCCTGACCTTCACTGCTTACATATTCCGCCCTCACAATCATATTCCGCACATCAAGACACTTCATTCGAACCCAAACTCGATAAGATAAAGTCAATGTTGTATGAATTCATGTAAACGATATGCAAATAACAAGTGCGCACCGGGGTTGAAATACTCGAGGCTGGCGTACACAACATATGTTCCAGACCCGACGGACACAGGAGCTTTTAGTTTGAGACAGGCAGACCACACACCGGGAGGCCGGTCCCTTCAGAGGCCGAGTCAACCTCGGCCGCCCGTGTAGCAGACAGCGTGTGCCCGAGTGAAGGGGGGAACAACCCCGTGTTCGGCTTAAAAGCAAATTCTGCTACATTTTGTGGGAGTGACCAACCTACGCATTCTTTACACATAGCACGCAGTTTTAGAGAATTTCACAGGGAGACAGCAAACGCCAAACGCCCATACTACATGTTTCCGGATTGGTCACTTTAAGCAAAAGGAGCGAAAGATGAGTGTAAAAATTATAGGGGAATAACAGTGACTAATACCTTCAGTAGATTATATGGAAGAATAATTAAATATTTGTTAGAACAAGAATACAAAGAAAAGGAGGCTGAAGAACAAGCAGGTTTTAGAGCTGGAAGATCAACAATTGATCATATCTTTTGCCTACAACAAATTATTGAAAAAAATGGTTCGGGCACAACCTATACATTTAGTATTCATAGATATAGAAAAAGCCTATGATAGTGTGCCTTTATCCAGTTTATGGAAAGCTTTAATATCAATAGGAATAAATCCAAGAATAATTAAAGCAATTCAAAATTTATATAAAAATTCTATTTCAAAAATAAAAATTGGTAAATATCTATCACATGGATTACAAGTCACAAAAGGATTACGTCAAGGATGTAGCATCTCACCTACATTGTATAAAATATATACAGAAGTAACTTTACAGAATTGGAAGAAAAAATGTCACACTATGGGAATACCAATAAATGATAGAACAATATACTCGTTACAATTTGCAGATGACCAACTGATTATAGCCCAAGACTATGAGGACATAGAGTATATGACCAGAAAATTGATTCAAGAATATAAAAAATCAGGTCTAAATGTAAACATGAATAAAACAAAGTACATGGCAATTGGTGGAGTGAATGGAGACTTAATATTAGAAGAAGGGATGGGAACAATAACAGCTACTGAGGAATATAAATATTTAGGTGTGAAAATTACAAATGATGGGAAACAGGACAAAGAAATTAGATCAAGAATAAATTCTGGAAAGACGACAATCTCTTAATTGAATGGAATTCTCTGGGACAAACACATAACAACTGATAACAAAATAAGGATTTTTAAAACAATAGTTAGGAGCATTATTACATATGGTTCAGAAGTGTGGACAACAAAATGGCAACTGAAATAAAAATTATTAGCCACAGAAATGGATTTCTGGAGACGTTCAGCAAGAATATCAAGACGAGAAAGAATAAGAAATGAAGTAATCAGAGACAAGATGAAATGTAAAAATTCAATTATTGATTTCATCGAGCACAAACAACTTAAATGGTACGGACACATCAGACGAATGGAACAGGAAAGGCTACCAAAATGCATAATCGACTGGGTACCAATTGGAAGAAGAAAAAGGGGACGACCACCTGATACATGGAAACAGGGAGTTCAGTCAGCAATGAGGAAGAACAACATTCCTGAAGATTTATGGACAAATAGAGAAGAGTGGAGAACAATAATTAGTGACTTACTGTAATCTAGAATAGGTGCTGGAAAAATGTACTCACATTGTAAATCCAGAATAATAATAATAATCATTCTCCCATTTTAGAAGAGCAATGCTGATTGGCAAACGATATTTCTGACGCCTTGAGCTGAAGGAGTAATGGAAGAGACCGAAAGATATACCCCTTCATGTCTGGTGTGGAGAGGCGCCATTCCGTTGTCGCTCTTGGAGCGAGGAACAAGTCTCTCCTCAGTACTTCACTGGGAGAGCACCTCTGTCGAGAGCGAATCGAAGGGCGACTCTTTATATTGAGTCCTTGCGACTAAGCGTTGTTCAGTGCGTTGGACGACACACTTATTGTGCGGTGTGAACGGACAGAGTTGTAGTTAAACGCCTCCGAGCGACTTTTGAGTGGCATTGCGGTGGGCTGGTTATCTGACAGGTGTACCACGCCAATAGTTAGACTAGGGGTGAATAGGAGTCCTTGACTTCATCAAGGCGTAGGGAGTGTTTGATTGGTGAGGGTCAATCCAGATAGAACGAGAGTTATCTTATTTGTCAGCAGCGAGCGGCGCAGACAGCAGTCATCGCAGCTTACAGTATTGTGCGCTACAGCTATTGCGAGCCCCATATTTCCTCCACAACAGTACACTTCACTGCATTTCACACGCGACAGCCTCGACCGTACCTAGCAACGTTCTAAAGGATAACTATTCAAGTTGAGTAGGCGCGCCTCTCAGCCATTCTGCCAAGTCAATAACAATCTTAAACTATGTATAGAAATTTCATTAGCGAATCCTATCCTTGAGAGGGAACTTCACATTCCGTAAAGAACCAAGATATAACTTGTTCAATTCATAACTAAAAGTGCCATTGTGATTCCTCAGAATTTTTGCAAAATAAATAATAATTTTCGTTAGTTTGATGTTTTTCTTACACTAACTAGCACTACTCCAGTACCCAAGTATCCCACTAGTTACGTAAGAAATTTTGTGAATTTTTGCGTCATTTCCTTGCCAGCCGGGGTGGCCGAGCGGTTCTAGGCGCTACAGTCTGGAACCGAGCGACCGCTACGGTCGCAGGTTCGAATACTGCCTCGGGCATGGATGTGTGTGATGTCCTTAGGTTGAAGTAGTTCTAAGTTCTAGGGGACTAATGACCTCAGAAGTTAAGTCCCATAGTGCTCAGAGCCATTTTGTCATTTCCTTACAGCGGACGACTCCAGAAGATATTTATTGCTGAAAGTGTTTCAGGCATTTCTCTTTAGAACATTAGGAGCGTCTGTCTGACTTCTGTAGTAGTGTGGGGGTGGAAACTGCATCTTGCAGGTGCCACTGGGTAAAGGGTACTGTTGTGTCTAGACAAGACAGTCTAGACACAAGGCGGAGATACCGAAAGGGCACGCGTCAACTCACGCCGACTGGCGTGAATTCTGGAACAGGATACGTTATGAATGCACTAAAGAAAAGTACGTAGCTTCTTTAATACTTAACTTTAATTCCATCATTGTGGTACATCGCTCTTGGTTATACAAGTGAGACACTCTCCAGATATGGTTAATGGCGCCTTGCTAGGTCGTAGTCATGGACTTAGCTGAAGGCTATTCTAACTGTCTCTCGGCAAATGAGAGAAAGGCTTCGTCAGTGTAGTCGCTAGCAAAGTCGTCGTACAACTGGGGCGAGTGCTACTCCGCCTCTCTAGACCTGCCATGTGGTGGCGCTAGGTCTGCAATTACTGACAGTGGCGACACGCGGGTCCGACATGTACTAATGGACCGCGGCCGATTTAAAGCTACCACCTAGCAAGTGTGGTGTCTGGCGGTGACACCACAGGTACATCTCAGATTAATCCGTTGTGCAGAATAACAGAATAGCAGATCAACCCCACGCTCGCAACTGTGATGGCGCAGAGGCTCGCCACGAGCATTTGTAAGTGCACGAGTTGTCGGGTGTCAGGGGAGTGCTGTGGGGAGTGTCTTCAACACGTGGCGAAACCAAGGTGAAGCCACGTCCAGAGGTCGTGGTACTGGGCGGCTACCTGTCTTTGTAGATGCTGTAGGCTGAGCAGAATGGTAAAACAGGAGCAGGCGACGAACTATGGTGGAACTAACATCAGACATTAACGCTGGGCAGAGTAAAAGTGCGTCTGAACACACAGTGTACCGAAGACTCCCAGCGATGGGTCTCCGCAGCCGTCGACCCGTGCACCTGCCAATGTTAACACCACGACATTGGCAACTAAGAGTGAGATGGGCTCGTGACCATCGGCACTGGACGTTGACGCAGTGGCAGAGCGTTGCACGGTCTGATGAATGCCGATACCTTCATCATGCCACTGGGAGGGCGCGAATCCGTCATCTGCCAGGGTTCAAATGGCTCTGAGCACTATGTGACTTAACTTCTGAGGTCATTAGTCCCCTAGAACTTAGAACTACTTAAACCTAAGGACATCACAGACATCCATGCCCGAGGCAGGATTCCAACCTGCGACCGTAGCGGTCGCGCGGTTCCAGACTGTAGCGCCTAGAACCGCTCGGTCACTCCGGCCGGCCATCTACCAGAGGAACAGCTCCTCGATCGCTGTATTGCCCGAAGGAGAGAAGCTGGCGGCAGCTCCATTATGCTCTGGGGAACATACATGGGGGCGGGGGGGGGGGCATCCATGGGTCCAGTGGAGTACATGCAAGGCAACATGGCAGCCAAGACACTGGTTCCAGACCACTTGCACTTTGTTTGTGGATGATTTCTCTTTGTTTTGCTCTTCTTCAAGCCTTGCAACGACAACTCCTCAGTTGCAACTTACGATTAGGCGTTTGGATGACTGGGCGCAGAAGAGTGGTTCTAAGTTTTCCACCGAGAAGTCTGTATGTGTTCTTTTTAACCGTTCTCGTTCGATTTTAACCTTTCCTGAGTTGAGGATGAGGGACGCTATTCTTACTTTTAAAGACACGGTGAGATTTCTGGGGCTCATTTTTGACTCGAAGCTCACGTTGTTACCTCATCTTAAACACCTGAAACGGCGGTCACTTAAGGCTTTAAGTATTTTAAAATGTCTTAGCCACAGTACATGGGGAGCTGACAGGACTTGTCTGGTCCAGTTTTACAGGGCACTTGTGCGGTCTCGGCTCGATTATGGATGCACGGTGTATGGGTCTGCGAGGCCTTCTTACTTAAAAATGTTGGACGGTTGGCCACTGGGGCATTCCGAACTAGCCCCATACCCAGCCTCTGTGCAGAGGCTGGTGAACCGCCACTTCATATGCGGCGACGGCTACTCACAGTGCGCCAGGCGTATAAAACTTTGTCCACACCATACACCCCTGCATACCATGCCGTTGCTCAGCCTCCTCTGGCACGATTGTTTCATAACCGGCAACGTGCGACGCAGCCCTATGGGATTCGCGCACCGGATTGCCTCGGTGCGATGTCTATGGCTGGTCTTCGTGTTTTACGTCGCGGTTGGAGCAGATCTCCACCTTGGCTCCTCCGGAGACCCAAACTTATTTTAGATTTGACTGATTTTAAGAAAGCTGGCACACCAGATTTTACGTTCCAATCTCTGTTTTTTAACATTTTAGATGTGCATCACGGTTTCACTGTCGTTTATACTGATGGCTCCAAACAGGAGACTTTCCTTGGCTCTTCTGTGGTGTTCCCTGATCATGTTACCCGGATTCGCCTCCCTGCTGAATATACCGTTTTCGCAGCGGAGCTCCACGCGATCCTGACGGCACTGGAGCAGATGCATCGTGTTCGGGGCGATCGATTTCTTCTCTGCTCCGATTCTCTTAGTGCCTTACAATCACTGCAGAACCTGTAGCCGACTGAAGAGATGGTCCAGCTGATACATGACCAACTGTACTTGCTCCAACGGCGGGGTAAAGAGGTATCCTTCTGCTGGGTGCCTGGTCATGTCGGCATATTTGGCAATGAACAGGCTGATCGGGCTGCCAAGGAGGCCTGCAGAGAGCAGGATGTGGTCCAGTGTCCTATCCCCTTGCAGTCAGTCATCGCTGCACTCCACAGGAAGTGCATGGAGTTGTGGGAGGCTGAATGGCTGGCGGTGACGGCCAGTAAACTGCGGTTAGTAAAGTCGACCACTCGGCCGTGGCGTTCCTCCTGCCGGCTGCTCAGGCGGGAAGAGGTGGCGCTCACACGTCTTCGGATCGGGCACTGTCCTCTGACACATAGCTATTTATTACGGCGGGAGGATCCTCCGTTTCGTGATGCTTGTGGTGTGCACATCTCTGTCCGGCACATTTTAACAGACTGCGTTTTATACCGTGATGCAAGGGCAGAAGCACAAGTTGATGGGGATCTGCCCTGTGTTTTAGCTAACGATGAGACGTGTGTGTCTAGGGTTTTTAAGTTTTGTGATGTGTCTGGACTCTGGCCTAAACTTTTAGGCTGGCGGTTTTAGTGTATAGTCAGAGTGGCTGACTCCTCCCTTTTTTCCTTGCGGTCAGCCAGCCACTTCCATCTGCTCCATTGTTTTAGCTCCCTCTACCTTTTTCTTCCTGTGTTGTCCGTGTTTTACTGCTGACGCCCAGCTTCATCCCACGCTTCGGTGTGGGTGAGCACATATTTTTCCATGATTGTTCCCCGTGTTTTATGTTCCGTTTGATGTAAATGTTCTGAGTTTTTTTCTTGACACCCGTCTCACTATGATACTGAACGGGCGCTGAAGACCTTGCTGTCGTGCGCCCACAAAACCCTTCTACTACTACTACCCAGACCACTGGCACTCCTTCGCGACGATCATGATTCCTGACGGCAGAGTCATTTTTCAGCAGGACAATGCGCCAAGTCACAAGGCCATGAGTGTGTTGGAGTAGTTCTAGGATCGCAGTGGCTAGTTGCAATTGATGTACTGCCGCGCCGTACCGGTTATTAGGTGAGCTGTCATAATGTTCTGGCTTATATGTATACAAGCCGTGGCGAACACACGTGGCCGCCAGACAGGACTTCAGAAGTGTGGCCGGAGAGAGATCCTGAGAGGGATCGAGGACGAGTTTCATAGCTTGTGAATCAAAATCACGCCCAAACCCCCCAGGCAGTGAATAAAAGTCCACCCCAGCCTGTCAGATACAGAACATTGCACCGGAAACTACATGAAATGACCATGGTTCTCGGTCACCTCGCAAGATGCCATTGCTCACTCAGGCACATACAGAAGACAGCAGCAAACTTCGTTAGGCTGGAAGAATATGTGAATTGTTTTCTAAACGCTCCCCCACCCTATTAGATCTCCACTGGCCTGAAAAATCACCTGAGTAGAACTCCGTAGAAAATCTGTAGGATATGTTAGATCAGCGGGTAAAATGCTAACGTCGACATCGCCGCAATTTAATGGAACTGCGGGATCAAATCCTCGGTAAGTGGTTTAAGGGAGAGGGGGGGGGGTGTAGGACGTCAAACGGGACGTCTTGGAGCAGGAGAGACACTACAGGAATTTTTAATTTCCACTGTCTATACTTTTAAAAATAAATTCATAAAACTTTGTCAGAATGACCAGAAATGATTCAGGATTTACACTTACAGTGGTGGAAGTTCAAAAATATAAGAAAATAATTTATTTTTTACATTTGTATTTCACCTTTTTTCACTTACCATTGGCTGCATTTGTTGCTATAGGTACACTTTTCTTCATAAGTACGGGAGATTCTTCGATGAATTTTGCACAGCATACAAACCATACTTACAGGTGTATGAAACTCTAGAATTTTCCAAACCTATTAAAATCTGTGGTACAAATTGAGATAATTAACTACAAAATTTGAGTTTTTTCTAAACATGAAGTTTAAAATGTAACAGCACATTCATTTTCTCATAAATTAAATAATTTCTAGAGTTTCATACACCTGTAAGTATGGATTGCATGCTGTGCAAAATTCATCGAAGAATCTCTCTTACCTATGAAGAAACGTGTACCTATAGCAACAAACGCAGCCAATAGAAGTGAAAAAACGATGAACTTGCACGTGTAAAAAAAATTATTTTGTTATTTTTTTGAACTCCCACTGCTATGATTGTGAATCCTGAATCCTTCCTGGTCATGCTGACAAAGGTTTATGAATTTATTCGTGAAAGTATCGACAGTGGAAATTAAAGTGTCCTGTGGTGTCTCCCCTGCTCCAAGACGGCCCGTTTGACGTCCTACCCCCATTAACCTGGGTGCTACGTACATGCACAGCCTTGGGGACTCTCTTCCTAATGGAATCCAGGTACTTTTCAAGTTCAAATGGTTCAAATGGCTCTGAGCACTATGGGACTCAACTGCTGAGGTCATTAGTCCCCTAGAACTTAGAACTAGTTAAACCTAACTAACCTAAGGACATCACAAACATCCATGCCCGAGGCTGGATTCGAACCTGCGACCGGATCGGCCTTGCGGTTCCAGACTGCAGCGCCTTTAACCGCACGGCCACTTCGGCCGGCTTTTCAAGTCCAGAGGCGGAATTACACAGTGTTAAACGATTTTTTTTTATTTGCGTAGGGGTAACTGACTTTTTTGTCCTGTCAGCCTCTGTCATGCGCCTTATCCTGTGAAGTTAAAAGATGTACGAGGTCTGTTCTACAAATTCCGGAAATCTGTCCACAAAGTTTTTCTACGCTTACCTTCTGCTGATTTTGCATACAGCCTCCTTCGAAATATTCTCCGCCATAATTGATACACCGCTCCCGATGCCGTTTCCACACGCAGAAGGAGTCTTGGTCACACCTCTCGCTGGATCGCGCAAAGCGCCGCCTGCGTATTTTCTTTTATCTCGTCAATCGTTGCAAACCTTCGTCTTTTCGACGGGGTTTTCAACTTTAGAAATAAAAGAAGTCTGCAAGGCACATGTCTGGAGAGTAGCAGCATGGTGATTTCGTTTCCTGTGCAATAGTCACGCACCAACAGGGATGAATGTGCGGGTGCGTTATCGTCACATCCTTGCCCTAAGTCAACATAACCCCAGACCTTATTACCATCCCATATTAAGTCTTTTTAATAGCCACCTCATCAAACATAAGTGTAGCTAAAATAGGTCCTGAACTACGTTGAACCTCATCTGCTAATTTTTTAAAGCTTTCTTCTGTGAATCCAGGACTGCCATTTACTGTAGTTGCCCACCTGCGAAGTGTTCGAGGATGGGATAATTTAACAAACTTCCTCAAATAATTATAAAGTTTGGAGGAGTAAAAATTGAGTGTAAGGCCAAATTGTCTTATTTCTTTAGGATATTCAGGAATTGAATATTTGTTTTGCATTCCAAAAAGTTGCTTCAGAATATCACTATTTTTGTCACATACTATCACTTCAGAAGCACAGTCTTTAAGTCTCTTATCTAGGCCTACAATCACTGTTTTATATGTCACAATTTGTTTCTTCTTTCTTGAAACACTTTGACTTGCATGTTTCGCTTGCTTCCTCAGCTTCTTGGTCCTTTTCTGTATTGCCTCATAATTCTGTTTCAATTATTTGGGGCTAGGCAAACAATAAGAATGATCTGTATGATCATTCTGATTCACTCTTTCACCTACAGAAATGAAGTATTATCATTAAGCTTTATTTTTCTTTAAACATATATTGATTAATAGTAAAATTCACACATAACTCATATAGCAAATATATAACAGGAAAACTATTTTACCTGGTTCATTTGATAAGGAAGCTCATTCTTCACTGACAGGCCGTTTCCTTGGTTGTCTCTCTACTATAGTTGTTTTCGCAGATGGTCAGGAAACGTAAATATTGTCGGTACTGCGTTTGCCAGAAGTCGCCTTTTCTCGTTTGTGCTATACATGTATCTATCTCCAAAGTGAAAAGAACATATGTAGCTATATTGAGTTGGCTGCCACTTATGTCGCCTCATGCATTTAAGTACAACATGCATTTAGATACTCACCTGAAATATGATATTCCAGTTGTTTTAGCACTTCTATTAGCGCAATTGTACGCTGCACATACACTGGGCATGATTCGCGATCGGTCAATAAGACTTTTAAAACAAATTACAACCGGAAAACAGTGATTTTCTGACGCCAGTACTATACACCAAATGTAAATATAGTGACATGTAGACGTTTCAAAAAATGGCGGCCGGTGTTGCTTTTTGCTGCCGCTGGGAGCGCTGTTACCTCACAGATAGCAACTCTATGTAGTTTATATACCTCCTTGCTCTACGCAATACAGCACTGAGCAATAACTAACGGAAAACAGTGGGACCGCCGGCAGTTACACGTTAAACACGGCCGTGTGCAGGGATGCCATCAGCATTTCGCTCCAACGCACGAGTGGCGCGATATTACGAATGTTCCGGAATTTTCTGAACAGACCTCGTACGGCAGGCTAGCTCTGAATATGTTTTGTGGAGGAGGAAATTGTGACGCTGTAATATTAGTAATTTTCGCCTCACAAACATTAATATACGCTCAATAGTAAACGCCTGATGGCCTTTAAGTTATCGAACAATTGTAAAGTAAAAGAAATGAACCATCGCATAGCAGCGAAGGAATCTACTATTCTTTATCTTTGCCGTTCTTGCGCGGTGCCTGTAAATCTCTGTGTACATGTATCGATTAATGACATAAAAAAGAATTCTGTTGTTTCAAGACAAATGAGGCATTGGGCGCCTCGCCTTTTACTGTTTGTATTCCATGAAAGGCGGTCCGCATCGGTATTTTATATTTTATGTGAAAATATTCAGTAAATATGCTAATTGTTATTTTTCCAGTCAGAAAACATGTAGTTTCTTGTAACTGATTACAAACAGACAGTATCAAGAGGACATTTTGACTGTTATGTATAAAGTATTTAACCACAATGGTCATCTATTGTAATTTAATATGAAAAGGTACGTAGCACTGAAAAACGTGTGTTAAAGATAAGTGTGCTTATTGTTAGTAAATCAACCTTGATGATCTCCCATCTCCTCATTTACTTGAATGTTAATTATTTTGTGTTAGTTCATCACCAGAAATTACGATCACGCTCATGGGCAGAACGCAGCATAACGCAGAAGGAACACTATCGTTTTCCTATTATTTCTAAATCAGCTCTTTTTTTTATTCTGTAGTGTTGCATTTCTGTTAAAGTCTATAAATCTTCTGGTCTCGTAGTGTTGTTCCGGGTATGACTACATCGCGACTATAAAAATGCACGGAAATGATAATGTTTCTTCCGAACGATCTCTTGTTCAAAATAATCCAACCAGTTATTTAATGCTCAACGTATGTTATTATAATAGTGTAATCAATCCCTGATTCTGTTTCCAAGTGGCCCACCAAAATATTCACTTTTTCGACATTTTTCAAAAAATATAATATAACAATTATTTTTCTTTTCGCCCCCCCCCCCCCCCCCCCCCCGCCGGCCGTTGTGGCCGTGCGGTTCTAGGCGCTTCAGGCTGGAACCGCGTGACCGCTACGGTCGCAGGTTCGAATCCTGCCTCGGGCATGGATGTGTGTGATGTCCTTAGGTTAGTTAGGTTTAAGTAGTTCTAAGTTCTATGGGACTGATGACCACAGATGTTAAGTCCCATAGTGCTCAGAGCCATTTGAACCATTTTTTTGAACCCCCCCCCCCCCCCCAAGAGCAACGTTACAACGCGCAAGAGACGTGACAGGTCGATATTTCAGCGATACAGTCAGTACAGAAGCTATCAGCTGCCCGCTTTTCCGACTCGACCGCCGTTACGAGCTGCGTTACTCCTCCTCGTACTGTTACAGTCTCTCCGTCCGTGCGTTACGCCCTGACATCCGCTTAGGAAGGGCGTGCTCCCTGCTTCTGTTGCCGTCTTATCAAACTTGCAGATTGGCCCCGCAATTTGCATGCCAAGTGAGCTGACTTTTACTAAGTCTTCATTCCTTCCTTACTTCTCTTTCGTTTTTCTTTGGTTTTTTTCTTTTGCCAGTGATGTTGCAGGGGCCACGCAAATACTGCCAAATTCGCAGTGAATTGAATCAGTTGCTACGCAGCTGATGTTACTTCTTAATCTCCGCTTTTACGTTCCAGCTCTTCGTATGGGTATGAATCTCACAAAGAAAGAAAGAGAGAGAGAGAGAGAGAGAGAGAGAGAGAGAGATGGAGAGGATCCAGCCAGATTTATGGCACAATTACGGCAATAAATTAGTTGCTAATCTGCGAAAACTACAATTCCGGTATTCTGCGTGAAAAAGGTATGAAATGTGACACCTCACACAGCATGTCGAAAGAAGGTTAACCGATCAATAGCCCAAATGTTCAAATGGCTCTGAGCACTATGGGACTTAACTTCTGAGGTCATCCGTGCCCTAGAACTTAGAACTACTTCAACCTAACTAACCTAAGGACACCACACACATCCATGCCCCAGGCAGGATTCGAACCTGCGACCGTAGCGGTCGCGCGGTTCCACACTGTAGCGCCTAGAACCGCTCGGCCACCAAAGCCGGCTCAATAGCCCATCTAGCATCTCTGGAGCACTGTGAACTTCAAGACCTCACGTGGTAAGCCAGGGCAAAGCGAAGATGAGAAAAGCAGAAAGACGAAGGAAAATACACTCCTGGAAATGGAAAAAAGAACACATTGACACCGGTGTGTCAGACCCACCATACTTGCTCCGGACACTTCGAGAGGGCTGTGCAAGCAATGATCACACGCACGGCACAGCGGACACACCAGGAACCGCGGTGTTGGCCGTCGAATGGCGCTAGCTGCGCAGCATTTGTGCACCGCCGCCGTCAGTGTCAGCCAGTTTGCCGTGGCATACGGAGCTCCATCGCAGTCTTTAACACTGGTAGCATGCCGCGACAGCGTGGACGTGAACCGTATGTGCAGTTGACGGACTTTGAGCGGGGGCGTATAGTGGGCATGCGGGAGGCCGGGTGGACGTACCGCCGAATTGCTCAACACGTGGGGCGTGAGGTCTCCACAGTACATCGATGTTGTCGCCAGTGGTCGGCGGAAGGTGCACGTGCCCGTCGACCTGGGACCGGACCGCAGCGACGCACGGATGCACGCCAAGACCGTAGGATCCTACGCAGTGCCGTAGGGGACCGCACCGCCACTTCGCAGCAAATTAGGGACACTGTTGCTCCTGGGGTATCGGCGAGGACCATTCGCAACCGTCTCCATGAAGCTGGGCTACGGTCCCGCACACCGTTAGGCCGTCTTCCGCTCACGCCCCGACATCGTGCAGCCCGCCTCCAGTGGTGTCGCGACAGGCGTCAATGGAGGGACGAATGGAGACGTGTCGTCTTCAGCGATGAGAGTCGCTTCTGCCTTGGTACCAATGATGGTCGTATGCGTGTTTGGCGCCGTGCAGGTGAGCGCCACAATCAGGACTGCATACGGCCGAGGCACACAGGGCCAACACCCGGCATCATGGTGTGGGGAGCGATCTCCTACACTGGCCGTACACCACTGGTGATCACCACACTGAATAGTGCACGGTACATCCAAACCGTCATCGAACCCATCGTTCTACCATTCCTAGACCGGCAAGGGAACTTGCTGTTCCAACAGGACAATGCACGTCCGCATGTATCCCGTGCCACCCAACGTGCTCTAGAAGGTGTAAGTCAACTACCCTGGCCAGCAAGATCTCCGGATCTGTCCCCCATTGAGCATGTTTGGGACTGGATGAAGCGCCGTCTCACGTGGTCTGCACGTCCAGCACGAACGCTGGTCCAGCTGAGGCGCCAGGTGGAAATGGCATGGCAAGCCGTTCCACAGGACTACATCCAGCATCTCTACGATCGTCTCCATGGGAGAATAGCAGCCTGCATTGCTGCGAAAGGTGGATATACACTGTACTAGTGCCGACATTGTGCATGCTCTGTTGCCTGTGCCTATGTGCCTGTGGTTCTGTCAGTGTGATCATGTGATGTATCTGACCCCAGGAATGTGTCAATAAAGTTTCACCTTCCTGGGACAATGAATTCACGGTGTTCTTATTTCAATTTCCAGGAGTGTAATTGCAACACCAAAAAATAATCAATGTAGAGTAATGAACTTCATACATATGTCTTGGAAACATATTTGATTAACACTGCAAGTTCGCAGGTTAAAGTAAATGCGACATGGGCGATTAAACTAAAGTAAACTCCGTCTGCACAGGCCTTGAAAGGCCCAACGATACCGACCGGCCGCCGTGTCATCCTCAGCCCACAGGCATCACTGGATATGGAGGGACATGTGGACAGCACACCGCTCTCCCGGCCGTATGTAAATTTCCGAGACCGAAGCCGCTACTTCTCAATCAAGTAGCTCCTCAGTTTGCCTCACAAGGGCTGGGTGCACCCCCCCCCCCCCCCTTGCCTACAGCAGAGCGGATGGTCTCCCATCCAGGTGCTAGCCCAGCCCGACAGCACGTAACTTTGGTGATCTGACGGGAACCGATGTTACCACCGAGGCAAGGCCGTTGGCTGCGAGATAAACGATTGCTAATGTGGAATGCCGGTACATTGACAAGCGACGTAAGCGCTAGAATGTTGAAACAATAATACAAACGTGCGTGCAATGTCGGTTTGTGAGATGGAGTTTCATGCCTGCTCCACTCGGTCAATCTACATCTCCATCTACATTTATACTCCGCAAGCCACCCAACGGTGTGTGGCGGAGGGCACTTTACGTGCCAGTGTCATTACCTCCCTTTCCTGTTCCAGTCGCGTATGGTTCGCGGGAAGAACGACTGCCGGAAAGCCTCCGTGCGCGCTCGAATCTCTCTAATTTTACATTCGTGATCTCCTCGGGAGGTATAGGTAGGGGGAAGCAATACGTTCGGTACCTCATCCAGACACGTACCCTCTCGAAACCTGGGCAGCAAGCTACACCGCGATGCAGAGCGCCTCTCTTGCAGAGTCAGCCACTTGAGTTTGCTACACATCTCCGTAACGCTATCACGCTTACCAAAGAACCCTGTGACGAAGCGCGCCGCTATTCTTCGGATCTCCTCTATCTCCTCTGTCAACCCCGACCTGGTACGGATCCCACACTGATGAGCAATACTCCAGTATAGGTCGAACGAGTGTTTTGTAAGCCACGTCCTTTGTTGATGGACTACATTTTCTAAGCACTGTCTCAATCAATTTCAACCTGGGACCCGCCTTACCAACAACTGATTTTATATGACCATTCCACTTCAGATCGTTCCGTACGCATACTCCCAGATATTTTACAGAACTAACTGCTACCAGTGTTCGTTCCGCTGTCATATAATCATACAGTAAAAGATCCTTCTTTCTATGTATTCGGAATACATTACATTTGTCTATGTTAAGGGTCAGTTGCCACTTCCTTCACCAAGTGCCTATCCGCTGCAGGTCTTCCTGCATTTCGCTGCAATTTTCTAATGCTGCAACTTCTCTGTATATTACAGCATCATCCGCGAAAAGCTGGATGGAACTTATGACACTATCTACTAGGTCATTTATATATATTGTGAAAAGCAATGGCCCCATAACACTCCCCTGTGGCAGGCCAGAGGTTAGTTTAAAGTCTGTAGACGTCTCTTCATTGAGAACAACATGCTGTGTTTTGTTTGCTAGAAACTCTTCAATCCACCATACATCTGGTCTGATATTCCGTAGGCTTTTACTTTATCAGGCGACAGTGCGGAACTGGCTCGAACGCCTTCCGGAAGTCAAGGAAAATGGTATCTACTTGGGAGCCTATAGTTTCTGGGTCTCATGAGCAAATAAAGCGAGTTGGGTCTCAGACGATCGCTGTTTCCGGATTCCATGTTGTTTCCTATAGAGTAGATTCTGGGTTTCCAGAAATGACATGATACGTGAGCAAAAAACATGTTCTAAAATTCTACAACAGATCAATGCGGAGACGGTTGTGGAATGCAGCGGCGTCGTCGTCCGAAGATATCCCATATGTGCTCGACTGGAGACATATCTGGTGATCGAGCAGGCGCCGGCCGAAGTGGCCGTGCGGTTCTAGGCGCTGCAGTCTGGAACCGCGAGACTGCTACGGTCGCAAGTACGAATCCTGCCTCGGGCATGGATGTGTGTGTGATGTCCTTATGTTAGTTAGGTTTAACTAGTTCTAAGTTCTAGGGGACTGATGACCTCAGGAGCTGAGTCCCATAGTGCTCAGAGGCATTTGAACCATTTTTGATCGAGCGGGCCAAGGCAACATGTCGACACTCTGTACAGCATGTTGGGTTACAACGGTGGATTGTGGGCGAGCGTTATCCTGTTGGAAACCATCCCCTGGAATGCTGTTCATGAAGGGCAGCACAAGAGGTCGAATCACCAGACTTACGTACAGATTTGAAGTCAGGGTGCGTGGGATAACCATGAGGGGACTCCAGCCGCCATACGGAATGCAGGTGTTGGTCCAGTGTGTCTGGCGCAGTGGTTCCCAACAGGTGGTCCGCAGACCCCAAGGCATCCGCGAGCTATGCCAGAGGGGTCCGCTAGATGTTATTACAATATATATATATTAAATATATTTCGTATGATGATTTTTTTGTTATGGCCGTTTCCTGCATGAGCAGAGCCTTAGCGAACGCTACCTTCTGCGTCCAGTGTCTTCCTAGAGCCAACTGACACTAGCACACCTTGTATGAAATTAGTGTCTCCTTACTTTTATCACATGTCTACTCAATGCAATCTCAAGTGTAGTACACTTGAAAGACCAATACACTCAGTTTTCCTGTCATTTTCAGTTCATACTGAATTTTTATTTTTGTAAGGAGTTCGTTAAACACCCAGATTTGAAGACAAAGATTTTGAGCAATAATCAAAAATTTAACAATAACAATGATGGCTAAATTGAAAAAGTTTTGAGCTCAATATTTTTTCAGTAATGAATATCTCAATGTTTTTTTTCTACGTACTAAAAATAGAAAACGTATAAAAAGACTCTAATTTGGCTTTTTTAGGTAGTTGATACTGTGATATGACAAGGTACCAATCATGCTCGATGGGGGGTGGGGGGGGGTCCTACAGACAATTTTGTTGGGAACCCCTGGTCTAGCGTGTAGACGGGTTGGTTGCACGCCCTGAACTCACCTCCTGCTAACCGACGCACGACCATCACTGTCACCGAGGCGGAACCAGCTTCCGTCAGAAAACACAGCAGACCTCCACCCCACCCTGCAGTGAGCTCTCTGTTGACACTAGAGATGGGCAAAACTGTTCTTTTCAGAGATTGGATCAGAACTGTTCACTCCCTGAAATGAATTAGCTCTTTTTCATGACTCACCACTAATTTACAATAGAAAATAAATGGAAGGCACATTGCCCTTTAAACTTGGTTTATTCCAATACTATACCTGTATTTTGATCTTATTTGATCCTATTTTGAAGTAACACAGATAATGAGTAAGAATTTTGTATTGTTTATTGAAATTTCCACGATATGACAAAGTTTTTGATTATTGATTTATTTTGCACTATCGTGGTTTTCTGGGTGATCGGAAAATGTTGTAACTTGAGATTTACATTAACAATATATTTGGCTATAATGTATTAAAATTTCATTAACCTCATACAAATACATCGCAAGCCACATATTTTTAAAGTGAACGTTTCCTTCCGAAGACGCCTAAAATCGCAAAATCCGTACCAGAATAAGAAAAAAAATATAAATTGGACTGTAAAACGAAAGTGCTGCATATAGCCTTACGCAGAATAAAACAAGGAAAATATTGGTGTATCACATTTTGCGATACGTTTATCGGTTCGCTCGTAATTAAAGCGTAAATTCGAGTGTCCGTAATAAAAATCCTATAGTAAGAGGAGTCATCAGGAACCTAATCTAATCAGTTTAAACAAATAAAAATAAAATAAAAACAATTGATGTATACATAACATAATAATGTAATATACATAGCGGTATTACTACGAAGAACAATATCCAGTGGGGACGAACTCCGATGCAGAGGCGCTGAGTCGAGCAGGTCGAGCCGCGAGCTGTATTACTGCGTGAGCTGAGACCGCAGAGACCAGAGTGACACCTGAGTCGCTTTGCTCAATGCTCTGGCTAGAGTCGAGACGGTGGGGTGAGCGTTGAGCGGGCGAGTTCCGAGGGTGGGGGGAGCGGTGAACTCACCCGCTCCGAGACAAATCGTCCGTTCCCTTGCTAGCAGGTTGTTGCAAGTAGTTCCTATGTTATCCGCTAGGTGGCTCTCTGTCCTGTTGCTCGCATCAACTGCCCAGAGGGCAGGACGTGCGACTGAAACGATCGCCGACAGAGTGCGATGCGAAGTTAAGCTGCGCCAGACACTGCAAGCGGCAGACGACGCACAGAGACGCACGGCATATGTGAAACACAAAATCCAATGGGTCACTGCACAATGCAGGCAGCCAAGGTAGAAGCAGGGCAGAGGCCGGCGCTGGCTGTGTTGTGTGGCGTGCACTGTGCTCTGACCAGCAGAGGCGCTGCTGATATGCTCCGTCTCTCTCTCTCTCTCTCTCTCTCTCTCTCTCTCTCTGCCGTGGGAAACGTTTGGAGCTACTGTTCTTTTTTTCTGAATCACTGATTGTTCACTCCTTTGAAAGATTCAACTCTATGAATTAGTTCAAGAGCGGATCCCCCATCTCTAGTTAACACCACTGAAGTCGGCGTCTGCGTCGAAGCTGTCCTTGAAGTAACCGATTTGTAGCAGGTTGTTGTGTCACTGTGGTGCCAACTGCTGCCCAAACTTCCGCCGCAGATGGAGTGCGCTGCACCAGAGGCATACGCCGAACATGATTGTCTTCCCTCTCAACAGTGTTACGTGCCCACCCGATCTTATTGTAGCCGTACATTCTCGCGACCACCGCTGCACACGAATCATGAACGGTGGCTACATTCCTGCCAAGTCTTTGTGCAGTATTGTAGAAGAAACACCCAGCTTCCCGTAGTCCCTCGACACGATCTCGTTCAAACTCAGTGAAAACACTGTTTTCGTCGTCTTCAAGACATTGTTGAGTAACGCTTACGGCCGTTACAGCGTACATTAAAAACAAACCTAATTGGTATCGTCCAAGCAGAGCTACCAACGCCACTCTTATGCAACTGGCACGAAACTGAAAGAGACGTCATATTTCAGATATAGAAGCACGCCTGCCAACTTACATTTATGTCGCATAACTCCTTCTTGGCGTTGCGATTTTTTCTTCTGTCAATGTACACTACTGGCCATTAAAATTGCTACACCACGAAGATGACGTGCTACAGACGCGAAATTTGACCGACGGGAAGAGGATGCTGTGATATGCAAATGATTAGCTTTTCAGAGCATTCACACAAGGTTGGCGCCGGTGGCGACACCTACAACATGCTGGCATGAGGAAAGTTTTCAACCAATTTGTCATACACAAACAGCAGTTGACCGGCGTTGCCTGGTGAAACGTTGTTGTGATGCCTCGTGATGGCTCCTAATGTGGAATGCTGGTACATTGACAAGCGACGTAAGCGCTAGAAAGTTGAAACAATAATACAAACGTGCGTGCAATGTCGGTTTGTGAGATGGAGTTTCATGCCTGTTGCACTTGGTCAATCTACATCTCCATCTACATTTATACTCCGCAAGCCACCCAACGGTATGTGGCGGAGGGCACTTTACGTGCCAGTGTCATTACCTCCCTTTCCTGTTCCAGTCGCGTATGGTTCACGGGAAGAACTACTGCCGGAAAGCCTCCATGCGCGCTCGAATCTCTCTAATTTTACATTAGTGATGTCCTCGGGAGGTATAAGTAGGGAGAAGCAATATATTCGATACCTCATCCCGAAACGCACCCTCTCGAAACCTGGACAGCAAGCTACACCGCGATGCAGAGCGCCTCTCTTGCATAGTCTGCCACTTGAGTTTGCTAAACATCTCCGTAACGCTGTCACGCTTACCAAATAACCCTGTGACGAAACGCGCCGCTCTTCTTTGGATCTCCTCTATCTCCTCTGTCAACCCGACCTGGTACGGATCCCACACTGATGAGCAATACTCAAGTATACGTCGAACGAGTGTTTTGTAAGCCACCTCCTTTGTTGATGGACTGCATTTTCTAAGGACTCTCCCAATGAATCTCAACCTGGCATTCGCCTTACCAACGAGTAATTTTATATGATCATCATCCACTTCAAATCGTTCCGCAAGCATACTCCCAGATATTTTGCAGACGTAACTGCTACCAGTGTTTGTTCCGCTATCATATAATCATACAAAAAAGGATCCTTCTTTCTATGTATTAGCAATACATTACATTTGTCTATGTTAAGGGTCAGTTGCCACTCCCTCACGAAGTGCGTATCCACTGCAGATCTTGCTGCATTTCGGCACAATTTTGTAATGCTCCAACTTCTCTGCATACTGCAGCATCATCGGCGAAAAGCCGCATGGAACTTCCGACACTATCTACTAGGTCATTTATATATATTGTGAAAAGCAATGGTCCCATAACACTCCCCTGTGGCACGCCAGAGGTTACTTTAACGTCTGTAGACGTCTCTCCATTGAGAACAACATGCTGTTTTCTGTTTGCTAGAAACTCTTCAATCCAGCCACACAGCTGGTCTGATATTCCGTAGGCTCTTACATTCTTTATCAGGCGACAGTGCGGAACTGTACCGAACACCTTCCGGAAGTCAAGGAAAAAGGCATCTACCTGGGAGCCTGTATGTAATATTTTGTGGGTCTCATGAACAAATAAAGTGAGTTGGGTCTCACACGATCGCTGTTTCCGGATTCCATGTTGATTCTTACAGAGTAGAGTCTGGGTTTCCAGAAATGACATGATACGCGAGCAAAAAACATGTTCTAAAATTCTACAACAGATCGATGTCAGAGATATAGGTCTACAGTTTTGCGCATCTGCTCGACGACCCTTCTTGAAGACTGGGACGACCTGTGCTCTTTTCCAGTCATTTGGAACCTTCTGTTCCTCTAGAGACTTGCGGTACACGGCTGTTAGAAGGGGGGGCAAATTGTTTCGAGTACTCTGTGTAGAATCGAATTGTTATCCCGTCAGGTCCAGTGGACTTTCCACTGTATCAATCATTGTCAGAATATTGTTCGCAAAGTCAGTCCTCCACAGAGCTATTCTTGAGACGGATTTCCATGGATTTTGCTGAGTAATTACAGAAACCGTGGTGACATTTTCTTTAGTAACTGCAGTCTGCCTGCGACCAACATTTCCCACTACCTCATCAGCCGCGATCGTCGGAATCTTGCGAAGAGCTTGCGAGTGTTTTCCGCGTCGGGACCTGTTGGAACACAAAATCGTGTTTGAAATCTGCTCCTTCTCGCTATAGCATTGTGTTCTAACCTGTGCTATTCCAGTACCAGAAAACGCGTTGTTCATTGGAAAACGTGATTTCAAACTCTTGCTGCTGTACGGTAGGTTCCTTTGACGTTTCATCAACGGAACTGATCACTCAGAGCTTCGGGGCGCTATTTGCAATGATCAGCCAAAACGTTAAGACCACGGCCCACGGCGACGCTGGATGCCTCAAAGTGGCGTTGCGGTCACGTGACGCGGTAATAAAAGTATGTAAGCGGCGCAGACACGGACTGGGGATCGCCCTGGTGAAGATGTGGGCTGCAAATGGGGATATCTAGGGAAAGAGGTAGAAGGACAATGAAACTGCCAGTAGGTGCCAAATGGTTGGACGCCCACGACTCTTCATAGAACGTGAGTGAGGTGTCAGGTCAGACGGGTGTTCTGAACACAATTTCGACACAAAGCAGCTCAATAGGCTGTGGAGTGGAAGGGGTAGGTTAGCAATAGAACAGTGCATCACCATTGACTAGACACTCATTTATTGAACACACAAGTCAGGTATTACCCAAAAGGAACAATCAGTACAAATTACAAAATAATAGTCTTTTCCTTTAAGTCACTCAAACATTTAAACAGGCAAATAGCAATCATTTAACTGAAAGCCTTTTAAGAAAGCAAGACTAGAAAATTTGAATGATGAGTTAAAATCATATTTAAATAGGCTCTGACCGAGCACATATTTTAAAACGAAACACTTCCTTTAAGGAACCAGCGATCAAAATTAATTACATAATCCTCAACAACCATATTACATCCAAGACATTTAAGATTAAACAGTAATATATAACATCAGAGAGCTTCAGTCCCAATTTTTAAGCAGCACGTTTCAGATGGACTGCACTGCAACAGTACAATACAAGTCCCTCAGAGAATCTCCCCACAACAGGAAGTTATTGCCGCAATCGACAAAATATCATCATTCCCTGTACAGAACTAAAACAAACTAAAAGCTCTCTTAACTTTGGTACAGTTAATTCCCTTTCAACATAATATGCATCACAAGTCTAGCCCTAGGACGGCACCGACACCCCGCAATTTAGCACGCGAAAAGCTACAGCGATGCACTCATCACTCATCCTTACAAAATCCAAGAACAGAGAGCCGGCTCCCCAATAGCGGGTTTGCGGGATGCTGATCTCGCCCTTAAGCTCAACACCAGTTCAAATACTAGTCAGCCTACAATGTTGAACCACCATACACATTCCTTCAGTTACTGCGTAGAAAGCCAATGTGATAGGCAAACAGACCAGCATATCATAAAAACTTAAGCAATTTCCTTACTGGACAACCCTTATGAATAGTAGCTGTAATTTTTTTTAAACGTGATCACATCCACAATCAAAAGACAAACAACGCCAATCATAAGGACAGTAGCACATAAGCAAGTAGCAATGGTAACTTCTGCTTAGATTGGCTACAAATCAGCGCGTGATTTAACACACCAGAGAACAGTATTTACAACATAATCATCAATACAATAGCAAATTACTCACACGTGTACTCCCCCTCCATTTCGATTCACAAAGCTGTGGACAAAACGTGGAGAACGTAACACTTAGACCAACATAATGGTGCTCCCTCAGTTACCCCAAATAACTGACTCCCTTAGTTGCACAGCAAAGAACCAGACCTAATGAAACCACCACAGTTGTCGCCTCTAAATTGTCACAGTACAAGTGAGACTCAATCACAAATGTAATTTTACATCACCAGTTCCCGTATAGACGATACAAGCGCCTGATTTTCGCCATTTTATAACGGCAGGCAGCAACATCGTACGGAAAAGAGCGTAAGACACAAGCTCTTACCAATTCTCTTCTCCGAAAGCAGCCACCGCAACTCTCGGGAACCACTGGGACATCCAGTGCAAAAATCGTTACTCCTTCACACAAATTACAGGACGCCCGCTTCCCGCTGCTTGCTACGGCGCCGTCCGTTCAGAGCCAACTTGTGTATCTCCGTGCGATAGGTCCGGTCCCACACTCGCTGCGTCAACCCGACAACCGTCTTCCACCACGTCCCGGAGCACACCCCCCACAGGACCTCGCCACGCTACTCCACGCGTAGGCCCCAGACGGCGCTGCTTACCGCCCTGACCGTGGCAGGGAAGATAAACCACCAGAGTGGCACTATCGATATAAGCCGCCACGGCTCAGTGAGGTTGTAACACCATAGCTCTTACGCTGTACGGATTTATTTTATTTTTTTAAATTTAATGTTACATCATTGAGCTTCTGTACATGTGTGTGATTGAATCGATAACATAAAACTGTATACTGCTTCCTTTATATAAACTTTGATGTCATGTTTTGGTTCAACGCAAAGTAGTGTATCTGCAATTTATATTCTTTGTCCCATTTGGAGGGAACAAAACTTACTGTATATGATTGTAATTTTGTGTGAATAATTTTTTGTAGAGATGTCAATATGTGTAAATGTTTTGTTTTATTTAATGCATTTGGTTGCTGTTATGTAAATTGCTGATATTCACTTAGGGCTCTTAGTTATTCTGTATGTAAAAGGTGTAGTGGTTCCCCTCGGGAACGGAACTGTGTAGCGTGCACAAATTGTGGTTGGCCTAGGTGGAAAAGGTGGAACTGATAGTCAGTCGGGGACGAGCCAGCAGTCGGAGACGAGCTACGAGTCCGTGCACTGCCATGTAACAGATGCATATTGTGCTGATTCCGAGAGAGGCTTTTCCTGCTTCTTTCCAAGGCCTCGGATGGATGGATAAATAGCTGGAACTATTCTGGAGTTTGTATCTATCATCGCCACCAAGAAATGACAGAGTCCAGCAATTCTGCCTACAATTCCACCTACCAACATGCAGTTGCCACCACATTGCGCAATCATTGCAACGTAATACTATAATGATGTACAGTGAAGGATCAGCTTAATGGACGTGCTAAGGTGCTAAAATATAAGGTAATTTGTATCTGAATTTATGTATCTACCTTGATTTTTCTCCTCATCATAACACCTTTCAGGTTCCTCTCCGTTCGAGCTAAAGTGATACCCGAGTGTCCTTACTAAAAGAACATTAAAGCCCAGTATTTTGCTCATTAATGCCTCTTTAACATAGTAAAAAGAAAGTTAAAGTTAATGTGGCAAGAGAGTGAGTTAAAGTAAATGTTGTTTGCTGAAAATATTCCTATTAAAACTGCTTATTAAAGTGCTGTTGCCAACTTCAAAATTAAAAGTTCTTAAGACTGAGGCTTATAAAGTAAATGATCACATGGTTGTCTGTAGTAAATTCAAAAAGGTGAGTCAGTTTCTTGCAATTTTGTCAACATTGTGTTTCACTGTAGTAAAAGTGAGAAAACTGCAATAGTAGAAAACTATATGTTCATGATTGCTATGTGTTTGTCTCTCTTGTGTATTAGAAGTGCATATTAATAGTAATGTTATAAAGACCATTCACTTTGTGTAAGCCCTGAAAGTAATAGTGTGTTTCGGTACATGTTATAATTTTGCAAATAGTTTGTGCTGCTCTAACTGTTAGTTTCAATCTTAAAACATATGTGTGTGTCAGAGTTCATTGCGCTCGCGTGTGGCTAAGTCTAGGTTGTGTTTGTCCATTATAGTTACTTATACCTACTTTCTTAAACGCGAACGTTAATCTTTCTCTTGCCTAATTAGGCTGGCGACCGTTTTCTTTATCAATTGAACAGTACAGATAGGCAAAATTTTGTTTGTTTCTGTTCAAACATTTACGTAATTCTGACTTTCATTCCGATAAGCCATTCCCGTTAGGTACAACACGGTTAACCTAGCAAAATTCCTCTCAGAGGGTAACACCGTTCTGTTACTTTATACCATTATTAATCTAACATAATAATTCTGTTTGCAAACTGCCTCCAGTTTAGAGGTTATGGTATAGTAGCAGCAGAAAGGGAGAAGTTATAAGGTTCGGAGGGTTGTCTGCTTTGTAAAGAAGAATAGATGGTGAATTGTGGCATCTCTGTCGAAAAAGCACAATGCTGGTCATCGCACAAGCCTGTCGGAGCACTCCTTTCATCATACGTTGATGCTGCTCTGCAGTAGGACACCCTACGTGTTCACATGTTGAGCCAACGACGTCATGAGTTACTATTGCAGTGGGCAAGGGAGCATCGGGATTCGACCGTCGATCAGTGGAAACGTGTCACATTTTTGCTACACTGGGTCTCTGGTCGTCTCCACAAAGGCCGTCGTCGAGGTGAACAGCGGCTCGAAACGTGCAGCGCGCTACGGACGCAGGCTGCTGGGAGCAGTATCCTGCTACGGTAGACATCCTCCTGCGCTCGCATGGGACCTGTGTTAGCAATTGAAGACACGCTGGCAGCTGCGAACCGCCTGCATCCCTTCATGTTTCATGTCTTCCCGTGTCTCGTAGCCGTGCTACAGTGGTTTGAGGAGCATTATAGCCCAGATCACGTAAGAAACAGATTGACCGTCCTTACGGCGGAACACGCAACCGTAAAAATAGTTTTCCCGTCGGTCAACAGATGTCGCAGGCGACGCTACAATGCTAACTGACCTGTCCATGTCGCGGAATTGGCAACGCTGTATCTTCGGTGACGTGAATGACGCTGATTTGTGTTCGGCTAGAGCGCTGCGCGCGAAATGCATTCGTCACACAGCTGACTGTAGACCATGATCGGCTATGTTTTTTCCCGAGTTTTCAATCGAAGAATGTAGATTAGCTCGTGTAATTCTACAAACCAAGTTTATTTCTACTGTAGGGATACTTCTCACAATCATATGCGAAATGAAAAGTAGTACACAATCTGCACTCGCGCAGACCTGTTACTATAAGCAGTGTCGTTTTCGAGTGAAAGCTGTGTGAGGATTATTAGCGCACAGATAAAAAAAAAAAAATACGCAGCGTCTATAGTTTGCATGCTATGCTCGTTCTCTTCTATCCTCCTCCCTTCATTCCAGTATAAACGTTTGTTCACATGTATAAACGAATGGCAGTGAACATTGGCGAATTATCTATGAATACTCATTTGCAGCAGTGTAAACGAGGTTTTACACTCGTTCACTTCGTTCGCTCTAGTATATACCAGGATTTAGAGGGACCGATGACCTAGCAGTTAGATGACGGCTATTATTAATTTATTTCACTGTTGCCATCTCAGCTCTAGAGCCATTTTCAAGTACCAAAGGAAAGGTCTTGTAAGGTAATGCTTCTTAAATTGTTTACCAAATGTTACCACACTATGCTTTGCATTTTGTTATCCATGTCTTATATTGGTTTCAGTTTTCACATTGCACACAAAAACGCCTCTACAGCTAAAATTACGATAGTGAAGTGAATAAACAGTTTAAAAAAAGTCCAAAGCGCCGCAAAGATTTCATTTAAAAATTATATGATATGATTCTTGTACAGGAAGGGCTGCCACGTTATATCAGAATATAAGATCGACAAAATTTAGATAGGATCGAATGCTTAGGGCTCTTTATTAATTCTTACTCGTAACTAATTTATAGATTTACCTGAATTTAAAATCCACTCGCGTAACCTTTCTTTATTTTTGACGGGAATCTGAACATTTTTAGCTCAGGATTTGTTCGTCTACTCCTTCCGCAGTTGATATACTCGCAGGCCCTCGGCATGACGACTCGATCCACTACCACCGGTATGTCGGAAACAGCTGTACTTCACAGGCGCCAAATAGTGGAAAGCTGCACGCGTTCGGCCGATGTTGCCACATATTTCACAGAACGGAGTGCCATCTAGTGGTTGATTCCACAAGTAAGAGTGTGACGCTGTTGCCGCCTGGTGGCCGTTCCCTGACAAGGGTTGCCTGCTAGACCAAGCGATTGGGCAATCTGTTTCTTACGTGATCTGGGATTATAGTGAACTCAAGTTGATGTCTCTGCGACCAAAGTCGGCTGATGTGAATCCTATGCAACTCATGTGGGTCGGTATTTGGCGCCATCACCGCTTCTGAAAATCAGCGGCCTGTTATTTACGCGAATGACATGACCTCTGCGTAGAGACCTAATGGCCGCTATCGACAGGGGATCTCAAGTTGATTCCGTATTTCTAGATTTCCGGAAACCTTTTGACACCGTTTCTCACAAGCGACTTCTAATCAAGCTGCAGGCCTATGCGGTATCGTCACAGTTGTGCGACTGGATTCGTGATTTCCTGTCAGGAAGGTCGCAGTTCGTAGTAATAGACGGCAAATCATAGAGTAAAACTGAAGTGATATCAGGTGTTCCCCAGGGAAGCGTCCTGGGACCTCTGCTGTTCCTGATCTATATAAATAACCTGGGTGACAATCTAGCAGTTCTCTTAGGTTGTTCGCAGATGATGCTGTAATTTACCGTCTAGTAAGTTCATCCGAAGACCAGTATCAGTTGCAAAGCGATTTAGAAAAGATTGCTGTATGGTGTGGCAGTTGGCTGTTGACGCTAAATAGCGAAAAGTGTGAGGTGATCCACATGAGTCCCAAAAGAAATCCGTTGGAATTTGATTACTCGATAAATAGTACAATTCCCAAGGCTGTCAATTCAACTAAGTACCTGGGTGTTAAAATTACGAACAACTTCAGTTGGAAAGACCACATACATAATATTGTGGGGAAGGCGAGCCAAAGGTTGCGTTTCATTGGCAGAAGATGCAACAAGTCCACTAAAGAGACAGCTTACACTACACTCGTTCGTCCTCTGTTAGAATATTGCTGCGCGTTGTCGGATCCTTACCAGGTGGGATTGACGGAGGACATCGAAAGGGTGCAAATAAGGGCAGCTCGTTTTGTATTATCACGTAATAGGGGAGAGAGTGTGGCAAATATGATACGCGAGTTGGGATGGAAGTCATTAAAGCAAAGACTTTTTCGTCGCGGCGAGATCTATTTACGAAATTTCAGTCACCAACTTTCTCTTCTGAATGCGAAAATATTTTGTTGAGCGCAACCTACGTTGGTAGGAATGATCATCAAAATAAAATAAGAGAAATCAGAGCTCGAACAGAAAGGTTTAGGTGTTCGTTTTTCCCGCGCGCTGTTCGGGAGTGGAATGGTAGAGAGATAGTATGATTGTGGTTCGATGAACCATCTGCCAAGCACTAAATGTGAATTGCAGAGTAATCATGTAGATGTAGATGTAGATGTACCACATACCTCTACAAACGTACCAGCAAACTGCCACATCCCTCATACGCACAATCAGTGACGTATTTCATTCCAAACACGGAGAAACAAGCTATTAAGCAAGTGGTTATAATGTTTTGGGTCATCAGTGTATAGGCTCTGCATCTTGCGATTACAGCACGATCTGTTAGCACCTTTTCGAACGATTTCGAAACTTCTGCATCACTTGTCTATAATATTCTCACAGCTTTCGCAATAGAGATATCTGCTGTTGTAGTATGTCTTAGTTATTGACATACACACGTCAAAAAAAGTTTTGCATCACCTCGGTTCCGAGAATTCCGGAACCTGTACAGAAAATTGGAAGAGAGATCAACATAAACATCATTTCCGCCCTTTTTATTGTTCATGAAAACTTCATATTGCATGTTGTACTACCATACAAGGAGACCTTTAGAGGTGGTGGTCCAGATTGCTGTACACACCGGGGCCGGCCGGAGTGGCCGAGCGGTTCTAGGCGCTACAGTCTGGAAACGCGCAACCGCTACGGTCGCAGGTTCGAATCCTGCCTCGGGCATGGATGTGTGTAATTTCCTTAGTTTAGTCAGGTGTAAGTAGTTCTAAGTTCTAGGGTACTGATGACCTCAGAAGTTAAGTCCCATAGTGCTCAGAGCCATTTGAACCATTTTGTACACACCGGTACCTCTAATACCCAATAACACTTCTCTTGCATTGTTGCCTGTATTTGTCGTGGCATACTATCCACAAGTTCATCAAGGCACTATTGGTCCAGATTGTCCCACTCCCCAACGGCGTTTCGGCGTAGATCCCTCAGAGTGGTCGGTGGGTCACGTCGTCCATAAACAGCCCTTTTCAATCCATCCAGGCATGTTCGATAGGGCTCATGCCTGGAGAACATGCTAGCCACTATAGTCGAGCGATGTCGTTATGCTGAAGGAAGTCATTGTGCACGATGGGGGCGCGAATTGTCATCCATGAAGACGGATGCCTCGCCAGTATGCTGCAGATATGGTTGCACTATCGGTCGGAGGATGGCATTCACTTATCGTACATCCATTACGGCGCCTTTCAATTACCACCAGCGGAATACGTCGGCTCCACGTAATGACACCCCAAAACAGCAGGGAACCTCCTCCTTGCTGCACTCTCTGGACAGTGTCTAAGGCTTTCAGCCTACTATGTGTATGTGTGAGACTGGTCCGGAGGTAGAATCCGAAACTGAGATCCTAGCATACGGCAGTGACTGTGCAGGTAGCCTTTTCGTTGTAGGAAATCCGGCATGATGACAGAAGAATCACATACGGTATCAAAAAGTGACACTGTTCATTTTGGAGATACTAATGCTGCAGTGTTGGGCACTTCCTCTAGTACGTCGGGCAGTGAGTGAACTAAACGCCAGGGGAAGAAAAACTTCAACAGTAGTGTACAAGAGCATAAAAGATGTTTTTCCTTCAGACGCGTACTCAGCAACAGATTTCCCTGTTAGACTGTGTTAGCGGTGCGCCACTGAAGTACTTCAAGTAGTTCTTAGACTCTGCACCAATGGAGTCAGTACTGATGGTCAGCTCAGCAGACAACATCATTTGCTAATTTGAGCAGAAATGAGCTGGGACAGAAATATTTTTGTATTAGCTTAGCATCCGCTACTTCGCTCGCCTAGATTGGATAGATCGCACAGATTTTCTTCGAATTTTGATGTTGTTCACAAACTGCAACACCTTCCAAACTTTTCACGCTAATTAAGGCCATAGGTAGTATGCTCTTCTCCAAATGTACTTCCGTTCAAAATGCGAATCCAGCAGCTAGAGTCAAAAGGTTTTGTTCATCCTGACTTTTGCGTTCTTGTGGAGAATTTTCGTAGTAATTTCCAAACAAATGTTCAAATGTGTGTGAAATCTTATGGGACTTAACCGCTGAGGTCATCAGTCCCTAAGCTTACACACCAGTTAACCCAAATTATCGTAAGGACAAACACACACACCCATGCCCGAGGGAGGACTCGAACCTTCACCGGGACCAGCCGCACAGTCCATGACTGCACCCCCAAGACCGCTCGGCTAATCCCGCGCGGCAATTTCGAATCCCTAGCACATATTTCTTTGTAACTAACCAAGATGTGAAATATCATGTTTCGTAAATTTAGCTTTAAAATTTTTTAATATAAGGTAATATTTTCCCAAATTTTTCGTCCCCTTATGGATTCAACAGATTAGGAAATGAGACACTTTAAGTAGTGAGGGAGTTTTGCTATGGACGATAAATAGTTTAGACAAGAAGAGAATAGAAGCTTTCGAAATGTGGTGCTACAGAAGAATGCTGAAAAATAGATGGGTAGATCACATAGCTAATGATGAGGTATTGAATAGAATTGGGGAGAAGCGAAGTTTGTGGCACAACTTGAAGAAGGGATCGGTTGGTAGGACATGTTCTGAGGCATCAACGGATGACCAACTTAGTACTGGAGGACAGCGTGGAGGGTAAAAATCGTAGAGGGAGACCAAGAGATGAATACACTAAGCAGATTCAGAAGGATGTAGGTTGCAGTAGGTACTGGGAGATGAAGAGGCTTGCACAGGATAGAGTAGCATGGAGAGCTACATCAAACCAATCTCAGGACTGAAGATCACAACAACAACAACAACAACATACGGCAATGTCCCGACTGACTGCCTGACTCACTACCTCGTCATCTCCAGCCTAAACCACTAAGCATAGAAACTTGAAATTTGGTGAGGGTGTGGATCTTACGCACCGTTTAGAACGGATAACTCGAAATTCCACAAATAGGAAGGGTTAAATAGAAGATGAGTGTTTTTGAAAACAAATATGTCGCTGTTAAGGGAACTTTGAAGCTAGAACTGTTAAATATAGTACTTGGTCTCACAGTTAGTAATAATATTTTTGGAGATTCATCCACTAAGGGAAAGTTTTTTTGAAAATAACTCACTATTAAAGAAACTACTAAAGTGTTTTTAAGGCTAGATCTATAAAAATTCGTATTTTTCTTGTCAGTTATAATTAAAAATGCGTGTTTTAATTTTAAGAAAAAATTAAAGCCCCTAAGGCAGCGAAAGAGTGAATGATTAGTTTTACGAAACTATTTCATTGTAAAAGCACTTTTAAAGCTAAAACTATGAAATTTGCATTTGGCTTCTCTGTTAGAAATTTAAAAAAAAGTGTTTTACAGATTTTGGAAGTTGAATCCATATTGTTGTTGTGGTATTCAGTTCTGAGACTCGTTTGATGCAGCTCTCCATGCTACTCTATCCTGTGCAAGCTGCTTCATCTCCCAGTATCTACTGCAGCCTAAATCCTTCTGAATCTGCTTAGTGTATTCATCTCTTGGTCTCCCTCCACTCTGCCCTCCAGTACTAAATTGGTGATTCCTTGACGCCTCAGAACATGTCCTACCAACCGATCCCTTCTTCTAGTCAAGTTGTGCCACAAACTTCTCTTCTCCCCAATTCTATTCAATACTTCCTCGTTAGTTATGTGATCTACCCATCTAATTTTCAGCATTCTTCTGTAGCACCACATTTCGAAAGCTTTTATTCTCTTCTTGTCCAAACTATTTATCGTCCATGTTTCACTTCCATACATGGCTACACTCCATACAAATACTTTCACAAACGACTTACTGACACTTAAATCAATACTCGATGTTAACAAATCTCTCTTCTTCAGAAACGCTTTCCTTGCCATTGCCAGTCTACATTTTATATCTTCTCTACTTCGACCATCATCAATTATTTTGCTCCCCAAATAGCAAAACTGATTTACTACTCTGAGTATCTCATTTCCTAATCTAAATCCCACACCATCACCCGACTTAATTCTACTACATTCCATTATCCTCGTTTTGCTTTTGTTGATGTTCATCTTATACCCTCCTTTCAAGACACTGTCCATTCCGTTCAACTGTTCTTCCAAGTCCTTTGCTGTCTCTGACAGAATTACAATGTCATCGGCGAATCTCAAAATTTTTATTTCTTCTCCATGGATTTTCATACCTACTCCGAACTTTTCTTTTGTTTCCTTTACTGCTTGCTCAATATACACATTGAATAGCATCAGGGAGAGGCTACAACTCTGTCTCACTCCCTTCCCAACCACAGCTTCCCTTTCATGTTCCTCGACTCTTATAACTGCCATCTGGTTTCTGTACAAATTGTAAATAGCCTGTATCTTACCCCTGCCACCTTCAGAATTTGAAAGAGAGTATTCCAGTCAACATTGTCAAAAGATTTTTCTAAGTCTACAAATGCTAGAAAGATAGGTTTGCCTTTCCTTAATCTTTCTTCTATGATAAGTCGTAGGGTCAGTATTGCCTCACGTGTTCCAACATTTCTACGGAAGCCAAACTGATCTTCCCCGATGTCGGCTTCTACCAGGTTTTCCATTCGTCTGTAAGGAATTCGCGTTAGTATTTTGCAGCTGTGACTTATTAAACTGAAAGTACGGTAATTTTGACATCTGTCAACACCTGCTTTCTTTGGGATTGGAATTACTGTATTCATCTTGAAGTCTGATGGCATTTCGCCTGTCTCATATATCTTGCTCACCAGATGGTAGAGTTTTGTCAGGACTGACTCTCCCAAGGTTATCAATAGTTCTACTGGAATGTTGTCTACTCCCGAGGCCTTGTTTCGACTTAGGTCTTCCAGTGCTCTGTCAAACTCTTCACGCAGTATTGTATCCCCCATTTCATCTTCACCTACATCCTCTTTCATTTCCATAATATTGTCCTCAAGAACATCGCCCCTGTATAGACCCTCTATATACTCCTTGCGCCTTTGTGCTTTCCCTTCTTTGCTTAGAACTGGGTTTTCCATCTGAGCTCTTGATATTCATGAAAGTGGTTCTCTTTTCTCCAAAGGTCTCTTTAATTTTCCTGTAGGCAGTATCTGTCTTACCCCTCTATATCCTTACATTTGTCCTCTAGCCATCCCTGCTTAGCTATTTTGCACTTCCTGTCAGTCTCATTTTTGAGACGTTTGTATTCCTTTCTGCTTGCTTCATTTACTGCATTTTTGTATTTTCTCCTTTCATCAATTAAATTCAGTATCTCCTCTGTTACCCATGGATTTCTACTAGCCCTCGTCTTTTTACCTACTTGATCCTCTGCTGCCTTCACTATTTCATCCCTCAAAGGTACCCATTCTTCTTCTACTCTATTTCTTTCCCCCATTCCTGCCAATTGTTCCCTTATGCTCTCCCTGAAACTGTGTACAACCTCTGGTTCTTTCAGTTTATCCAAGTCCCATCTCCCTAAATTCTCACCTTTTTGCAGTTTCTTCAGTTTTAATCTACAGTTCATAACCAATAGATTGTGGTCAGAGTCCACATCTGCCCCTGGAAATGCCTTCGATTTAAACCTGATTCCTAAATCTCTGTCTTACCATTAAATAATGTATCTGAAACCTTGTAGTATCTCCAGGGTTCTTCCATGCCGTTTATATATCGAAATTACGATGAGAAGGAAGACTTTGTGTCATTGTGGTGTGTGGGTAGAATTAGCCCCTCCTATTGGCAATGTTCCTTATAGCCATCGTCTTGCATTTTCGAAAAAGAAAAACTGAATTGCAAAAAAAATCTTATAACATTGTGCAGATGACGAAACGGTGTGTTTCCGTAAGGCCGTGCAAAAGTGTAATTGGACACGGAGAATGCTCCACTGAATAATTTGAGGTACTGAACCTGGGGTCGGAGAAACCAGCTTAAGCAGAGATGGAAGTAAACTTGTCTACCACTTTGTCTAGCATTCATCGTTTCCAGCTTACTTACTACTGTTAAGACTTCTGCACCACACTGACCCGTTACATGACCATAGAAGCCATACACATCACAAGTGCTTGGTACCAATTTATTACAAGGAGCGACGATACCTGTTAATCCCCACACTACACATTTAGATGGTACTAAGTTAACGTGACTATCATTTCCACGAAACTGCGAACAGTCTACAGGGCTTCTAGGCCTTTCAAATGACACTCTCACATCCCTTAACGTTACCATCGACATGTCTAGCTACACAGAAAACATAGAGAGAAGGCAGTTGCTGGACTCACCCCATTCGGTGTTTCTCGGTTGCTCCGCACGGTGCTAGTCAAAGTCGTGGCGTGGGTGCGCCTGACACCACTTGTTACGTCCACTGGATCACTTGTTAGCAGCAGACACAGTGGCTGCGCCAGAGACTGAGACGGCGTGGAGTTTTACAATTATTTATTGAACTTTGTTTACAATTTCTCCCTCGTCGTCGCTGCCCAGCCCTCCGCCTGGCTGCTGCTGTGTAGATTCTCCGACAATGCACGCAACGCGCGCCGCTGATCGCACTCGGGAGCCTCAGGCCGCCAGTGCTCCGCTGAAGCCAGGGCGCCCTGTGGTCGAGATGAACTCGTCGCCGCTCGGCGGCCAAGTACGGGCACGCCCACGGAGCCGCGTCGCCGTGAGGTCAGCTGCCGACGCCTGCTGCCCCGGCGGCTCCGAAGCCGTCAGTCGCGACGTCCGCGAGGTCCCCTCATGGCGGACCACGCTGCGTGGGGCCGGGTTGCCGTGAAGTCCGGGCGTCAGTCCCCGGCGGCGCCTGTGACCGAGAGCGCGCTGCGGCCGGTCCTGCTGGAAGTTCTCGCTGTAGTTAGTCAGCCGTGGTGCCGACCGAACTCGGGCCGACGTCCAGAGCTGAAGTTGACATCTGGCGGCGAACGGATGGCTCCTGCGAGTTGGAACAGACTTCCGGAATCGTCACCTACAAAGATTGAAAATTGGACACGGACCACGTCTGTCCTCAGATCCGAACTGCTCCCTAGTGGCTTCTGTCTGTTGCTGCCTGTGCTCTACTATTCGTATCCGGCAGGAGGACGTTTCTTTACCCTCGGTGGCAGCTTTTTGTTATTACTCCCGCAGTATATCGCAGCCTACCGTGCTGGCCTCACTTCCTCTTACTCAGCACTCTCTAGGCTTCGCTCGGCGCTCGGTCTGTGTGCGTCCTTGCGTCAGCCTGTTGGTAGACTGCTGCTGTCAGCCAGGCTACCTGTGCCTGCCTACCTCGTAACGCCTCGGTCGCCGGCGTGCCTCTGCTTTGCCCTTCTCCACTGCGTGAAGCAACGCTTACTACATGTGGCCGCAACACTACTAACATGCGTTCAAGTTCACATGTACTGTGCTGCTTATTTGCGTGTACATTCTTCATTTCCTGCAAGAAAACGAGGAGGACGAGCCCGCTTACTAGGAAGTGTACCTGGGCGTCTAAATGGTCAGCTGTACTTGAGATTCGTGCAAAGAGTTTTGCGTGAGTTGTTGGAGAACGTATCCTTGGGTGTTCGTGAAACGATGTGGATACAACATGACGGTGCACCGCCTCACTTCAGTGTGGATGTCCGCAACCATCTCAGTGCTGGAGTTAATTAAAGAATGTGATTCTGAGCTAAGTAACATACTAAGCTATCTGTGTAACCAGTCGTTTATCAGTGGAATATTTCCTGAATGGCTGAAATATGCTGAAGTTAAGCCACTGTTTAAGAAGGGAGATAAAGAAATAGCATCAAATTTCCGTCCAATTTCACTGTTGCCAGCATTCAAAAAAATTTTCGAAAAAGTAATGTACAGTCGTCTTTATAACCATCTTATCTCAAATAACATACTGTCAAAGTCACAGCTTGGATTTCTAAAAGGTTCTGATATTGAGAAAGCTATCTTCAGTTACAGTGAAAATGTGCTTAATTCATTAGACAAAAAATTGCAGGCAACTGGTATATTTTGTGATCTGTCAAAGGCATTTGACTGTGTAAATCACAATATCCTTTTAAGTAAACTAGAATATTATAGTGTAACAGGAAATGCTGCAAAATGGTTCAAATCTTATATCTCTGGCAGGAAACAAAGGGTGTTATTAGGAAAGAGACATGTATCAAGCTATCAGGCATCATCCAACTGGGAACTAATTACATGTGGGGTCCCACAAGGTTCCATTTTGGGGCCCTTACATTTCCTTGTGTATATCAATGACCTTTCATCAGTAACATTACCAGATGCCAAGTTTGTTTTGTTTGCCGATGAAACAAACATTGCAATAAATAGCAAATCAAGTGTAGTCTTAGAAAGATCAGCCAATAAAGTATTTGTGGACATTAATCACTGGTTCCTAGCCAATTCTTTGTCACTAAACTTTGAAAAAACACACTACATGCAGTTCAGAACTTGTAATGGGGTGTCCCAAGAGTATATGTCTAACATACGATGACAAGAAGATAGAAGAAGTGGACAGTGTTAAATTCTTGGGATTACAGCTTGATAATAAATTCAACTGGGAGGAGCACACCACAGAACTGCTGAAGCGTCTTAACAAATCTCTGTTTGCAATGCGAATTTTGTCAGACATAGGGGATATAAAAATGAAAAAGCTGGCATATTATGCTTACTTTCATTCCATAATGTCATACGGGATTATTTTTTGGGGTAATTCATCAAGCCAAGCTAAAGTTTTCCGGGCACAAAAACGTGCAATAAGAATTATATGTGGTGTGAACTCAAGAACATCCTGCAGAAGCCTGTTTAGGGAACTAGGGATACTAACTACAGCTTCCCAATATATTTATTCCTTAATGAAATTTGTCATTAAAAATATATCACTTTTTCAAAAGAACAGCTCAATTCATGGAATCAATACTAGAAATAAGAATAATCTTCACAAGGATTTAAAGTCACTTAGTCTTGTACAAAAAGGTGTGCATTATTCAGGAACACACATTTTCAATAACTTGCCAGCAGCCATAAAAAGCTTAACAACCAATGAAATTCAGTTTAAGAGAAGCGTAAAGGATTTATTGGTGGCCAACTCCTTCTACTACATTGATGAATTTCTTGGTAAAACCAACTGATTTGTATATAAGTACAACATAACTTCTGCACAATTTCAGTGCAGTAATGTGTTCATTGAAAATTTGTGTGTCTGTGTCTGTGTGTGTGTGTGTGTGTGTGTGTGTGTGTGGTTGTGTCTAAGTATAATCTAACTTCTGCACCATTTCAGTGCAGTAATGTGTTCATTGTAAATAAGTATTTCAGTAGTTGTATTACATGTTTATTACCTTATAAATAAATAAAAAACTTTTTTATTTTAAATTCAGTGCATTAATATTTGTAAAATGACTCTTAGTGTTCATTAAAAAATGACGATCATTCCACTTGGGATCTGTGGAATGGTACATTAGCTTATTTGTTTTAGTTGTAAATATTTGTCATGTATTGTTGTTTTTCTGACATGTTCCACATCCTGGAGGACCTCCTCACTACGGATCAATTGGAATGAAAGTAAATCTAATCTAATCTAAACCTGGTCGCTGGATTGGAAGGGAGGTCCTATTCCATGGCCTGCGAGGTCACCTGACCTTAATCCCTTTGATTATTTCCTATGGGGACATCTAAGGTCACTTCTGTATGGTATCCCAGGGGATATGGAGATCGAATTAGTTGCCTGAATTGCAGCTGCCTGTGACGTGATTCCAGACACACTGGGGATACATCTGCATGGATACTCTGAAAATCACATTCAAGTGCCTCGCAGAGGGTTCATCGAACCACCTTCACAATTCTCTATTATTCCAATCTCGTATAGCGCGCGGAAAGAACGAACACCTATATCTTTCCGTACGTGCTCTGATTTCTCTTATTTTATCGTGGTGATCGTTTCTCCTTATGTAGGTCGGTGTCAATGAAACCTGGTATTCAAGGAAGGCAGGATTCGGTTACGATTGTGGACGGGGCCGTAATCACCTACCATTCGTTTCCTTATGCAATTACACACGTTTATTTTAAACGGTAGTTCCAGACTCAGCAATAAATGAAGATATCACACGTTATTAATGAAACAATAAACAACTGTGTAATTAATAGTGCTTGCAGCCGGTTACAATTTACGAAATCAGCATAAAATACAGACACAACAAACAATGTTTTGAAAACAAGCCAATGCGATCTCAATTAGAACTTTAAGGCAAGTAGCCACAGTCACGGCTGAAGGCCTGTAACGCCTAGAACGACAATTATAAAACCTTTAACAAACACACTGTAAAACAGCAATGCAATAGCAAAGGTCATTTTAAAGGGACAAGCAACCGATCACCAAACAGGTGAGACAAAATCATAGTAAACTTTGTAGCACAATCATTTAAACCTGCTGTAAAGCCAAGAATGGCAATTATATAAAAAAATTAGGAACTTACAATAAAACAGCAAATACAATAATGAGCGTGCATCGACTCGTGCTACACCTTGTGTTTGGATTGCATTGGTTTTCATTTTCTTCCCCTGACATGTTTGTATGATATTTTGTCTGTCATTAAGTGGCTGCTTGGTTGTCTTTTCCCTCTGCTATCGATATCTGCGTTTTTGCTTCCGGGAAACTGCTATGGAGGAAGTGAGATCTTTGACCGGTGGTAACCTCGTGTGGTGGCACGGAAGTAGGGGATTGAGCGCAGAGTGTGTGGTGGACACGGGAGGGCAGTGTGGCTCTCCAGCGCGAAGCAGACGTGGTCGGTTGTACCGAGTCGCCACGTGATGTACTAGGTGCATTCAAGTTCTAAGGCCTCCGATTTTTTTTCTAATTAACTACTCACCCGAAATCGATGAAACTGGCGTTACATCACGACGTAATCGCCCTGCAGACGTACACATTTTTCACAACGCTGACGCCATGATTCCATGGCAGCGGCGAAGGCTTCTTTAGGAGTCTGTTTTGACCACTGGAAAATCGCTGAGGCAATAGCAGCACGGCTGGTGAATGTGCGGCCACGGAGAGTGTCTTTCATTGTTGGAAAAAGCCAAAAGTCACTAGGAGCCAGGTCAGGTGAGTAGGGAGCATGAGGAATCACTTCAAAGTTGTTATCACGAAGAAACTGTTGCGTAACGTTAGTTCGATGTGCGGGTGCGTTGTCTTGGTGAAACAGCACACGAGCAGCCCTTCCCGGACGTTTTTGTTGCAGTGCAGGAAGGAATTTGTTCTTCAAAACATTTTCGTAGGATGCACCTGTTACCGTAGTGCCCTTTGGAACGCAATGGGTAAGGATTACGCCCTCGCTGTCCCAGAACATGGACGCCATCATTTTTTCAGCACTGGCGGTTACCCGAAATTTTTTTGGTGGCGGTGAGTCTGTGTGCTTCCATTGAACTGACTGGCGCTTTGTTTCTGTATTGAAAAATGGCATCCACGTCTCATCCATTGTCACAACCGGCGAAAAGAAAGTCCCATTCGTGCTGTCGTTGCGATTCAACATTGCTCGGCAACATGCCACACGGGCAGCCATGTGGTCGTCCGTCAGCATTCGTGGCACCCACCTGGATGACACTTTTCGCATTTTCAGGTCGTCGTGCAGGATTGTGTGCACAGAACCCACAGAAATGTCGACTCTGGAGGCGATCTGTTCAACAGTCATTCGGCGAGCCCCCGAAACAGTTCTCTCCAGTTTCTCGATCGTGTCGTCAGACCGGCTTGTGCGAGCGCGAGGTTGTTTCGGTTTGTTGTCACACGATGTTCTGCCTTCATTAAACTGTCGCACCCACGAACGCGCTTTCGACACATCCATAACTCCATCACCACATGTCTCCTTCAACTGTCGATGAATTTCAATTGGTTTCACAGCACGCAAATTCAGAAAACGAATGATTGCACGCTGTTCAAGTAAGGAAAACGTCGCCATTTTAAGTATTTAAAACAGTTCTCATTCTCGCCGCTGGCGGTAAAATTCCATCTGCCGTACGGTTCTGCCATCTCTGGGACGTATTGACAATGAACGCGGCCTCATTTTAAAACAATGCGCATGTTTCTATCTCTCTCCAGCCCAGAGAAAAAAAATCGGAGGCCTTAGAACTTGAATGCACCTCGTATGTCGGTTGTGTGTAACGAGCGGGTCGAGCTGACGGAAGAGTTCCCCGCGTGTTGGTTGTATACTCAATCGCCCCACGAGTAGTTGCTGTTCATTTCGCCACGGTGGGACGTTAACAAGCTTCTTTAAATCCTGCGTTTCAATACTGGAGTTTAAAAGGAGACACCTAAGATGGAGGAGCAGTCACTACCCGTCAACGTTGCAGAGAAGACGTGAACTCCGGTGACAGAGCGTGTTGTCGCGTGACCGTGGCGTATTGGGTACGCTGGCGACGCGTGCGCGGTCGGATGTGTGGATCCTTGCCATCGGAGGTCGTGTACTGCCTGTTCGAGCATAATTGCAAGTTAAGTTCGTGGAAGATCTAAAGTAATAATTTTGTGTAACCAGCGTCTCTTCTGCCTTGTGGCCTCCGGCGACCGGGTTTCCTGTCCCCGGCACCGGTGTAATTGAAGACAATGATCTTTCCTCCTCCTCTCGTTACTGCCCGCTGGGAGGTGTAGTTTTGGCAGTTTAATTGTTTCGCTACTCTGTCGTGTGTTATGAGTAAAGTCATGCTTTTTGTTGGTTGATCATGTGGTCGCTCATTCAGGACTGTGTGGTGTAATGTTTCCTTGCACGAGGTTATCTCTAATTCTGTCAGCAAGTTAAGCCATCTTATTACAACTTTTGGCTGGCTAAAAGTCGGTGCAGGGAACAGCCTGAGAGTGGCAATTGTGTTTACGGGCGTATTTAAATTGGTCAGTATTCTGCCTAGCCTGAGCATCCCTGAGTGGGTGATTTGTGGCCGCCTTATACGGGTCCGTCATATTTGTTACGTTCTAATGATATCCCAGGATACTTTTGTTTAAAATTTGTTTAGATTCCTCCAAGTTTGTAAATTCGTTTTATTGCCATTAATCGTGTATTAGATGAGACCTGTTTAATTTTTTTAATGGCGGTGTTCGTAGCTTCACTACCTCACCGCACCTTATTAACAAAGTTCTGTATTTACTTTAGTAGCCTGTTTACTAATGTTCTTTAAATTTTTTAAATTGTTGTATTGCTATAAATTACTTTGAGTGGCGTTAGTGGCGTGTTTTAAAAGGTTGTTTATTGCCATACCGCTAGTTTCTGTAAGATACGAATAAAACGTTTTGTGAAAATCTCGACAGTAAACTGCTAGAAATTTGGCCCCGTTTCCCAACTATGTGGTGTAGCATGTAGTAACCGTAACCACTGTGTGTGTCAAACAATGAAACACAAGGGCCAATCACAGGCAATACACCAGGAATCGACCTCTGAGTACGTCCAGCAAAAAACACTTTTGCGAGCGATGAGGTAGGCAGCCAAGAGTTGCATTCACGTCACAAGATGGTAACTCAGGCTAGTGGCAGTCTAACGAATGACTAATGATAATCTTGCTGAGGCTATCTGACGTCCAATAAACCAAATGCAACGATGTAAAAAATAAGCCAAAGCCGGAACCGGCGGCCTGGACTCCGTCCGCAGAATAACTGTGCTTAGAGCGCCCGGAACGAGAAAGGAATCTCTACCACCAGAATAGAAGAAATGCAAACCAACCTACAAGTCTGGCGTGAGGTCAGTCGCTTGACGGCGCGTTTCGGTGCGGGCCCGCCCGTCGCCGGCGCGCCGTAAGGCACGGATGCTCGCACTGGAGCGTATCGCTTCACGTCGAGCGTGCCGCGACAGTCCTCACTTGGGGAAGTGATGCGTCTCTCATAGCCTCTCCTTCCCAAGTGGCTCTTTCCACCTTCCCGTGGTGCCAGACGTCAAGCTTGGCATTCTGCCTTGCGTCAAAAGGGAGAGCTGCGACCCAACCCGATGCGAAAGCGAAGGGTGCGTGGCACAGGGGGAGCTGTGTCGAGGGACCGAACACCAGTCCCTTTCTGTTCGCAGGGCACAGACCAGCAGGTGCTCTGCATGCCGGCGACCTCGTTTGTCGGCGTGGGATCACGGCGCGAGTCGGCAAGGGTGCTTCGCCGCGCCCCTGGGTAACCGGGGCGTGTTCTGCCAAACCCAGGTGGTGGTGACATCGCCTGGGCCAGGTTAGATGGGCCCAGACCGCCAAACGACTGGGGGACCGACCCACCACCTGAGTAGGAGTGGGTCCTTGGCCTTCAGGTGGAAACTCGGGCAAGTAGGCGGCGAAGGGCGAGAGGTGCATCCGCCTCTCCGGAGTGCGGGGTGCACTTGCCGAGGAGCGTCGTGTGAAATCGTCGGCGACGAGGCCATCGATGGGGACCAGTGCGCTGGCGACGGCGTGCTGAACCCGGCAGCTCTGGAGTGCCCTTGACCTAGGGGCGAGGTCGGTGGGCGAGCTGCAGAAGTCCCCCCCCATGCCAGAGGAGCCGGTCCGGGGAAAGAGACGGGCTCCCAATCCTTTTTTCGCTTGTCAACAATATGGCCGAAACAGAGACAAGCGATTCATGTGCGCCTTCGAGGGCTTCTTTGCTTACTGTTCCCTCCCCATCAGGGGGCGCGGGGCAGGCTGAGGAAAGCATCAGTGAGAGGCATGCCAGGATCACACAGTACCTGGAAGCCAACGTAAAAAATGGAAAGATAAGCCAGGCTGCAATCTTGACGTTAAAAAATGAACTCGCCTCCTGGGCTATTGCTCATGCGAAGCTCGAGGGGCGGGTTGAAGAACTACAGAAAGAGAATGAAAGGCTGCGCAAGCAGCCAACAAAATCGTGGGCTAATGTAGTCGCTCAAACGGCACCCAAGAGCCAGACTACTAGAGACACTATTGTAAAAGTGTCACAAAGACCGGACACTGCTGTCTTTCTGAGACCATTGCCCGGTCAAGACACTAAAAAAGTTCAAGAAATATTCACAACTATGATTAATCCTGTAAAGGATAAAATTAAAGTTAACAAGGTCAAAGCTACAAAGAACGTAGTTATAGTCGATGTAGCAACAGAGGATGACAGGAACAAAATACTTAATAATCAAAAACTGTGTAAAGCTGTAAGATGTGAACCCCCAAAAAAGAGAAACCCGCTAGTAATTATGTATGACATACCAGTTACGTTTGATGACAATAATGAACTCCAGGAAACAATTCGAAATCAAAATTTTGATGATATAAGTACTGAGGACTTTAAAAATGAATTCAAACTTAAATTCAAAACAGGGCCAAGAGACAAAGACGTTGTGCATCACGTAGCAGAAGTCTCTGGCCAGATGTGGAAAAAGCTCACCTCAATGGGTAAGATCTATATTGGCTTCCACGCCATCAATGTGCGGGACTTCTTGGTGGTACCTCGCTGTCATAACTGCGGCGATCTTGATCACGTTCATAAATACTGTGAGAGGAAGTCGGCTTGCTCCAGGTGTGGAGAAGAAAATCATATTAGAAAAAACTGTAAAAACTCTGCAATTTGTATTCCATGCACTAGGAGGGGCAAAAAGACTTGCAATGCCTCCGGTCGCAACTGCCCAACGTATAGGATGCTTGAGCAGAGGTTAATATCAAGAACTGACTATGGCTGAGTCAACAACGGCACCTAGGATGCCTAAAAGAAAATCCCCATGCAAGAGGAGAAGGGACGCGGCAAGAGCAGCCCAGTTCAAACAATTTCTTGCAACACTTGCAGAAGGAAGTGATGGTAGGAGGAAAATGAAGGATGCGTGTGTCCAAACGGACCCACAAGAACAAGTGGCAGCCCCCTCTCCCTATTGCTGGGGATCGCGAACGCCAGGAAATCAGGCAACTCGAGACAGGCGTCCTATAGCGGTGGGCCGACCGGCATTCGTTCAAGGGAGTCCTGTGCTGGAATTGCCGGTGCAAGTCAACACAGTTACTAGCTCAAACACACAAATAAATAACATCAATGTGAGCACTGACTCGAGACAACCAATAGCTGTGAGAACAGCGGTTGAACCGAGCAGAATATATCCCAATCTCGAACATTCCCTACAACTATCCCGCCTGGAGGAGCCGGCTGTCCTGACCACCGCACTACGACATCTAGTGCGGGTGGGACATAGATACGGGCGCAAGGTCACCTTCTCGGCCATGGAGGCTGTAGACAGGGTACAACTAAAGACAATGAATCTCCCCACTGACTTCGGCGCCCTGCGTGACCTAGTTAAAAAGGTGTTTGATAGAAGAAATGAAACCTTTAATTTAGAGGAAATATATAATCAGTCTGTCCTATCTAATGGGAGAATAGCTTACGACTGGACGAAAACCTTTCCTGCATCATATGTACACACATATTTCCCATAGTTACAGAAATACAGATAGGACAGCTAAACTCACACAATAGTAGGCTGGTCATGCAGGAACTTCGGAGGGTGGTGGAGGAGAAGAGCCTTGATGTGCTCTGTTTGCAGGAGCCATACTCTCTTGCGGGGAATATAGCCTTCGCTGCCATGAGTTGGCAAGTGGTAAGCTTCGGAGACGACCCTAAAGCCGCCATCATTATAATCAACAAGGCACTGAGGGCAACAGTGCTCTCACACCTTTCAGACGACCACTGCGGCGTCATTGAGCTTCAGTCACCAGTTGGCGTCATATATTTAATAAATATGTACTTTCAGTACGGTACAGTCATTGACGTGTACCTTGACCAACTTACGCAGGTAGCAACGGTGCTGAGGGGCAGAAAGGTAGTTGTGGTGGCGGACGTGAACGCCAAATCCCCCCTGTGGCACAGTGGCACTCGAGATGAAAGAGGTAGCAAGCTGGAAGAGACCATTATGTCTCTGCAACTCCTAGTTGCCAACAGACCTGGAAACCCCCCCACCTACACAGGAGGGGGAGGAAATGGAACCAACATTGACATCACGATGATGACAGCCAACATTGCTGCCAATATACAAAATTGGACTGTTACCGATGGAGACACTACCAGTGATCACAACCTGATCACATTCACAGTTACAGATCGGGAGTGCCACTGGGACATAGGGTGGGAGGTACAACTAAATTATAACAAGACCAATTGGGAGCGCCTCGCAAGAGAGTTTGACCCTCCGACATGGCCGGAAGATGACGATGACATCAACAAACACGCCGAAGATCTGGTGGGCGCTCTTACCAGGGCGGTAAAGGCTGCCGTACCAACCAGGAGGAGAGCCGTTGCGGCTTCTCCATCACCATGGTCTGCGGAACTAGGGCAGATGCGTCAGTCTGTCAGGAGGGCGAGGAGGTATTACCAGCGTAGTGTCGTCTGGGAAGAAAAACAAAGATGGCTGCAAGCATACAGGGAAGCCAGAGAGCAGTTTCAGAAAGAACTGCGAACGGTCAGACTGGAAAGCTGGGAAAAATATGTGCATAGCCAATTGGCTACGGATCCCTGGGGCACTCCATACAAAATAGTAAGGGAAAAAATCAGGTCGCCAATGGTGCTCTCCACAATCAGGGATGGAAACCGGATGACTGGGTCTTGGCAGGAAACTGCTGAGGTCCTTCTCCACCAACTCCTCCCTGATGATAATGAGGAAGAGGACACTGAAGAACAACGCCTAATTAGGCAAGCTTTGCAGGCAGACTACGAGAACAACATCATGGTGTACCCCTTCTCTGAAGAGGAAATCGCAGCCCACATAAAATCACTAAAGAAAGGAAAGGCCCCAGGACCAGACGGCATCATCGCGGAGGTGGTACAATACCTCGCTCCTCAACTAGTGACACCTTTAGCAAGAATTTACAACGAGGCCCTGCGCCTCAGAACATTCCCCAAAATCTGGAAACAGGCCAACGTTGTAATTATCAAAAAGGGGCAAGATAAAGACCCTAAAGAAGCAAAATCCTACAGACCCATCTGTCTGTTGGACCTGTTGGGCAAATTGCTAGAGAGATTACTGGCTGATAGACTGACAGCACACCGAGTACTGTGCGGGATGAGTGACAGACAATTCGGTTTTCGGCAGGGGCGATCTGCGTGTGACGCAATTGCCCTCGCATCCGAGGTCTGTGGGTCGTCTCCGCACAAGTACATAGTTGGCATCATGGTGGATATCAGTGGCGCCTTTGACAACCTGTGGTGGCCTTCGCTCTTCTCCTGCCTGCGGGAGAAGGAGTGTCCAGGGCCGCTATATGGCTGTCTTAGGAGCTATTGTATGGAAAGAGAGGTCTGGCTATCGTCCCCTAGCGAGCGAATAGGCAAGATGATCACGAAGGGGTGTCCACAGGGCTCTGTCCTGGGGCCACTCTTTTGGGACATAAATATGGAGCCTCTCCTGGAGAGCTTGGAAAACAGTGTAGACGTGCTAGAGGCGATAGCTTACGCTGACGACCTCCTTCTGCTGGTTGGCGGCCGGAGTCGCGAAGACCTCGAACCCAAAATCAATAGGACAATATCAATTCTCACACAGTGGTGCCAAAACACGAAAATGAGCATTGCGCCTAACAAGTCTACATACCTATTACTGAAAGGCCAATTGGCCAGAAACCCAACAGTAAGAATTGAGGGCTCACCAGTGATTCGGCGTCGTGAGGCCCGATATTTGGGGGTAACAATAGATGAAAGGTGGAATTTTGCCAAGCATATAGAAACAGCTACACAGAAATCATTAGAAGCTCTAAATAACTTAATTACAATAGGACACAATAGATTTCATCTTCCACCAGAACTTATTAAGTTATATCACAACACTATTCTTGTCTCTATCGTGGGTTATGGATCCGGAGTGTGGGCGCACAGGCTCACGAGGGTCGTGCCTGCCATGTCTGTGAGGAGGGTGCAGCGGAACATGCTTCTGCGCTCCATTGGAGCATACAGAACATCTCCAGGAGGGGCACTACTAACACTCATGGGAGTATGTCCCCTAGACGTCAAAATCCGGGAACAGGCAGCCTGGTACTGGGTGAAAAGGGGAGATGTAGAAAACACTGAAAGTATCCTGGGAGTGCGGGTGGGGGACAAGTTTGCAATCAGGAGGAGAGGAGAAGAGTTATGGCAGGAACTTTGGGATGCGGACACAACAGGCCGAAGGACTTACCAACTGCTCCCAAACATCAAAGAACGTCTCCAACTCTCGCATTTCCAGCCAAGTAAGGGACTGTTGCACTTCCTCACAGGACATGGACCGTATCCGGCATATCTTTGCCGATTCGGGAAAAGGGCTACCCCCTCGTGTGACTGCGGAGCTGAATGGGGTACTCCGGACCACGTGATCTACGAGTGCCCCATCTTCGATGATGTGGCCCGTGACCTAAGAAACCAGTTGCCTCATAACGACACATATCAACTAATTAGAGACCCCACCACATTCAACGTAGTAAACCGCCTTGCCAGCGAGGTATCAGCAAAGGTCTTGCGAGAATATCTGAGGGAAAACACATGAACCACCGGACATGACATGACTGAAGGCGACCCATCCCATTCCGCCGGGGCGTGGACTGGCCAATCGCCGTGACGGTAGGAATCCGCCACGCTCTGGAACAGGGGGAGGGTGCGCCAATACCCGAAACTGACATATGCGCACCGATTGTGACTTAGTAATAGTTTAACCTTAAGTAGATAGTAGATAGGAAAATTAACAGAACCTGCAGCGATCCTCAAAAGGCCAGCCCAGTGCCAGGGGCATGCTCACTGGGATTAGCTCAGTGGGCACGGCCACACAGTAGGTTTATACTAAACATCTGGCACGCCTGTAACGCTGCAGGAAGTAGCCCTTAGATTAGTTAGTAAAGATTAGTCAGTAGAATTAGATCTTACCCAATAAGAAACTAACTCCACATTTCCTGTAGCAAGTAAGTTCATTAACACTAGAATAGAAGTAGAAGTAAAAATGCTGCCAAACACATGAAATTGTAATGTAGATTTAGGACCCACTAATGTATTAGGTGGTGGGTTAAAATGTAAGAAATAATTAAATTGAATAAAGATTTTTTTTTTTAAAAAAAAAAAAAAAACCAACCTACAATCAAGAAAGCTGTCAAACTACACGCCTCACCGGACAGCAGCGGCAAGGCGAGGAAACGTACACTGCCCCTACATGGAGTAACCCCCAGGGCAGGTAACTGGGGCGTTAGTGGCCACCAGGCAAGAAAAATTACTGATGGTTGAACTTAACAAATAGTAAAAACCTAAACACAATAAATTTTAATTAGAAGTCCAGGAAAGCTAGTCAGATCCGCCTTCCCCAAGCACTCCACTCGCTGCTCTTCGCCTCAACAACACTACAAGCAGCACACGAACCCAAGAATCGCAAAATCTCGCAGTGGTGGGGGTTTCTCTACGTAACTCCAAATGCGCTCAACTTAAAGCTTGCAGGATCCGGTTTACGACGAGGTCGTGCACCCTCGTGACCAAAGGCGTTCGATCCAGAAGTCCATGCGCGCCGCCAGCTGTCCCTGCGTGTTCTCGCACTGTGCGGACCTGGCTCCTCCTGAGTCCCCAACCGAACTGGCCCACTCACACGACCCGGAAGAACGACGACGTCGCCCCAGAGATAGGGCCACAGTTACTGCATATCGATACCGACGCTGCTGCCACGAGCGGACAGACAGCACTTGCGAATCCAAGTGGTGCCAGTCAGCACTAGAAGAAGACAAACAACTGCAACCATGTCAACTCAACGATACGGTCTGGCCTCCAACAGAGGACGGAAACCTGCAAACAGCAGCAACGGGAGCGGCAACACGGCTCAGTCAACAAAGTATTTTCGCATTCGGAGGAAGTTGATGGTGGGGATTTCGTGAGAATATTCCGTCACAACGAAAAACGCCTATCTTTTAATGACGTCCAGCCCAAATCCTGTATCATTTCTGTGACTCTCTCTCCCATATTTCGCGATGATACAAAACGTGCTGCGTTTCTCTGAACTTTTTCGATGTACTCCATCAGTCCTATCTGGTAAGGACCCCACACCGCACAGCAGTATTCTAAAAGAGGACGGACAAGTTCACTGTTGACAGTCTCCTAAGTATGAGCATCTGTTACATTTTCTAAGTGTCCTGTCAAAAATGGTTCAAATGGCTCTGAGCACTATGGGACTCAACTGCTGTGGTCATAAGTCCCCTAGAACTTAGAACTACTTAAACCTAACTAACCTAAGGACAGCACACAACACCCAGCCATCACGAGGCAGAGAAAATCCCTGACCCCGCCGGGAATCGAATCCGGGAACCCGGGCGTGGGAAGCGAGAACGCTACCGCACGACCACGAGATGCGGGCTAAGTGTCCTGTCAATAAAACGAAGTCTTTGGTTAGCCTTCCCCCACAACATTTCTGTGTGTTCCTTGCAATGTAAGTTGTTAGTAATTGTAATACCTAGGTATTTAGTTGAATTTACGGCTCCTAAATTAGACTGATTTATCGTGTAACCGAAGTTTAACGAAATCCTTTTAGCACTCATGTGGATGACCTCACACTTTTCGTTATTTAGGATCAACTGCCACTTTTTGCACCATTCAGATCTGTCTATATCCGAATCCCGCTCCAGCTACTGCCGGGTCTGGATGCTGACGAGTCCTCTCCATCTGGCTCGGTCCTCCCACCACTTCTCTTCCTCCACTTGCTGCCAGGTCACACCTCTCCTTTCCACAGATATTCTCACTCCCATTTTCCACCGTGTTCTTGGGCGCCCTCTAGGTCTTTTCACATCCATCTTTAGTTCTTCCATAATTTTGGGGAGTCTCTGCACATGCATCCTCTTAACATGCCCATTCCATCTTAATCTCTTTCTTTCAATTTCTTCTCTCGTACTTTCTTGTTTAAGGTCCTTTCTAATCTCTACATTCCTTACTCTGTCCATTCTTCCCTTAACTGCTCTGAGAAATTTCATTTCCCCTGCTTGCAGTCTGCTCCAGTCCCTTTCTGTCATTGTCCATGTTTCTCCACCATAGGTGACAATAGGGATGTAATAATTCTTATACCTAAGGAGTTTTGCTGTTTCTGAAACTTCATTATTCCAAATCAGGTGTTTTATTGTTTGGTAGAAATTGCCTCCCTACTGTAACCTTCTATTAATTTCGTTAGTTATTCTTCCATCCCTAGATATTTCACTCCCTAAATAAGTGAAACTTTCTGTCTCTTTGAGGGGTTCTCCATTCAAGGTAATATTTCCGTTGATTCCTTTCTCTCTTCCAAATACCATTACTTCACTCTTATCTTTATTTATTTTTAATCCATACCTTTTCATTATTTCCTTCCACGCATCAAGCTGTAACTCTGTAACTGTACATCTACCTCTTTATCACCCCACATTACCATATCATCTGCAAAAATCATCTTTTTGCCTTTTTCTTTTACTATATCTTCAACTGCCCTATTCATTCCCTCCATCACAACATTAAAAAGTGCAGGAGATAGAACACTTCCTTGCTTAAGTCCTTGTCTTATTTCGAAGTATTCAGAGTTCCCGAATGGTGTTCTAATTCTACAATTGTGTCCTCTGTGCATTGTCTTCATAACATTAATGTATCCTTCTCCTATATCTATCTACTTCATTTCTTCCCAGAGTCTTTCCCTGTCAACTGAGTCATATGCCTTTTCTATGTCTATAAAAACCATTATCACCCTTTTGTTATACTCCCAACTTTTTTCCATCAGTTGACGGATAGAAAATATCAGGTCGATCGTGCTTCTTCCTTCCCCATGCTGTTCTTCACTCAGCTCCTTTTCAATCTTTTCTAAATCGTTTTGCAATTTGGTTTGATCTTCTGGTGACTTAATTACTCGACAAACGACAGCGTCATCTGCAAACAATCTAAGACGGCTGCTCAGATCCTCTCCCAAACTGTTTATATAGATAAGGAACAGCAAAGGGCCTTTAACACTACCCTGTCAGGGTGTCTCAGAATCATATTCACCGACCTCTTTCTTGTATTGCGTCAGTTTCAGCACATTTTGTAACATACAATGCAGATAGTAGGTTGATTGTGTCAGTAATGGTATTTGAAGTTAACTGTAGATAATGTGAATAAAAAATTGCACAGTAATGTGATTTTATTCCTATTGTCTCCTTAAGCTTGCTTCACCAACCCCAGGTTCCCTACCTCAAATTTTCCAGTGGAGCGTCCTCCATGTCCTGTTACACTTTCGCACGCTCTTCTGAAACGCCCTGTATAAAGTCGAAACAACTGTCTACTTAGTTCCTCAGGTGGATGGTTTTGTGTTTACTAAATATAAGTTTGGGGACCGCGAATAGAAGCATACACTGTTCACAGGACGCTCGGAGGCACGTAGACAGTGATTCTTCCCGCACTCTGCATGCTTCTGCAACGCGAAAAAAACATCAAGAGATGATACACGGGACCTTTGCCATGCGCTTCGCGGAGTTGAGTTGAGTTGAGTTGTTTGGGGGAAGAGACCAAACAGCGAGGTCATCGTTGTCATCGGATTAGGGAAGGATGGGGAAGGAAGTCGGCCGTCCCCTTTCAAAGGAACAGTCCCGGCATTTGCCTGGAGCGATTTACGGAAATCACGGAAAATCTAAATCAGGATGGCCGGACGCGGGATTGAACCGTCGTCCTCCCGAATGCGAGTCCAGTGTGCTTCGCAGAGGTTTTTCATTGTATCTACACTGTTATAGACGTAGAAGTAGAAAGGGAACGACTTCCTAACCAGAAAACAAGTACAGTCCAAAACTGTAAGACTGCACTAATTAAATTTTATTGATCTCTGGAATATTGTCTTACAATCTATAGTTCCATTGTAAATCGAATAAGCAAGCACTAACGCACAAAATACCGTTATCCAATAGCGCTACCTCCTAAAAACACACGTAGTTTTATTATTTAGCAGTTCTTCATTTTAATTTGTAACGGTTTATTTAGAGAGATTGAATTTCGTTTCCACTAACGTAATACACGTGCCGTATATTTTTTTAAAAATTTCACATGTAAATTCTCCCCACGTAGCATATTAATATTTCTCGACTAAATTAACATTACTGATTATATTTCACGCTGTGTTGACACAGCTATCGAAATACTGTAAATTATTTGTCACAGTCGTCTGGCTAATCACTGAGAAAGCAAACAGAAATTAAATTTAGAATTAACACATTTTATTATTTTAACGCAGTTTTAAAAACGCTATGCTTTATTGACCACAGCGTAAACGTCTGCCATACAAAATTTTTGACGTAATCGCGTTCCGCCAGCGATATTTACGAATGTTTAGGCACGTGTCTTCACATAACTTGATGTGAATCCATCTTGGGTAAAGCAGCAGTGTGCTAACTTAGGTCGTCGTGTACGGTAGTAAGGTTCGTGTCTTACAAGTCCATTAAACGTCACTTGGGTCGTTACGCAAATCCAGAGACAGCAAACTATGACACATAAGTAAACACTAACTGATCAAGGGAAATGGAAACTTATCAATGAACATTAGTATGGAGTACGTTCACTCTTTGCCTCTACGATGACTTGAACTCTAGCCGGCCGGAGTGGCCGAGCGGTTCTAGGCGTTACAGTCTGGAACCGCGCGACCGCTACGGTGTGTGATGTCCTTAGATTAGTTAGGTTTAAGTAGTTCTAGGGGACTGATGACCTCAGAAGTTAAGTCCCATAGTGCTCAGAGCCATTTGAACTATTTTTGAACTTGGCTAGGGACGCTTTCAATGAGGTGTCTGGATATCTGCTGAGGAATGGGTGCCCATTTTACCGAAGGGGCTCCGGAATGCTTCAGAATCATCAAACGTTCAATGTTTACTTTCAAGAATCTACAGACTTTCCCCTTTCAACTGATATATAATTTATTCATTCAGAAGACTACTACTATTTTTAAAATATTTTTGAAATATTTTCTGCATGGGCGTGACCAACTGTGGCGCTGTTAAACTGGTGTCAAATGTTGTACTCATGAATCAACATGCTAATGACGTACATTGTAGTGATGTGAGAGAAAATAAGAGTTAAAAAATAATTGTTGTGGTGAAGCTGTGATTGGTCCATATCTATCGCTCGCTCAATTGTCTTGTGTTTCATGTTTGTTTATTCTTTTCTAATCCTGAATATATTCCTAGTGAATTCTGTTCTTTGACGTCTCTGTTTTATTGAAAGATAATCATGGGTAAACGTAAAGTGACTAGAAATCCACTGAAGGCTCTTAAGAAAAGGAAAATGTTTGAAAACCAAAGGTAGGTGTTATTATCGTAAACAATAAAGACGAAGACCAAGTGTGTGAACCTAACCTTGCTGCTACTCCTGCCCATTGCAGTGAAAGTGAGAAAGAAAGTACTTCTCAGAGGAAGCTTGGCTCAGTTAGTGAAAAGTATGAATGATTTATGGGCGAATCGGATGTGAACGCAATATTTGATATGTAGTTCTCAACAGCATTTTTCCGAACGGTGTAAGATGTATTCGCTGTGCCGAAATTGGTCTGGAACTTTCTATAAAAATCGCGGAGGACTTGCCTGTGAAATGGAGCTGAAGTGTGGTAAGTGTTCATATGTGGCCACCCTTTGGAACAGTGTTGCAGTAACTCCAAATGAAGAAAATGGTAAAAAAAATCTATGAACACAACATTAGATTTGTTTTTGCCTTGCGTGCAGTTGGTAAGGATGCTACTGCAGGTGCAGTTTTCTGTGGCACGATGAATCTTTCAAATTCTCAAGCCATCTGCACAGACTATAATAGATTTATGGGGTATAAAGTAGAAGATGTCTGTGTAGAATCTATGAAGAAAGCTGTGGAAGAGGCAGCAATGTAAAACAGTGGCAACAGAGACTTGACTGCAACATTCGATGGTACCTGGCATAAATGGGGACACACATCTCTTCATGGTGTAGCATCTGCCACCAGTACGTGTACAGGGAAAGTTTTAGATGTATTATTATTATTATTCTGGATTTACAATGTGAGTACATTTTTCCAGCACCTATTCTAGATTACAGTAAGTCACTAATTATTGTTCTCCACTCTTCTCTATTTGTCCATAAATCTTCAGGAATGTTGTTCTTCCTCATTGCTGACTGAACTCCCTGTATCCATGTATCAGGTGGTCGTCCCCTTTTTCTTCTTCCAATTGGTACCCAGTCGATTATGCATTTTGGTAGCCTTTCCTGTTCCATTCGTCTGATGTGTCCATACCATTTAAGTTGTTTGTGCTCGATGAAATCAATAATTGAACCTTTACATTTCATCTTGTCTCTGATTACTTCATTTCTTATTTTTTCTCGTCTTGATATTCTTGCTGAACGTCTCCAGAAATCCATTTCTGTGGCTAATAATTTTGATTTCAGTTGCCATTTTGTTGTCCACACTTCTGAACCATATGTAATAATGCTCCTAACTATTGTTTTAAAAATCCTTATTTTGTTATCAGTTGTTAAGTGTTTGTCCCAGAGAATTCCATTCAATAAAGAGATTGTCGTCTTTCCAGAATTTATTCTTGATCTAATTTCTTTGTCCTGTTTCCCATCATTTGTAATTTTCACACCTAAATATTTATATTCCTCAGTAGCTGTTATTGTTCCCATCCCTTCTTCTAATATTAAGTCTCCATTCACTCCACCAATTACCATGTACTTTGTTTTATTCATGTTTACATTTAGACCTGATTTTTTATATTCTTGAATCAATTTTCTGGTCATATACTCTATGTCCTCATAGTCTTGGGCTATAATCAGTTGGTCATCTGCAAATTGTAACGAGTATATTGTTCTATCATTTATTGGTATTCCCATAGTGTGACATTTTTTCTTCCAATTCTGTAAAGTAACTTCTGTATATATTTTATACAATGTAGGTGAGATGCTACATCCTTGACGTAACCCTTTTGTGACTTGGAATCCATGCGATAGATATTTACCAATTTTTATTTTTGAAATAGAATTTTTATACAAATTTTGAATTGCTTTAAATATTCTTGTATTTATTCCTATTGATATTACAGCTTTCCATAAACTGGATAAAGGCACACTATCATAGGCTTTTTCTATATCTATGAATACTAAATGTATAGGTTGTGCCCGAACCATTTTTTTTTCAATAATTTGTTGTAGGCAAAAGATATGATCAATTGTTGATCTTCCAGCTCTAAAACCTGCTTGTTCTTCAGCCTCCTTTTCTTTGTATTCTTGTTCTAACGAATATTTAAAAATATCTAAATATTCTACGTGTATACAAAGAAATGAAAGTGCACAAGAAAATAATTGCACAGCTAACTATAGTGGCAGTAGTGGAGGAAAGGATGTTGCTGGTGTTGCTAGTATATTTAAACGTTATGTTGGGGGTGATAAAGTGCAATATGTGAATTACCTTGGTGACGGTGATTCTAAAAGTTTCAACCTTATTCAGGGGCTCACGCCCTATGGTGTTGATGATGTAGTGCAGAAATTTGAGTGTACTGGACAGAAACGAAGGAGATCAAGTCTTCGGAGACTCACGCCTTCGTGCAAAGAACAAAAAATCAGTGATGGTAAAGCATTGGATGGAAACGGAAGTTCAACTGACAGTGTAATTGACAAAATACAAAACTACGAGGGTTGGAACTTTAATAGTGGCAACTATTTATTTACAGGTCGTACAAAATAGATACGTGTTTCAAAGTTTTACTGACCCTCAAAGTAGTCACCAGCATTGTGTATAATCCGTTGCCAGCGATGTGCAAGTCGTAGAATACTCTTAACAGTGCAAGTCGTGTTGAGTTCGAGCAGCGCGGTCTATTGGCCGACGAATTTGTAGCAGCTCTGAAGCTAATGCCGTGAAGTGTTTCCTTCAGTTTAGAAATGAACTCACGAGGGCTTAAGTCAGGGGAGTGCAGTAGGTGGTATAGCACTTAGCAGCCCCATCAGTCAAACAAATCAGTAACAGATTGGACTGTACGTGCTTGAGCATTGTCCTGCAAAATGATGGTCAGGTCCTGCACAAAGTGTCATCACTTCTGCCTATAAGCTGGTCGTAGGTTGTGTTCCAGAAATGAACAGCATATAGACAGAAGTGATGACACTTTCTGAAGGACCTGACCATCATTTTGCAGGACAACGCTTAAGCACGTACAATGCAAGCTGTTACTGATTTGAAACTTCCTGGCAGATTAAAACTGTGTGCCCGACCGAGACTCGAACTCGGGACCTTTGCCTTTCGCGGGCAAGTGCTCTGATTTGTTTGACTGATGGGCTGCTAAGTGCTATACCACCTACTGCACTCCCCTGACTTAAGCCGTCGTGAGTTCAACTCGATTTCTAAACTGAAAGAAACACTTCACGGCATTGGCTTCAGAAATGCTACAAACTCGTCGGGCAATAGGCCGAGCCGCTCGAACTGTCAACACAACTGGCACTGCTAAGAGTATCCTACGACTTCCACATCGCTGGCAACGGGTTATACACGATGCTGGTGACTACTTTGAAGGTCAGTAAAACTTTGACACACGTATCTGTTTTGTACGAGCTGTAAATAAATAGTTGCCGCTATTAAAGTTCCAACCCTCGTATTATGGAACGTGTGTATGATGCTGTTGTTACTTTCAGTGATGGCAGCGTTGTAAGGTGCAAAGTATTACGAAATATGGGAATGAAGATAGCTTTCAACATGGTACGAACGATGCTGGCTTTAGACAAGGAACGTCTTCGGGCTGCTGACAGGGCAGTAAGTTGCCTAGAAATACAAGCTAGAGTAAACACGAGGAGGACAAATAAGAAGCTGGAGGAGGAGTTTGATGAAGATTATCCATCCTATAGACCTGGAAGAAAAGCTGAAATGATCGTATGGCGCGTCGATGAGCATGAGATGGTGATGGGGACAACACAACACCCAGTCCCCGGGCGGAGAAAATCCCCAACCCCGCTGGGAATGGAACCCGGGTCCCGCTGCATGAGAGGCAAGCACGTAATTAATCAGCTAAGCAGGCGGACTATGCTCCTGGAATGCAATAATAAGGTAATCCAAACTTCGTCGGTCGATTCCGAAAAGGTTTATTTTTTCATACAAATTACATGTTGTCTCCAACACAGATTGAATAACATCGGGCATAGGCTACAACCCTGTCTCACTCCCTTCCCAACCACTGCTTCCCTTTCATGCCCTCGACTCTTATAACTACCATCTGGTTTCTGTACTAATTGTAAATAGCCTTTAGCTCCCTGTATTTTACCTTCAGAATTTGAAAGAGAGTATTCCAGTCAACACTGTCAAAAGCTTTCTCTAAGCCTACAAATGCTAGAAACGTAGGTTTGCCTTTCCTTAATCTATTTTCTGAGATAAGTCGTAAGGTCAGTATTGCCTCACGTGTTTCAACATTTCTACGGAATCCAAACTGATCTTCCCCGAGGTTGGCTTCAGCCACTTTTTCCATTCGTCTGTAAAGAATTCGTGTTAGTATTTTGCAGCCGTGGCTTATTAAACTGATAGTTCGATAATTTTCACATCTGTCAACACCTGCTTTCATGGGATTTTAATTATTATATTCTTCTTGAAGTGCGAGGGTATTTAGCCTGTCTCATACGTCTTGCTCACCAGATGGTAAAGTTTGGTAGGCCTGGAGAAGAAATAAAAACTTTGAGGTTCGCCGATGTCATTGCAATTCTGTCAGAGACAGCAAAGGACCTGGAAGAGTAGCTGAACGGAATGGACAGTGCCTTGAAAAGAGGATATAAGATGAACATCAACAGAAGCAAACCGAGGATAATGGAATGTAGTCGAATTAAATCGGGTGATGCTGAGGGAATTAGATTAGGAAATGAGAGGCTTAAAGTAGTAAATGAGTTTTGCTATTTGGGGAGCAAAATAACTAATGATGGTCAAAGTAGAGAGGATATAACATGTAGACTGGCAATGGCAAGGAAAGCGTTTTTGCAGAAGAGAAATTTGTTAACATCGAATATAGATTTAAGTGTCAGGAAGTCGTTTCTGAAAGTATTAGTATGGAGTGTAGCCATGTATGGAAGTGAAACATGGACGATAAATAGTTTGGACAAGAAGAGAATAGAAGCTTTCGAAATGTGGTGCTACAGAAGAATGCTGAAGATTAGATAGGTAGAGCACGTAACTAACGAGGAAGTATTGAATAGAATTGGCGAGAAGATAAGTTTGTGGCACAACTCGACTAGAAGAAGTGATCGCTTGGTAGGACATGTTGTGAGGCAATAAGGGACAACCAATTTAGTATTGGAGGGCAGCGTGGAGGGTAAAAATCGTAGAGGGAGACCAAGAGATGAATACACTAAGCAGATTCAGAAGGATGTAGGTTGCAGTAGCTACTGGGAGATGAAGAAGCTTGCACAGAATAGAGTAGCATGGAGAGCTGCATCAAACCAGTCTCAGGACTGAAGACCACAACAACAACAAACATGTTTTCTCAGGATTTACGGAACCAATTCGCTTCAAATTTTCAGAAAATGTTACACAGTCCCTTCTGGGCAACTTAACACAGCCTTTTTCCAAAAACCTGTATATTGTTGAATGTATAAACAAAAAATGGCACAAAAAGTAGAAAAATTAACCTCTGTCAACTGAATTGAAATTTTTAAAAATACCTGTGTCAAGTTGTAGCCCATACTCAAATAAATCACCTGTAAGAATTTCAACTTCCTTGCTCAAATACATTCTGAGAAAACATGTCATTTATAAGCGCTATTTTATCTGGAAAGATACTGCTTTCCGGAGCCCCTTAAGTCTAAACCAGAGAAGGTAGTGATTTTGGACGCTCAGGTCTGGGGCTCTAAGTCATTCCACTGGGATCAGGTCGGCACTGTTGAGAGGGCACCCCATTTCAGGAATGTTGTGCACAAACCACTGCCGCACATGTGCTGCGTTATGACAGCGCGCGTTGCCATGGTGATAAAAGCAATCATCGTCTGTCAACTGTATCTCTACCGTACACAGTACAAAATGACGTAAAATGTGTTCATATACTTCGATATTTAGTGGCATCACCACAGAAATGAGTGATTTACGAGCATTGAGCGCCACTCCTTTTAAATCTTTACTGCCGGCCGCTGTGGCCGTGCGGTTCTAGCCGCTTCAGTCTGGAACCGCGCGTCCGGTACGGCCAGACGGTCGCAGGTTCGAATCCTGCCTCGGGCGTGCATGTGTGTGATGTCCTTAGGTTAGTTAGGTTTAAGTAGTTCTAAGTTCTAGGGGACTGATGACCTCAGATGTTATGTCCCATAGTCCTCAGAGCCATTTGAAATCTTTACTCACAGTCGTATCTATCAAAGAGATAATTATGTAATATCAGTTATTAGAACAATGTTGGCGCACGCACCTTCCGCAGCAGCCCCCTACAGGGCTGGAACGATAGACACATCGCGAACCTCCAGAAGACGACGGATATTCGGATAGTATCATTTTACATCAAAAGAAACTGCGAGAAAACCTCACTGAAATGAGGATCCCATTGCCAACAAACATTAATGAGTGAGAACAAACGCAATAATAATTCTTTAACAACAACATGCGGGTATAAAGCTCTGACACATCAATTACCGAATTTGCAATTTTCTACACTGAAGAGCCAGAGAAACTGGTACACCTCTCTAATATCGTGTAGGGCCTCCGTGAGCACGCAGAAGTGCTTCAACACGACGTGGCATGGATTCGACTAATGTCTGAAGTAGTGCTGGAGGGAAGTGACAACATGAATACTGCAGCGCTGTCTATAAATCCGTAAAAGTGTGAGGGAGTGGAGATCTCTTCTGAACAACACGTTGCAAGGCATCCAAGATGTGCTCAATAATGCTGATGTCTGGGGAGCTTGGTGGCCAGAACAGTGTACCTGGAGCCACTCTGTAGCAATTATGGACATGTGGGGTGTTGCGTTGTCCTGTTGGAATTGCCCAAGTCCGTCGGAATGCACAACGGACATGAATGGATGCAGGTGATCAGACAGGATGCGCCGCCCGTAGTGACCGAACGGTTCTAGGCGCTACGGTCTGGAACTGCGCGACCGCTTCGGTCGCAGGTTCGAATCCTGCCTCGGGCATGGATGTGAGTGATGTCCTTAGGTTAGTTAGGTTTAAACAGTTCTAAGTTCTAGAGCCATTTGAAGCCAGGACACGTAGGTGTCACCCGTCAAGAGTCGTATGTAGACTATCAAGGGTTCCATATCACTCCTACTGCACACACCTCACGCCATTACAGAACCTCCACCAGCTTGAACAGTCCCCAAGTTACATGCAGGGTCGGTGGATTCATAACGTTGTCTCCTTACATGTCCATCCGCTCGATACAATTTGAAACGAGACTCGTACGACCAGGCACCATGTTTCCAGTCATCAACAGTTCAAATCGGTGTTGACGGGCCAAGGCGAGGCGTAAAGCTTTGTGTCGTGCAGTCATCGGGGGTACACGAGTGGGTCTTCAGCTCCGAAAGCCCATATCGATGATGTTTCGTTGAATGTGTCGCACCCTGACACCTGTTGATAGACCACCACTACGGAAGGTTTGCACTTGTGTCACGTTGAACGATTGTCTTCAGTCGTTGTTGGTCTGGCAGGATCTTTTTCGGACATTTGATGTTTTGCCAGGTCTTGATATTCACGATGTTGTTGTTGTTGTGGTCTTCAGTCCTGAGACTGGTTTGATGCAGCTCTCCATGCTACTCTATCCTGTGCAAGCTTCTTCATCTCCCAGTACCTACTGCAACCTACATCCTTCTGAATCTGCTTAGTGTATTCATCTCTTGGTCTCCCCCTACGATTTTTACCCTCCACGCTGCCCTCCAATACTAAATTGGTGATCCCTTGATGCCTCAGAACATGTCCTACCAAACGATCCCTTCTTCTGGTCAAGTTGGGCCACAAACTCCTCTTCTCCCCAGTCCTATTCAGTACCTCCTCATTAGTTATGTGATCTACCCATCTAATCTTCAGCATTTTTCTGTAGCACCACATTTCTTTTTCGAACATTTGATGTTTTGCTAGGTCTTGATATTCACGATACACTAGAGAAATGGTCGGACGGGAAAGGCGTTTGATACAGTTCCCCACAGTCGTTTTAATGAACAAAGTAAGAGCATATGGACTATCAGACCAATTGTGTGATTAGTTTGAAGAGCTCCTAGATAACAGAACGCAGTATGTCAATCTCAATGGAGAGAAATCTTCCGAAGTAAGAGTGATTTCAGGTGTGCCGCAGGGGAGTGTCGTAGGACCGTTCCTATTCACAGTATACATAAATGACCTTGTGAATAACATCGGAAGTTCACTGAGTCTTTTTGCGGATGATGCTGTTGTATATCGAGAGGTTGTATCAATGGAAAATTGTACTGCAATGCAGGAGGATCTGGAACGAATTGACGCATGGTGCAGGGGATGGCAATTGAATCTCAATGTGGACAAGTGTAATGTGCTGCGAATACATAGAAAGAAAGATCCTTTATCATTTAGGTACAATATTACAGGTCAGCAAATGGAAGCAGTCAATTCCATAAATTATCTGAGAGTAGGCATTAGGAGTGATTTAAAATGGAATGACCATATAAAATTAATGTTCGGTAAAGCAGATGCCAGACTGAGATTCATTGGAAGAATCCTAAGGAAATGCAGTCCGAAAACAAAGGAAGTAGGTTACAGTACACTAGTTAGCCCACTGCTGGAATAATGTTCACCGGTGTGGGATCCGTACCAGATAGGGTTGATACAAGAGATAGAGAAGATCCAACGGAGAGCAGCGCGCTTCGTCACAGGATCATTTAGTAATCGTGAAAGCTCTACGGAGATGATAGATAAACTCCAGTGGAAGACTCTGCAAGAGAGACGCTCAGTAGCTCCGTACGGGCTTAAGTTTCGAGAACATACCATCAGCGAGGAGTCAAGCAGTATATTGCTCCCTCCTACGTATATCTCGCGAAGAGACCGTGAGGATAAAATCAGAGCCCACACAGAGGCATACCGACAATCTTTCTTTCCACGAACAATACGATACTGGAAAATCGATGTACTCAGGATGCCCTCCGCCACACACCGTCAGGTGGCTTGCGGAATATAGATGTACATGTAGAAGTAGACTTCATCGCTACCTCGGAGTAGCCGACTGTAACACCACGTTCACACTCTCTTAAATCTTGATAATGTCTCATTGTAGCAGCAGTAATCTAACAACTGAGCCAGACCCTTGTTGTGTTATATAGGCGATGCCGAATGCAGCGCCGTATTCTGCTTATTTACATAACTCTGTATTTGAATATGTAGGCCAATATCAATTTCTTTGGCGCTTCAGTACAGATGTACTGGAGGATCCGACCACAATTCCGAATTGCTAAGTATGTATGGGAACCAGTCTTCTCTCCCCCACCCCCCTTTCTATGTCCATTTTTTCTTCCCCCCTCCCCACCATGTCCTCTCCCTGCTGTCTTTGGCCATGAGCCTTGTTTATTCTTACTGCCAACGAAAGCATGATTACGAATTCAAGTCGCTTAATATGACTTGTTTACGGGATACGAGAGAGGCCTCTCGAGTTGCTGCATCTGTAAGGGTACTAGCTTCGGTGACAGCATTTCACATAGTTTCAAACTGTGTGTTGGCAGGTTTTCAGATTCGTATGGTTTACAATGCTGTAGAAGTATTCTAATATCAAGCAGGTACGCTATAAGTTCAACTGTCTCTTTTTCTTTTTAAATCGACCGCGAGAAAGAAGCAGGTACGCTATAAATTCAACTGTCTCTTTTTCTTTTTAAATCGACCGCGAGAAAGAAAGCGAAACACCACATTGTTGTCTGCACAATATTAGTGGACTTGTAGTCCGGGGTGATAGGTTACAATACAGCATCACCGGTCTATTGCGGTCTAACTGTGTTGGTGAGCCAGTAAATTTCCACTGTGCAGTTGTAAATTGCGACTTTAAATCCCCGGTATCGTTAAAACTGACTGCGGGAAAGAAAAAGAAACCGCAAATTTTCACAGAACAACGCAGGACAACATTCTCTCTCTCACCCATAGCCGGTTTTGTAAGAAAATCTGTAGATCGCCGTTCAAAATGCAGGGTATATCACAAAGACATCAGATTTTTAAAAAAATCATAACTATTATATTATTTGAGATATGTGCGTGAAGTACTGTTGAAAAGAGCAAAGTCTCGAGTTTTACATGGCTTTCGCTAGGTAGCAGCAGTGTGTGCCCACTTCAGTTCTAGTAGAAATGGTGTCGGGACAACAGAAAGCGTTTTGCGTTCTACTTTTTGCGCAGCGCGGGTCAATAATAACTGTTCAGCGTGACTTTCGGACTAGCTATGGTGTGGATCTGCCTGCAGCACAGAGCATCAGGCGATGGCATGAACAATTCCGAGAAACAGACTGTTGTGTAAAGGTAAATCGCCGGGCCGTCCCCGAGTATCTCTAACAGAGACGTCGAACACTTCCGCCACAGCTTCACAAGGAGTCCACAGAAATCCGTTCGACGTGCGGCTCGACAGCTCAACATGCCCCCGATGTCCGTCTGGCTTGTGTTCCGTCGACGTTTAAACATGAAACCATACAAAATTCGGCTACTGCGAGCTCTTCGTGTAGGTGACAAAAACAACATGTGGAATTTTGTAATTTCGTTCTTGGCAAGGTGGAGGATGACAGTTTTCTTCCGCTCGTAGTGTTTAGTGACGAGGCAGCATTCTATTTAAATACACTCCTGGAAATGGAAAAAAGAACACATTGACACCGGTGTGTCAGACCCACCATACTTGCTCCGGACACTGCGAGAGGGCTGTACAAGCAATGATCACACGCACGGCACAGCGGACACACCAGGAACCGCGGTGTTGGCCGTCGAATGGCGCTAGCTGCGCAGCATTTGTGCACTGCCGCCGTCAGTGTCAGCCAGTTTGCCGTGGCATACGGAGCTCCATCGCAGTCTTTAACACTGGTAGCATGCCGCGACAGCGTGGACGTGAACCGTATGTGCAGTTGACGGACTTTGAGCGAGGGCGTATAGTGGGCATGCGGGAGGCCGGGTGGACGTACCGCCGAATTGCTCAACACGTGGGGCGTGAGGTCTCCACAGTACATCGATGTTGTCGCCAGTGGTCGGCGGAAGGTGCACGTGCCCGTCGACCTGGGACCGGACCGCAGCGACGCACGGATGCACGCCGAGACCGTAGGATCCTACGCAGTGCCGTAGGGGACCGCACCGCCACTTCCCAGCAAATTAGGGACACTGTTGCTCCTGGGGTATCGGCGAGGACCATTCGCAACCGTCTCCATGAAGCTGGGCTACGGTCCCGCACACCGTTAGGCCGTCTTCCGCTCACGCCCCAACATCGTGCAGCCCGCCTCCAGTGGTGTCGCGACAGGCGTGAATGGAGGGACGAATGGAGACGTGTCGTCTTCAGCGATGAGAGTCGCTTCTGCCTCGGTGCCAATGATGGTCGTATGCGTGTTTGGCGCCGTGCAGGTGAGCGCCACAATCAGGACTGCATACGACCGAGGCACACAGGGCCAACACCCGGCATCATGGTGTGTGGAGCGATCTCCTACACTGGCCGTACACCACTGGTGATCGTCGAGGGGACACTGAATAGTGCACGGTACATCCAAACCGTCATCGAACCCATCGTTCTACCATTCCTAGACCGGCAAGGGAACTTGCTGTTCCAACAGGACAATGCACGTCCGCATGTATCCCGTGCCACCCAACGTGCTCTAGAAGGTGTAAGTCAACTACCCTGGCCAGCAAGATCTCCGGATCTGTCCCCCATTGAGCATGTTTGGGACTGGATGAAGCGTCGTCTCACGCGGTCTGCACGTCCAGCACGAACGCTGGTCCAACTGAGGCGCCAGGTGGAAATGGCATGGCAAGCCGTTCCACAGGAGTACATGCAGCATCTCTACGATCGTCTCCATGGGAGAATAGCAGCCTGCATTGCTGCGAAAGGTGGATATACACTGTACTAGTGCCGACATTGTGCATGCTCTGTTGCCTGTGTGTATGTGCCTGTGGTTCTGTCAGTGTGATCATGTGATGTATCTGACCCCAGGAATGTGTCAATAAAGTTTCCCCTTCCTGGGACAATGAATTCACGGTGTTCTTATTTCAATTTCCAGGAGTGTAGAAAGGTGTACCGCGATAATGTGTGAATATGGGGTAGGGAACAACCACACGAAGCTGTACAACATGAGAGGAAGTCTCCAAAATTTAATGTGTTTTCTGCAGTTCCCCAGGAAAAGGTGTATGGTCTATTTCTCTTTGCCGAGAACACTGTTACAGGTACACATATCTCGATATGCTCGAGAACTTTCTTTTCTCACAATTGGAGACTGATTAGAACGATTTCATTTGCCAACAGGATGGGGCACCACCACACTGGCGGGAATTTTTAAATCAAAACGTTATTGAAAGATGGTCGCACTGGACCAAGTACCTCAGCCTTACGTTACTGATCTCCAAGGTCACCGGACGTGACTGTATGTGATTATTTCTTGCGGGGTTTTTATAAAGGACTCTGTTTATGTGCTTCCGCTGCCAACCACAACGAATGAAGAGAGTCATCGCATAACAGCAGCTGTGGAAGCTGTAACTCGAGACACGCACGCTGCGCAATTTGAATACCGCACTGACGTACGCCGTGCATCTCAAGGGGAGCATATTGAATATCTACGAAAAGGTATCGAAAAACAAAAATCACTGTATATGTTTATTAGTTTCAGAAATATAGACGTGCCGAATCGGATGATTCTTTTTGATACAACCTGTAATGTACAGCCTGAGTCCGTCTGTATGTTTATTAAAGTACTGTGTAAAAATTTTGAAGTAAATCCGTGAAGAAGTTTTCGAGATCTTTGCCAACAACATTTTCTTATTGCATGTTATGTATGTGTTTATATTATACATCTTAAAGAAATATAAAGTCTATGTCTGTCCGAAGGTTTATTAGAGTATTGCGTAAAACTATGAGGTAGACTGGTCAAGAACGTTTCGAGAATTTTGCCAACAACGTTTCTGTGTTATGTATTGCACATACACTACTGGTCATTAAAATTGCTACACCACGAAAATGACAGATGACGTGCTACAGACGCGAAATTTAACCGACAGGAAGAAGTTGCTGTGACATGCAAATGATTAGCTATTCAGAGCATTCACACAAGGTTGGCGCCGGTGACGACACCTACAACTTGCTGACATGAGGAAAGTTTCCACCCGATTTCTCATACACAAACAGCAGTTGACAGGCGTTGCCTGGTGAAACGTTGTTGTGATCTCTCGTGTAAGAAGGAGACATGCGTACCATCACGTTTCTGAGTATGATAAAGGTCGGATTGTAGCCTACCGCGATTGCGGTTTATCGTATCGCGACATTGCTGCTCGCGTTGGTCGAGATCCAATGACTATTAGCAGAATATGGAATCGGTGGGTTCAGGGGGGTAATACGGAACGCCGTGCTGGATCCCAACGTCCTCGTAGCACTAGCAGTCGAGATGACAGGCAGCTTATCCGCATGGCTATAACGGATCGTACAGCCACGTCTCGATCCCTGAGTCAACAGATCGGGACGTTTGCAAAACAACAACCATCTGCACGAACAGTTCGACGACGTTTGCAGCAGCATGGACTACCAGCTCGGAGACCATGGCTGCGGTTACCGTTGACGCTGCATCACACACAGGAGCGCCTGCGATGGTGTACTCAACGACGAACCTGGGTGCACGATTGGGAAAACGTCATTTTTTCGGATGAATCCAGGTTCTGTTTACAGCATCATGATGGTCGCATCTGTGTTTGGCTACATCGCGGTGAACGCACATTGTAAGCATGTATTCGTCATGGCCATACTGGCATAACACCCGGCGTGATGGTATGGGGTGCCCATGGTTACACGTCTCGGTCACCTCTTGTTCACATTGACGGCACTTTGAACAGTGGACGTTACATTTCAGATGTGTTACGACCCGTGGCTCTACCCTTCATTCGACCCCTGTGAAACCTTACGTTTCAGCAGGATAATGCACGGCCGCATGTTGCAGGTCCGGTACGGGCCTTTCTGGATACAGAAAATGTCCGACTGCTGCCCTCGCCAGCACACTCTCCAGATCTCTCACCAATTGAAAACGTCTGGTCAATGGTGGCCGAGCAACTGGCTCGTCACAATAGGCCAGTCACTACTGTTGATGAACTGTGGTATCGTGTTGAAGCTGCATCGGCAGCTGTACCTGCACACGCCATCCAAGCTCTGTTTGACTCAATGCCCAGGCGTATCAAGGCCGTTATTACGACCAGAGGTGATTGTTCTTTGTACTGATTTCTCAGGATGTATGCACTCAAATTGCGTGACAATGTAATGACATGTCAGTTCTAGTATAATATATTTGTCCAATGAATACCCATTTATCATCTGCATTTCTTCTTGGTGTAGCAATTTTAATGGCCATTAGTGTATTAAAAAATATATAGCCAATGTCTGTCTGTAGAGAAACATGGCGTTCCCCAGTTATTTATTTGTAGGTGTGTGTCCACGCCTATACAACGCAGCATCTTGTCTTATGCTTAATGTTCATGAAGTCATATCTCGTGAACTATGTATCGTACAGCGATATAGTTGTGTAGGTACATTTAGCGGCATATGAGGATACTGTCTGTGAAATGTATTGCGAATGGTGTAATTAGCAAAGAAGTAATACATTTAGGTGTCAGGCATGATGCCGCAATTTTACACGCATCTCAATGGTTATGACGTGAAAGCTTTGAGATTTTTGCCGCCAAAGTGTATAATTTTGCTGGTTCACTCTGCGACATGCGTGCAAACTGTGTCGCGAATACAGTTACTAGTAAAGAAGTAAATTATAACGTCATGCTTCATGCGGTACTTTTACTGCAGGAACAGCGGAGAGTAGTAAGCAATAAACATTTTTCCTTTCATCTTTTTGCAGAGGATATCAGCTATAAAACATTTCGTAAATACATGAATTCATGAGTAAAGTCTTTTTCAAGTCGCTAAGTGTCCTCATTCTCGTATACTGGATGAATGAAGTTGGGTATTCAAGCGTGGCGGGTTACAGTTCCTTCTGTCCCCAACCCTCATGCCCGTATGATAGGTACGTCGTTCTTACCTACACACCAATTGTCACTTCACGCACGCACACACACACACACACACACACACACACACACACACACACACAATTGTTTTTATAAAACGTATTGATTGTGTAAAACTTTGAAGTAAATCGGCAAGAAACATTCGAGATTTTTCGTAACAACATTAAACAATGTCTCGTCTTTATACCGTAAGTAGATAAAATTAATAGCTGTGTCATGGAAATGTAACTGTACGGGGTGTTCACAAAGTCTCTCCGCAGTGCCGTATGATTGTTAGCCACGTGTGCGTACGATTGTTCGCCTGCCTTGCTTACTTCCTTTCAAGTGGACTCTCCCAACATTCCACTGTTTCGTTTATCTCAGCCAGCGTCAGTAGTATCGTTGGTGTGTGTCGTCACGTGCTGACGTGAACGTTGAAGTTTAGTTCCTTTGTTCGTTTGTTTCGCTTTTGTCACTGTTAAAATGGTAACCAGTATAGAACGAGTGTTTAGTCGAACAAATGTTCAAAGCTGGCGGTGAATACTTAGTTTCAGTTCGTCAAACATTTAATTCAGTTTCCCGGGGACAACACAGCAAACATCGCGATACTGTGTGAGATCTGATTAACAAATTTCGAAGTACGGGTTTAGTGACAGATGCACCGAGAAGTGATCGTCCTAGCGTTTTGTCTGAGGATAAACTACTCGATATTTCCGATAAAATGTCCATGGGTCCGAACAAGTCAGTAAGAAAACTTGCCCAGGAAATCCATGTTAGCGTCGGAACGGCCCACACAGCTGTAAGGAAAAAATTAGAACTTTTCCCACACAAAGTGACAGTCGTGCAAGAACTGAAAAATACTGATCATGGCAAGAGACGGTTTTATTGTCAATGGTTCAAAAATTTCGTTAAACAAAATGGAAGGGATATTTTTAATGAAACGTTTTTCACTGATGGGGTGTGGTTTCATTTATCCGGGTACATGAACTCGCAAAATTCTCGTATGTGGAGTACTCCAAATCCATTGTGTATTCATGAGGAACCACTTCATTCTGAGAAAATAGGAGTTTGGATTGGAATTTCTAGACGTCGGAGTGTGGGTCCCATATTTTTCAACGAAACAGTAAACGCACAGCGATACTGCAGTAATATTCTGCACCCATTCATAGGAGAACTCGTGTTAAGTGAAATACAGAACGGCTATTTTGAACAAGATGGTGCAACCGCGCTTACAGCTCGCGTTTCAGTGTCACTGCTTGCTGATGTTTTTGATGACCGCAAAAATTTCACAGGGACTTTGGCCTTCACGATCGCCTGACGTAACACCACGTGACTGTTTCTTCTGGGGTGCAGCGACAGCAACTGTCTATAAAAACCGTCGAAAATCCATCGATAAATTGAAAACTGCAATATCCACTTTCACTGCTTCTGTTACAGAAGAAATGCTACAGCTTGCGTTTGGAAACATGATTAGACGAATTGAATTGTTTATTCAACCACTGGGGTGGGTGGAGCACTTTCAATATTTAATGTGAAAATTTGTAAGTAAAAATGAATATTCAATAAATTAATAACTTGTATTTCACTGAGTTTCATTTCGGTATATTCACTGCGGCATACGGCAATAGCGGCTAACAATCATACGGCACTGCGGAGAGACTTTTTGAACACCCCGTATGTTGCTGCTCAGGTTTATTGGCTGTACTGCTTGTTACAATAAAATTAAATAAAACATAGATACGAGGGCTATCCACAAAGTACATTACGTTTTCGTTTGTGTCAGTTAGTGGCGGGGCTAGCGCGGCCATCTTGGTGTCATGGCATTCCGCCGCTCAGTCGGCATCCTGCCGTGCTAGTGAGAGGTTCGTGCTGTACTCCGTTGAGTTACTGTGACAGTTTGAAATGTCAGCGTTAACTGAAAGTGCCGCGAAGTGTGAAGTGCGTGCTGTAATAAGGTTTCTGACTGCAAAAACTGTACACCGATAGAAATCTATCGGCAGCTTTATGAAGTGTGTGGGGACAAAATAATCACTGAAGGTGGAGTGCGTCAATGGGTCACAAAATTTAAAAATGGCCCAATTAACGTTCACGACGAAGAGCGAAGTGGAAGACCCAGCATAGTGACTGTCGAACTTGTCGAAAAAGTCGATGCCGCGGTCCGTGGAAACCGTAATTTCACAATAACGGAACTCTCTAAGAGTTTTCCACAAATTTCACGAAGTTTGTTGCACGAAATCATTACCGAAAAGCTCGGTTACCACAAGTTTTGTGCAAGATGGATACCAAAAATCTTGACAGAGATTCACAAAAATCAGCGAATGGCTGCAGCGTTAACGTTTTTTGGACGCTTACGAGAAAGATGGCGACTCATTACTCGATCGCATCGTTACTGGTGACGAAACATGGGTCAAGCATGTGAACTGCGAGACAAAATTGCAGTTAATGCAGTGGGGGCACACAAATTCCCCCCAAAAAATCCAAGAAATGCATGCAGACAATGTCCGCAAGGAAGGTGATGGCGACTGTCTTTTGGGACAGAAAAGGTGTGATTTTTGTGGATTTCCTGGAAAGAGGCACTACAATAAATTCTCGAAGGTATTGCCAAACTCTGCACAACCTCAGAAGAGCAATACAAAACAAGTGCAGGGGAAAGTTGGGCTCAAAGATTTTGCTGATTCACGACAACGCCCGGGCCCACACGGCAAATGCCACACGTGAAGTTCCCGAATCTTTCAAGTGGGAGTTGTTTCCTCATCCGCCGTTCAGTCCCGACCTGGCACCGAGCGACTTCCACTTACTCCCAGCAATGAAGAAGTGGTTGGCTATGCAGCGTTTTGATGACGACGCACAGCTTCAAGAAGAGGTAACCACGTGGTTGAAGGCGCAGGCGGCCGAATTTTACGACGAAGGAATTTCCAAGCTCGTCCGTCGCTACGATAAGTGCCTTAATTTAAATGTCAACTATGTAGAAAAGTAGTATTTAAGTGTGGCTTTCATCTGTATATAATAAAAAAAAATTTCCAATACTTTATTTATTTTTAATTCCAAAACGTAATGTACTTTATGGATAGCCCTCGTATACTGTTGACGTTCCACGTTTTACAGCCGAAGCGATGGTGCACGTAGACAAGCGGAATGACGGATGTGGTAGGTGAATATTCCCTGCTACATCACTGAGAGTGGTAAGTGTTCCGCATGAGCGTGGGAGAGTCGTATGTGTGTGTGTGTGTGTGTGTGTCTGTGTGTGTGGTCGCGGGGGGGGGGGGGGAGGGGACAACTTTTGGGGAGTGATCAACGCAGGGGACGTGAAGTGATAACGCGACTGTAACAGACGAACGAATGTGACGTCAGGGGGGAGTGACCTCTTTCTCCGCCGCTAATGTTGCGTCAACATGGGGAGGACTGAGGGTCCGAAAATGAGTTAGAGGGACAGAGTGGGAGGGGGGAGGAGGGGGAGCAGGTCACGCGTCACGCGTGTGTGCAAGCGTGCGCGGTCCCCCGGCGTTTACCTCTCGCTTCATCACCGCCGTCACAGATAAAAGCTGCAAACCGGCCATTTCCATTCCGGCTATCTGACCTTGCCGTGTTTGTCCAGTACACACTCGAGCTTCTCTCAGTTCCGAGATTTTGTTTCACTTCTCGTGTGGCCACCAACCAATCTTGCTGTCATTACTGGGCGACATTACATTTATGTTAAGAGAAAGATCACTTAGCTATTAATTCTCCAACCATTACACTGAGGTGACAAAAAACTTGCGATGTCTCTTAGCCGGCCGCTGTAGCCGAGCGGTTCTGGGCGCTTCAGTCCGGAACCGCGCTGCTGCTACGGTCACTGGTTCGAATCCTGCCTCGGGCATGGATGTGTGTGATGTCCTTAGGTTAGTTAGGTGTAAGTAATTCTAAATCTAGAGGACTGATGATAGTGCTTAGAGGCAACTGAACCATTTTCAAGATAATAAAATATATCTCGTGTGACTAGGGCCCCACATCGGGTAGACCGTTCGCTGGGTGCAAGTCTTTCTATTTGACGCCATTTCGGCGACTTGTGCGTCGATGGGGATGAAATGATGATGATTAGGACAGCACAACACCCAGCCACTGAGCGGAGAAAATCTCTGACCCAGCTGGAATTCGAACCAGGGCCCTTAGGATTGACATTCTGTCGCGCTGACCACTCAGCTCTCAGGTGCGGACATTTGCCTCTTAATATCATGACGGACCTGCTTTTGCCCAGCGTAGTGCAGAAACTGAAAGAGCCATGGTCTCAACAAATAGTTGGACGTCTGCCGCAGAAATATTGTGGCATGCTGCTCCAACAGCCGTCCATAATTACCAAAGTGTGAAACGTCCCCTTAGAAAAATTATACATGACTGTGCTTAAACTGGCAGACAGTATTTTTAGCGCAACACAATCTGACTTTCAAAAATCCCTACAAAAGAATGGCCCTGACTAACATTAACCTATATTTTTCACAAATTACTTACCTCACCAAAAATCTTCGTTACTCGAACTACTGCAATACAGCGAGCGGCACTACTGCCAGCTAAATAAAAGATTCAAACTACTGAAGGCATAGTTAGCAAATGAAAGATTTTGCTGAGAACAAACAATGTATTTACCTTAATAGTGTTGAAAAGTCATAATAATATATATAGCAGTTCATGACATCCAGTCTTACAAATTTCAAAACTCCGCCATTTGTCTCCCCACATCCACCACTGCTGGCGGCTCACCTCCAACTGTGCAACGCTACGCGCTGTTAACATCCAGCTGCCCAACACTACAATGGCAGACAACAATGCAAACTAGCCACAGACTGCACACAGCACAGCCAGTGATTTTCATACAGAGCGCTACCTGACGTTACCAATATAAGAACCTAAACAGCCTACTTACAAGTGTTGCCGGTGTAGGCTTTTGTGCACGATCTGACCCCTCAGTTATGTCCCAAAATAATCTATGGGATTCATGTTGACCGATCTGAGTGGTCAAATCATTCGCTCGAATTGCCCAGGATGTTCTTCAAACCAATTGCGAACAATTGTGGCATTGTCATCTATATAAATTCCAGCGTTGTTTGGCTGCAAATCGTCTCCAAGTAGCCGAGTGTAAACATTTCCAGTCAATGATCGGTTCAGTTTGACCAGAGGGCTATTCCATGTAAACACAGCCCTCTCCATTATGGAGCCACTACCAGCTTGCACAGTGCTTCATCGACAACTTGGGTCGATGGCTTCGCGGCGTCTGCACCACACATGAATCCCACCATCAGCTCTTATCAACTCAAATCGGAACTCATCTGACGAGGCCACGGTTTTCCAGTCATCTATGGTGCAATTTACAATTTGTCCAGAAACCAGATGCCACTTATAAGAGTCGAGGGGCATGAACGGGAGAACGGCCTTGGGAGAGCCAGTCATTACAAAACTCTACCATCTGGTGAGCACGATGTATGAGACAGGTGAAATACCCTCAGACTTCAAGAAGAATATAATAATTCCAATCCCAAAGAAAGCAGGTATTGACAGATATCAGAATTACCGAACTATCAGTTTAATAAGTCACAGCTGCAAAATACTAACGCGGATTCTTTACAGACGTATGGGAAAACTGGTAGAAGCCGACCTCAGAGAATATCAGTTAGGATTCCGTAGAAATGTTGGAACACGTGAGGCAATACTGACCTAACGACTTATCTTAGAAGAAAGATTAAGGAAAGGCAAATGTACGTTTCTAGCATTTGTCGACTTACAGAAAGCTTTTGAAAATGTTGACTGGAATACTCTCTATCAAATTCTGAAGGTGGCAGGGGTGAAATACAGGGAGCAAAAGGCTATTTACAATTTGTACAGAAACCAGATGGCAGTTATAAGACTCGAGGGGCATGAAAAGGAAGCAGTGGGTGGGAAGGGAGTGAGACAGGGTTGTAGCCTCTCCCCGATGTTATTCAATATGAATATTGAGCAAGCAGTAAAGGAAACAAAAGAAAAATTCGGAGTAGGAAGTAAAATCCATGGACAAGAAATAAAAACTGTGAGGTTCACCGATGACGTTGTAATTCTGTCAAAGACAGCAAAGGACCTGGAAGAGCAGCTGAACGGAATGGACAGTGTCTTGAAAGGAGGATATAAGATGAACATCAACAAAAGCAAAACGAGGATAATGGAATGTAGTCGAATTAAATCGGGTGATGCTGAGGGGATTAGATTAGGAAACGAGACGCTTAAAGTAGTAAATGAGTGTTGCTATTTGGGGAGCAAAATAAATGAAATAAATGATGATGGTCGAAGTAGAGAGGATATAAAATGTAGATTGCCAACGGTAAGGAAAGCGCTTCTGAAGAAGAGAAATTTGTTAACATCGAGTATAGATTTAAGTGTCCGGAAGTTGTTTCTGAAAGTATTTGAATACAGTGAAGCCAACTGTGGATGTGAAAATGGTTCAGACAAGAAGAGACTACCTTTCGAAATGTGGTGCTACAGAAGAATGCTGAGGATTAGATGGGTAGATCACATAACTAATGAGGAGGTATTGAACAGAATTGGGGAGAAGAGAAATTTGTGGCACAACTTGACTAGAAGAAGGGATCGCTTGGTAGGATGTATTGTGAGGCATCAAGGGATCACCAATTTAGTATTGGATGGCAGCGTGGAGGGTAAAAGTCGTAGAGGAAGACCAAGAGATGAATACACTAAGCAGATTCAGAAGGATGTAGGTTGCAGTAGGTAGTGGGAGATGAAGAAGCTTGCACAGGACAGACTAGCATGGAGAGCTGCATCAAAGCAGTGTCTGGACTGAAGACCACAACAACAACAACAACAACATGGTCCAACCAATACGGTCACGAGCCCAGGAGAAGCGCTGCAGGCGTTGTCGTGTTGCATTTGCTTCGGTCGTCTGCTGCCATAGCCCATTAACGCCAAATTTTGCAGTACTTACCCAATGGACATGTTCATCGGACATTCCACACTGATTTCCGCGGTTATTTTACCCACGGTTGCTTGTCTGTTAGCACTGTTAACTCTACGCAAACGCCGCTGCTCTCGGTCGTTAAGTGAAGGCTTTGACCCACTGCGTTGTCCGTGGTGAGAGGTCATGCCTGAAATTTGGTATCCTCGGCACACTCTTTACAGTGTGGATCTCGGAATATTGAATTCCCTGACGATTTCCGAAACTAAATGTCCGATCCGTCTAGCTCCAACAACCAGTCTTCGTTCAAAGTGTGTTAATTGTCGTGCGGCCATTATCGCTTCGGAAACCTTTACACATGAATGATCAGAATAGAAATGATAGCTTTGCCAATTCATTCCCCCTTCATACCTTGAGTATGCCATACTACTGACATGTGTGTGTCGCTATTCCATGGCTTTTGAGGCCTCAGTGTACATTTATATACATATTCCGCAAGCCACCGTACAGTGCATGGCCGAAGGTACTTTGCACCGTAGCTAATCACGCTCTTTCGGTTTCCTTCCAAACAGACCGAAGGAAAACGCACTATCTACATGCTTCCACGACCCTAATGTCTCTGATCTTGCCTTCGCGGTTCTTATAGGTTATGTAGTGCTACGCTGTATCGTTATGCAGTCAACGTCAGATGCAGGTTTTCTTAATTTTCTCAATAGTGTTCCGTAAAAAGAACATCCTCTTCACTCCAGGTATTCCCATTTGAATTCCCGAAACTCTTCGTCCTGTTGCATTTCTTCACTGTCGAGCTTCCTCTTGGCATTGCTTTGGTACTTACTGCTTCATTGGTGAATGTATAGTAATAATATTTATGTCCAAATACTTCAGCAAAAATTACTATTAAATTATTTTTGTTGCATAAGATTTCTAGTGAGACAAATACATTTTACATAAATGAGTATATATCGTTAATTGCTAATAAGAAGATACATATGAATAACGACAGGATTGTACATTTAATTCATCATCATATACAAAATGCTGGTGGAGGGGAGCCGGGAAGTTATGATATACTTTCATTATCAGTTATTTATAATCGAAGGATCTTCTTTAATAAAGGAAGTTGCGAAGTGTAAACAGTGTGATGATGCAAATAACGTGAAAGTATCAGAACAACAAAGTGGTAGGAAGAGTTAAGAATTCATGGTGAACGCCACCACTACTGACACCAAATTTGAATCACCTTTTCAATCGTATAGACTGCTTTGTTTGCATTTTCTTTTACCGAATTCCTCCTTGTGTGGCATTGTTAGTATTTATTACTCAGTAATGAAAATCTGGGCAAAAAAGAAAAAAAAAAAACTGTAGCTCTTCGGCAGAAACCAGGTGTTACCAACATCTACAACATATCCCAAACATTATGGATGGAAGTAAGCATTTTCCTGGTATTTTGCGAAAAACTAACAGTTTTATATAATTTAAATAACGGGGACATGACAGCGTAAACGACCATCGTTTTAGAATCTAGTACACAGAGGTCGGTTTTTATTCTACACCAACTAAGGCACGGGTTGTCCCACTTAAAACCGGTACGCCTCAGGTTCGAGATTCAAGTAACAATGAACTAACCAGAAAAGAACGTAAAATAGTAACGTTAATAAACATATAGTCAGCAGTTGGTAACATAACCCTAACACTTCTGCTGTAATTTAGTATGCTTTCACCAGAATGACAGAAAACCCTGTCTCTATGTTGCCTCGTATAACCCTCTCACTAAATTTAGTTAATTTCGAAATAAAGTGCACTATGGGATGATAGTTCTGTTAATAGGAAAAGCTAATCAATAGAGTTACGCTTTTTACAGGATTTGACCGTGTGTTGTGTCTAATGGCTGAATAAATCAGACTACTCAATTCTTTTCCTAAGATCTTACCCAGCGGCTATAAAGAAACACAGTAGGAATAGTATTATTTTGAACCTAGGACAACTCAGTTCCAAGTTCATTTAGTACTTTAAAGTATGTACTAACAATGGCCAGCCTATCCAGGCAATGAAACAGTGAAGTACTGGAAAAGCAGAAGTATGAATTTTGCCTTTCTTGCTACTGTTAAGTTGCTTCTTCAAATATATATATATTACTCCACGTAAACAATGCTCGACTACACCCTTGTAAATTCCGTTTTAAAAGCGAAAAAGCCCAGTAGATGACTTTAAGGAAGCCAAAAAAATTTGGCCAGGGGGGTTTTTAGAAAAGCACTTCCCATAATCAATAAACTAAAATACTTAGATACTACAGCACACACTTTTCACATTGAACATTTCACTTCCAGGAAACATCTTTCTTACTATAATTTTCTTCCAAAAGCTATTACTCTTTGAACTAACTCTGTATAGCCATTTAACAGATTATAGTAACTTTGCTTCACTCTAACTCAGTTTTACGTAAGCGAACGTTTACTATAACATTTTGCAATAGTTAAGAAAACTTTCTCATTATTTACACTAAAACAATTTAAATGGTGCCTCTTTATATTAACTTGGCACTTCATGAATCTGTAGAACAGGATACTCGGATTAATCAAACACCAGGAAGAAACCCTATACGGGTATATGATTAGGACGAAATAATAGGGTGAACCAGTTTCTTTACAGTTCAACAATGATGGTTGAAACCAGTCTGTATTAATGGTTCATGCTGTACAAATGTAAAATAAAAAAAGAAACCTTATCTGGTGACTGTAGGCTTGGGTGTGGTGAACAAATATGGCGGCTACACTACCCACAGTAGGGTCTGCAAGTATGGGCTCAATTGTTCTTCTTGGCTTCGTTCAGTTTTACATACAGTAGCCCAACTACTCGCAGCTATGCCGTAAGCCGTTTGTAGTCTGCATCCGAGGCAATTTTGCGCAAATCTGCAGGCGAAGCTTCTCCTGCCACATAAGGGCGTTGCGTCAACCGCTGCTGCCTACGGACTGTGTGACTTACTTCCCGCGCTTGCTCTAGGTAACGCGCCAATTCTCCACCCCACAGAGCCACTTCAGTTTCAAACAAAAGCGTACTGGCTTTTACATAACATCTATTTCTTACATTGTTCCTGAGCGTGACCATTTCTTACAACTGTCAAATTTGGATCAGGATGAACAGTTTCTACATACAAATATTTTAAATAGAAAATGTCATCAGAAAATTATTTATCATAATAAAGAATTTACATAGTATTTTACATACATTACTCACATACAATGCAAAGAACTTCAAACTCCATTACAGCACAGTTTACTTCACATGTACAGAAAATATAGTGTCAATATGCGAAAATTTTAGAGAAAAAATTAAAAAAAAATTTAGATGGACCCTAAGCAAATAGTGTCATAATACGGGATGCTGGAAGTGGTGGTCAAGGGCATCCAGGCACGGCTGACTTCGTGTAATGACGTTACCAGCAACACTTTGTAATTCTGCAGGCGTCATGTTAATTTCTCTAGAAATGTTCCGTGCGAGGTCGTCTGCTGCGAGAGGGTAGTCAGCATACACCTTCCTTTGTAGTGTGTCACGTAAATAAAAATCACACCGTGTTAAGTCCGAGAACCATGGAGGCCATAAGACTTTGCTGACATATCTGCGCTCAGGGAACACGGTGGTGATGTGGGCCACACTTTGACTGGATGTGTGAGCGATTGCTGCGCCTTGGTGGAATATTCCATACAGATTCTCTGCATCTGTTAGTTGTGCATATAAAGAATCAAAGATCTCTAAATATCTGGCATTGTTTAAACTGTAATAGCCGGGCGCTTCACGCCGGAACCGCGCCGCTGCTACGGTCGCAGGTTCGAAAATCCTGCCTCGGGCATGGATGTGTGTGATGTCCTTATGTTAGTCAGGTTTAAGTAGTTCTAAGTTCTAGGGGACTGATGACCTCAGATGTTAAGCGTCATAGTGCTTAGAGCCATTTGAACCATTTTTTTAAACTGTAATGGAAAAAAATATGGACGTGTGGGGTAGCCGCGAGGTCTGGGCCGTCTTCTAACGGTCCGCGTGGCTCCCCCTGTCGGAGGTTCGAGTCCTCCCTTGGGAATGGGTGTGGGTGTAATTTTTAGCGTAAGTTAGTTTAAGTTACACTGCTGGCCATTAACATTGCTACATCAAGAAGAAATGCAGGTGAAACGCGGGTATTCATTGGACAAATATATTGTACTACAACACACATGTGATTACATTTGGGTGCATAGATCTTGAGAAATCAGTACCCAGAATAACCACCTCTGGCCGTAATAACGGCCTTGATACGCCTGGGCATTGATTCAAACAGAGCTTGGATGGCGTGTGCAGGTACAGCTGCCCATACAGCTTCAACACGATAAGAGAGTTCATCAGGTGTAGTGACTGGCGTATTGTGACGAGCCAGTTGCTCCGCCACCATTGACCAGACGTTTTCAATTGGTGAGAATGTGCTGGCCAGGGCAGCAGTCGATTTTCTGTATCCAGAAAGGCCCGTACAGGATCTGCAACATGCGGTCGTGCATTATCCTGCTGAAATGCAGGCTTTCGCAGGGATCGAATGAGGGGTAGAGCCACAGGTCGTAACACATATGAAATGTAACGTCCACTGTTCAAAGTGCCGTCAATGCGAACAAGAGGTGACCGAGACGTGTAAACAATGGCACCCCATACCATCACGCCAGGTGATACGCCAGTATGGCCATGACGAATACACGCTTCCAATGTGCGTTCACCGCGATGTCGCCAAACACGGATGCGACCATCATGATGCTGTAAACAGAACCTGGATTCATCCGAAAAAATGACGTTTTGCCATTCGTGCACACAGGTTCGTCGTTGAGTACACCATCGCAGGCTGTGATGCTGCGTGAAGGGTAACCGCAGCCACGGTCTCCGAGTTGATAGTCCGTGCTGCTACAAACGTCGTCGAACTGTTCGTGCAGATGGTTGTTGTCTTGCAAACGTCCCCATCTGTTGACTCAGGGATCGAGACGTGGCTGCACGATCCGTTACCGCCATGCGGATAAGATGCCTGTCATCTCGACTGCTAGTGATACGAGGCCGTTGGATCCAGCACGGCGTTCCGTATTACCGTCAGTCGGCAAGACTCAGCGGAGCAACGCCTCTGAGGAAGTCCAGCGCAGTCCTGGACGAAACATAAGGAGCAGAAAAGTTCTTGGACCACGACCTCACATCTCGGAAAGTATATCAACAGCCCGTTCCGTATTACCCTCCTGAACCCACCGATTCCATATTTTGTAACAGTCATTTGTTCTCGACCAACGCGGGCAGCAATGTCGCCATACGATAAACCGCAGTCGCGATAGGCTACAATCCGACCTTTATCAAAGTCGGAAACGTGATGGTACTCATTTCTCCTCCTTACACGATGCATCACGACAACGTTTCACCAGGCAACGCCGGTCAACTGCTGTTTGTGTATGAGAAATCGGTTGGAAACTTTCCACATGTCAGCACGTTGTAAGTGTCGCCACCGGCGCCAACCTTGTGTGAATGCTCTGAAAAGCTAATCATTTGCATATCACAGCATCTTCATCCTGTCGGTTAAATTTCGCGTCTGTAGCACATCATCTTCGTGGTGCAGCAATTTTAATGGCCATTAGTGTACATAACCGGACAATCATCTGACATGAAGTAAAGAAAGAGGTCAAAGTAACCGTTTGCAATTGATGTTAACAGCCAATTACAATAATAAACTCTTTTTTTGCTAACCATCAAATTTCAACTCACACGATAATATGCTCTGAAATTCGTATCTTTTAACACTCGATGACACGATGTACGAGATAAGCCGACCTGCTGTCATGTCCTCCTTACCGACTTGCGGGGACTTAAGTTTTTCTGTGTATAAAAGCAGCCACATGCCATCCAACGAACGTGAGTACACGAATAGCTAAGTAACAGCTCAGTACACACCAATTAACTGGTTTCCACAACACTACCACAACCGCAAGTTGCTGACTTACGACGTTCACCTTTTAGTATTTTGTTTACTAACAGCCACTCACATGGTTGCAGATGACATGTTGTTTGCTAAGTAAAAAAACGGCAACAGAAGAAAATAGCACAGAAAACATGTCGGAAACAGCGCCAATAATTGCTTAAAACATGCTGTAACATACAATAAATAACGTAATATGAAAGTATCCATAGAAAACTATATTGCAAAAGACGAATAGTAAAAATGGAATAATGTACTACTGTGTTTGTATATCCATGCTATTTTCTGCATGATTTAGATTTTAAAAAAACCACTGATGATGGTGATATTCGTCGCCGCACTGGTTTGGTATAATAAAGAAATAAACGAATAACAAGCTGCTTTGCATCAAGGCGGACTCAATTTCTGATATTACTCGTTGACTTGTCGTAATGTGCGTGCGAATTCTGTCTGTTCTTTCCGGGGTCATCACTGTCGTTCGTCTAGTTCTGTGGAGATTCTGAATGGGGATCTTGAATACTGCTCGTAGTGGGGAGTTTACTTCCAGGTTACTTCGCATGTACCATTTCTTTACATTCCTTAATGGAACCTGTATTTATGCAACACTCTACAATATCAGTTCGCCGTTTTAAAGCAAACTGCCCCGTTTCTTGAACAACTAAATAACACGAGCTTCTCGCATTAAGTGACGCACCAACAAACAGCTGCATTCAACTTCCCGATAATATGTAATGTAACAAACTTTCCAACAGTGTTCACAAACAATTCCATTAGAGATGATTAACCGGTAAGTGAGGCGTACTGGTTTCACGTGCAACACCCTGTATATGTCAAGATAGCCAGCAAAGGCTAAAAGATTTAACAAAGTAACAAAAAAATTACATTTTTCCATCATTAAAAGTTCGAAAAACGTCTGGCGCACAAATGTGAAATATGATGCATCCAATGAAAATATAAGGGCGAGTCAAATGGAAACCTTAAATTTGTAATAAGAAATCGAAATTTCGCGCTGTTATCCTGTAAGTTGTGAAGCGTGCTACAAACAGCGTGCAGAGTGGCCTGTAGGTGGCAGCATAGTGCAGATGCACACATACCGTCGCAGTATCGGTATAAAGATGGCCGCCCCACTTGCGATTTGCGTCAAGGAAGAACAGCGTTCTGTTACTCGGTTTTTGCGTAGTGAAGGTGTGAAACCTATTGAAATTCATCAATGAATCAAGGTTCAGTACGGTGATGCATGTTTGTCACAGCAATAAGTCTACGAATGGAGGAGGAAGTTCGCAAATGGTGTGACTTCAGTGGAAGATGCTCCTCGTCCAGGTCAGGCACAACGAGTTGTGACTCCACAGAACATTGCAGCAGTTGAAGCCATAGTGAAGGAAAACCGCCGAGTGACACTGAATGACGTTGCAGCATGTTTACAGATTAGTCATGGGTCAGCACACCACACTGTGCACGATGTGCTCCAGTTTCACAAAGTGTCTGCAAGATGGGTGCCACGGCAGCTGACTTCTGAAATGAGAGAACGACGTGTTGATGCTTGTGAAGAACTTCTTCGGCGCTTTGAACGAGAAGGTGATGGCTTCCTTGCAAGAATCGTTGCTGCAGACGAAACCTGGGTTCACTCCCAGCGACCGGAAACGAAGAGAGCGAGCAAGGAATGGCGCCATTCCTCATCACCAAAACCAAAGAAGTTTCGAACAGAACCATCAACAGGGACGGTTATATTGACTCTCTTTTGGGACGAAAAAGGCATAATTTTGGAGAATTACATGCCTAGAGGGACCACTGTCACCAGTGCATCATACACAGATCTCCTAAATAATCATGTGCGGCCTGCAATCAAATCAAAGCGACGTGGATTGCTGTCAGCAGGTGTACTTTTGCAACATGACAGTGCAAGGCCCCACACTGCCCGTACAACAGTTGCAACGATCACAGACCTGCATTTTGAGTGTCTTCCTCGTCCACCATACTCACCAGACCTTGCCCCAAGCGATTTCCGTTTGTTTGGACCACTCAAAGACGCAATGGGAGGAAAGAAGTTCCGTTCTGATGAAACGCCACGCGGTGCATGAGTGGTTGCGCGGACTACCAAAAGAATTTTTTTCTAAAGGAATTTATGCACTTTGTAAGCGCTGGAGGACTTGCATTGAGAGTAGGGGAAATTAGTTGAAAAGTGATACTGCTTTCTACAACTTCTGCACAATAATAATATTTAAAAAAATGTTTAAGGTTTTCATTTGACTCACCCTCGTATAAACCTCACATCACCTTCACTGAATACCAAAAACAGAGTAGAAACTTTACTGCTTCACAGGACAGGCCTGCTAGACTGCTTCTACTGCGTTCCCGAGCCCATTTCCTGGCTAGACATAACGACTTTGTCGTTTATTAGAAATGGTTTCCGCAGGTCTCGGCGAAGCATGGTAAACAACAAGTTAATAATTCCTGTTTAATAACGCATACTGGAATCCCGTTTTGATTGTAAAAGCAGTGTGCGGCATTTTATCTGACGTCGCACAAAAGGGATAAAGAAGTCCATCATCGCGGGCGACCATTCGATAGTCGATTACTAATTGAATCTGGCCCACGCAGTCGCGGATTTAATAACGAGCAGGCCACGTACACGTCTTTTTTATTTTTTTTGTTCCGCTGCACTCCATCGTCCACTTACCATTCATTACTGCTTCCGCATTACGGAATTCAGCGTGTGTTCTGTGCTTGACGTCACCCAATAACACGCATCTGCGTAAATGCGAAGCTCGCGTGAGGTCGCAAATGTCTTGTTCCCTTTGACAACAGAATCACTCGCTGCATTCCCGATATCACGGTTTTACCTCTAATTTTTATCTCCGCTAATCCAGTTTTCATAAATTTCATTGGGATGGACGTGAAAGCTTTTTTTTTTTTTAAATTTCTGCTTTCATATTTGCGTAGACTCATACTTTACAATGCCAGCTTTTGTTTTTCGTCAGTCATCTGCCTGATTCGATGCAGTCCAACTAGACCAGGGGCGGGCAGGAATCCTGCACGTGTGCGATGCACTTGCACGTGTGCAGTTAACAGGTGTTCTGCGTGCACACAGGGGCATGCTGGCCACCCGCTTCTCTCCACACCCCATCATACCGTCTCTCCGCTTCTTCCTCTGTAATGCGTTTTGTTTCCTGGCCTGTTTTATTGAATGAAGGAATAAGGTTAGTAGGAGTGCTTGAAAGGAATCGTAGTTTGAAAGAGTACCTATTACCTACGATACGTTTTATTTAATTATCACAGGTGGAGTTTACAATACATTTAATGTCTGGAACAACATTTCTACATACAGACAAACACAAACAGTTACGTAAATATTCATTACTGATGTCTGCTCTTAACCGAGACTTATTAATTTTCATAACAGAAAAAGTCTCTCACAAACGTATGTCGAGCCAGACATTGAAATTATCTTCGCGACTTCACGATGGAGACGAGGAAACTCTTGCTGTGGAAAGTCGTGATAAAAATCTATTACACGTCTTGCCAAAAGGAACTTGTCTCTCAGACGAGAATTATGCTGTAGAATCTACAGTGCAGATCTATTAATTTCATTTGCAAACTGGGGTGAATATCATCTACAGAACAGCAAATTGTCTCGAGAACTATTTAAAACCTTGGGATAAGTGTGATTTATCCCCAAATCGCTTGAGAAATTCCTCTTTTATTGCACTAAGTACAGGAACATATTGAAATTTATTATAATGGCGTTCAATATTAAACTTCCGCTGACCAGCGAGAATACTGTCACATATTGTACATTTCGAATTTTCACGTTTTTGCACAAAGAAAAAATGATTCTCCCATTCCTTTTTAAAAGATAGCAAATCTCCACTTCTCCGTTTCCTTGATTCACTCTGCATTTTCCGGTTATTGAAATACAACGTTCACTACGTAGTGGTCGCTTGGTTTCAACGTCCGCAGCTTTGCCTGGTACTACACCTGCCGGCTGTCGTCACTGCCCCGTTTGACGATTGCACGCGAGCAGCACACGTGCAGCGCCGTGTGCTCACGAGCCGCGTGCAACGTTTGCCCGCCCCTGAACTAGACTATGCCCTCCTTTTCATGTCACTTTGTACATGACGTAAGCAGTAATTTGTCAGAGGCCGGCCGGAGTGGCCGAGCGGTTAAAGGCGCTACAGTCTGGAACCGCCCGACCGCTACGATCGCAGGTTCGAATCTTGCCTCGGGCATGGATGTGTGTGATGTCCTTAGGTTAGTTAGGTTTAAGTAGTTCTAAGTTCTAGGGGACTGATGACCACAGCAGTTGAGTCCCATAGTGCTCAGAGCCATTTAGTAATTTGTCAGATGCATTTCAATTTCTGTCTTCGTCTACAGTATTTACAGTTTCCGGCTCCATCTAGCACCGTAGAAGTTAATTCTCGATGTTTCAGCGCATGTGCTATTATCCTGTCCCGTCTTCTTCGCCGTGCTCTTCAAATGATGGTTGGTTGGTTGGTTGGTTTGAGGGTAGGGGACCAAACATTCAGGTGATCGGTCCTACCAGATTAGGGAGCGATAGAGAAGGAAGTCGGACGTGCCCTTTCAAAGGAACCATCCCGGAATTTACCTGAAGCTATTTAGGGAAATCAGGGAAAACCCAAATCAGGATGGCCGGACGCGGGATTGAACCGTCGTCCTTCCGAATGCGAGTCCAGTGTGCTAACCACTGCGCCACCTTGCTTGGAGCTCTTCAAATTTTCCTTTTATCGCCTATTCTGAGGAGCACCTCCGCATTTCTTACTTTTACAGTCAAGCAAATTGTCAACAACCTTCTGTAGCACCACATCACAAACTCTCCAATCCTCTATGCGTTTCCCACAGTCCGTGATTCACAACCACACAGATCAGAAGTATTGAGCCATACTGCATCTATAGCCGTCCAGATTTGACGCCAGTGCAAGATTTTGTCCACGAACTGACTTCTCGATAAATCTTATAAATGTTTGATAGAATCCATCTCGGGCGATCTGGGTGGCCAAAGCATTCCATCGAACTGTCCAGAATGTTCTTCAAACCAGTGACGAAACAACTGTGGTGCAGTCACACGGCGCATTGAACGGGTCCTGTAGCCGCCTTTCATTAGTCCGGTAGCCCACTTCCACTAGCATTTCTCTTTCTTTTCCGTCTCTCTCTTTTTCCATAACTGATTGAATGAATGTGGTTGTGTGTCACGTTGCTAGACGGTGGCGTAGTCTGCTGCAGAAAGTCTGCGATAGTCACACAGATTCAGCAGCAGTTGTACAGAATAGCCAACTCTCGTAGTGGTTGTAAGTGCCGGCCGCGGTGGTCTAGCGGTTCTGGCGCTGCAGTCCGGAACCGCGGGACTGCTACGGTCGCAGGTTCGAATCCTGCCTCGGGCATGGGTGTGTGTGATGTCCTTAGGTTAGTTAGGTTTAAGTAGTTCTAAGTTCTAGGGGACTTATGACTTAAGATGTTGAGTCCCATAGTGCTCAGAGCCATTTGAACCATTTTTTTTTTTTTTTTGGTTGTAAGTAGGCTGTTTATGTTTTCTTATCGGCAACGTTACGTAGCGCTCGGTATGAAAATCAGTGGCTGTGCTGTGTGCAGTCTGTGGCTAGTTTGCATTGTTGTCTGCCATTGTAGTGTTGGGCAGCGGCAGTTGGATGTGAACAGCGCGTAGCGTTGCGCAGTTGGAGGTGAGCCGCCAGCAGTGGTGGATGTGGGGAGAGAGATGGCGGAGTTTTGAAATTTGTAAAACTGGATGTCATGAACTACTATATATATTATGATGTTAAGGTAAATACATTGTTTGTTCTCTATTAACATCTTTCAATTGCTAACTATTCCTTATGAAACGTCCCCTTTGAACATTTATACAGGACTGTGCTTAAACTGACACACAATATTTTTTAGCGCAACGCAATCTGACTTTCAGAAATCCCTACAAAGGAATGGCCCTGACTAACATTAACCTGTACCTTTCACAAATCACTTACCTCACCAAAAATCTTCGTTACTCGAACTACTGCAATACAGCGAGCGCCACTACTGCCAGCTAAATAAAAGATTCAAACTACTGAAGGCACTAACTACTGATAGGAATAGTTAGCAATTGAAAGACGTTAATAGAGAACAAAATGTATTTACCTTAACATCATAATATATATAGTAGTTCATGACATCCAGTTTTACAAACTTCAAAACTCCGCCATCTCTCTCTCCACATCCACCACTGCTGGCGGCTCACCTCCAACTGCGCAACGCTACGCGCTGTTCACATCCAGCTGCCGCTGCCCAACACTACAATGGCAGACAACAATGCAAACCAGCCACAGACTGCACACAGCACAGCCAGTGATTTTCATACAGAGCGGTACGTGACGTTGCCGATAAGAAAACATAAACAGCCTACTTACATGGTGAAGTAGGCAAAGAGGTTTGCGCTACTTGTGAGAAATCTACCTGCGTTAGGTTGGTGGCGGAAATGGCATCTTCGGGTTTTCCGGGCCACGCGGAGCGTGGAGGAGGCTGGAGAGGGAAAAGGGAGGCAGTCTGCCGCCGTTGCGGGAAGCGTCCACAGCTGTGCTCCAGTCGAAGAAGGGTGAGTTAGACTGACCGCGTGGCGCGTTGTTACTTGGCGAGGGGAGAGCTGTTAGCTTTTGGTCTCGCTTTTCAGCTCTGGATGATTGCTTCACCTTGTCGCTGCAAGGAATGCAAAACTTTGGCAGATTTTACTTTTAGTAAATTTCTATATCAGACTTGGAACCGCCGGAAGAGCTCACACATAGGTGTCGCAACTATAAGAAGTGATCATCAGATCATCATTATATGAACGTCGGACGAAGAACCCGAGACAGAAGCCAATAGGCAGATTGTCAACAAGTGGCCACGAAAGCCTCAACAATTTTGTATAAGAAGTGAGCCCTCTCTCCTGTATGAATGTGTGTTTGCCTTCAGCTGTGCCTGTATAAGCTTTTATTATTGTAATTGTTAATAGCTTTGCCCTCTCGTGAAATTTGCTCGCTTTATGTATCTTTCTGACGTGGGGAGCCAACCACGTGGTTAAACATTAGAGTTTGTTGGGTTCCTGTCATCACCGACTGTCCGATCTCATGTTTGTTCTAAAGAGTGTGAACTGTTCATGACTGTGTGATGTGATATTGTTGCAACTTGGCCACGGTACCTAGATATTGCGTCTCCACAAACCACAGGGGCACGCGGGTGTACTGCGAAACGTGTACCGTTTCACGAGCTATTGCAGTCAGTCATCTGTATGAATGATTCACACCAATGATTTTAGGTGTAGATTATAACAGTGAACTTATAGACGCTTTTCTTTAGTGTTTTAGGAATTAATGTTATCAGAAATTGTGTACATGCCTCACATCCATGTCTTAGGAATAAATGATTTTATCTACAATTTTCTCTTGTGTTACGAGGTTGCGTTTTTGCACCTAAGCCACTCACCTCGTAGCTTTCCCGTTAGCACATCCAACGCGTTTCCTTACGCACCGGTCCAGTGATTAAAATGTTCAAATGTGTGTGAAATCTTATGGGACTTAACTGCTAAGGTCATCAGTCCCTAAGCTTACACACTGCTTAACCTAAATTATCCTAAGGACAAACACACACATCCATGTCCGAGGGAGGACTCGAACCTCCGCCGGGATCAGCCGCACAGTGCATGACTGCAGCGCTCTAGACCGCTCGGCTAAGGTCCAGTTATTAGTTTCGCCTTTTATTTTAAAACATATGCTTTAGATTAAATCTTATTTTCAGGTGTGTTGCTGCGAGCTGATCTTATGCACAGTGTTCAAGCACTTTCTGTTTTATTTTAAATGTTTGATTGTCGTGAGCAGTACACCGGCAATACTAGTAATTACATCACATCCCCTATGAGCGATATCACAATGTATGCACTTTCATGAGTTTTTGGTCTTCTTATATCTCTTAAAAAAATAATGTAACTATTTATTTAGAGGAAACACTCTCCTAGTAAATTTGTTTGTCCTTTGATTTATCGTGATATGTTACTGATTTTTAGCGGAGTTAGTTTTTACTTATAGCTTCCAAAAAAAAAATACAAAAGAGATATAATAAGCAAAATAACGAATTTCGTAGATTGCCAATTACGTATTATATCTGGTTTTATCGAGCGCCAGGCTCCCTACAAATTACTGTAAATGCAATAGCGTAGTATTACTCAGCTCCAGTTCACTATCATAGAAAATAGACAAGTTTTAATAAAATTATTTCACTGGATTACTTCAATTAATCTCACAGAATATTTTTACATAATTTCTTCCGCTCCGGCTATCAGACATTGTGCTGTGAAAAAATATTTTTAAATGTACCGCGTAATGGCGGCTAATTGTTAACAATCAGAGATCACTGTTACTCGCTCCGCAGCAGCTGGGAACATGCTAAATGATTTTCATTAAATATTCTTTTCATAAGATAAATGTGGCGTAGGTTCTTGAAGTAACACACGGAGATCACTTTATACTAATATATTCTTACTAGGACACAGTTTACACCATTAAATATTTGCAATTACGTTACGACAGAAACAAATGCTAGCGCAGCACAATAGCTTGCGTACCTTATTCCAGCTAACACCAGAACGAACAGAACAAAGCAGACTAGACAGAACAATGAGTAAAATGGTTCAAATGGCTCTGAGCACTATGGGACTTAACAGCTGTGGTCATCAGTCCCCTAGAACTTAGAACTACTTAAACCTAACTAATCTAAGGCCATCACACACATCCATGCCCGAGGCAGGATTCGAACCTGCGACCGTAGCAGTCGCGCGGTTCCGGACTGCGCGCCTAGAACAGCGAGACCACCGCGGCCGGCCAATGAGCATTGCATTGTGTTTTATACTCTTACAAAGATAATAATACTTCTTTTAATTACTTACACATTATAATCTCATACAACAAAAATGTCTTTTCTGCATCTATCGATCTATATTGTGTACTTTTACAGTTAGTGTTATTACCTTTCGCAGATAAATCGATGTTTGCAATTCATTTTCGGTCACATAGTCATTTTTATTTATGTCTCACCCCGATAAGGGTGAATATTGCAAAAGGGACACTACAGTCTGTGATCAAATTAGTTTATTTTCCGACTCGGCCAAACCTTTGATTAGTTGTACGGTTAGAGTCGGTGGCGACCCTAATCTTCTCACGGTAATTTCACAATCAATAAGCATTTCCATTTGCATCTGGTTCATTGAAATATTCGGACACAGTTCCGAGCGCCACGTTTTGTTGACTCAAAGACACCACTTACACAGAACGCAATAAGTCCGCCGCTCGTGGTCTCGAGGTAGCGTTCTCGCTTCCCGAGCACGGGGTCCCGGGTTCGATTCCCGGCGGGGTCAGGGATTTTCACCTGCCTCGAGATGACTGGGTGTTTGTGTTGTCCTCATCATTTCATCATCATCCAGGAAAGTGGCGAAATTGGGCTGAGCAAAGGTTGGGAAATTGTACGGGCGCTGATAACCACGCAGTTGAGCGCCCCACAAACCAAACATCATCATCATCATCAGAACGCAATAAGTACACGGCTGTCTTACACGATTTATTCACAGGTGCCGCACCACGACTGCCAGTAGAGACCATTTGCCTATGCTTTAGTTTAATAGTACCAAGTGAGTTACACGGAGTCGATGTCGACCAAATAATAGCGTAATAACCCGTAGAACCTGGTTAGTTACAGTATCCTTAAAAATTCCATAGTTGTTAGGGAACGTGAAGTCCACGAACGGTTGCAAATGCTCTCCAACCACCCGAACATAACCATCTCCAGTCAACGACTGGTTCAGTTGGACCATAGCGCCGAGTCCATTCCACGTAAACGCAGTCCACACCATTGTGGAGCCAGCACCAGCTTGCATGGTGCCTTCTTGGGAACCTGGATCCATGGCCACGTGCGGATCTGCGCCACAGTCGAACCCTACCAGCAGGACTTACCAACTGACACCTGGGATTACCTGACCAGGCCACGTTTTTCCATTAGTGTAGGGTCCAACCGGTATGGTTAGACCGCGGGAGACACAGTGCGGGCGAAGCCGTGCTGTTAGCAAAGGCACTCGCGTCGGTCGTCTGCTGCCATATGGTCAACGGCGGCGCACTGTCCTAAGGCCGGTATTACACTATCAAATTTCTTTGTCAAAGATTTGATCAAAGATGTGATCCAATATTCCGTCCAATATATTTGACAAAGATCTTTGACGTAGCGCTAGAGGGGGTATTACACTGTCATCAAATTTTTCGTCAAAGTTCAAGATGGCTGACAACAACTTGTTATTAACCGCAGCAGTTCTACGTACTCCAATTGCATTGTGTGCACACGCTGAAAAGAAGTGGGGGAAAAAATGGAACCATACATACGAGGTTGACAGTCTTAAAAGTCCTGGGATTACAACTTGATAATAAATTCAGTTGGGAGGAGCACACCACAGAACTGCAGAAAGGCCTTAACAAATCTGTATTTGCAATTCGAGTGTTAGCAGACATAGGCAACATAAAAATGAAAAAGCTTGCACACTTTCATTCCATAATGTCATATGGGATAATATTTTGGGGTAAATCTTGAAGTCAAACAAGTTTTCAAGGTCCAAAAGCGTGTAATACGTATTATTTGTGGAGTAAATTCACGGACCTCCTGCAGAAACCTCTTCAAAGAACTGGGTATACTAACTACTGCCTCTCAGTATATTTACTTCTTAATGAAATTTGTCGTAAATAATACATCTCTTTTTCGAACAAACAACTCAGTTCATACATACAATCCAGGAACAAAAATGATCTGCACAAGGACTTAAAAGCACTTACTTTAGTTCAAAAAGGGGTCCACTACTCAGGAACACTCATCTTCAATAATTTGCCAGGAAACATAAAAAATTTAGTTAGAAATAAAGATCAGTTTAAAAGGAGCCTAAAGACTTAGTACTGGCAAACTCCTTCTACAGCAAATAAACAATTTTTTTTCAGCCTTCAGTTGCAAGGTAATTTTACTCGTTTACCTATGTTTCGATTCCAGTAATGGAATCTTCTTCAGAACAAAAAATGAAATTATTTTGTGAGCCAAACACTGGCCATGTCACTGATTAAAAATTAAAACATTAAAGACGCATAATCATAAGATTATGTCAGTCAAAATTAAAACCATTAGGGCGAACGTAGACGGAGCTGCGCCGGCCATAAATCCCACAGTTGCTGACACGCTGCAATATGTTAAAGATTTGTAAAAACTCCTTCTACTCCATTGGCGAAATTTTTAATAGAAACAAATGATGTATTTATTCATACTATTAGTATTGTTATTTCAGCTTAAAAAAAATCGACATGTTCCACATCCACGAGGCTCTCCTCAGCACGGATCTATGGAACGAAAAAGTAATCTAATCTGGGTGAAGCCGTGGGTTTTACGACGACACGATAAAAGCATTCAACAAAACTTGTTACGTGAGCTTACAGTGGAAGACGTCAAGTCGTACACCAAGTACTTAAGAATGGATGAGCATACATTTCTGTATGTGCTCAATGAAGTGTATCCTCATATCACAAAGCACAATATTCACTTAAGAACTGCTACATCTTCAGAAGACAGTCTCACTGTAACACTCCGATTCCTTGCTACAGGAGAGGGTTATGTTATGTTAGGTTAGGTCGGGTCAGGTCAGGTCAGGTCTCCAATCTCCTTAATCTATTTTTGTATTCCGGGTGCCTCACGTTGTAAAGCTCCCCACCAGCTTCATACATCTCTATTAATTTTGTAGTTGTCGGCACACACCAATTGTATTTACCGGCAATGTTTATAAAAACAGTACAGACGACAGAACGCTGCAGCGATGGTAGCGCTCCATGTGGTAACATGTCACATTGCAGTGAACAGAAGACAAGCGGTTTCTTTGATCAAATATACAGCGAGGCCCTAGATTTGATCAAATATTGGACGACATTTGACAAAGTCCCTATTACACTATCAAATACCTTTGACAAAGATATTGGACAAAGATATTGGACAAAGAAATTTGATAGTGTAATACCGGCCTAACGGATACGTTCGTCGTACGTCCCCCATTGATTTCTGCCGTTATTTCTCGCAGTGTTGCTTGTCTGTAAGCACCTACAACTCTACGCAAACGCCGCTGCTCTCGGACGTTGGGTGAAGGCCGTGGGCAGCTGCGATGTTTGTGGTGAGAGGTAATGCCTGAAATTAGGTGTTCTCAGCTGAGTATTGACACTGTAGACATTAGAGTATCGAATTCCCGAGCGATTTCTGAAATGCAATCTTGCAACTACCATTCTGCGTTCAGAGTCCGTTAATTCCCGACGTGCGAACATATACGAGGTGCGTTCAAGTTCTAAGGCCTCCGATTTTTTTTCTAATTAACTACTCACCCGAAATCGATGAAACTGGCGTTACTTCTCGACGTAATCGACCTGCAGACGTACACATTTTTCACAACGCCGACGCCATGATTCCATGGCAGCGGCGACGGCTTCTTTAGGAGTCTGTTTTGACCACTGGAAAATCGCTGAGGCAATAGCAGCACGGCTGGTGAATGTGCGGCCACGGAGAGTGTCTTTCCTTGTTGGAAAAAGCCAAAAGTCACTAGGAGCGAGGTCAGGTGAGTAGGGAGCACGAGGAATCACTTCAAAGTTGTTATCACGAAGAAACTGTTGCGTAACGTTAGCTCGATGTGTGGGTGCGTTGTCTTGGTGAAACAGCACACGCACAGCCCTTCCCGGACGTTTTTGTTGCAGTGCAGGAAGGAATTTGTTCTTCCAAACTTTTTTGTAGAATGCACCTGTTACCGTAGTGCCCTTTGGAATGCAATGGGTAAGGATTACGCCCTCGCTGTCCCAGAACATGGACACCATCATTTTTTCAGCACTGGCTGTTACCCGAAATTTTTTTGGTGGCGGTGAATCTGTGTGCTTCCATTGAGCTGACTGGCGCTTTGTTTCTGGATTGAAAAATGGCATCCACGTCTCATCCATTGTCACAACCGACGAAAAGAAAGTCCCATTCGTGCTGACGTTGCGCGTCAACATTGCTCGGCAACATGCCACACGGGCAGCCGTGTGGTCGTCCGTCAGCATTTGTGGCACCCACCTGGATGACACTTTTCGCATTTTCACGTCGTCATGCAGGATTGTGTGCACAGAACCCACAGAAATGCCAACTCTGGAGGCGATCTGTTCAACAGTCATTCGGCGATCCCCCAAAACAATTCTCTCCACTTTCTCGATCATGTCGTCAGACCGGCTTGTGCGAGCCCGAGGTTGTTTCAGTTTGTTGTCACACGATGTTCTGCCTTCATTAAACTGTCACACCCACGAACGCACTTTCGGCACATCCATAACTCCATCACCACATGTCTCCTTCAACTGTCGATGAATTTCAATTGGTTTCACACCACGCAAATTCAGAAAACGAATGATTGCACGCTGTTCAAGTAAGGGAAACGTCGCCATTTTAAGTATTTAAAACAGTTCTCATTCTCGCCGCTGGCGGTAAAATTACATCTGCCATACGGTGCTGCCATCTCTTGGATGTATTGACAATGAACGAGGCCTCAATTTAAAACAATGCGCATGTTTCTGTCTCTTTCCAGTCCGGAGAAAAAAAAATCGGAGGTCTTAGAACTTGAATGCACCTCGTACACATCAGAGACTTTTTCATATGAATCACCTGAATAGAAATGACAGCTCAGCCGATGTAGTGTGCTTTTATATCCTGAGTACGCGATAATACCGCAATCTGTAGACGTGCATGTCGCTATCCTATGACTTGCGCTCACGAATTCTTCTTCTTTTACTACTGCCATTGTCCCACAGTGTGGTCAGGGTCGGCATGGTTAAGTACGGATGTTGCATCCAAAGTTTTGAAGGGGTAGCCCAATGATCTTCCTGCCGCCACCCGATACCCCCCCGGGATGGAAGAAGTGTACCCCATGTGTCTGTGTTAAGTTTAAATAATGAAACAGTGCGAACGCGTTGCAAATGTCTGCGAGCCGTGTAACTGAGGCGGGACGTGGGGACCAGCCCGGTATTCAGCTAGTGGGATGTGGAAAACTGCATAAAAGCCACATCCAGGCTGGCCAGCATGCCGGCCCTCCTCGTTAATCCGCCGGGCGGATTCGATCCGGGGCCAGCGCGCCTACCCGAGTCCAGGAAGCAGCGCATTAGCGCTCTCGGCTAATTCGGCGGGTCCTTGCACTCAAGAATAATGCTACTAAAACGAGCTTTGTTAAACCAGGACTGAGACCTGGAGGTCAAGGAAGGCAGGATTTGGTTACGATTGTGGATGGGGCCATAATCAATTACTATTGGTCGGCTTTTCTTTTAATCAGACACAATTTATTTAAAATCAACAATAAATTAAAATAATGGCAATAATTTACGAACAGTTTCATGACTGAAGGCTTTTATGGCAATAAATTAAGAATCGTTTCACTGCTGAAGGCCTTAATGGCAATAAATTAAGAATTGTTTAACTTGTTGCAACTTACAAGCTACAGTTATAAAAATATTGAAAACAAATCAACAAGATATTAAAGGTTAACTGCTAGAATACAATTGTCACATTAGAATTTTAAAACAAGTAGCGACAGTATGCTGATGGCCTTTAACGCCAAGAATGGCAGTTATTAAAAAGAAATGAATAACTTACTGTCAAACAACAAGGCAATAGCAAAAGTTAATTTAAAAGACAGGCAACTGATCACCATACAGGTGAGACCAAATTATAGTAAAGTTGGTAGCACAATGGCATCTGCTAGCACAGCATTTCTCGATGTAAGCGAGAAATCAAGGGGAAATCACCGTAAGTACAAATCAACATATTCCGAACGAAATGTTTTTCGATCTAAATGCGAATCAAAATGTAAATAATTTAATTGAAGACCACTGGTGATGCTTTACCTCAATAAAGCGAAACGCGTCTGGTGAAAAAAAATCACGCATTTTTGTAGTTGCATTGACAGATTAAAAATACCTTCAAAAACCACGCAATATTTCTGAAACTGTCACGTCTGTTTCTCTATACATGGAAATTAAATCTAACGATTTGCGTCCCATTCGGATGATTCGTGGCGGTGCGTGCTTTGTTTTTATATTATAGTGTATTTACAGTAAAAAAAATAAGGGAAAATTATTATAATCATTATGAAATAAAAAGTTCCTTTACAGTGAAGACTCTTCTGCAGTAATATGAATCTCAGGAAACTCACACTCTCAATTACAGTACTTTTTAATCCCTTTCGTAACTTCGTAAGATGGTGTGTTACTCTATTACAAATAATGGGGGGCCACAGTCATAATATATTTCTTTAAAGTCAGTATCGCCATTAGACTGTTGTTCACCTGCAGTGTCAGATTTACACTTACCAAATCATGATTTCGGTTTCAAAGTGCCCTTAGCACTTGATAATGGCATTTTGAAGCCGAAATCATAATTGTGTAAGTGTAAATGTAACACTGCAGATAAATAACAGTCTAATGGCGGTACTGACTTTAAAGAAATAACTAAGTGTAAGACGTTGCTGAATGTTAGAATGATATTCTTTTTGTACTTTTTTAAGAACGCTGTACCAATTCATGAAGCATTTATTTACTTTGTTGAAGTCTTAAGCACATTACTTTGGCATGACTCTAACGTTCCATGTACGTAAACAAATGATTGTAGATCTGTGCTGTCGAACGAAACAGCGCAGAATCAGAGTAGAGCCATCTATCGGAAATTGCTGACGCTCCTAGGGCGTAGTTGGGGAGGTGACATAGAGCAAGAGAGTAGACAGACTTTCATCTTCCATAACTTACGTGTAACTTGCCATAAGTGTGTGCAAGCAGGGTGTTTTCACATGTAAGCTGTATTAGCCGACGAGTGGTGGACCAATGCACGTGTAAGAAATTCATGCTTGTGGAAACCCGGCCTGTAATCTGGAACTGGTTGTGAATGCCAGTTTTCGTTATAACTGTGATGTTCGACTCTCCGATCACATTTCACCTTCATGTTCTCAGCTATCCTGGCTGAGTGAAGACAAGTGCAGGGACTTCCATGTCCTCTGTCTCCTCTACCGTCTTATCAACGTAAACTGTCCCCCTTATCTCTCCTCAGCCTCGACGCTCTTGTCTGAACCACATGGCTGAAACACCTGTTCCAACCAGAGGAAAATCTTTTCTGGTCACTTTCTCGAAATTCTTCTATGTAGCATGAACCCGAGCCCGCAGTAACTTCCGAGAACATATTAGAGAACTGAATAACATCTCCAGCCTTAGAAAACAGTTACTAACATATTCATTGAAGCAGCAATTACGATTATTATTGTCTCTGTACTGACTTGTTACCCCTATACACCCTTTTCAGCCTTACCTTCCTCTTTTATCAGTATTGTTAGACGATGTAGTCTCCATAAATTTACTTCCCCCATAACTCGCTATATCTGAAAACGTCTACTTTGTGCACCTGTAAATTGTTGTAACATCTGCCACAATTATCATTAATGCTGTCGCTATTACTATCATCATTATTACGAGACTCATTCAATAACTAAAGAGACAAATTGATCTAGAGAAAAAAGCGTTTATTTTTACAAAACGATACTTTTCTACTTTTCAACATAATCCCCTTGAACTTGTTTCAACGGCTACAAGCTTTTTTCTTCAGGTTGCAAAGAACCCTTTATCTTGATGTTTGAACCAATTTCGCACAAACTTTTTCATGGCCCCGTTGACCTGGAACCTCGTTACACGTAATGCCTCCTTCAGTGCACCAAACAAATGGAAATAACTAGGTACTAAATCAGGACTGTAAGGGGGACGATCAGTGTGGCTTTAGGAAAAGTAAAGGGACGAGAGAGGCAATTATGACGTTACGGCTAATAATGGAAGCAAGGCTAAAGAAAAATCAAGACACTTTCATAGGATTTGTCTACCTGAAAAAAGCGTTCGACAATATAAAATGGTGCTAGCTGTTCGAGATTCTGAAAAAAGTAGGGGTAAGCTATAGGGAGAGACGGGTCATATACAATATGCACAACAACCAAGAGGGAATAATAGAGTGGACGATCAAGAACGAAGTGCTCGTATTAAGAAGGGTGTAAGACAAGGCTGTAGCCTTTCGCCCCTACTCTTCAGTCTGTAAATCCAGGAAGCAATGATGGAAATAAAAGAAAGGTTCAGGAGTGGAATTAAAATACAAGGTGAAAGGATATCAATGATACGATTCGCTGATGACATTGCTATCCTGAGTGAAAGTGAAAAAGAATTAAATGATCTGCTGAACGGAATGAACAGTCTAATGAGTACACAGTATGGTTTGGGAGTAAATCGGAGAAAGACGAAGGTAATGAGAAGTAGTAGAAATGAGAACAGCGAGAAACTTAACATCAGGATTGATGGTCACGAAGTCAATGAAGTTAAGGAATTCTGCTACCTAGGCAGTAAAATAACCAATGACGGACGGAGCAAGGAGGACATCAAAAGCAGACTCGCTATGGCAAAAAAGGCATTTCTGGCCAAGAGAAGTCTACTAATGTCAAATACCGGCCTTAACAGGAGGAAGAAATTTCTGAGGATGTACGTCTGGAGTACAGCATTGTATGGTAGTGAAACATGAACTGTGGGAAATCCGGAACAGAAGAGAATCGAAGCATTTGAGATGTGGTGCTATAGACGAATGTTGAAAATTAGGTGGACTGATAAGGTAAGGAATGAGGAGGTTCTACGCAGAATCGGAGAGGAAAGGAATATGTGGAAAACACTGATAAGGAGAAGGGACAGGATGATAGGACATCTGCTAAGACATGAGGGAATGACTTCCATGGTACTAGAGGGAGCTGTAGAGGGCAAAAACTGTAGAGGAAGACAGAGATTGGAATACGTCAAGCAAATAATTGAGGACGTAGGTTGCAAGTGCTACTCTGAGATGAAGAGTAGTCAGTAGACTGATGACAAAAAAAAAAAAAAGAAAAAAAAGGAAAGGATGACGAGGCAGTAATTCCCAGCCCATTTTGTAGATGGTTAGATGGTTTCACGGGTTAGTTGAGCAATATGAGGACGTGCGTTGTCTTGCTGGCGAATCACATCTCTGCTCTGAGATCCACGACGTCTCTCTCTCACGGCTGGCTTCACCCTGTTTAAAAGCAAATCCGAGCAGTACTGGCTGTCCACTGTACGCTGCTCCTAGAGATAATCGCAAAAAACTGGACCTTCAGCATCCCGAAACGCCGTCAACATGACTTTTACTGCTGATGGGTTATGAATTTTTTCTTGACAGATGAGTTGATGTGCGTTGTCTTTTTGATTCTGGCTCATAATACTGAACCCAAGTTTCAATTACAGGTTAAAATTTTGTTGAGTATGTGCTCACCTTCTCTTTCATAACGTTCCTTTAGCTCTGTGCGCACTCTCAACCTTGTTTCCTTCTGTACCCGCGTCAACTCCTTTGGGATCCATGTTGCACATGTTTTGCGGTACTTCACCTTGTTACAGATAATGTTATGAACTGTACCAGTACTAACTTGAACCTTATCAACTGCTATCATTTCCACACAGTCACACAGCGGTCGGCACGAATAATGTCATCAATTCCATTTTGAAGTGAGGGAGTTGAAACTGCAACTGGTCGGCCAGAATGGTGTTCGTCAGTCATTGAGCTGCGACCATTTTTGAACTGCTCTACTCACGTGTAAGAATTTGCACGATTCAGACAACCTCCACCGTAAACTTTAGACATTCTACAGTATATATATTCACTGGTTTCTCGCATGTAGCAAGTAAAAAACGAATAACACAACGTTGTTCAACTAATGTTGACGTGTCAAGCGGACTCACCAACTTGAAATGTATTTCTGAGGTTATGAACAAAACAATGTTGACACATAAGCTGATCAGGGCTCATCCCAGTGATGCCAACTTAAAAGCTACAAAACTTGCCCTACTAATAGTTTTCTCCCCAAACCAGTTTGTCTCTTTAATTACTGAATGACCCTCGTATTATTGCTTTATCAATGTGAACGGCTGCAGCTGCTGTAGCACAAGTACTGCCAGTATTATCTCTACTGGATCATAATCAGCATAATTTACTCACACTGCCACTTCAGAGACGCAGATTATTTAAATACTGTTTATCACATTGAAATTGTTATTTCGTAAGTAACTATCATGTAGAAAAGATACTGTATGCCAGCCGCGGTGGTCTAGCGGTTCTAGGCGCTCAGTCCGGAACCGCGCGACCGCTACGGTCGCGGGTTCGAATCCTGCCTCGGGCATGGATGTGTGTGATGTCGTTAGGTTAGTTAGGTTTAAGTAGTTCTAAGTTCTAGGGGACTTATGACCACAGATGTTGAGTCCCATAGTGCTCAGAGCCATTTGAACCATTTGATACTGTATGTGAGAAACACTGGCCCGATGTAGGACACGGTCTGATGGCCTTAATCAGGTCGGGTTAAATGAATAAATAAATAAATAAATAAGTACAGCCAATTTCCCTCAATGCATGTACTCAAAGAGACATCAGTGCATGGTCATGACAGCTTTGTGTGTGCTCGACGCTGGCCTATGGGCTGTGTTGAGCCTTCTGTTCTTTGGGGGTCGTTTGGTGGGAAGAAATTACGTAAAATCACTTACCTGATTAACAAGAAGCAGAGTTCTGGCACTGCCCAGGTATGTTTTCATTCCAATTCTATCAATCCATCTTCTCCTCCTCCCTCTCTGTCCACCTCTTCTCTTTCCCTGCCCGTTTCTCTCTCTCTCTCTCTCCCTCTGTCCAACTTCTCCGCCACTCTTTGTACATCTCCTCTGCTGCCTCTGTTCATTTGCTCCTCCCCTCCCTCTGTCCATGTCCGCTTTCTCCTCTTCTCTGTCCAACTTTTATTCTTCCCTTCCTCTATTCATATCCTCCTCTCTCTCTCATTGTCCATCTCCTCCCCCATCCACCTTTTCCTCTCCTCTTCCTCCCGTCCAGCTCCTCCTTTGTCTGCCTACTCCTTCCACCACCTCCTCCTCTTCCCTTTTTCTGCCTGTTTCCCTCTCGACCTCCCTCTGTCCAACTTCTCCTCCAACCTCTCTCTCACCATCTCCTCCCCTTCACTTCCTCTGTTCATATCATCCTCCACCTCTCCATGTCCTCCTTCTCTGTCCATATCCTCCTCTTCCCTTCTTCTATCCATATCGTACTCTCTGTCTGAGTCTCCTGCTCCCCCTCCTTTCTATCCACCTCTGTTCTTCTTCTCCCTCTATTAGTCCATCTCCTCTCTGTCCACCTCCTTCTCTTCCCTGCTTATTTCCCTCTCCAGTCTGTCCAACTTCTCCTCCAACCTCTCTCTCACCATCTTCCCCTCTTCCCTTCCTCTATTCATATCCTCCTCCACCTCTCCCTGTCCATGTCCCCTTTCTCCTCTTCTCTGTCCATTACCTCTTCCCTTCTTCTATTCATATCTTCCCCTTCGTCTCTTTATCCTTCTCCTCCCCCCTTTTTGTCCACTTCCCCTCTTCCCTTTCTCCCCCTCCTACTCTTTCTTCTTTGTCCATGTCCTCCCACCTCTATCTGTCCACCTTCTCGTCTTCCCTTTCCCTTCCTATTTCCCTGTCCACCTCCTCCTTCTCCTCTCTCTCACCTCCTCTTCCCTTCCTCTGTTCATATCCTCCTCTTCCTCTCCTCTCTGTCCACATCCTCGTCCTCCTCCTCTATATCCATTTCCTCCCCTTTATTCATATTGTCCCCTCCCTCTCTTCATCCATGTTCTCCTGCCTTTCTGTCCACCTCTTCCTTTACTTCGTTAATATCCTCCTCTCTTTCCACTTCTCTTCTTCCCATTCATTTTCCCCTCCCCTACTCTCTATTCATCTCTTCCTCCCCCAATTCTCTCTCCATCTTATCACCCCCATCCAAGTAGAAGTTTACTGGTTCTTATCTTCACAGATGAATGGAAAAACTAGTAGAAGCCGACCTCGGGGAAGGAAGATTGGATTCCATAGTAATATTGGAACACGTGAGGCAATACTGACTGTGGTGTCACCGCCAGACACCACACTTGCTATGTGGTAGCCTTTAAATCGGCCGCGGTCCGTTAGTATACGTCGGACCCGCGTGTCGCCACTATCAGTAATTGCAGCGATGGTTCACTGTCTTCATACGCTCTCATTTGCCGAGACGACAGTTTAGCATAGCCTTCAGCTACGTCATTTGCTACGACCTAGCAAGGCGCCATATTCAGTTACTATTCTGAACAGATAATATTGTGAATCATGTGCCGTCAAGAGCGACGTTCATCATTAATGGATTAAAGTTAAGTATCAAACTAATTACGTCCGCTTTCTGAATTCTAATTCCTTGTCATGTTCCAGACCTCACGTCAGTATAGTTCTTCCCTCCTCACGCCAGCCTGCGTGAGCTAAAACGCGTGCATTTCGGCCTCCTCTAGTAACACGGTATTGGCTCTTCTGCCAATACAACACTGACCCTACGACTTATCTTAGAAGCTAGATTAAGGAAAGGCAAACCTACGTATCTAGCATTTGTAGACTTAGAGAAAGCTTTTGGCTATGTTGGCTGCAATACTCTCTTTCAAATTCTGAAAGTGGCAGGGATAAACTACAGGGTATTTGTATGGAGTGTAGCTATGTACGGAAGTGAAACGTGGACGATAAATAGTTCGGACAAGAAGAGAATAGAAGCTTTCGAAATGTGGTGCTACAGAAGAATGCTGAAGATTAGATGGGTAGATCACATAAATAATGAGGAGGTATTGAATAGAATTGGGGAGAAGAGGAGTTTGTGGCACAACGTGACTAGAAGAAGGGATCGGTTGGTAGGACACTTTCTGAGGCATCAAGGATTCACCAATTTAGTACTGGAGCGCAGCGTGGAGGGTATAAATCGTAGAGGGAGACCAAGAGATGAATACACCAAGCAGATTCAGAAGGATGTTGGTTGCAGTAGGTATTGGGAGATGAAGAAGCCTGCACAGGATAGAGAAGCATGGAGGCAGTCTCAGGACTGAAGACCACCACAACAACAACATCCCCACAGTACTTCTTTCCACATAGTAAGTACCAATCGGAGAAAGTTTGCTTGAAATCGATCAACAGGCTTAGGAAGAGCTTCTTAACCGCAGCCCAGCCTCGATATGCACATGATGGCATGTCTGTCACAGCGGGCCGGCCTGTGTGGCCGAGCAGTTCTAGGCGCTTCAGTGTGGGACCGCGCGATCGCTAAGGCAGCAGGTTCGAATCCTGCCTCGGGCATGGATGTGTGTGATGTCCTTACGTTAGTTAGGTTTAAGTAGTTCTAAGTCTAAGTCCACTGTTAAATGCAGAGGAGAGAGCAGATAGGTGGAAAGAGTACATTGAAAGCCTCTACGAGGGTGAAGATTTGTCTGATGTGATAGAAGAAGAAACAGGAGTCGATTTAGAAGAGATAGGGGATCCAGTATTAGAATCGAAATTTAAGAGAGCTTTGGAGGACTTACGTTCAAATAAGGCAGAAGGGATAGATAACATTCCATCAGAATTTCTAAAATCATTGGGGGAAGTGGCAACAAAACGACTATTCACGTTGGTGTCTAGAATATATGAGTCTGGCGATATACCATCTGACTTTCGGAAAAGCATCATCCACACAATTCCGAAGACGGCAAGAGCTGACAAGTGCGAGAATTATCGCACAATCAGCTTAACAGCTCATGCATCGAAGCTGCTTACAAGAATAATATACAGAGGAATGGAAAAGAAAATTGAGAATGCGCTAGGTGATGATCAGTTTGGCTTTAGGAAAAGTAAAGGGACGAGAGAGGCAATTCTGACGTTACGGCTAATAATGGAAGCAAGGCTAAAGAAAAATCAAGACACTTTCATAGGATTTGTCGACCTGGAAAAAGCGTTCGACAATATAAAATGGTGCTAGCTGTTCGAGGTTCTGAAAAAAGTAGGGGTAAGCAATAGGGAGAGACCGGTCATACACAATACGTACAACAAACAAGAGGGAATAATAAGAGTGGACGATCAAGAACGAAGTGCTCGTATTAAGAAGGGTGTAAGACAAGGCTGTAGCCTTTCGCCCCTACTCTTCAATCTGTACATCGAGGAAGCAATGATGGAAATAAAAGAAAGGTTCAGGAGTGGAATTAAAATACGAGGTGAAAGGATATCAATGATACGATTCGCTGATGACATTGCTATCCTTCAAGTGAAGAAGAATTAAATGAACTGCTGGACGGAATGAACAGTCTAATGAGTACACAGTATGGTTTGAGAGTAAATCGGAGAAAGACGAACGTAATGAGAAGTAGTAGAAATGAGAACAGCGAGAAACTTAACATCAGGATTGATGGTCACGAAGTCAATGAAGTTAAGGAATTCTGCTACCTAGGCAGTAAAATAACCAATGACGGACGGAGCAAGGAGGACATCAAAAGCAGACTCGCTAAGGCAAAAAAGGCATTTCTGGCCAAGAGAAGTCTACTAATATCAAATACCGGCCTTAATTTGAGGAAGAAATGTCTGAGGATGTACGTCTGGAGTACAGCATTGTATGGCAGTGAAACATGGACTGTGGGAAAACCGGAACAGAAGAGAATCGAAGCATTTGAGATGTGGTGCTATAGACGAATGTTGAAAATTAGGTGGACTGATAAGGTAAGGAATGAGGAGGTTCTACGCAGAATCGGAGAGGAAAGGAATATGTGGAAAACACTGATAAGGAGAAGGGACAGGATGATAGGACATCTGCTAAGACCTGAGGGAATGACTTCCATGGTACTAGAGGGAGCTGTAGAGGGCAAAAACTGTAGAGGTAGACAGAGATTGGAATACGTCAAACAAATAATTGAGGACGTAGGTTGCAAGTGCTACTCTGAGATGAAGAGGTTAGCACAGTAAAGGAATTCGTGGCGGGCCGCATCAAACCAGTCAGTAGACTGATGACCAAAAAAAAAAAAGTCTATAGGAGTGATGTTCTCAGATGTTAAGTCCCATAGTGCTCTGAGCCATGTGAACAATTTGTCACGGCGGCCCTCGAGACTCACGCCATGTTGGCGGAAGTGTGGCAGTGAAGCCTGACGCAATTATATAACTAGTAGGAGGCTTTGAAAAATCAAGTATGACGTTTTACTGTTCGCCGGACGTAAATGAACTACCTGATCCATGCAGTCGCAATCCAACCACCGGCCGCGTAGTTCTCGCTTGGCGTCACGTTACGCAACAACTTTCCAAATGCGTTTCAGATGGCGGCATTAGCGGCCTTTACACGGGCGCACGTGACTTTGTGTAAAGCACAACACACCTTTACACAATATGGTGATGTACAAGTTACGTAAGTGCTGGATATGTTTAGGAATATGCGAAAAATACAATCCTGCAACTTCGCAACAAAATCGCGCGGAATTTTCAGCGGCAACAACACACCAAAAATACTTGGCCACAGTGGAATAATAAAAATCGAAAACGGACGATAATGTAAAGTGTATCTTGAAAATCATGTGAACAGCCGTCTGATGATGAACTTTGTCAGTTCGAAACCCGTAACGGCACTATTTACCTAAATAAATAGCAGTGTTAATAGTGGCTGGTTGCTGTTTTCTTCTTTGTAAGAATTAACCTACATTAACTGAAAAAGATATCTTCCACCATGGGATGACAGCAACAGCGGACGGCAGCACTCGACAATGGCATTCAAAACACGTGACGTCACCCCACCGCACGGAAGATCGCGGAAACAGAATTTTGCTGTAGACAATAGGGAGCCAGGGTGTGAATCGGACTATCAAAGAAGCTGCGATCCCCCTCGAAAATGTCCTCCGCAGTTGAGGACGAAACGTTATGTTTTAAGGTGAAAGCCATTCGACCACGTCATAATAGCGCGGAATATTCTATTAATTGTGACATTTTCGGCAGTGAAAGTATACATTTTTTAAAAAAGAAAAGAAAACCGCACAAAAGACTAAAGAATCACTTTTGACGAATGCGCAGAAACGTGCTACACGGCAATGGTGCATGGAACGACTTCACTGGGGACAGGAATGGCATAGGAGAGTGTTTTCAGACGAATCCAGATTCTGTTTATTTCAGAATGATGGCCGCATTTTGGTTCGCCACAGACGGGGGGGGGGGGGGGGGGAGTGGTATCACAGTGACTGCATTCGCACAAGACAGCGCCAACTCAGGGCCTTATGTGGTGGGGGGTGCTATTGGGTATAACCACAAATCACAGCTGGTGCGTGTCCAGGGCACTGTGACCAGTGTGACCAAAGTGAACGACATCCTGCGACCTGTGGCCATACCCTCACTGCACGACATCCCAGGCGCCATTTTTCAGGATGACAATGTACGACCCCACGTTGCTGCACGAACACGTACCTTCTTGGTGTCACAGGACTTCAGCCTATTGCCCTGGTCCGCCAGATCACCAGACTTGTCACCAGTCAAAAATTGGTGGTATCTGGTGAATCGATAGCTGCAGCGCTGTTATCCAACGCCAGACACCACAGATATACTTTGAAACCAAGCGAACGCAGCATGGTGGCTGTACCACAGGACGCCATTCGCGCCTTACACGTGTCGACGCCATCACGCTTGGAAGAAGTTATCAGGGCGGACCATGGGCCTAGTAGGCAACAGTCAATATGCTGAACCGAGGTGACTCAAACGCTAATCATTTCTTCAGAACACAGTAATGTACATTTCCTGTGAAGATGAATATCCTATCTGAAGTCGTTCAAGATGTTATGTTTTTTTTTCTGAACGTGAGTATTTTTATTCCAGTCTTCTTTTATTCCATTTCCTCCTGCGCCTCTCTCTTTGCCCATGACCACCTTCGTCGTCTCTCTTTGTCGACCTTCTCTACCCCCCCCCCCCCCCCCGTCTCTGGTCATCTCCTCCTGCCCATCTCTTTGCTCATTTCCTCATTTCCGCTCTCTGCATCCAGTTCCCTCCACCGTCTTCTGTCCATCTCCTCCCCCTCCCTTCTCTGACCTTGGGCCTTGTTTATTATTATTATTACTATTTCCGGGTCTGTAGTTGTATTCTAATCGCATCCATAACCAGAAATACAAGCGTCCTGGGACCTCTGCTGTTCCCGATCTATATAAATGACGTGGGTGACAATCTGAGCAGTTCTCTTAGGTTGTTCGCAGATGATGCTGTAATTTACCGTCATCCGAAGACCAGTATCAGTTGCAAAGCGATTTAGAAAAGATTGCTGTATGGTGTGGCAGGTGGCAGTTGACGCTAAATAACGAAAAGTGTGAGGTGATCCACATGAGTTCCAAAAGAAATCCGTTGGAATTCGATTACTCGATAAATAGTACAATTCTCAAGGCTGTCAATTCAACTAAGTACCTGGATGTAAAAATTACGAACAACTTCAGTTGGAAAAACCACATAGATAATATTGTGGGGAAGGCGAGCCAAAGGTCGCGTTTCATTGGCAGGACACTTAGAAGATGCAACAAGTCCACTAAAGAGACAGCTTACACTGCACTCGTTCGTCCTCTGTTAGAATATTGCTGCGCGGTGTGGGATCCTTACCGGGTGGGATTGACCGAGGACATCGAAAGGGTGCAAAAAAGGGCAGCTCGTTTTGTATTATCGCGAAATAGGGGAGAGAGTGTGGCAGATATGATACGCAAGTTGGGATGGAAGTCATTAAAGCAAAGACGTTTTTCGTCGCGGCGAGATCTATTTACGAAATTTCAGTCACCAACTTTCTCTTCCGAATGCGAAACTATATTGTTGAGCCCAACCGACATAGGTAGGAATGATCATCAAAATAAAATAAGAGAAATCAGAGCTCGAACAGGAAGGTTTAGGTGTTCGTTCTTCCCACGCGCTGTTCGGGAGTGGAATGGTAGGGAGATAGTATGATTGTGGTGCGATGAACCCTCTGCCAAGCACTTAAATGTGAATTGCAGAGTAATCATGTAGATGTAGATGTTGATGTACAACCTTTCTGTGAAAGCCGTCATTAGAGTATCGCGTAAGAGTTTGAAGCTAACTGGTCAAGAATCTTTTAGATTCTTGGTGATAATGTTTCCCTTTATTTATTAGGTATATTTTCATACACGCATCAAAGAAAGTTTTGCACCACCTCGGTTCCGAGAGTACCGTAACCTGTGCAGGAAATTGGAACAGAGATCAACATAAATATCATTTCCGCCCTTTTTATTGCTCATGAAAACCACACATTGCATGTTGTACCACCATACAGTCAGACCTTCAGAGGTGTTGGTCCAGATTGGTGTACACACCAGTACCTCTACTACCCAGTAGCACATCCTCTTGCGTTGATGCATGCCTGTATTCCTCGTGGCATACTATCCACAAGCTCATCAAGGCACTGTTGGTCTAGATAGTCCCATTCCGCAATGGCTATTCGGCGTAGATCCCTGGGAGTGGTTGATGGATCACGTCGTCCATAAACAGCGCTTTTCAATCCATCCCAGTCATGTTCGGTAGCGTTCATGTCTGGAGAACATGCTGGACACTCTAGTCGAGCGATGCGTTATCCAGCAGGAAGTCATTTACAAGGTGTGCACGATGGGGGAGCGAATTGTCGTCCATGAAGACGAATGCCTCGCCAATATGCTGCTGATATGATTGCACAATCGGTCGGAGGATGGCATTCACGTATCGTACAGCTGTTACGGCGCCTTCCGTGACCACCAGCGGCGTACGTTGGCCCCACGTAATGCCACCCCAAAACAGCAGGGAACCTCCACCTCGCTGCACTCGCTAGACAGTGTGTCTAAGGCGTTCAGCCTGACCGGATTGCCTCCAAACACGTCTCCGACGATTGTCTGGTTGAAGGCATATGCGACACTCATCGGTGAAGAGAACGTGATACCAATCCTGAGCGGTCCATTCGGCATGTTGTTGGACCAATCTGTACCGCGCTGCATGGTGTTGTGGTTGCAAAGATGGACCTCGCCATGGACGTCAGGAGTGAAGTTGCTCATCATGCAGGCTATTGGGCACAGTTTGAGTCGTAACACAACGTCCTGTGGCTGCACGAAAAGCATGCTGCTTCAGCGAGGCGTGTCATCGACAGTTCCTGTCTCACTGTATCTCATCCACGTCCGAGCAACGTCGCCTTGGTTCACTCCGAGACGCCTGGACACTTCCCTTGTTGACAACCCTTCCTGGCACAAACTAACAATGCGGACGCGATCGAACCGCGCTATTGATCGCCTATGCATGTTCGAACTACAGACAACACGAGCCGTGTACCTCCTTCCTGGCGGAATGACTGGAACTGATCTGCTGTAGGACCCCGTCCATCTAATAGGCGCTGCTCATGCATGGTTGTTTACATCTCTGGGCGCGTTTAGTGACATCTCTGAACAGTCAAAGGGACTGTGTCTGTGATACAATATCCACAGTCAGCTTCTATCTTCAGGAGTTCTGGGAACTGGGGTGATGCCGGTAAGAACAATCAAAATAACAGATGAAATAGATAACCAAATGTTTACAATTTCGGCTATCGCCTTTCTCACTCAGTTTTACACTAAAAATTAATTTGATGCTATCTGACCTGAAGGGTACTACTAATTGTTCTGTTTACGCTTAGCATTGTACTACACTCAACGTCCGGAAGATTCTAGACGTCAATTTGATGAACATGTGATGGACGCGAGCAAACGTTAATCTATTACGATTCACAAACACACGATCCAAAGGGTGAACTTATACTGAACTTTGGACAGTAGGAGATCTTATGCCTAAAATAAACCTCTCGTTGAATGGAATAGAGAAATAGCGCGTTAACGGGGTCCGGACGCCCCCGAGTTCAAATCTGAGATTTCCGTTCACTGCAAGTTCGCGGGGCGAACTATACACGTTTCTCAAAACAGGAAAACATGAGTGGCAGACACACTGTAGTATATACAAGTTACACACCCACACACATACACACACCCACACACACACACACACACACACACACACACACACATATATATATATATATATATATATATATATATATATATATATACGTGTGTGTGTGTGTGTGTGTGTGTTTGTGAAATCGTAATAGATTAACGTTTGCTCGCGTCCATATATATATATATATATATATATATACAGGGTGAGTCACCTAACATTACCGCTGGATATATTTCGTAAACCACATCAAATACTGACGAATCGATTCCACAGACCGAACGTGAGGAGAGGTGCTAGTGTAATTGGTTAATACAAACCATAAAAAAATGCACGGAAGTATGTTTTTTAACACAAACCTACGTTTTTTTAAACGGAACCCCGTTAGTTTTGTTAGCACATCTGAACATATAAACAAATATGTTATCAGTGCCGTTTGTTGCATTGTAAAATGTTAATTACATCCGGAGATATTGTAACCTAAAGTTGACGCTTGAGTACCACTCCTCCGCTGTTCGATCGTATGTATCGGAGAGCACCGAATTACGTACTCTGACATTTTGTACAAATTATGATCCAGAGTGTATGAGAATGAAGGCTTAGCTACAAAGAGAGACTGGATACAAGGATTTAGAATTTTCTGTGTTAAAAGGGCGCATTGGCCTCCTTTGTGCTCCAGCAGGGGTATTTTCCCGCTGATCTAGTAATGGAGGGAAGGGTAGAGGGTAAAGTTGTAGAGAGCAGCCAAGGTTTTCGTACAGCCCCACGGCGACCCGTGCAGTTTGAATGTCGTAAAGCAAACCGTTCAGAAGTTATGACGAATATATTTAATATGGTTCGGGAATTGTCACCCTGTATGATGCACTATAGTGCGCGTCATTTATGACGACGGCCGAGTTTCGGTTCGTTCTGCGCATCTGACGTCACAAAAGACAGTCAGCCAATGAACAGAGAACGATGTTGCAGTGCAGAGCACGGACGAGTGTCTTCAGTTTTAGAAACGTTCAGTCATAAATAAAGTAATTGAACAAAAGCTATGTCTTGATAGCAGACTTTCTTTTATAGAAAGTTTGGAAAAAGCATTCTTTATACCAATTGCTTCATATTCTATTAATTAATTAAACCAAACAAGCAATAAGCCTCGTAATTCAGGCGATAGCAAGGAAAGGTGTTTGTACCATTCTCACGAACCGCTTTTTCGCAATAAAGAACAGCGGTAATTGTTTATTTCCTATTGTACTTCAACGAGTGAGTAATTCATAGTCATACCAACATTGTTTGTCGGTATATTACGTGCTATTTTAAACTCCTTTGGAAGGCATATTGAATGACGATTTCCATTAGCGTAGTGGTTAAAATGTTTGGCTGCTAAGCGCGAAGTTCTGAGTTCAAACCTTGTTGGGAGCTTAATATTTTCTTCATTTAAAAACAATTTCGAAGTGTCTTACGTCATGAATTTTATTCGTTTGAATGTAATTTTTTGAAATTTCTAGTGGCAACTAAAATCGACCATATGGAAAGTATACGGTATGGACAATTACATTTGAAAACTCTTCAAAATTTCGTGCAATGGTTTACTACATCTAATGCTTCACAGTAACTGCGTTGAACATCGAAACAAAATTAAGTCATTTACGGGGGGAAGGTATGAGTCAAGAAGATGTGTAGAAATCAAATTTTTGGGCCAAATAGTTTTTGTGAAATCGAATGATGAAGTGTGTCAAAGCAGTCTAAACACCATGGGTCTGCACAGGCGAGCAGTGCAGTGATGACAAAATCGCGCACATCGCGGAATGCGGGGAGCACGTCTCTGTAGCAGCGAAAGGGATAATGCGGCCGTGGTGGCTTTACTTCATATACAGCCGGCCGGTGTGGGCGAGCGGTTCTAGGCGCTACAGTCTGGAACCGCGCGACCGTTACGGTCGCAGGTTCGAATCCTGCCTGGGGCATGGATGTGTGTGATGCCTTAGGTTAGTTAGGTTTAAGTAGTTCTAAGTTCTAGGGAACTGATGACATTAGAAGTTAAGTCCTATAGTGCTCAGAGCCATATGAACCATTTTTTTTATATATATAATCTAATCCTTGGAGATCCCGTTGTTCCTACATGGGACACGACATTACGTTATTCTACCATTGTCTCCTACTGTCATGGATTACTAACATTTTTCCTCTATTTTGTCGTTGCTAACTGCGGCTAGGCTCTAAAAGACGGTAAATTTTTAATTTTTCTGAAGAACAATATGTGTATAATACATTCTATTATGTTCTATTCGCCAGAGGCGCATACAGACAACGTACATTGGTCCTAACGAATGAGACGGGTGAAGTTGTACCGCCAGAAGAGCAAGCAACCCTATTTAAAAAACATTTTGAAAACCTATTGAATCCCGACAACCCACCAGTAGGGACAACACAGACGGATGCCCGTTTTTGACAGAGTTGAAGTCCCTGAACCATCTGAGGAAGAAATCAGTGTTGCCCTAAAAGCACTCAAGAACAACAAGGCTCCAGGAGGTAGTGGTATCACAGCTGAGATGCTTCGCTTGGGAGGGGAAACACTGGTGGGTGCTTTGAAACGATTAATTTCTACCATCTGGGAAGCAGAAGTTATTCCTGAGGAATGGAAGGGAGCCATCATATGTCCCATATTCAAGAAGGGAGATGCTACTCATGTATCCAACTACCGAGGGATTTCGTTACTTGAAATTGGCTACAAAGTTTTTACAACACTGCTACTAAACCGCATGAAACCACTGGCTGAAGGAATTGTAGGGACCTATCAATGTGGGTTCGTTGCTGGACGATCGACAATTGATCACATATTTACTCTGAGGCAGTTGATAGAAAAATTCTACGAATTCAATAAGGATCTACACCTCATCTTCATCGATTTTCGACAAGCTTATGACAGCATTGACCGCGCCACGTTATGGGAAACGTTAGAGGAACTTGGCATCCCATCAAAATACATCCGCTTAATTGCTGCTTGCTACTCTCAGTCTACGGCCCAAGTGCGGTTTGGTAATCAACTATCACCATCATTCAGTATACAAAATGGATTGAGACAAGGAGATCCATTGGCGCCAATATTATTCAATTTGGCCCTGGAAAAAGTAAGCCGTGACACTTGTCGAACCAGAGAGATGGAGATGGTGGGAGCAGACACAATCTTGGCATTTGCTGATGATGTTGTGATCCTTGGCGACACTCTAGAGCAAGTACGCAGGGATACTTCCCGATTCCTCCACAATGCAGAGAAAATTGGGCTGGTGGTGAACGAGGAAAAAACTAAATATCTTGTTGTATCACGCCGCCGAGATCTCCCTCCTTCCATTGATGTCGACAGGCATACCTTCGAACGAGTTGAAGAGTTCAAGTACCTGGGCTCCATACTAACAAATAGAAGTGAAGTAACGAAAGAAGTACAGCAACGTATAACAAATGCTAATCGCATGTTCTTTAGCCTGAACAATCTTTTCAGATCTCGGCTGATATCGCAGAAGAACAAGATCCACCTATACACGACACTGGTGAGACCAGTACTTTTATACGGCTGTGAAACTTGGGCAACATCAGCAACAGCAGAAGAAGCAATATGTGCATTTGAAAGGAAGGTACTTCGGAAGATATATGGACCCATCTACAATGCCATGGAAGGTAAATGGGAACGAAGAAAAAAAGAAGATTTATACCAGCGGTATGGAAAGCCACACATTGGACGAATATTGGCACAGAAGAGACTCCAATGGTTTGGCCACATCCTACGGGCAGACGGATCCCTTCCAAACAGAGTCCTCCACTCTCAACCCACAGGAAAACGCCCTAGAGGACGCCCAAGAACTCGATGGAAGGATAGGATAACAACGATCCTGAAAGAAGTGGAACCAGCAGCCGTGGAGGAGGACGCCAACGACCGGATGAGATGGACTGCCATCTGCAACAGCTCCCTCCTCTCGTGTAATTGACAGACACTGCGTGTGTGTTTTTTTTTGTTTTTTTTGTTTCTGTAATGTATCCATCTTGCCTTTTAAACCTTTGATTGAATGCCCTGTTTATTTTTTCGTTTCTTCTTTAAGCTGTAATGTACATATGTAACTTTTACTACTGTATAGAGTACTTTTGTAAGTCTTTTTGTCTTTACTTTTCCTTTTGTTCTTCTTGCTGTAGGCCTTAAAGGCCCGATAAGGCAATAAATGATGATGATGATGATGATTATGTTCTATTTAGTAGTGATTTCAGTACCGTTTTTTTAGACCTGTTTCTGATTACTCTGTTTTGCTTTGAATTTGGACTTCAACATGTAACGATGTTTAGTGTTAATTGTAAATGCATACAGTGATAACTGAGCTACTGAGTAATATAAACTTTATTTCTGTACTGTTTTGAAAGTCATAAAGGAAACTGTTCAGACGTTATGACGAATATATTTAATATAGTCCAGGAATTGTCAGCCTGTATGTTGCACTAGTTACCCAGACATGAAGAGTCTTGCAGAGGATAGCCCTCTAGGGACTGAATACGACAAGAAGCATAATAGAAGTTGCCGTGTTCTGTGTCTCACAAGGGGGAGGCCTCAGACACGGCCAACCGATTCGGCTCAGATTTGGCAGGTCGCTAGTGTACAACCTAAAACGAAGGAATCTAAGATATTTTTGGTCAACACCCCCGCAATTTTGAGAAAATCGCCCCTAAAGGTTATGACGAGCAACCGACTCAAAACTGGCGGGATCGATAGATAATTGTAAATAGAGCATTTTTCATCATCAGGTATGGGGTCCGAAAACGCATACTTTTCCAGAAATCCTTTACAACTGCCGCTTCTGTACCCACATGGTAAACGCTTTTCGCCGACAGCACCGATAGCAAAGTCTGCTTTCGGCTGCGGTGGGACGAGGACACCCGCTGCACGCCGCCGTGATCCTTCGTGAGGAATTCGCAGCACTCTTACTCGGAGTTGTTTTGATGTGACAAGGCTCAAAAGTTTAATACTTTACTAGCTCATGGCATTTGGGAAATTAGTTTGCCTACTTTATTTTTATCATTCCTTATTGATTTACTTACCTTATTAACCCTCTCTAACAACCCTACCACAACAAAGGTCAAAATTTTAATAACAATTTTGGTGTTGCTCACGCTGCTAAATACTGCATTTTCGGGCAACAACAGTCATATTATGTGGCAGGTGTCATTAGAGCACAGTTAATAAAGTCATTTCATGCAATAATCAAAAAACTAGGCACTCATCTTTTTGTGTTCGCCACGCTGGTCTCGTCGTAAAATCATGGCTCAATCGTTGAAAATCTAGGTGGTTATGATTCCAAGCTCGGATGCAAAGAGGCCTCGGTTTTATTCTGCTATATTCAAAAGTTATATAGATGCGCTTCACAAACCATCCTTGAAGATTACACTTTTTCTGGACAATAGTGACGTAAAAAAATAATCAGCACTCCGAAATTAAGTTACACTTCCTTTTAACTGATTTTATTGCAATATCACGTGACACACAAACATCACTTCACAATACAAAACATACTTGAAAACATCTTCCTCACAGTCACTTTTAAAGTTCACATTTTACAAGCGGACTACGTTATGCGTCTTTCCAACATGACGTCCAACACTTGACCGTCTCAAGGTCCGACTCTCTAACAACTCAACAACTAACTAACTATCGCTTGCGCGCCCAAAAATCAGAGTTACAAGTACGTCAAAGATCATAGTGACAAAGAATACACATAAGAATAATATCATTGCAATATAAACATATCGATGTATCAAAAGTGAAATCAAATCTGAATGTTGTCTCAGAAGTATGTCAACTACTTTGCAGAAACACAGTAGAATATAGCTGGTATCGAGAGGTTCAGGTGAGGTGCCGTAATGGTTGCGTAATTCAAGTACCATTACACCTCCTATCCCTATCAATTGAGATAAGGAAAAATGCAAACGAAAAGAATAACATCCGCGAGGTTTCTTCGAAATTCGAATCCGGGTTTTCCGATTCCCAGACAGTTACCTTGGGCATTGCGCTATCGCTCTGTCGGCGAAAAGCGCTTACCGTGTGGGTACGGAAGCGGCAGCTGTAAAAGTTTCTTTCCGCGATTTCTGGAAAAGTTTGCGTTTGCGGACCCCATACCTGATGATGAAAAATGCTCTATTTACAAATATCTATCGACCCCTCCAATTTTGAGTCGATTGCTCGTCATAACCTTTAGGGGCGATTTTCTCAAAAATGCGGTGGTGTTGACCCAAAATAACTTAGAGTCCTTCGTTTTAGGTTGTAGACTAACGACCTGCCAAATTTGAGCCGAATCGGGTGGCCGTGTCTCAGGTCTTCCCCTTGTCAGTCATATGCATTGAAGTAAGACCAATATGTGAGTGCGTTTCTTCTCGAAAGTCAGAACGCAACGGGCCGCTGCCCCTGCCAGCAGATTACCCGCAGCGCACGTCGCCGGCGACTTGTTGCCCGGTCCAGGTGGGCCGACGCTGTAGCAGAGTGGTGGGCGGGCGTGGTGGGGCTAAGAAGGAGGGGAGGCGGGCCGCGGTGGTGGGGGGCGAGCCGGCGCCGGCTATATAAGCGGCGCCGCGACGCCGCCTGCGGACAGACGCCGCTCGCCCGCCACAGCCACAGCAGCGACTCCGCAGCCCGACCGACCCTCTGCTACTTCCGCTACTGCCCGTCAGTCGCCCGTCAGATCGCAAAGGTAGGAACCCGCTCCGCTCTCTCGCTGTCCAGCCCGACAACCCTCTCCGGCGGGACACGTCTTTCCTCCTAACACCTGCACCGATTTATTATTGCTTTTAAAATTTCGATATTTTTCCCCGAAATTGTTATAACTGAGGAAAAACGAACAGGTCTATAAAATTATTATGATTTCCTGGGAGATCTATTCTCTTCCTAACACCTGCACTGATTTATTACAGCTTCTAAAATTTCAATATTGCTCCCCAAAATTCTTGTAACTGAGAAAAAACAAATTTCGACACATGATTAAAAAAATAATTTCCCAGGAGATTTTTTAAAAGTTAGTCAGCCACGATATGCAAACTGAACTGTCTGAAACAACTCCTCCCTGCCCCACGCCAACCCCAACCTAATATTTCACAATTGTAACATTTCTTGAAGGTGGTATTGGACAGTTTGCAGGTATCGAAGAAACTTAATCATATGCTCACACTGCAGCACTGTACTTTCTTCTATTTTTGACGTCCTAGTCAGTCAGTTTGAACACTGCCCGCAGGTAATCTGTGCCAAATGAAACCACCACTATAAAAATTATTTTACAACATGTTACGGCTAGGTGGCATTCTACAGCCATTACGTAACTGAAAAAAAAACGAATTTTAAACATCAGCTGCTTTTATTTGAACCTTAGTATCTACCAGTCTCGGTCGTGGGCCATCTTCACAGCATTCAAGGCAAAAACAGATTGGATGAATACATTAATTATTTCCTTTCCTGGCTGATACAAAATCCAAAATGTCATCATAGGTATAAGAAAAGAACACGACATATTCCAACAGCTAACTGATGATACACCTCCAGTAAGCTTTTGTGGAACATATTGTGCTCTTTTCTTATACCTGTTATGACATTTTGGATTTTTTGTCAACCAGGAAAGGAAATGATTAATGTAAATCACCTAATACGTTTTTCCTTGTATCCTGTGAAGATGGTCCACTACCGAAACCAGCATATATTAAGGTTCAAATAAAAACAACTGAAGGCTAAAGTGCGTTTTTCCACGTTATTCGACACTCAATCGATACAAATTCATGTTTATACTTTCATAAAATGTAATCAGCTGAGCATCATACATGCATTAAATGAAACGTAGTATGTTATCTAGTTAATTACTTTAAGTATAATCAGAACATTGCTTTAATGCAGTATTTTATAACAACAGATTTGCTTTCAGCTTTTGGTATGGTAGTTTCATTCCTCACAGGTAACTTGGAGATGATCTTAAAACTGTACCAAATCGTTTGTTAAAATAAGGAATCATGAATGTTGTGTAATCATATAAGGCTTCACAGATTTTATAGTTGATTGGAGGTATTAAAACAATGTTTTTACCAAACGGTATTACTCAAATGGGCAACAATTTCGAACACTATAAATACTCGAAAGACTTCGTGGTACAAAAGAAATCATATATTTTTCTATCTACGAAACTGTGTACTGCCCATAGAGAGTATAGGTAATGTAATTTAGCACATGGCGCCTTTCACAGCGTAATTTTTTACAGAAGTTATACTAACGAACAAAATAGAAGGCTGAAATCTACGGCCACAGCGTTATTTTATTTCCACTTTATTGTAAACACACCCTACAAGCATATAACGTACGGTGTGGTGGCACATTTTTGGTCTGATCTTTAACGAAATATATTATCTGTTAGAAAAGTATTTACTGTTAACACAGACAAGAGTTATATCTTTCTGTTCCACTTTTCACGCATTATATAGTGGTATTAAAAGCTATAACATTCTTAAAAACCATTCAAAAGCCAAGATCGCATAAAAATTTTTTTTATTTAAGACCCCCCAGTTTCAACAGTCACTGCTTTCAATGTAATGACTGTTGAAAGCGGTTGTCTTAAATAAGGAAATTTGTTATGTAATCTTAGCTTTTGAATGGGTTTTAACAACTAAAACAGATCGCCCTTCAATAAACAGCAATATCTGCGTCATCATACCTGTGGATAAAAAGTCGGATTTTGCTTATTATCATTTGCCAAATTCAACTAGATATATCTTGAAAATATTGGGGATCCTTTGGTTACTTCATTCTGTTCAGCTTGAAGTATCCTCATACACTTTCACTTTGAAGGGGCTACAACGTGCGTTACAGATTAATTGTGAATACCTGTAATAATTGAAAATTTTCCAAGATAAGAGCATTGTAATTCTGTAACTGTCGCATTGTTCCCAGTAATCGATGTGAAAGTGATTTCTTGTAATCCGTGCAAACCTATGTGGCTCTTTCGGGAAACTGGACAATAAAAGTCATAACTCTGAAGATGATTCCATCAAAAATTTTACTTGAACAACAACGTTATCTACTCATATGGACTATCTTCCAAGTTTAACACATTATTTAATTTCTACTTCGAGACGCACTTTCGATTCCGTTATCATCATGTGTTGACGTGCGAAGTGGGAGAACTCACTATACGCTGGTGGTAGGCGAGGCGAGTATACTGCTGTGTAGCACAGGGTTGCCTACAATGCTAGGGGCCAGAAGAATTGTTAATTAACATCGTCGTGCTTATACGACAAATCCTTTGTAATCATATTCCAGATGTTGATCTGCGTGTTAGTATATTTTCCATTTTCGTTATCGAATGACAGATTAAGTTTCATTATTTCAATGTGAAGTTGCGCTTCACTAGACGTAACAAAAGATGGACTACGTAAAGTCTACGGGAAATACTGAACACTCACAAGTCTCTAGAGGTAAATGGTAGTTAATTGAACTTTCTGGATGATAAGAGTCTGTTTGTATGATTTCCCTTCTTTTTTTTATGATTCAGAACGTTTCTGACGTCTTGTCGCATTATTATTGTCGCGACTGTAATATTCTCAAGGGCCGCCGCATATTACTACCTACAGGCGTATCGCTGTTGGAGTAGCAAATTGATTACCATTAACAAGAGTTTCCACCATTACTGATTCTAGAACAATTCCGATACGACCCGAGAAAATTGCACCAATGCTGAGCTCAAAATGTCTATCATCCAGACAGGTAAAGACATGATTGAAACATTCCAGTAAGAATTCGTGTTACGGCTATGACAGATAAATCTAAGGGATTCCTCAAGTTTGTAGCTAAGTCAATTTTGTGTAAATGAGATTCTCTTCAGTTTTATCATTCTGATCCACATACCTCACCAGGCTCACTTTCTGATACATATATGCCCCACCTGTGTACCTATCTATTGGTTTTGTCGTCTCTCCAGTTTCCCAAGTTAACTTTCCACTCCCTTCGCCTATCAAAACACTTTTTTTTGGAATCAGCTGCCAATGGAACGTTCTGAACAGTGATATTGTGTAGTTGTAGTAATGTTCGTCTCAAAACTGAATTTTGTGGAGATTTACAGTAAAAATAATTGGAACACACAGAACTGATTTCGGCTTTAAATCCGTTTCAGCTCGCATGCTGATTGCCATATTGTGTAGGTTAACAATTCATTTTGTAGTTCCTACCTGTAGAACTATTTTAAAATGTCGTGATTAGTTTGCCTATGATGTAAATTTAAGATTTTTGGTTCACAAAATATTTGTCTATTTTTAAAAATTTTATAATTTGTGTAACATATAAGTGTGATTTTACAGCAGACTGAAACGCAGATAACATTTCACCAATTTTTAAACAGAATGATGGACCACATAAGCTTCCACCCTAGAGTTAAAGGCTAATATGCAGAAACAATTACATTTATAAAAGTTATTGATTAGCATAAAAAAGTTTTCTAATAAGATTTCTACTGTTAATTAGAAGAACTGAATTCAATTAATTGTCAGTCATCTTTAGATGTTCTTTATGAAATGCTGAACATGCATTAGAAAAATCGAAAGTCATAACTCACTTTCTAAGTTAAGCGCTACTGCAAAAAGTTCTTTGCACTTGTAAGTAAGATTGAACGTAATTTCTGAAATACTATTGATAGGCAAATATTTTACGTAAATTGCCTTCAAATGTTTGCTGATTAATTGAAAAATGAGGTACCAATAAATAATTAAAATAAAGGGAAGTGTTTTCAGTTTTTCTCTGTCATTTAGTGAAGGCGGCCTTACGTTTTTCGTTTCTATTGTTGAGTTTTGTTGATCGATAAATCGTAACTTAAGAACAAAGAAACATCTGAAGTACGAAATACCGCCAATATTTCATAAATCAAAAATTATCTAAAGTTTTTTAGGTAGTTTGGTTTTTATAACACATACCTATGATTATACAGCTAACTGTGTGAAGAAATAGATGCTTCCGAATTTTTAAACATGTCAGTGAGTGACGACTGTGTTGTACTAGATCAGTGGGAACTAAATGCATAGGAGGATTCCATTATCATATTTATCTGCAGACAGAGTTTCTATGGTATAGTTTGGTTGCTAAATTGCCACTGCCTAACGACATAAACGTTAATTCTCAAAATGCCTCACATTTTCTACAAGTAATATTTCGCAAATCATGATTTCAAAGTTGAAAGTTGATGAAGTACTATTTCCCACATCCATGCTTGTCCTTGCTTTTACAAAGCCCATTTTCTTTTATATTTCCTGAAGCACAGTCCGGTCAAAATATGTATGATCGTTTAACGCTAGTCTGATGCCAAGGTACTAAGTAACATTTTTTGTCAAGGTACAGTTTGTTCCACGCTAACTTAACTTCGTTTCATTAATACAGTGAATAAATCTAAAATCATGCTTTCTAAATTTACAACTAGAAAGAAATTATCCAAAGCGTAATATGTATCAATATTTCATCTACATCTACATCTACATACATACTCCGCAATCCACTATACGGTGCGTGGCGGAGGGTACCTCGTACCACAACTAGCATTTCCTCTCCCTGTTCCGCTCCCAAACAGAACGAGGGAAAAATGACTGCCCATAAGCCTCTGTACGAGCCCTAATCTCTCTTATCTTATCTTTGTGGTCTTCCTGCGAAATATAACTTGGCGGCAGTAAATCTGTGCTGCGGTCAGCCTCGAATGCTGGTTCTCTAAATTTCCTCTGTAGCGATTCACGAAAAGAACGCCTCCTTTCCTCTAGAGACTCTCACCCGAGTTCCTGAAGCATTTCCGTAACACTCGCGTGATGATCAAACCTACCAGTAACAAATCTAGCAGCCCACCTCTGAATTGATTCTATGTCCTCCCTCAGTCCGACCCGATAGGGATCCCAAACGCTCGAGCAGTACTCCAGAATAGGTCGTATTTAGTGTTTCATAAGCGGTCTCCTTTACATATGAACCACATCTTCCCAAAATTCTACCAATGAACCGAAGATGACTATCCGCCTTCCCCACAACTGCCATTACATACTTGTCGCACTTCATATCGCTGTGCAATGTTACGCCCAAATATTTAATCGACATGACTGTGTCAAGCGCTACACTACTAATGGGGTACTCAATCATTACGGGATTCGTTTTCCTATTCATCTGCATTAATTTACATTTATCTATATTTAGAGTTAGCTGCCATTCTTTACACCAATCACAGATTCTGTCCAAGTCATCTAGTATCCTCCTACAGTCACTCAACGACGACACCTTCCCGTACACCACAGCAAGCATCATCGGCAAACAGCCGCACATTGCTATCCACCCTATCCAAAAGATCATTTATGTAGATAGAAAACAACAGCGGACCTGCCACAGTTCCCTGAGGCACTCCAGATGATACCCTCACCTCCGATGAACACTCACCATCGAGGACAACGTACTGGGTTCTATTACTTAAGAAGTCTTCGAGCCACTCACATATTTGGGAACCAATCCCATATGCTGGTACCTTAGTTAGGAGTCTGCAGTGCGGCAGCGAGTCAAACGCTTTCCGGAAGTCAGGGAATATGGCATCCGTCTGATACCCTTCCTCCATGGTTCGCAAGATATCATGCAAAAAAAGGGCGAGTTGCGTTTCGCAGGAGCGATGCTTTCTAAAGCCGTGCTGATGCATGGAGAGCAACTTCTCTGTCTCAAGGAAATTCATTGTATTCGAACTGAGAATATGTTCGAGAATCCTGCAACAAACCGACGTAAAGGATATTGGTCTGTAATTTTGAGGATCCGTCCTTCTACCCTTATTATATACAGGCGTCACCTGCGCATTTTTCCAGTCGCTCGGGACTTTACGTTGGGCAAGAGATTCGTAATAAATGCAAGCTAAGTAAGGAGCCAATGCAGTAGAGTGCTCTCTGTAAGACCGAATTGGAATCCCATCAGGACCTGGCGATTTATTTATTTTCAACCCATTCAGCTGCCTCACAACCCCAGGGATGTCTATCACTATGTCCTCCATATGGGAATCTGTACGAGACTCAAACGGCGGTATGTTTGTACGATCCTCCAGCGTGAAAGATTTCTCAAATGCTAAATTTAAAATTTCAGCTTTCGTTTTGCTGTCTTCCGTTGCCAGGCCAGACTGGTCAGTGAGTGACTGGATGGAAGCCTTCGACCCGCTTACCGATTTTACGTAAGACCAGAATTTCCTTGGGTGTTCAGCAAGATCTTTTGCTAAGGTATGACGGTGGTAGTGGTTGAATGCTTCGCACATCGCTCTTTTTACAGCAGCACGAATCTACTAACTTTTGCCTGTCCTCATTCTCCCGATCTTTCTTGTACCGCGAGTGCAACTGTCTTTGCTTCCTGAGCATTCTCCGAATTGCGCTGTTAAACCACGGTGGGTCTTTTCCGTCCGTAACCCACTTTTTCGGCACATACTTCTCCAATGCGTGATTTACAATGTGTTTAAAATTTGTCCATAATTCTTCTACGTCCATCGTACCGGAAGTGAATGAAGTCGATTCATTTACTAAGTGGGATGCTAACAACTGCAAAGAGTAATTTTGTTTTTCTTATTTCGTAGCTTCTGTTTGTTAAATATAATAGAACCTGTAGACTATGAGACTTACTTATAATAAAGTACTTGCAAAATTTTTCATCAGTCCATACCTAAGTTCTAGTTTACGAAACATTATTTTATATTTTTTAACAGATCAAATAGAGTCTCATCGGATTCCATTTCAACTGTTGTGCCTAGCGAATGATTTTGACTGGCTTCCTTCCTTTTTTGAAGTAGGTCCATACCCAAGTTCTAGTTTACGAAACTTTATTTTCTATTTTTTAACAGAGGAAATAGAGTCTCATCGGATTCCATTTCAACTGTTGTGCCTAGCGACTGATTTTGACTGGCTTCCTTCCTTTTTTGAAGTAGTCTCACATATCTCCATTGCAATTTCGAAACGGGGACGTTGTAGCTTAATTTTCTTTTTTTTTCTTTCACCAAACCTCAAACTTTCAACAGGTCATTTTTAATATGGACATTTCATGGTAGATTTCCACTACGATTTATACTCTACCGTCTGATCTGACGAAGTTTTCTCTCTTTTATACTGCCATAACAATATTCTCATTTTTTAAATATCGTCATCGGTATTTCGCTTTCGCTACAGATGCTGCGCCGCTCTCTGATGTCATATAATGAGAACTGATTCAACTCGCAATTACTTTAGAATATTTAAAATATGATGTCCGTTCACAGAATGCAGGAATACTTTCTGCCGAGGGAAAATTGCGTTTCTCTCCGTGTTCTCAGGAGTTACAGACACGATGGCTGTCGGCAAGAAATTATCAAAACACAAAAGGTAACAGCTAAAGCGCACCAAAGAAATGCAATCAGTTACCACAAACGATGTCAACAAAAGAGGGCAGAAATCTGGAATTGTACGCTTAAAGCATTTACGCACGATTACAGTCGTACAGTACAGCCTTTTGTCCACTATATAAAACCCTGAGACCACTGATGTCGCAAATATCAGCCTGATTTTGAAAATGTGTCAAGACCCTGTAACGAGAAAGAAGTGGCAGAATTGCTAGCAGGTTTCATACTGAGTGCACTGCTCTAAACAGAGCTTCAATTAATAGCGAAATGGTTTCACTGTGATAGGCCAAAAAGTCACGTCTGTAATCCTACTTATGAGAAGGACCAGGGAACACAGTATCAGCGGCACTTCATGAAACATGTTCTGTGTTGAAGTGTAGCTGTACTAGCTAATTAGAAAGAAATTACATCAATTCCCAAAAAAGGAGTCTTCAGACATAAAGGAAACTCTGGGTGTGCCACGAGGGAAAGTTAGAGATTCATTACTTTTCACAATATACAGGGCTATTACAAATGATTGAACCGATTTCATAAATTTACTGTAGCTCCATTCATTGACATATGGTCACGACACACTACAGATACGTAGAAAAACTCATAAAGTTTTGTTCGGCTGAAGCCGCACTTCAGGTTTCTGCCGCCAGAGCGCTCGAGAGCGCAGTGAGACAAAATGGCGACAGGAGCCGAGAAAGCGTATGTCGTGCTTGAAATGCACTCACATCAGTCAGTCATAACAGTGCAACGACACTTCAGGACGAAGTTCAACAAAGATCCACCAACTGCTAACTCCATTCGGCGATGGTATGCGCAGTTTAAAGCTTCTGGATGCCTCTGTAAGGGGAAATCAACGGGTCGGCCTGCAGTGAGCGAAGAAACGGTTGAACGCGTGCGGGCAAGTTTCACGCGTAGCCCGCGGAAGTCGACGAATAAAGCAAGCAGGGAGCTAAATGTACCACAGCCGACGGTTTGGAAAATCTTACGGAAAATAAAGCAGAAGCCTTACTGTTTCGAACTCATTGATGGGGACATGCTGCGCCGAGTGTGGGAGGAACTTGATTATCGGCTTGATGTCTGCCGAATCACTAAAGGGGCACATATCGAGCATTTGTGAATGCCTAAAAAAACTTTTTGAGTTTTTGTATGTGTGTGCAAAGCATTGTGAAAATATCTCAAATAATAAAGTTACTGTAGAGCTGTGAAATCGCTTCAATCATTTGTAATAACCCTGTACTAGGTATCCCATAAATGTTAAAACAGACTTCGAGGGTTCTAGAGGGCACCTTCAGAAATTAACTGAGGATAGGGACCTGTATCCAGAAATGACATTCAACGATGCTACAGAGTGTGGAAGTTATAGGCACCAGCACCTGTAACTAGACCACCCCTTAGGAAGAAAACGTGAATGGAGAAGACAAGGCTAAATGTAGCAAATAGAGGGCCTGGCTCCTTTGAATGTGATTCTCTGTTGAGCTAGTGGATGACGGTATTGGACACGTGTTTAGATCTGGAATTTAGTTTTCGCAAGTATACCGAAAAACATTGGAGAGTTTTGCAAGGTTAGAGGAGAGAAATAAACTCTATGTGGAAACTTGTATCCAAAACTATCCACCAAGGAAGCAGAGCATTGCATTCATAGGAGTCAAGACCTGTGTAAGAAGCAACTAGCTCCATCTTCTCCACTGGCTATTGTAGCAATCAGTCGCGATCACTGAATAGCAAACACTATTGAGAGACGTTCCCACCATGGTCCGTCAAGGTACTAGGTCACATTTGCTGTCGAAGGGGTGGCCTAACGGCAGGCGCCAGCGCCTATACCTTCAGCACTCTTAGCGCCATTGAATTAAGTTTCCGGATACGGTTCCCTATCCTCAGTTAATTCCACAAGACACCCTCTACAACATCTCGAAGTTCTTCAAGCCATCCTCTACAATCCCTCGAAATCGTTCCTAATATTTCTGCATATACAGCCTAGTAGATAACGTTTTGGAGATGCGTGATGCTTTTTGCGGACGATGCTGCCGTATACAGAGAAGTCGCAATGCTGGAAAATTGTAGCAAAATGTTGGAAAGACCTAGAGAGGAGAGACACTTGTTGCAAAGAGTGGAAATTGACTCTCCTCATAAACAAATGGAAAGTATTACATGTAAATAGGTGTAAATAATTATCAGCGCTTGATTACAGGGTTGCAGAACAATTTCTGGAAGCTGTTAGTTACATAAAATATCTATGAGTACGCAATGGAGCCATTTGTAGTGGGACGACTCCATAAAACTAATCACAGGAAAGGCAGATGCCGGACTGAGATTCATTGCAAGAATCCTCAAGGAGTGAAGTCCATAAACAAAGAAAGTGGCTTAGAAAACACTGGTCCGACCAGTACGTGAATACTGTTCGTCAGTCTGGGATCCATACCATATAGGACACAGAGCACAAATAGAGAAGATCCAAAGAAGAGCAGCACGTTTCGTTAGAGGTTCCATTTAGTAAGCTTGTTACCATCAAGGATATGATAAGCCATCTCCTGTGGCAGACGCTGCAGGAGAGGCTTTCTGCATCACAGTATGGTCCTCTGATAAATTTCCGAGTTTGTTGGTTCATAGAACAGTCAACCAATATGTTGCCTACTCCTACTTGCATCTCGT